>NC_053039.3:89101742-89718201 GCF_002575655.3 Aegilops tauschii subsp. strangulata | reverse complement strand
ATACGTCAAAATGTTCGCCTCGTTGAGCTCTTCACGGTAGAATCATTTCCATTCATGTTACTGTACTTCATGATGCCATTTTCATTGATGCAAGGGTACTATAAAATGTTAACTGCTGGTACTTATCAGATCATGGTGATTTGTCATTTTTGTTGCATTTGATGTGTGCATCATATGAGCATGAGGTCTACATGTGTTTTGAACGACATCATGCCATATTTACAGGTGTGCAAGTCTTGTATTTTTGTGATCTATGTGGTGACTAGCACAATCATGCAAACTAGGCTCCGTGTTGGTGTTGTTTTCTGGGACTTAGGATTTTGCTATCTTTTCCTGCTGTTATTTTGGTGCCATGTAAACTTGATGATACCATGAGATCCATGCTTATTTTGGGAAACTTCAGTAAGTATGTTTTGAACATGTGGTTATGCTCTATCCAGTCATGCCCCTGGTTTCAATTATGGGGTGCTCTAGCATGTCATTTGCTTGCTCTACTTTTGCTATAAAATGTTCCTGGCAGATTGTTAACATGTTAATAAATATTGCCATGATTGTTGCTAGTGATCCATGCATCCTATTAACTTGATATTGCCATGGTTAGCTTCATGAGCATGTCTTCATACTGTTGGTATGCTTATGTTGTCATTTAATGCTTTGTGATGAGTGGCATGAGCTCACAAAGTTGCTATCGTGAATTTGTTTATGCCATGCTCTGTTTTTCTTCTTCAGTGTGAAACAGTTAATAAAGCTTGCTATATTTACATGGGTTCCATCATATCTTTTGTGCCATTTTGGCTCATGTTTAGTAAGAGAGACTTTTGTTCTATGCTATTAGTAGAATCATGCCATGCCTTTTTTTGCTATGATATGTTCCTGTCGCATGTTCTTTGCTTGCTCTAAATAGTGCTTCCTGGTGTTGTTTTTGACATGTTAGTATTTTCACTAACTCTGTGAAGCTGATATCTTTTGCACTTTTGCCATGCTTGTTTGAACCTGTTCTATTGTGATTTAGCCGTAGCTCAGTGTTCATGTTTTGTCAAGCATCTCTTGTACATCACTACCATATGCTTTGTTGTTATGTTGGAGTGTAGTAGCTTAGTTTCTTGTTGCATTCTAAGTGCCATCATGTTGTTAATCGCAGATTTGCGTCATTCTTGTTTTACTTGCCATTTGAAAACCGTGCATCTGTTTCCAGTGATCCTTATATCGATTTCGACCGAAGTCACCTCATCTTTCCAGCGGCATACTTGGTTTGCCAAGTTGATGCCTTGATCATTCTTTCCCTTCCGGAGCACGCATATGCATCACATATCATATCTTGCATATCATGCCATATATTGCATCATGTTGCTTGTGCATTGCACTGTGATTGATTGTTGTTCCTTTGCTCGTGTTCTTGCCTTGGGTAGAGCCGGGAGACGAGTACGTGAACGAGGAACCTATTGAGTAAGCTAACGAGGATTAAGCTTTTGACAACTCTGAGAACTTTGCAGGCAAGATGACCATACCCTCGAAATCACTTCTATCTTTGCTTGCTAGTTGTTCGCTCTATCGTTATGTCACGCTACCTACCACTTGTTATATCATGCCTCCCATATTGCCATATCAAGCCTCTAACCCACCTTCCTAGCAAACCATTGTTGTAGCGACCAGACCTCAAATGGTCTGTGCTGCTGTGCACCAGTGTCATCCCTGGATCAGTAATGCTGACACGCACAGTACAAATGGAGGATTTATAACAGAGTAGCAATCACACAATTATTACATCGAATATCTCCAAAGATATTAAGTATGATAAACATGGCTTAAGGCCATCTAATAACGATAACAGCGGAAGACTTGGAAGATAAGTGAGTCCATCAACTCCAGCGGCATCACTGAGTATAAGACCACGACCTAAAGCACTTTACTCGTCGTCTGAAAAGTCTGCAACATGAAACGTTGCAGCCCGGAAACGGGTCAGCACATAGAATATGCTGGCAATGTAACACATAGAGAATAATGAACAATAGTAAGGCTATACTACATGCATATATGGCTGGTGGAAAGCTCTATGGTTACAATTTTTGCGAAAAGCCAATTTTATCCTACTTCAAAGGAATATATTTTATTTAACTATCATGGTGGTTGTGAAACATTGAGATGGTTGACAGCATCTCAATCCCAATTAAATGTCATCAATAACCCATCAAAATTAATTGGAAGTAACATAGTGTTGAGATTCACATGATAATCCAGGTACTAGATACTCAAGTTGTCCATAACCGGGGACACGGCTAACCATGATTAGTTTGTACACTCTGCAGAGGTTTGTGCACTTTTCCCACAAGACTTGATCTCCTCCGTTGGATTACTCGTACTACATGGTGTTTGAGTAACGGATGACCAAGACACAGTCTTTCAGAAGTGTTTGCACCTTACGTATGGGTAGACAGTTACACCTACTTTCCCCTACATCTGCTAGTCTACCACTGTAAGAGTTCACACAACTTAATCAACTATGCTAGAGCCCATAATAGCTTGCGGCTGCACACGGAAGTTTCTAGCATGAATAATCTTATGATCCCTTTGAACCTGGGTGGCGGTCCAAAAGAAAAACAGGTAATCCTGGAATACCCAGGTACCTCAATCCACCCAGATGTGAGTTTTAGTTGCCACCTTAAGTAAACCATTATTAACAATCTCACATCTGTCATGAATTTCACTCAAACCCAAACCACGTCTACGAGCATAGCATGGCAATAATAATAGCAACGTAGAAGTAACTCCCAAGGGTTTGATAATAAAACAGGTAATAGGTTCTACCTCAACTACTTCCCAATACCCACAATTTAATTAGATCCTAGTCATGCAATGTTTGAGGAATAGATCTAATGCAATAAAACTGGGTATGGAAGGGTATGATCAAAGTGTTACTTGCCTTGCTCATGATCCGCAAAACCTAGCGATTCGAAGTAACAAGCGGCACACTCCGGGTACTCTATCGCAAATAAACAAGCATACAATCAGTACTCATCTAATGCACAGGTAAAACTCGAATGAAAGATCCAACCAGAAAGTTCAACTTAAGAACTCCGGTTTGCAAAAAGAATCAACTCGAAATAAACAACGAAAGTCAAACTGCGAAAGAAAAAAGTAGCTTCGTTTACTAATCTGGATCTAGGTCAAATTTTACTATAGCAAAAACTTGTGTGAGTAGGTTAAACGGAAAGAGAATTTCGAGACGAAACTCTAGGCGCTTGAATCGCCTGATTCCGATAAACGAGCGAGAAGTTAAACAGAAACGAAGATTCGATCAGAAATTGAATCTGAGATAATCGCAGAAAATCCGATGAAAAAGAAAAACGGACGAACGGTTAAAGAACGGACGTTCGTTAACAGAGAAAAACCGACGAACGCGTTCGTCGAAACGAACGGTTCGGTGAACGCTCGCAAAATAATAAAACCGAAAAAAAACCGATCTAGGGTTTTTTTTTAAAACGAAGGGTTTTTTTTAACAAAAACCGGCAACGACGAACGGGCAGCGAGGCAGTACCTCGTCGGGGCGGGGGTTCCGGCGGGGCTCCGGGCGAGGGGCGGCGAGGGGCGCGGGGTGCGGGCTCGGGGGGGTGCAAGGGGCGGCGAGGGGGCGGCTCCGGCGACGAACGGCGGCGGCAGCGGCTCGGGCTTCCGGCGGCGGCGGCGAGGGCAAGTGCGGCGGCGGCGGCGAGCGAGATGAGAGGAGAGAGAGAGGGGGGGTATATAAAGAGGGGGGAGCAAGCTTGGAGGAGGGGGCAAGCTCCGGCGGCGGCTCGGTCCCGTGTCCATGGAGGACACGGCGGCGGCGCTCTCCCGTGCGGAGGAAGGAGAGGGCGACGGGGTGGGCCGGCGGCCTGGCGCTCAGCTGGGCTCGGCCCAGCGGGCGCGCGCTGTTTTTTTTTTAAACGTTCCGCGGAAAATAATTTACAGAAAAATAAATAAAAGTCAGAAAAATATAAAATAAATTTTCCCCGTCTAGTTAGAAAATCTAGAATAGGGTGAACATTTTTTTAACACAAAATAAATATTTTTAAAACATGTAATATTTTTAATGCAATAAAAATTGCAAATAAATTCCAATAAATGATTTTAACATTTTTCCTCCAGTATTTCAATTGTTTTGGAGAAGTCATATTTTCTCCTCTTGTTTATTTTAAAATGAAATATTTTTCCGGAGAGAAAATAATTAAAACCAAAATCCTCGTCTTATATTTGATGAAAATCAAATTTGAAAATTCGAGAAAATCCCCAACTCTCTCCGAGGGTCCTTGAGTTGCTTAGGATTTATCGAGGATTTGTCAAAATGCAATAAAACATGATATGCAATGATGATCTATGTATAACATACCAAATTGAAAATTTGGGATGTTACAAACCTACCCCCCTTAAGATGAATCTCGCCCTCGAGATTCGGGTTGCCTAGAAAACAGGTGGGAGTGGTCCTTCCGTAGATCTTCCTCTCGCTCCCAGGTGGCTTCATCTTCCGTGTGGTGACTCCACTGAACTTTGCAAAACTTGATAACCTTGCTGCGGGTAACTCGGCTGGCATACTCAAGAATCTTAACTGGTTTCTCCTCATAGGTCAAATCACTTTCCAGCTGAATCGCTTCCAGTGGCACAGTATCTCTCAGTGGTATCTCAGCCATCTCTGCGTGGCACTTCTTCAACTGGGAAACGTGAAATACATCATGAACTCCAGACAATCCTTCGGGCAATTCCAGCTTGTAGGCAACCTCTCCCATACGGTCCACAACTCTGTATGGTCCGATAAAACGGGGCGCTAACTTTCCCTTAACTCCAAAGCGCTTCACTCCTCGAAGTGGTGATACTCGAAGATAAACTCGGTGTCCGACTTTGTAAACTGTCTCCTTTCGTTTAGAATCAGCATAACTCTTCTGTCTGGACTGGGCTACCTTGAGCCTATCGCGAGTCAACCTTACTTTTTGTTCAGACTCCTTAATCAAATCTGGTCCAAACAACTGACGGTCTCCAACTTCGTCCGATAACAACGGTGTTCTACACCTCCTTCCGTACAAAGCTTCGAAAGGGGCCATCTTCAAAATGGTCTGATAACTGTTGTTATAAGAAAACTCCGCATATGGCAAATTGTCGTCCCAACTAGATCCATAATCTAGTGCACATGCTCTCAACATGTCCTCCAAAATCTGGTTGACTCTCTCGGTCTGTCCATCTGTCTGTGGGTGGAAAGCGGTACTAAATTCCAGCCTGGTTCCCAATGTTTCATGTAACTGATTCCAAAACTTCGAGGTAAATTGGGTTCCTCTGTCTGATACAATGGTCCTCGGAACTCCATGCAAACATACGATCCTGGTCATGTATATCTTTGCCAACTTAGCACTGGTGTAAGTGGTCTTCACTGGAATGAAATGAGCCACTTTCGTCAAACTGTCGACTACAACCCATATTGAGTCATAGCCTGAACGAGTCCTGGGTAATCCGGTGATAAAATCCATGCCTATTTTATCCCACTTCCATTCGGGTATCGGCAATGGTTGTAGCAATCCTGCTGGCTTCTGATGCTCTGCCTTCACTCTCTGACATACATCACAAACTGCTACGTATTCCGCAATATCCTTCTTCATTCCGGTCCACCAGAAAATATTCTTCAAATCCAAATACATCTTCGTATTTCCTGGGTGAATCGAGTACGGTGAATCATGGGCTTCTTGCAAAATCAACTTCCTGATCTCCGGATCATTTGGTACATATACGCGGTCCTCAAACCATAAGGTATCGTGCTCATCCTCACGAAATCCCTTGGCCATCTTCTCCTTTATCTCTTCAATCTCCTTGTCTGTCTTCTGAGCTTCTCTGATCCTTTCCATCAAGGTATACTGAATCTCCAATGTCGCTAAATAGCCTCTTGGGACTATCTCCAAACATAACTCGCGAAGGTCCTCGGCTAATTCCTGAGGTAACTCTCCTGTCATGAGAGTGTTGACATGACTCTTGCGGCTTAACGCGTCTGCTACTACGTTAGCCTTTCCTGGGTGATAATGCAATCTCATATCATAATCTTTAATAAGCTCCAACCATCTCCTCTGTCTGAGATTTAACTCCTTCTGCGTGAAAATATACTTCAAACTCTTGTGATCCGTATACACCTCACAATGGTTTCCGATGAGAAAATGTCTCCATGTCTTCAATGCATGCACCACGGCTGCTAATTCCAAATCATGCGTAGCATAATTCTTCTCATGGGGTTTAAGTTGTCGTGAAGCATATGACACAACTCTTCCTTCCTGCATAAGCACTGCTCCAAGTCCTCGGCGAGAAGCGTCGCAATAAACTTCATAATCCTTGCGTTGATCTGGCAGAATCAACACTGGTGATGTAACCAATCGTTTCTTCAACTCTAGGAAACTAGCTTCACATTCCTCAGTCCAATTGAATTTGGTGTCCTTCTTCAACAGCTCAATCATGGGCTTAGCAATCTTCGAGAAATTCTCGATGAATCTCCGGTAGTATCCTGCAAGTCCAAGAAAACTCTGGATTTCTCCAACTGTCGTGGGTGATTCCCAACTTGTCAATGTATCTACCTTGGCAGGGTCTACTGCTATTCCTTCTCCAGAAATAACATGTCCAAGGAATCCAACTTCCTTCAGCCAAAATTCACACTTGCTGAACTTGGCATATAACTGGTGTTCTCTGAGCTTCTCAAGTACCAATCGCAAATGCTCCTCATGCTCTTCCTCATCCTTGGAAAATATTAAAATATCATCAATGAACACCACGACGAACTTATCCAAAAATTCCATAAACACTTTGTTCATCAGGTTCATGAAATAGGCAGGTGCGTTAGTCAGACCAAATGACATAACGGTATACTCATATAATCCATATCTGGTGGTAAATGCTGTCTTGGGTATATCCTGCTCTCGAATCTTTAACTGATGGTATCCTGATCCTAGATCGACCTTGGAAAATACTTTAGCTCCTTGTAGGCGGTCAAACAGATCATTGATCATCGGCAGTGGGTACTTGTTTTTGATGGTTACTTCATTCAATCCATGGTAATCAACAACCATCCTCAGCGATCCATCTTTCTTCTCCACTAGAAGTACTGGTGATCCCCAAGGTGACGAACTTGGGCGAATATAGCCTTTATCCAGTAACTCCTTGATCTGCTTCTTAATTTCCTCCAAATCTTTTGCGGGCATCCTGTACGGTCTCTTAGATATTGGCCCTGTGCCTGGCAAAAGTTCAATCAAGAACTCAATGTCTCTATCTGGTGGCATGCCTGGCAACTCTTCTGGAAATACATCCGGATAATCCTTCACCACTGGTACTTCCTCCTGTACAACTCCTGATAAGGAATTTACTTGAGTCCTCTTCGGCATATGACGGGATACATACTTGATCCTTTTCCCTTCCGGGGTGGTAAGCAAAATCGTCTTGCTGGCACAGTCGATGTTTCCTCCATACAACGATAACCAATCCATCCCCAAAATCACATCCAAACCTTGCGACTCCAAAACTATGAGGTTTGAGGGGAAAACATGCCTACCAATGGCCAATGGTATCTGAAAACATCCTTGGGTGGCCATATACTCTGCTCCTGGCGAGGTTACTAACATAGGGTTTCTGAGAACTTTGGTGGACATCTTAAACTTATTCACAAATCCCCTTGATATGTATGAATGCGATGCACCAGTATCGAAAAGAACGGTTGCAGTAAATGACTTAACCAAGAACTTACCTATTACTGCATCAGGCTGAGCTTCAACCTCCTCCACGCTCACGTGGTTCACGTGTCCTTTGTTGAACGGGTTTGGCTTCTTCCCAGAGCTTCCATTGCCATTTCCATTTTGGGCTTCAGGACATTCATTGGCATAATGTCCATTCTTCTGGCACTTGAAACAAGTGACTTGGCTCAGGTCCCTCTTGGCTGGGGTAGATGGGTTGGTGCGGTTCTGTCCGTAGCCTCCTCCATTCCCATTACCATTCTTGGAGCCATTATGGTTGTGCGAACTACCTCCTCCATGGGTATGCTGAAACTGTCCTCCCGGCTTCGGGGTAAATCGAGGCTTCTGCTGAGCTCCTGAGTTATACTTCCCTTGTCCATACTTCCTCTTACGGTTTTCAATCTGCTGTTGCTTCCCTTCAATCATCAGAGCTCTATCTACCAGCTCCTGGTAGTTGTTAAAGGTTGCTACCATCAACTGCATACTCAGTTCATCATTCAGCCCTTCCAAAAATTTCTCCTGCTTGGCTGCATCTGTAGCAACGTCATCTGGTGCATAACGTGCTAACTTACTGAATTCCTCCACATACTGGCCTACGGTGCGTCCTCCTTGGTGTAGGTTGCGAAACTCACGCTTCTTCATAGCCATAGCTCCTGCTGAAACATGAGCTGTACGGAAAGCTTGCTGAAACTGGTCCCATGTGACAGTGTCAATAGGGTGCGTGGCTGTATAATTCTCCCACCACGATGCTGCGGGTCCATCAAGCTGATGTGCGGCAAAACACACTCTTTCCGCATTTGTGCATCCTGCAGTAGTCAACTCCCTTCCAACTTTGCGGAGCCAATCATCTGCAACAATCGGCTCGGTGCTACTGGAAAGCACCGGCGGGTTTAGCCTTAAGAAACGGGCTAAGTGATCAACAGGTGGTGGTGGCGGTGGGTTGTTGTTGTTGTTGTTGTTGCCTTGGTTCTGCACTAACACTTGCATCAGGGCATTCTGTTGCTGAATCAACTGGGTGATCTCCGGCGGGAAAACAAATCCGGTATCATGTCTCTGAGGCATCTGATAGGTTTAGAAAAGATGAGAGTTAAGAATAGAATGAGGTCTAGAGAGAAAACACTACCCATATGCTCATGAGACAAATACAATCAATATCACTCAATCAATTCAAACAAGGCAAAACAATCGATCTAACTAGCGTTACAAAGTGCTTGAACTATACTATTAAATGGGGGAAACTACTACTGATATGGTGGTCTACTAGAAATTATGATCCGTTGAAGACTCCATGATGTCTGCTCCAGCTTCGTCAACCCAGTCATCTTCACTTGGTTCCGAGTCAGTGTCGTCGATGATGATGTAGTTATCCGGACAAGTGCATTCGTCGACTTCTGCTTTTGGCACTGGATTTCCCATGAATATTCCAATCTTCTTCTCCAGGTCGTCATTCTTCCCTACTAGTGCGTTGATTTCTTCCAAATAATCCTCGCGTGTAGCCTTGAGTTCTTCCTCCAGCTCCTTGATCTTCGTCAATGCCTTCTTCAGCTCTTCCTTGTCTGAGCACATCTGGTTCTCCTGGCGACGAATGTGTTGGTTTTGCTCCTGGATGAAAGCTGCAATTGATCCATCCTTCTTGGTTCTGATCATCTCCCATTGCGCGTCTCGGCGTCCACAAATTTGGTAAATTGTATCCTTAAGCTCCTGGTGGTAGACTTCTCCAATGCGTCCCATGGCGATGTGTGCGGCCATGCTCTTCCCTAGACTCCAAGTTGGTGCTTCGAAAACCAATCTTATGGCACTAAACATCCTTCCTGGAATGATAACTTGAATCTTCCAGCTCTCCTCTTCAGGTAATGTGGCGTTGTAGGTTCCGGTGATGCTTGGTATTCCTATGTTCAAGTACTTGGTGACTTCCTTCAAGTGTCGTCCAAACGGCGTGTCTTCATCTGGTTGCATGAACTTGCTCCTTGCATCCGCCATTCCTAAAAGAGTAGAAAGTGGAGAGGGGTCAGAAATGAGAAGAGAGAAGCTTTCTAGGGCTTAAGCTTAGTGGTCGTGTCCTACAGTCAGCGTGTGCTCTGAAACCAACTTTGTAGCGACCAAACCTCAAATGGTCTGTGCTGCTGTGCACCAGTGTCATCCCTGGATCAGTAATGCTGACACGCACAGTACAAATGGAGGATTTATAACAGAGTAGCAATCACACAATTATTACATCGAATATCTCCAAAGAGATTAAGTATGATAAACATGGCTTAAGGCCATCTAATAACGATAACAGCGGAAGACTTGGAAGATAAGTGAGTCCATCAACTCCAGCGGCATCACTGAGTATAAGACCACGACCTAAAGCACTTTACTCGTCGTCTGAAAAGTCTGCAACATGAAACGTTGCAGCCCGGAAACGGGTCAGCACATAGAATATGCTGGCAATGTAACACATAGAGAATAATGAACAATAGTAAGGCTATACTACATGCATATATGGCTGGTGGAAAGCTCTATGGTTACAATTTTTGCGAAAAGCCAATTTTATCCTACTTCAAAGGAATATATTTTATTTAACTTCCATGGTGGTTGTGAAACATTGAGATGGTTGACAGCATCTCAATCCCAATTAAATGTCATCAATAACCCATCAAAATTAATTGGAAGTAACATAGTGTTGAGATTCACATGATAATCCAGGTACTAGATACTCAAGTTGTCCATAACCGGGGACACGGCTAACCATGATTAGTTTGTACACTCTGCAGAGGTTTGTGCACTTTTCCCACAAGACTTGATCTCCTCCGTTGGATTACTCGCACTACATGGTGTTTGAGTAACGGATGACCAAGACACAGTCTTTCAGAAGTGTTTGCACCTTACGTATGGGTAGACAGTTACACCTACTTTCCCCTACATCTGCTAGTCTACCACTGTAAGAGTTCACACAACTTAATCAACTATGCTAGAGCCCATAATAGCTTGCGGCTGCACACGGAAGTTTCTAGCATGAATAATCTTATGATCCCTTTGAACCTGGGTGGCGGTCCAAAAGAAAAACAGGTAATCCTGGAATACCCAGGTACCTCAATCCACCCAGATGTGAGTTTTAGTTGCCACCTTAAGTAAACCATTATTAACAATCTCACATCTGTCATGAATTTCACTCAAACCCAAACCACGTCTACGAGCATAGCATGGCAATAATAATAGCAACGTAGAAGTAACTCCCAAGGGTTTGATAATAAAACAGGTAATAGGTTCTACCTCAACTACTTCCCAATACCCACAATTTAATTAGATCCTAGTCATGCAATGTTTGAGGAATAGATCTAATGCAATAAAACTGGGTATGGAAGGGTATGATCAAAGTGTTACTTGCCTTGCTCATGATCCGCAAAACCTAGCGATTCGAAGTAACAAGCGGCACACTCCGGGTACTCTATCGCAAACAAACAAGCATACAATCAGTACTCATCTAATGCACAGGTAAAACTCGAATGAAAGATCCAACCAGAAAGTTCAACTTAAGAACTCCGGTTTGCAAAAAGAATCAACTCGAAATAAACAACGAAAGTCAAACTGCGAAAGAAAAAAGTAGCTTCGTTTACTAATCTGGATCTAGGTCAAATTTTACTATAGCAAAAACTTGTGTGAGTAGGTTAAACGGAAAGAGAATTTCGAGACGAAACTCTAGGCGCTTGAATCGCCTGATTTCGATAAACGAGCGAGAAGTTAAACAGAAACGAAGATTCGATAATCGCAGAAAAATCCGATGAAAAAGAAAAACGGACGAACGGTTAAAGAACGGACGTTCGTTAACAGAGAAAAACCGACGAACGCGTTCGTCGAAACGAACGGTTCGGTGAACGCTCGCAAAATAATAAAACCGAAAAAAAACCGATCTAGGGTTTTTTTTTAAACGAAGGGTTTTTTTAACAAAAACCGGCAACGACGAACGGGCAGCGAGGCAGTACCTCGTCGGGGCGGGGGTTCCGGCGGGGCTCCGGGCGGGGGCGGCGAGGGGCGCGGGGTGCGGGCTCGGGGGGGTGCAAGGGGCGGCGAGGGGGCGGCTCCGGCGACGAACGGCGGCGGCGGCGGCTCGGGCTTCCGGCGGCGGCGGCGAGGGCAAGTGCAGCGGCGGCGGCGAGCGAGATGAGAGGAGAGAGAGAGGGGGGTATATAAAGAGGGGGGAGCAAGCTTGGAGGAGGGGGCAAGCTCCGGCGGCGGCTCGGTCCCGTGTCCATGGAGGACACGGCGGCGGCGCTCTCCCGTGCGGAGGAAGGAGAGGGCGACGGGGCGGGCCGGCGGCCTGGCGCTCGGCTGGGCTCGGCCCAGCGGGCGCACGCTGTTTTATTTTATTTTATTTTATTTTTAAACGTTCCGCGGAAAATAATTTACAGAAAAATATAAAATAAATTTTTCCCCGTCTAGTTAGAAAATCTAGAATAGGGTGAACATTTTTTAACACAAAATAAATATTTTTAAAACATGCAATATTTTTAATGCAAATAAATTCCAAATAAATTCCAATAAATGATTTTAACATTTTTACTCCAGTATTTCAATTGTTTTGGAGAAGTCATATTTTCTCCTCTCGTTTATTTTAAAATGAAATATTTTTTCGGAGAGAAAATAATTAAAACCAAAATCCTCGTCTTATATTTGATGAAAATCAAATTTGAAAATTCGAAAAAAAACCCCAACTCTCTCCGAGGGTCCTTGAGTTGCTTAGGATTTATCGAGGATTTGTCAAAATGCAATAAAACATGATATGCAATGATGATCTATGTATAACATACCAAATTGAAAATTTGGGATGTGACTATGTTACCGCTTTTGCTCAGCCCCTCTTATATCGGTTCTAGTTGCAGGTGAAGATGAAGTTTGTTCCATGTTGGAACATGGATATGTTGGGATATCACAATATCTCTTATTTTAATTAATGCATCTATATACTTGGTAAACGGTGGAAGGCTCGGCCTTTTTCCTGGTGTTTTGTTCCACTCTTGCCACCTTAGTTTCTGTCATACCGGTGTTATGTTCCTTGATTTTGCGTTCCTTCCGCGGTTGGGTGTTATGGGAACCCCTTGACAGTTCGCTTTGAATAAAACTCCTCCAGCAAGGCCCAACCTTGGTTTTAACATTTGCCACCTAAGCCTTTTTCCCTTGGGTTCCGTGGACTCAAGGTTCATCTTTATTTTAAACCCACGGGCCAGTGCTCCTCTGAGTGTTGGTCCAACCTGTCAACCGCCGGTGGTCACCAGAGGCAACTCTGGGCTGGCCTACCGGAAGTTTGGACAATCCGGTGTGCCCTGAGAACGAGATATGTGCAGCTCCTATCGGGATTTGTCGGCATAGTCGGGCGGCTTTGCTGGTCTTGTTTTACCATTGTCGAAATGTCTTGTAACCGGGATTCCGAGACTGATCGGGTCTTCCCGGGAGAAGAAATATCCTTCATTGACCGTGAGAGCTTGTGATGGGCTAAGTTGGAACACCCCTGCAGGGTATGAACTTTCGAGAGATATGCCCGCGGTTATGTGGCAGATGGGAATTTGTTAATATCCAGTTGTAGAGAACTTGACATTTGACTTAATTAAAATGCATCAACCGCGTGTGTAGCCATGATGGTCTCTTTTCGGCGGAGTCCGGGAAGTGAACACGGTTCTTGTGTCATGCTTGAACGTAAGTAGTTTTAGGATCACTTCTTGATCACTTCTAGCTTCTCAACCGTGCATTGCTTCTCTTCTCGCTCTTATTTGCGTATGTTAGCCACCATATATGCTTAGTGCTTGCTGCAGCTCTACCTCACTACCTTTTCCTACCCATAAGCTTAAATAGACTTCATCTCGCGGGTGTGAGATTGCTGAGTCCTCGTGACTCACGGATACTTCCAAACAGTTGCATGTGCCGACAATACGAGTGCAGGTGAGGCTACCGAACTCAAGTGGGAGATGGATGAGGATCTGGGTCGTTACTACGTTTCGTTTCCTGATGATCAGTAGTGGACCCCAGTTGGGACGATCGGGGATCTAGCATTTGGGGTTTATCATCCTCTTTATTCTGATTTGGCCGTAGTCGGTCTTTGAGTGTATTTGGATGATGTATGAATTACTTATGTATTGTGTGAAGTGGCGATTGTAAGCCAACCCTTTATCCCTTTCTTATTCAGTACATGGGACTGTGTGAAGATTACCCCTCTTGCGACAAAACTACCATGCGGCTATGCCTCTATGTCGTGCCCTGACACGTGGGAGATATAGCTGCATTGTGGGTGTTACAGGTAACCATTACCTACATAATGTTGGTATCCTATTAAAATGTCTATGGTTAACTTGACAACCCGAAGAAAGGAACCCATGGAGGAACTATTTTCCTCGGAAGATGTTTCTTACGTTAAACAATAATATAACATAACTCCCCGAGCGTGTTTTGTCTGTTCACACCAAATGGCCGGATTGCCTGATTCTCTGAAGTGATTTGCTGATGATCTCAGGTCACATAGTAAGGAACACTCCCGGGCAATGGCAGGGTAGGAAGAAGCCGATGGCCGGTTAAGACAACGTTTACAACACGGTTTGGAGAATATTTGATTTAAAGTACATGGATACATTGAATCAAACACCATGTTCCAGGTCAAGATTATCTATTATGGTATCTAGGGTGCAGTCTTCTTGAGAAATCTGATCAGCTGGCATCACTTGGTCATATACCAAATGAAGTGGCACTTCTTGCCCATCCGGCCCTACTGGCCCAACTCGAGCTAGATGCTCCAGGTTAACCTTGGTAAAGTGGGTCTTGACCATCGCCCATCCCTCCTGCGCTCCCTCTCGATAGGCTAATGTCTTCCATAGCTTGAAATGACGCCGAACTCCTTTAAATCGGTTCGCCAGCTCGGCCATCCCTTCCGAAGGCGTTTCTTTCGGCCATAATGCCTTGACCAGGCTCTTCATAGCTTTCCAAGCTTGCTCATGCACGGCGGACAATACCTTTAGCAGGTTCCCTCCGAACGATTTGGCTTCTTTTTCGGGACGCCCGGTAAGGAGAACTAACAAGAGACGTGGCATGGTTCTTACATTTGTATAATACATATAATCTACGTATTCACAAGCTAGACTGCACTCACCGAATATGCCACCTTTCAATCTCTGGTTCTCCTTGTGGGGTTGTGCCAGTTGAGTTTTTAAGATCTCAATCTCCTCGGGTTGTTGCTGGTTTTCTGCATGGAGCTTATTCTTTTCTTCATGACTTCGGGTCAGTACACGGCGGCCAGCTTCTTGCTCTGTCCAAATCCTTCTGTAGCTGATTCATCGACTCGGCTACTATAAGGCAATCTTTCATTAGAAAAGGTGCCCCAAAAAATTCTACATGTTAAGTCTTTTATTGCTCACCATGCGCTTCCATGGTGAAATTCTTGACCTCCTCCAGTTCGGCCTTCACAGATGACAACTGTGTTCGGTTTAGCTCAAGGTCCTCGGACAACTTTTTGTTTTGTTCCCTTGAAGCCTGCACCGTATTGCAACAGTATACAAATTCAAACCCTTAATTCGGTCGTCCCGACCAAATTAAGGCTCGGCGGCTACTGGGTTAGGATTTGTGTTTGGTTCTCCAAACCAATCACATACCTGCAGGTTGATCGATAGAAGGTTGGCGACTCCCTCAAGCCCTGCTCGGGCGCCTTCGAGATACGCGCCTACCGAACTAAGAGCGTTAAACTCCTGTACGGAAAATGCAGAATGACGCAGCGATTCCTTCCACCGTTGGTGATTCCACCACGAAAAAAAGACACATCCGTGACATTTTGGGCCGAACTAATTTGTTTTTGCCATGCTTATGACACTTCTATGACGATAATCGTGACAAAACCCGATATCATCATAGATGTGGTGGGCTGCTACTTCTATGACAAAAATGATGACAGAAAATGGTCTTTTCGTCCCGGGCGGGCAGGAGACGCAGTTGCATGACATTCTTTTGGCCGTCCATGACGGGAAAAAACCGTGGTAGAAGCGAGGGTGAGGAAAATATTGGGGAGTTCCCGGTTACGGTGGGTGGTCGGGGCCGAGCGATGCACACAGGTTTGCATGTTTCTCTCTTACACGTATGCGCGTGTGTGCGAGGTGTTATGCTCTAACTAAACCCGGAGTGAGGCGTTGGGCTCTAACTGAACCTGAGCGATTGCACTAGCTATGTTACTGAACCCCGATCAATCCCTTGCTGTTAACTGAACCCGAGTGATTCCTTCGCTACTGCTGCTAACTGAAGTCGATCGATGCTGCCTCTTGATGAACAGTTCCCGGTGGGGGCTGGATGAACAGTTCCCGGTGGGGGTTGGATGAACAGTTCCCGGTGGAGGTTGGATGAATAGGACCCCGTGGTAGTAGAGGCCGTTGCCGCTGGATGAACAGGACCCCGGTCAAGGAGGCGTCGGGGTGGATGAACAGTAGCCAATGGAGGGACCACGTATGTGGAGGGCTAGTTGAACAGGACCCCGTGGAGGGGCTGGTTGAACAGGACCCCGTGGAGGGCTGGTGAATAGTAGCCGGTGGAGGTTGGATGAACAGGACCCCGTGGAGGGCTGGATGAATAGTAGTCGGGGAGGCTGGATGAACAGGACCCCGTGGATGAACAGTAGCTGGTGGAGGCTGGTGGAAGTCGACCGTGGATGAACAGTATGAGGTGGAGGCTGGAGGAACTCGACGGTGGATGAACAGTAGCCCGTGGAGTCCTGTTTTGTGGTACGCCACACCCCTCCCGATCAACAGGACCCCGTTTCGACCGTAGGCACTCCATCACGAGTCCGTTTCCTCCGTTTTGCGGTATGCCACACCCCTCCCGATCAACAGGACCCCGTTTCGACCGTAGACGGTCGAACACAAGTCCGTTTCCTCCGTTTTGCGGTACGCCAGACCCTTCCCGATGAATAGGACCCCGTTTCGACCATACGCGATCGAACGGAACGCCCGTTTCCTCCGTTCTGCGGTACGCCAGACCTCGTTTCGGCTCTTCCATCCAAGACAGTTGCCTCCCGATGAACACGACGCATTCCGTTGCCTCCCGATGAACACGATGCATTTCGTTGCCTCCCCATGAACACGACGCAGTTTCTCCGTTCTGACCCAGCCGGTTGGCTTCCGATGAACGAGATTAGTCGTTGTACGCGTTAGAGACCCCGCCTATATGTACGTACGTAGCCGTATTTACTATCTTGCAGCGTGGTCGTACGTACGTGTACACGATATAGACGGGACTGCGTGAGATGCTATGTCGGCGCCTCTACTTCAACACGTGCCGCTCCTTACTCGGCCACGGTACGTCGCTGCAAAGACACCGATCGACCTCTACGTACACGTTCGCGGCCGTACAGATAACGCTACCTTCGCTTCAACCTGGTGGGTCCCAGCTTTCAGGGGTAAGAAGGCAGTTCCTTCCGTGCGAAGATAAAGCCGGTGGGTCCCAGCTGTCGGGGGGGAAATATTTTTTTCATGAAATATAGAGGCCCTTCCGGTAGGTCCGAGGTGTCAGGTGGAGGAATCATTATTTTGCACATAATAAGGAGGCACTTCCTTGCGTGCGGCCATGGACCCAGCTGTCAGCCTCTCCACTTACAGTCCTCTTCTGATGGTTGTCGTTCATTGACCGGGTTGACGACGCCGTACCGCCCGAGAGCACCAAGGTGGTGGACGACGACGCGACCTAGGAAGGGAACGACCCGGAGCCGGGGAATACGCAACAGTGGATGCCCACGCGGAGGGGAGTACGAGGGTTGACTGCTTTGGCTGGGGTTTGACGCTGCCATCTCCGGAGAATAGCAGGGGGTGTGGGTGAGTAGAGAGAAGGCCTGGCCAGTAGTAGTATGGTCGGGCGGTGAGGCCTGCGCGGCAGCATAGCCGGCCACGGGAGGCTGGAGCAGGCTATACGGCGGGCGCAGGTTTGGGCGGCTGGAGCAACAAGACCAGAGGTTGAAGACGCAGCTTGGCCGTTGGATTAACATCGAACGGTCAGTGCAGCTAGAATCGTTTATTGACTAAGCTGACAAAGCCCTGCGTACGCGTTAACTTAGTAGGCCCACAAGTCAGCCTACAAATCTGGTGGGTCCCAGCTAGCAGGGGAATCAATTTTTTTTGCATAATAAGGTGGCACTTCCTTGCGTGCGAAGATGTTTTCTGGGTTTTTTTATTTCTTCTTTTTCGAGTTAGAATAAAAAGAAAACACTTTAGGATCTTCAGTACAATCTATATTTTCACGAAAAGGATCATAATAAAGCTGGTGGGCCCCAGCTGTCACGGAGAGGAAACTTTTTATTTCTGCGTAATAAAGGAAGCACTTCCTTGCGTGCGAAGATGTAGCTGGTGGGTCAAACCTGTCAGGGGGAGAAATTATTTGTTTTCGCATAATATGGGGGCACTTGTTGCGTGCGGCCATGGGCCATGTGCGTCCCTACTTTCAGCCAATCCATGTACCTGCCTCATCTGAGCCGCCCCCCTGATCCAACGGCTGGCTGGCCGCTAATTACGTCGTGCCTTGCTGTGGGCAAGGCACTAGATCTCTGTCCCTGATGGTTGTCATTTGAAGACAAAGTTGACCACGCCCGCCGAGAGAACCAACACAGTGAACGATTGCGAGTATTATGAAGGGAACAACCTGGAGCCGGCGAAGACACAGGAGTGGATGCCCACGCGGAGGGGGTACTAGGGTTCACTGGTTTGGCTGCGGTGTGAGGCTGCTGTCGCCGGTGAAGAACAAGAGGTGTTGGTGAGTAGAGGAATGGCCTGGATGGCGTTCGGGAGTAGAGTGGGCTGGTGAAGCCTGCGCGGCAGCACAGCCGGCCACGGGAGGCGGTAGCAGGCGGTACCGCCGGCGGTGGTTTGGGCGGCTGAAGCAAGAATATCCGTGATTGAAGAAGCACTACAACCGTTGGATGGACATCCAACGGCCACTGCTGCTAGAATTTTTTCTTGACTATAAGTATACAAAGCCTTCCGTACACCTTAGTAGGCCCACAAGCCTTCCGTACGCGTCACTCACTATAATTCTCAAAAAATAGTAGACCCACAAGTGAGCATCACATCTGTGGCAGAGAACATATAGCCCATTTGCGATTTGTAATAGTGTACAGCCCATTTTTGAATTCTAATGGAATTTACTACAACCCATTTACAGTCTGTTAAAATTACAGCCCATTTTCTAGCCAGGACAACGATTAATAATTTAAACCAACCTCTCAAAACAGAATTCAACCAAAAATCCCACATTTTGATGGGATCCGGAAAAAAATATCCCGAAATTTCGAGTCAGATTAAATATAATTTCCAAATGAATTTGTATTAGGTAAAAATCTAAAAAAAAATACTGCACGCAATAAGTAATGAAATGAAAATTTCCAAATTCGAACAATAACATTTTTGAAATTAATTACCTGCTTGGTGTGTTTTTGTATATTTACAGCCCAGTTTTTATAATTACATCCCATTTATTATTTCTTAAAGCCCATTTTCTTATTAGGCCTAATAGGAAAGAGTTATAGCCCAGCGGGCCGGAGAATAACAAGTTGACTTGGGTTGGGTATTCCGCAAAAAAAGTATAGCTGGGCTAGCCATTTTCACCTTGAAAAAATAATATCTGGGTTGGATATTTGGTCGACATAAAATAATAGCCTGGGCTAGATGGGCCACAGCCCACCCAGTTGATACCCTGCTCCTGTGAACAACGACAAAAACGTCGCTCAAGAAAAACTCCGCTTACACCTAAAAAACAAATACTGCTCGAGCTGCTGGGTCCCAACTGTCGGCCGCTCCTTGTGCAATTCTCTCGTTTATTGACTATATAGGTTGATGATGGTGTGGGACCGTGATGTCAGGAAACCAGGAGGAAGCAATTCAAACACCATCCTTTCCCTCCGTAACACCATTTTGTCTTTCAAAACATAATGAAAAAACAGGTGTACTACAAATAGTTTACTAGCAAGAATTGTGTGGGATGCGATTTAAAATATCTTGGCGCACCATCTTGTTTGGCTTATGCAGGAAGCTTCATCGTCTACAATCCACCGCCCATGCTTGAACCACACTTGCGCGCCAGTTTCTCATGGCACCGAGCGAAAGTAATCTGCCACCGCGGAAATATCTATCTCCCCACCCCTCCCTCCCACCAAAAGCCACATTTCCACTATTCCTCCTTGCTTTCCAAGTTCAAACCTTCACTACTGCTTACTGGCAGCTTAGCCTCCACGCCGGCGACCCTTCTTCTTGCAGCGCCGCCTCCTCGCCGCTGACCCTTCTTCTTGCTGCGCGGCCTCCTCGTCGCCGACCCTTCTTATTGCTGCACGGCCTCGTCGATATGGTCAGGTAATCCACACCCCACCCACACCATCCTCCTCCTTCTCCGTCCCACATGCCCCAACCGACGGCGCGACACGTTCCACCGAAAGCATTGCACCCGTCCTCCAATTAAGCGTCGCCCACAGCCATTTTTCACGTAGTATAATGTGGAGCTCAGTAGCATCTGGCAGTCGAGAAGCAAATCATGGCCACACACGCACATGAGGTCGCTATGGCTGCCATGCGTGCCGACCGCCAGATCTTGGAGGAGCACCTCGTCTTTGAGGCTACCGTCGACACCGCCACGCAGTTGTCTACTTTAAAGTACAGTTCGTGTTGTTTTCTCGAGGCCACCGCCAGTGCCTTCTAGTGATTTTTCCTCTCTAATGTTAATATGCAATCTGATGTTGAGTTAACAGTTTGATCCTCTGAAATGTAATGTTCAGTTAACATTTTGGTCCAACAATTGCTATATTTCGTAATACTGTTCTCAAGCATTCTTTATTTTGTTAAGTGTATTATCTTCTAGTACATGTTTCTATTCTGCAATGTCGTGCTCAGTTAACAGTTTTGGTTCATTTGGTCTGCTGTCCATTTAACTGTTTGGTTCAATTCTACAATTTGAATTTCATTTGCAGCGTGTACAATTTTGTGTTGTTATGCATGTGAGAAATAAATCGAATTTGGTTGTACTCAATAAATATTCTACTAATAGTATGGCAACTCTCAGTTAACCTAATCAAGATCTTCCTTATATGTGTTGCAGGGAAACAATGGGAGACACTGCGGTTTACCATCAAGGTTTTCTCATGCATGGTCCTTTCGCTAATAGCACATTATTGTGCAGTTGCAGGAATCATCTAATATTTAGGTTTCTTACAATTTGGTCTTGCACATGTAGGTCCTGTTGTCAAAGGCTTAGACCCACTGTTCGACCCATTTTGCATATGGGGAAATGAGATGTCCATGAATATCAGTCAAGTCAAGAAACTCAGAAAGATTGTTAGGATGAAGAAACTTGCGACAAATAATAGCAAGATCTTTGTTTGCACAATGAAGAAGACATCAGTCAACTATAGGATGGTACTAACTCTTTTACCTTGTTTTTACCCCTTGCGCCATTTCAAAATTTATAACATCGATTTATGCATATCTTTGTTTTCAGTACTTTTCAAAGCAGTTCACCGATGATTACCTCTCAAACCACCTGCATGGTCAAGAGGCGAGGACGGTATTCATTCAACACCCACGGTACAATATTGAAGTCTTCCTGAAGAGGACGAAGGTTGGGAGGGAAATTGTCCATAGCCACTGGCCTAAATTTGCAAGGACATTCAACATCACTGAAGGCTCAATATTTGCCTTCCGCTTCTGTAGTTTCCCAGATGAGATTCTTCTGTCTATTTACCGTGCATGATGCTACTTTCCAAAGGTTTTCGATGTTGCATGTGAAACTTGGTGTTATTGTGTAATGGCGTAACTGAGTGCTGAAGCTATCTGATGTAATTCAATTATGAAATCATGGTTGCCATTATACGGATATGAAATATCTGGTGTGTTTTATAAGAAATGTCAATTTGATTACTACATGGATTATCAATAATAGGCTAATTACCCTGCTCATTGGGGTTGTCTGTTGCAGACAGTTACTCAGACAACACCGTGGGTGATGAACTCAAACACCCCACACGGTTTCTAGAAAATAGGCGTGCTGGATCAACTAACAATCACACAGGGCTTCCGACAGAGAAATGTTTGCGTTAGGCCACCTTGCACAAATGTTTCCACACAAAAAATTGTGTGTGATATACATACGAACGGAAATGTGTTTCTCGGATTCACCATGTGGGATGTACATACGAATGGAAACGATTGGGTTTCAATGCCTCGCCCGATCGCACACGATCTCATTTTGCCCCCGCCTGTGTGGCCGAAGGGCCTATCCCCGACGGTTTCTGGGTCGTGTGGGAAGGACCCCCCTATCGCACACACTCAATAGACGACGGTTTAAAACTCCGTCGTGGAAAGGGGGTAAAAACTGTTTGTATAGCATGTCTCTGCACCAGTGATGCACCGAGTAATGGCAGCGGCCATCACATCGATGATGGTTAACCCGTTGTGAGCTAACCACTTCACTTGAGCAGCCAGACGCTTTACTTCGGCGCTTTCCTTTTGGGAAGGACGCTTTGGTCGCCAGTTAATCCGCTTCTTTGAAGAAGCGAGAGAGAATTCGGGTAGCCCCCTCTGAGTTGGATCGAATAGGGGGACGTCTCCGATGTAGAACCACTCTGAGGTCCACTCTTTGGCATTATTCTTAGGAGTCCCTACTGGATACCTTGTCCTAGCAATACGCCATACTTCGGCCCCACCGACCTCATGGGTTTCCCCTCCTCGGGTGCGGGGGACAAGGTAGAAAAATTTCCTCCACAGTTTGAAGTGTGCCTCACAACCCAGGAACATCTCACAAAGGGCAACGTAACCCGCGATATGTAAAATTGATCTCAGGGTGAGGTGGTGGAGTTGGATCCCGTAGAACTCGAATAAACCCCATAGAAAGGGGTACCTAGGGTTTAGTTCATCCAATCTCGAGGTAGATCAACTCTGTAACCATCATATACACACATAAATATAATCAAGCAGGACGTAGGGCTTTACCTCTTCGAGAGGGCCTTAACGTGGGTACATACTATCTCTGCATTCAGTGTTACCCATCGATCCAAGATGCATAGCTCGGGACCCCCTACCCGAGATCCGCCGGTTTTGACACCGACAACTAAGTTAATAGGTTAGTCCCAAAAAAGATATATAATTGCTTGAAAGTGTATAAAACATCCAAGATTGATAATATAGTAGCATGGAACAATAAAAAATTATAGATGCATTAGAGACGTATCAGATATTACCAACACTGTTTCTCACTATTTGAGGAAATACTATTTTGACTTGCAATTTTAAATTTGAATTTGACTTTGATTTGGTACAGGTGGAATTCATTATTGCAAAATATGATGACATGGTATAATTAGAGGGGAGGTCACTGTAGCTTAATTA
Organism: Aegilops tauschii subsp. strangulata; assembly: GCF_002575655.3. NCBI lineage: Eukaryota > Viridiplantae > Streptophyta > Magnoliopsida > Poales > Poaceae > Aegilops > Aegilops tauschii. The sequence continues at coordinate 89,695,118 of NC_053039.3, read as the reverse complement.
TAGGGGCGTTACACCCACACAAGCAAGGCAACAGTTTAAAACTATGTCGTAGAAAGGGGGTAAACACTACTTGTATAGGACGTCGATGCACCAGTGGCTCCACAATTCCTCAGATATTCCAAAATAATTCTCCAAAAATCCTCGCTTCATTTTGAGCTTTGGAGCATTGCTATCTTTGTTGTTTCTTTTTTAGGTCAAAATTCCAGCTACCGGTAATCCCCCTCTCTTGGTGTAACTTGCATTTAGGACCACCTAGTAGTTTTGAGTGACCTTTAGAATCATGGTACCTTTTGACTAACGATAGTGTTTTAGGCTATTATGTACTGCCTAGGAATGATGAACAAGTTATAAGGTTAAAGTATGTGATGCTTAGTCATGATCTATACTAACTAGTGGGTAAGGTACACAAATGCATTGATACGTCTCCAACGTATCTATAATTTTTTATTGTTTCATGCTGTTATATTATCAATCTTGGATGTTTTATAATCATTTTATAGTCATTTTATATCATTTTTTGGTACTAACCTATTGACATAGTGCCAGGTGCTAGTTGCTGTTTTTTCCATGTTTTTTACATCGCAAAATATTAATATCAAACGGAGTCCAAATGCCACGAAACTTTACGGAGATTTTTTTTGGACCAGAAGGAACATAATGGGCCCTGGCTGCACCTGGCGGGTGCCCTGAGGGGAGCACAACCCACCAGGGCGCGCCAAGAGGCCCAGGCGTGCCCTGGTGGGTTGTGCCCACCTCGGGTGCCCCCGGACCGCCTCTTCGCTCTATAAATACCCCAATATTCAAAAAACCCTAGGGGAGTCAACGAAATATTGATCCAGCCGCCGCAGAGTCCAGAACCACCAGATCCAATCTAGAGACCATCTCAGATGGAGTTCACCACCTCCATTGCTGCCTCTCTGATGATGCGTTAGTAGTTCTATGTTGACCTTCGGGTCCATAGTTAGTACCTAGATGGCTTCCTCTCTCTCTCTCTCTCTCTTGATTCTAAATACAATGGTCTCTTGGAGATCCATATGATGTAACTCTTTTGCGGTGTGTTTGTTTGGATCCAATGAACTTTGAGTTTATGATCAGATCTATCTCTTATTATATCCATGATAGTATTTGAGTTTCTTTGATCTCTTTTATGCATGATTGCTTATAGCCTCGTATTTCTTCTCTGGTATTTGGGTTTTTTTTGGCCAACTTGATCTATTTATCTTGCAATGGGAAGAGGTGCTTTGTAGTGGGTTCGATCTTACGGTGCTTGATCCCAGTGATAGAAGGGGAACCGACACGTATGTATCGTTGCTACTAAGGAGAAAATGATGGGTTCTATCTCTACATAGATAGATCTTGTCTACATCATGCCATCGTTCTTATTGCATTACTCTGTTTCTCCATGAACTTAATACACTAGATGCATCACTGGTGCGCGTCGGTGCTAAACAAACGGTTTTTAACCCCTTTCCGTGATGGCATTTGGAACCATCGCCAAGTGAGTGTGGGCGATAGGGGGGTCCTTCCCACACGACCCAGAAATCGTCGGGGATAGGCCCTCCTGGGACACAGGCTGGGGCCGTTTGTGATCGGGCGAGGCGTCAAAACCCAATCATTTCCGTAGGTATGTACATCCCACATGGTAATCCGAGAAAATCATTTCCGTAGGTATGTACATCCCACACGGTGAATCCTAGAAAAACATTTTTTCCGTATGTATATCACACACAGTTAATCCAAGGAATACGTTTCCGTTCTTATGTACATCCCACATAGTCAATCCAGGGAAAACGTTTCCGTTCGTATGTACACCCCACACAGTTTTATTTGTAGGCTCGTGTGTGAAAGGTGTAACTATCACACACGGTCTGCCTTGGTTAACTGTTTGCTTTTATCAACTATATCACACACGATTTGATGAAGAAAACTGTGTGACATTGGGCTATCCATCGCAAGCACTTTTACTGCTAGAACCGTTTGCAAAGGTCCATGAAACATTTAGCAGGTTTACTAGTTTACAATTAATAATTCCAATATTACGCAAATTCACATTTCATATCGAACAGCTGTTTGTCAGTTTCATATCAGGCACATAAATATATTATAACATCACAGTACGGTAGCTACATGAAAACAGCACGGTACAACATATAGCTAGTTCAACTTCATAAGAACAATATATTCATTTCCCTAATCGAGATCATCCAGGCTCATCTTATCCACCTCTGCTTTCAGTTCAGTAAGAACCTGTTTTGCACGGGCCAACTGGGAAAGTGCCTCCTCCTTCGCCAACACCATCTTAGCAAAGTGTGATTTAAAAAATCTGAGCTCATTCTCCACCTTCAACTTTTTATCCCGCATCTTCAAATATTCTTCACTGTTGACAACAGTTTCTCTAAGCCTACATCTATTCTCTTCCTCATACATGCTCCAGAGCTTCGCTAGGCACATCTTCAAAGATTGTGGCCACTTTTGATCAACCCACTCCAAGTAAGAACACTTCCGTTCATCCTGTAATATTTAAAACTAGATCAGTAACAATTGTAGGGGAAATGGGTTTATAGAAACATAGAAAATCACCATGCTTACTTTGAAAAACTGGAGAAACATGTTAATTATGACATATCTTCTCAAAAAGATCAATGTGCAAATGAAATAATTGATACTGAGACAATAACCAAATTCTGGAACATCAGAAGCTATAATTAACTACAATGACGCTACAAGTTCTTACTCATGTAACATTTTATGAGGAGGGTAAATATAACTGCAACAGCATAGCAACAGTGTTTGGATGACAGCAAATTGATACTAACAGGTGTGTACATGCACAAATTTAGTAACATAGAACTAATAGCACTAAGGCCGTCCACTATGTATGCCAAAACAGAGGGTAAAGACAACTGTTGCTACATCTCGCACCGGTGCCCTGCACTGGCGAGCCGATGCAGCGGAAAAAAATCAGGGACCTGGACTTCGGAGCACGTAGTTGCTCCGATGCCCAGTTCCTTCGTGCCATAAAGATTTAGTATTTTACTGCTTGGCTGCTCTGATGTGTGGACCAAAGTTGGCTGCACAAACTGCTGAAGCGGTGCCAAATAATTTTCTAATGGCACCGTCGATGAGATGGCAACAATTTTAGATACTAGGTACAAACTGTGACACTGTCTTAGGATGCATTTGGTTGAAGGTGTGGTGTGAATGGGTTGGGACCATGACAGCGTCTGAATCACATCTAACAAATGATTTGTAACAACGAAAGAGGGTCTAACCTTCTCTGCACATGCCAGAAACTTCCTCCCACTGTCCACAGAATCACACGCGACTAGCTTCCTGCATGGAGATTGATGGTGACAACGAGCAAATAGATCTTCAGCCACCCCGCCCCATTCGTTGCCACTCATGGTCGTAGGGAGCTACAAGAGGAAGAAATGACTCAAATCGACCATCAGGTAAAATCCTTCATTCCAATTCATAGCCTGAGAGAGAGAAGAGAGGCATACCCGGGTGGTGAAGGAGTCGTCGCCGGAGGTGGAACCGCTGGAGAGGTCTTTGAAGAAGACCGTGATGACCCCGTCCGTAGGATGCGAGACGGCGAGAGCGAGGAAGCGGCTATAGCTTAGGAAGGAAGGAAGGAAGGAGGAAACAGGGGAAATGTGACTTGTGGTTGGGGAGAAAAGAGGGTGGGGAAGGGGGCGGGGGTAGATATTTTGGCGGTAGGCCAAAATTTTGGAAATGTCGAGGGAAACTTTGCGCGCGGTGCCGCTGAACCTTTCACTTTGAACGATTGTGCGCATGCAAACGATTCTTCTGCTTTACGCGCATGGGATGAGTTTGATAATTCAAATTTTGGTGGAAATTTCCCCGGGTACGTCATTGCATAATTTAGCATCGCTTGCTAATTTGGGCACACAAAAGAGCATACAACAGACAGACCACACTTACTTCATCGAGCAATTTTAGTAATTAAACAGAGCTAGTTGACCTAAACATTGCTCTAACAAAAGACCAGCATTAAAAACAAAGCCTAAGTACGCATAATTTTAACGAATCCGCCGCCGTGCCGGCCTATGCATCGCCGGTGTGAGATGAGACGTCGATGACTTTTTCTGGCAACATGCCGCCGTTGGTGGATGTCACAGCCCTAGAATACCTAAGTGTAATAGTTGCATCAGTGATCATGCATCATGTTTAATTCAAGAAATTGAAATGAGGAATATTCAAAGCCTCAGAAATTATTTTAAAAGAAGGGCAATTAAGGGGGAACAATTACCGGCAATTGAGGGAAATTATTTTAAAAGAAGGGCAATTGAAATGAGGTATATCTCATCGTCGGAACCACATCTACTAAGGGGGAACAATTACCGGCAACAGAAAGAAAATACAATCAATGCAATGCAACAATATGATGCATGAATGCGACATGGCAATATGTTATTGATTGAGCTAATGCAACTACCAACAAGTTAAATGAAGTTGGTTTGAACCCTTGGTTCAAATTCAAACTCCATATGTTAATATTCAAATGACATTTAATTGATTTGACCTGATCAGCAGGCATAAGTTTCTCAAACATGCATGGCAATGCCATAAATAGATTCCTTGGATTTTTCTGATAATTTTTCATATATAGCCTATTTCATTTGGAGTTACGGTTTAATTTCTATGATTTTTAGAAGTTTATAGCATTTTCTGGAATTTCCTGGCTATTTAAAAAAAGAACTAAATTCAGAAAATGCATTACTGCGTTAGCAATGCGTCATTGTCACGTCAGCAAATCAACAGGGGCCGTCCAGGTCAAACCTGACCAATGGGTCCCACTGGTCAGTCTCACAGTGCTCGCTCGAGTCACACACAGGTGGGACCGGTCAACGTACACGTCAGCAAGGTCAATGCCGACGCGTGGGTCCAGTCGAATTAGATTAATTCTAACTAATTACGTTAGCTGGTTAACTAAACCAGTGGGGCCCGTCTGTCATTGACCCTTGGGGTTATACTAATATGTGATTAGTGCTAATTAAGCAAGTGTCACGTCAGCCCGCCGGAGTTTGGCCGGCGGCGACCAAAACCGCGGCGGACGCTCGCCGGAAACGCTGCTCCGGCAGCGGTTCGACTCGCTAAGGGCACCAGGCTGTAGCCCTTCCTCCCGCGCATCCAACGGAGGCAGCAGGGGGCGTAGGGTGCCAACGGAGGCAGCAGGGGGCGTAGGGTGGCTCGAGCTCGCCGGAAGCGAGCTCGCGGCGGTGGCCGGAGTTCGGGTATCGACCGAACGACGCCACAAAGCACAGTAGTTGCAGCGGTTGGATGTTTTGGGTTCCTGCAAACGCACTGAGTGCGTTGGTATGTCGGCTGCAAGTGGGGGATCTTGGGAGTGCGGAACTTGCCGGCCATGGCAGACGGCGGCGCGGGAGCTTGCGGGGCAGCAGCTAGAGGACGCGAGGGACAACGGGGCAAGGGGGAACGGGTCAGCGGCTCAGCACGGGTCGTCCGGTGCTGCTGGAGAGGCCGGGGAAGTACGGGTTCCAGCAAATCGACGACGACGGCCTTCGGTGCCCGTGGAAGAAGAAGTCGATGGAGCCGGCGTTGGAGGGCATCCGGCGAGGCTTGGATCGTCGAGGATGAAGCTGGAGATGATAAGGAGCTCGGGGAGGCGGAGATGGAGCGAGTGAGTGGCTGGCCGCGGTGGCAGCGAACGGCGGCGACGAGCCCCGCTCGGGAGAGCTCGGATGCGACCGGGGAGATGGGAAAAGTGAGCGGCGAGTGAGGGGGAAGTACCAGGGGGTTCCAGGGAAGTCGTGGCAGCCTTGGACGAGTCGGGGACGCAGCAGGCAGGCAGGAGGTGGCCTCGGGCGCGTGCGCTCGCCGTGGGCACACGCCCTCGTGCCCACTGGCAGGAGGTTGAGGACGACTGGTGCAAGGGCCTGGTGGGTTGGCTTCTCTCCTGGGCCAGGTAAGCTACAGGTAAGATCTGTTCTGTTTTATCTTCCTTCTGTTTTTCTTTTATTTAATCTTTTGCCACTGTTTTGAATTCAAACAAAATTCAAAAAATGCCAAAACATCCTCTGAGTATTTTTATGTTGCTTCATGGACTTTTCCAGAGGCAGATAAATTATCACAGAGCATTTGAAAATATATCCCATATATATTTGAATATATTTTCAAATTCAAATAGAATATTGTTTTAAATTCAGACACCAAATAATTCCTTAAAAATGTTCCAAAATTTTGGGGTGGTATATAACCCTTGCCAAAATTCATAAAACTATTTTTAGGGTATTTTGGAATCACTGAATGCAATTTAAAGGGTTCTTGCCCTTCTTTTAAAATAATTCCTGCGGCTTTGAATATTGCTCATTTCAATTTCTTGAATTAAACATGATGCATGCTCACTGATGCAACTATTACACTCAGGTATTCTAGGGCTGTGACAACTCACTCCACTAAACAAGAATCTCGTCCCGAGATTCAAGCGTAGGGTAAGATGAAGGGGGAATGCAAACTAACACAATCTTCATGATCCAGGTGGCACTTCATAAGAATGTTGATTCGATCACCATCATTGTCTCGATGTCTTGCTCCGAGAACTCCAACTAACATGACAAAGGTTCACTAGGTAGGCAACAATTCCACACCTAAAAGGGTGGTGAACGGTTGTCAACGTAGCAAGGATTTGAGTTGCCATGATACCATAACGAGACACCTTAGAGAAGGATGACTCGTAGAATTATCCCTTAAGTGGCAAAAAGAATTACTTTTGATTTAGAGATCAATAAAATTCTCTATACCAACCTGAGGCAATTCACCAACAATCGTTTGGCGGGGTACGAAAGGATGGCATAACCGGACTAGAATGGATGATGTGGTCTACCTTGTTGAAGACAACACAAGGAATGATTTTTGCTTGTCATCAGAAATGGGTGGGACCCATGGTAGACTGGCACAATGACGGGTGCATGCTGGGAACAAAATGCAAATGTTGGGAATGATTCTAGTAACTAGGGAAAAACTCAATAGTCAAGAGTGATTCCACTGTTTGAATGGTTATAGTATAATCGAGGGAACTGAGAGCACAAGAATTCCTAGGGAGCAACTTCTACAATAAGTCATGCGAAGTCCTCATAGAGAAGATGGAAAAAATTGCTCAATCAAGACACTACAATGATAGATCTTCCGACTAGGTGTGTCGGCCAGAACATCAATCTTGTCGGGACCTACATCATAGATCTTGGAATAGCTCCAACCATCATATCTGCCAGATATTCAGATCTGGTTGGTAACGGAACATTTCAGACCGCATGCAGAAGAGTAGGACTGGCAGAGTCACAACATAGAATCGAGAACTCATCAAGAGCACTCTGGTTGTGATCTTTCGGCTCAACGAGGAACTTCTGCCATAAGTAGTTCATGGTATTTGGAAGAAGAAATACCACGGACCTCGAGGACTATCGCAAAGGTTACTAATATCCTGAAGGAACTAGCAATCCCTACCAACAGGAAGTAAGTAGAGTGAATCTTGGGTTCAAGAACCCAGGAATGGAATGTCTACTAACTAAGTGGCATCACTGGATGCTTTAGAGAATGATGGCCAGAATCATCACACTGGGAACACAAAACATGGCTAGATTACTAGGAGATCCTCTAAGACACCTAGGGTCATAATAATAGCTCCAACATATATGTCGAGGTAATGGAGTACCTCAACTCAGCAATTAGTGTGGTTAATCTGGCCCAAAAGGATCATCGGGAACGGGAAGAAGGGATTTGCAAATGCATCAGACTATTTAGAAACCTGGGATGACTCGGATAGCATAACGGCTGTAACTGCTCAAAAAGATTTGAGACATCCTGCAAAAATGGTGGCATTACCACTCAACATCACAATATCAAGGTTCCGAGATCAACTGTCAACACACAGAAATAGTAGGAACTAAGAATTGAATCCATCAATCCTACAAGTCTATGGATTAGTAACACGTCATCCTGATAGATAGATGAGAAGGCCTAGTTATTAATCCCCGTAGAAGAGAAGAGCATGACTCAGATCAGAAGGACATAAGGTATAAGGAGTAAAAGAGCCTTACGTTCCCTCCCACAATAAATTCCCTTATATAACTAAAGCATTTCTAGACTCAACTTCGACCAGTTTGGCTTGGTAATCCTACAGGCAGTCAGGCTCTAATACCAAAGATGTCAGGACCCCGATCCTAAGTCACACTGATCTAGCATGTAACACATCATATCACTTTGCGGCCTCACGCACGGTATTCCCACGGGTGCCACCTTACCTGGCCCGGGACCGTTTGCGCCTTTTGGCTCACGTATATGATAGTGTCGCTAGCATCCATATGACAGAGAACCCGGGCCGACATGACTAGTCGTGAACCCAAAGTGGCACTAACTTACAGGGACATCATGCATGACCCAGCAACGAACGTGTCGGTCATCAGCGAGTGAATCCGGGCTGTAGCAGCTAGGCTAGCAGGACTCCGAAGAATCCGGGCTGTAGCAGGCTAACAGGACTCCGGTAGACACCGTGTGACATTTCCCCAAAGGGACAGACACAGGAACGAAGAAGGACACATGCCAGCCAGCCAAGTGTTCCGGAGCAGTAGCAAGCTACCATGGCTCAGTGGAAGCACTAGGAGACATTTCCCGGTAAGAGAGGCTACCAAGGATAAACAACTAGGTTGTCGGATCCCACACATACCAAGCATTTCAAATCATACACACAATATGCTCGATATGTGCAAATACAACATGGCATCACAACAGAACTCTACAACTCAAAGTATTTATTCATTAGGCTCTGGAGAGCCAGATATTACAAACATGGGTCTGATGACCCAGCATTCAAGTCATACAAGCAACAAGCACATGTGGAAGCTTATCTTGTCTGAGTACAGACAACTACAAATGAAAAAGGCTAAGAAGCCTGACTGTCTACAAGACCCTGCCGAGGGCACAAGATCGTAGTTAAGGTAACAAGCTAAACGTCGAAGTTCACGCGGAACTACTAGCGAGACTGAAGTCTCTCTGCAAAAACATAAATTAAGCAAACGTGAGTACAAATGTACCCAGCAAGACTTACATTAGAACTATCTACATATGCATCAGTATCAACAAAGGGGGTGGTGGAGTTTAACTGCAGCAAGCCAGCTTTGACTCAGTGGCTAACCTGAACTACTACTGCAAGTAACTCTTTTGAGGTGGCGCACACGAGTCCACACATTCACCATATCAATACACCACTATGGATCCGCTCCTGTCTCCCTACGAGAACGCCATCCATAGCACTCACGCTTATCTTGCGCATTTTAGAGTATCCACTTTCACTTGTCTATGAACTGTACAGGCAACCCAGAAGTCCTTTACCGCGGACGCGGCTATTCGAATAGATGATGTTAACCCTGCAGGGGTGTACTTATTCACACACGCTCTCGCCACTTACCACCATGTACATGTCATGTATCTCGGCAACCTTCAAGCGGAAGCCTGGCGAGGGAGTCGGCCACGACCTGACTAACCACACAAGTCTCTAATCCAGGTTTATCGCCTATTCGGGTTCCATCCGCAAGGAGATCCGGCCGGGGTTTCACTCACGGCCCCAAATGATGAGAGCAGGGTTCCCGAGGCACCAAACGGGCGTCCCGGTACACCATGCCTCGTGTCTCTACCACATCATAGCCCACCCCTAGGGTCAGCGCTACGCACGGCCCCCAACACATATCCTACAAACACCAGAAACTAGTTGCAACTCCTGGACAGAGATCAAGGCGATTAATAAGTTGAGAGGGGAACTTAAGCATTCCAATGCATGGTAGTAGCTGTTCATGGATCACAAACACAGAACTCAGTTCCTGAGGACGGCTGCAATGAGACAACCCACCATGGACTCCTATATGGCCTCTCACCGCTACCTTTACCAAATCGTGTTCACACACTTAGCTCTCAACAGTAGGACATGTTCACCACATTCCAATTCATCCTCGATGAATCAGACCTGACTCAACTCTAAGCAGTAGCAGGCATGACAACAAGCATGAATGAGTAGGCACATCAGGGCTCAAACAACTCCTACTCATGCTAGTGGGTTTCATCTATTTACTGTGGCAATGACAGGTCATGCAAAGGAAAGGGGTTCAATACCGCAGCATGTAACAGTTGAATCATTGTTGTCCTAATGCAGTAAAAGAGAGCAGGAGCGAGAGAGTGGGATTGTATCGGAATGAACAAGGGGGTTTTGCTTGCCTGGCACTTCTGAAGATAATATAGCTCTTCATCGGTGTCATCAATCTCATCGTCAGAACCACGTCTACTGAGGGGGAACAATTACCGGCAATACAGAGAAAACACAATCAATGCAATGCAACAATATGATACATGAATGTGACATGGCAATCTGCTGTTGATTGAGCTAATGCAACTACCAACAAGTTAAATGAAGTTGGTTTGAACCCTAGGTTCAAATTCAAACTCCATATGTTAATATTCAAATGACATTTAATTGATTTGACCTCATCAGCAGGCATAAGTTTCTCAAACATGCATGGCAATGCCATAAACAGATTCCTTGGATTTTCTAATAATTTTTCATATATAACCTATTTCATTTGGAGTTGCGGTTTAATTTCTATGATTTTTAGAAGTTTATAACATTTTCTGGAATTTCCTGGCTATTTAAAAAAGAACTAAATCCAGAAAATGCATTACTGCGTCAGCAATGCGTCACTGTCACGTCAGCTAGTCAACAGGGGCCGTCTAGGTCAAACCTGAACAGTGAGTCCCACTGGTCAGTCTCACAGTGCTCGCTCGAGTCACACACAGGTGGGACCGGTCAACGTACACGTCAGCAAGGTCAATGCTGACGCGTGGGTCCAGTCGAATTAGATTAATTCTAACTAATTACATTACCTGGTTAACTAAACCGGTGGGGCCCGTCTGTCATTGACCGTTGGGGTTATACTAATATGTGATTAGTGCTAATTAAGCAAGTGCCACGTCAGCCCGCCGGAGTTTGGCCGGCGGCGACTAAAACCGCGGTAGACGCTCGCCGGAAACGCTGCTCCGGCAACGGTTCGACTCGCTAAGGGCACCAGGCTGTAGCCCTTCCTCCCGCGCATCCAACGGAGGCAGCAGGGGGCATAAGGTGGCTCGAGCTCGCGGCGGTGGCCGGAGTTCGGGCATCGACCAAACGACGCCAAAAAGCACGGTAGTTGCAACGGTTGGATGTTTTGGGTTCCTGCAAATGCACTGAGCACGTTGGTATGCTCGGCTACAAGCGGGGGATCTCGGGAGTGCGGAACTTGCCGGCCATGGCGGACGGCGGCGCGGGAGCTTGCGGGGCAGCAGCTAGAGGACACGAGGGACAACGGGGCAAGGGGGAACGGGTCAGCGGCTCAGGAATTTCAAACATATTGGTCTAACGGCTATGACACAATTAAGCATGGAGTGACATGGCATTTTAATTCCAAAAAAAATAGAAACACATGAAACCTTGGTTGATGTAATGTCATGCCATCAAGATGATGTGGTAAAGAAACTGGCATGTTTGACGAAAGTTTGGACACAGACCCCTCACAAACCGGAGCAACTCACTAGAAGGCCCGTGGTTTCGAGAAGGAACAATGCATGTTTGATGACGAACGGGAGATAGCTTCCTCTTACGGCCTTCAATTTTTTTTACATCTAACATGCACTACTACAACTGTAATGTGAAATTTTTGAAAATTCTAGGGGTCATTTGACCTTTTAAAGACATTTAAGTGATTTTATAGCCATTTAATGACCGTAATTCAAATTTGAACTACATCTACATGCAACGCCTAACCAAAACGGTTTGAAAAATCATATATGTGTACTTGTGTGCGAGTTAATTCCATGTGCAGTAAATTCGAAGGAATTTTCAAACATATTGGTCTCACGACATGGACACATGCATACGTATGCATGGAGTGCCATGGCATTTTAATTCTAAAAAATTGAAAAAATGATCAGAAAACATGAAACCTTGGTTGATTTAATGTCATGCCACCAAGATGATGTGGTAAAAAATTGGCCTGTTTCACGAAAGTTTGGACACACACCCCTCACAAACCGGAGCAACTCACTAGAAGGTTCGTGGTTCCGAGAGGGAATAATGCATGTTTGATGACGAACGGGAGATAGCTTCCTCTTACGGCCTTCAATTTTTTTCTACGTCTAACATACACTAATACAACTGTCATGTGAAATTTTTGAAAATTTCAGGGGTCATTTGACATTTTAAAGACATTTAAGTGATTTTCTACCCATTTAATGACCGTAATGCAAATTTGAAATACATCTAAATGCAACGCCTAACCATAACGGTTTGAAAAATCATATTTTTGTGTACTTGTGTGCGAGTTAATTCCATGTGCAGTAAATTAGAAGGAATTTTCAAACATATTGGTCTCAGGGCATGGGCACATGCATGGAGTGCCATGACATTTTAATTCCAAAAAATTAAAAAAGATCAGAAAAACATGAAACCTTGCTTGACTTAATGTCATGCCATTAAGATGATGTGGTAAAAAAATGGCCTGTTTGATGAAAGTTTGGACACACACCCCTCACAAACCGGAGCAACTCACTAGAAGGTTTGTGGTTCCGAGAGGGAACAATGCATGTTTGATGATGAACGGGAGATAGCTTCCTCTTACAACCTTCAATTTTTTCTATGTTTAACGTGCACTAATACAATTGTCATGTGAAAATTTGGAAAATTTCAGGGGTCATTTGACCTTCTAAAGTCATTTAAGTGATTTCCTAACCATTTAATGATCGTAATTCAAATTTGAACTACATCTACATGCAACACCTAACCATAACGGTTTGAAAAATCACATTTTTGTGTACTCGTGTGCGAGTTAAAAAATCATCAGACGATGTAAATATCTGCTGTTCAAAAAAGAAAATGTAAAGATCTGGCAAGACAACCGGCCCCCACACGATTGGTACTCTATCTCGCGGCTCGAGGTTTGGTAGGTGAGTGGCGGGGATCATTAAGCAGACACGGTTCTGCATTGGAAACCGTCAACAATTATGTTCACACATGGATTTTGGCTATTATGTTCACACACGGATTTTGCAGCGGGAATCATGTGTAATTCAAACTACAGTACTCGTAAATTTCGGCAACCGGCGTGTGTACTGTCCCCGTTGATCTAGATTCCGGCCGCCAATAAATACTACCATGCTCACGTCGTCCCGCCTGCATTCTCATCTACATCCTCCCCTCGCTCGCCCTCTCTCTCTCTATCTCTCTCTCTCTCTCAAATCCCTGCCATGGCGCTGCTGGTCTGCCGACGCACCGACGAGGAGTCGCCGCCCCCCCCCCCGAGGACGCTCACTCGATTAGCAGCGACGAGGACCCCTATGCGCCGCCTGATGAGGTTGCGCTGGACCCCCCAACTTTGGATTGGTTTTGGGGCCAGTACAATCTTTGTTTGTGGAAGTCGCTGCCGCCGGTTGAGAAAGCCAGGCAAGTGGCGTTCAAGAAGGAGATGGCGGAGGAGGAAGCCAGGTACCGGGCGGCCTGTGAAGCCCGTGATGCTGCCTGGAAAAAGTAGGCGGCGGAGCTTTGGGGGCGAGCACGTCGTCGTGCCGCAGAGGTGTACGAAGACGGGTACTTCGCGAGGAAGGTCATAGGCGCCTGGAGCCGCATCGCTGCGTGGAGGTGGGCCTATAAGTTCTAGCGTGCCACCGACGAGGAGCTCCGATGGGCGCCCAACGTGTTGGGGATCGCAGTATTTCAAAAAAATTCCTACGATCACGCAAGATCTATCTAGAATATGCATAGCAACGAGAGGGAGAGTCTATCTACGTACCCTCGTAGACCGAAAGCGGAAGCGTTTAGTAACGCGGTTGATGTAGTCGCACATCTTCGCGATCCAACCGATCAAGTACCGAATGCACGGCACCTCCGCGATCTGCACACGTTCAGCTCGGTGACGTCCCTCGTACTCTTGATCCAGCTGAGGCCGAGGGTGAGTTTCGTCAGCACGATGGCTTGTTGACGGGGATGATGAAGTTACCGACGCAGGGCTTCGCCTAAGCACTACAACAATATGACTGAGGTGTAAAACTGTGGAGGGGGCACCGCACACGGCTAAAGATCAACTTGTGTGTCTATGGGGTGCTCCCCTCCCCCGTATATAAATGAGGGGAGGAGGAGGGCCGGCCACAAGGGGTGCGCCCAAAGGGGGGAATCCTACTCCTAGTAGGAGTAGGTTTCCCCCTTTCCTAGTCCAAGTAGGAGAAGAAGGAAGGAGAGGAAGAAGAGAAGGAAAAGGGGGGGTCGGCCCCCCTAGCCCTAGTCCAATTCGTTTTGGGCTAGGGGGGTGCACCACACCTTGGCCTGACTCCTCTCTTCCACCATTATGCCCATGAGGCCCAATAACTTCCCGGGGGGTTCCGGTAACCCCCAGTACTCCGAAACTTATCCAAAACGACCTGAACCATTCCGGTGTCTGAATGTAGCCTTCCAATATATGAATCTTTATGTCTCGGCCATTCCGAGACTCCTCGTCATGTCTGTGATCACATCCAGGACTCCAAACAACATTCGGTAAATCAAATCACATAACTCATAATACATATCGTCATCGAACGTTAAGCGTGCGGACCCTACGGGTTCGAGAATTATGTAGACATGACCGAGACTCATCTCCGGTCAATAACCAATAGCGGAACCTGGATGCTCATATTGGTTCCTACATATTCTACGAAGATCTTTATCAGTCAAACCGCATAACAACATACGTTGTTCCCTTTGGCATCGGTATGTTACTTGCCCAAGATTCGATCGTCGGTATCATCATACCTAGTTCAATCTCGTCACCGGCAAGTCTCTTTACTTGTTCCGTAATGCATCATCCCATGACTAACTCATTAGTCACATTGCTTGCAAGGCTCATACTGATGTGCATTACCGAGAAGGCCCAGAGATACCTATCTGATACACGGAGTGACAAATCCTAATCTCGACCTATGCCAACTCAACAAACACCATTGGAGACACCTGTAGAGCATCTTTATAATCACCCAGTTACGTTGTGATGTTTGATAGCACACAAGGTGTTCCTCCGGTATTCGGGAGTTGCATAATCTCATAGTCATAGGAACATGTATAAGTCTTGAAGAAAGCAATAGCAATAAACTAAACGATCATAGTGCTAAGCTAACGGATGGGTCTAGTCCATCACATCATTCTCTAATGATGTGATCCCGTTCATCAAATGACAACACATGTCCATGGCTAGGAAATTTAACCATCTTTGATTAACGAGCTAGTCAAGTAGAGGCATACTAGGGACACTCTGTTTGTCTATGTATTCACACATGTACTAAGTTTCCGTTTAATACAATTCTAGCATGAATAATAAACATATATCATGATATAAGGAAATATAAATAACAACTTTATTATTGCATCTAGGGCATATTTCCTTCACTCTCCCACTTGACATCCATTTTCCAAATTTCATAATCATAAAATGCAGCAATTGCTAACATGATTCGGACGGACTTAAGCATCGCTATGGGTGAGAAGGTCTCATCGTAGTCAACTCCTTGAACTTGTCGAAAACCTTCCGCAACAAGTCGAGCTTTGTAGACAGTAACATTACCATCAGCGTCAGTCTTCTTCTTGAAGATCCATTTATTCTCTATGGCTTGCCGATCATCGGGCAAGTTAACCAAAGTCCACACTTTGTTCTCATACATGGATCCCATCTCAGATTTCATGGCCTCAAGCCATTTTGCAGAATTTGGGCTCATCATCGCTTCCTCATAGTTCGTAGGTTCGTCATGGTCAAGTAACATGATCTCCAGAATAGGATTACCGTACCACTCTGGTGCCGATCTTACTCTGGTTGACCTACGAGGTTCGGTAGTAACTTGATCAAAAGTTTCATGATCATCATCATTAGCTTCCTCACTAATTGGTGTAGAAATCACTGGAACTGATTTATGTGATGAACTACTTTCCAATAAGGGAGAAGGTGCAATTACCTCATCAAGTTCTACTTTCCTCCCACTAACTTCTTTCGAGAGAAACTCCTTCTCTAGAAAGGATCCATTCTTAGCAACAAATATCTTGCCTTCGGATCTGTGATAGAAGGTGTACCCAACAGTTTCCTTTGGGTATCCTATGAAGACACATTTCTCCGATTTGGGTTCGAGCTTATCAGGTTGAAGCTTTTTCACATAAGCATCGCAGATCCAAACTTTAAGAAATGACAACTTGGGTTTCTTGCCAAACCACAGTTCATATGGTGTCGTCTCAACGGATTTCGATGGTGCCCTATTTAACGTGAATGCAGCCGTCTCTAAAGCATAACCCCAAAAAGATAGCGGTAAATCAGTAAGAGACATCATAGATCGCACCATATCTAATAAAGTGCGGTTACGACGTTCGGACACACCGTTACGCTGTGGTGTTCCAGGTGGCGTGAGTTGCGAAACTATTCCGCATTGTTTCAAATGAAGACCAAACTCATAACTCAAATATTCACCTCCACGATCGGATCATAGAAACTTAATTTTCTTGTTACGATGATTTTCCACTTCACTCTGAAATTCTTTGAACTTCTCAAATTTTCAGACTTATGTTTCATCAAGTAGATATACCCATATCTGCTCAAATCATCTGTGAAGGTCAGAAAATAATGGTACCCGCCACGAGCATCAACACTCATCGGACCGCATACATCAGTATGTATTATTTCCAATAAGTCTGTTGCTCGTTCCATTGTTCCGGAGAACGGAGTCTTAGTCATCTTCCCCATGAGGCATGGTTCGCAAGCATCAAGTGATTCATAATCAAGTGATTCCAAAAGCCCATCAGCATGGAGTTTCTTCATGCGCTTTACACCAATTTGACCTAAACGGCAGTGCCACAAATAAGTTGCACTATCATTATTAAAGTTATATCTTTTGGCTTCAATATTATGAATATGTGTATCACTACTATCGAGATTCAATAAAAATAGACCACTCATCAAGGGTGCATGACCATAAAAGATATTACTCATATAAATAGAACAACCATTATTCTCTGATTTAAATGAATAACCATCTCGCATCAAACAAGATCCAGATATAATGTTCATGCTTAACGCTGGCACCAAATAACAATTATTCAGGTCTAAAGCTAACCCCGAAGGTAGATGTAGAGGTAGCATGCCGACCGCGATCACATCGACTTTGGAACCATTTCCCACGCGCATCGTCACCTCGTCCTTAGCCAATCTTCGCTTAATCTGTAGCCCCTGTTTCGAGTTGCAAATATGAGCAACAGAACCAGTATCAAATACACAGGCGCTACTGCGAGCATGAGTAAGGTACACATCAATAACATGTATATCAAATATACCTTTCACTTTGCCATCCTTCTTATCCGCCAAATACTTGAGGCAGTTCTGCTTCCAGTGACCAGTCCCTTTGCAGTAGAAGCACTCAGTCTCAGGCTTAGGTCCAGACTTGGGCTTCTTCACTTGAGCAGCAACTTGCTTGTCGTTCTTCTTGAAGTTCCCTTCTTCCCTTTGCCCTTTTTCTTGAAACTAGTGGTCTTGTTAACCATCAACACTTGATGCTCCTTCTTGATTTCTACCTCCGTAGCCTTTAGCATGCGAAGAGCTCGGGAATTGTCTTATCCATCCCTTGCATATTATAGTTCATCACAAAGCTTTTGTAGCTTCGTGGCTATGATTGAAGAACTCTGTCAATGACACTATCATCAGGAAGATTAACTCCCAGTTGAATCAAGTGGTTGTGGTACCCAGATATTTTGAGTATATGTTCACTAACAGAACTATTCTCCTCCATCTTGCAGCTATAGAATTTATTGGAGACTTCATATCTCTCAATTTGGGCATATGCTTGAAATATTAACTTCATCTCCTGGAACATCTCATATGCTCCATGACGTTTAAAACGTCGTTGAAGTCCCGATTCTAAGCCGTAAAGCATGGCACACTGAACTATCGAGAGGTCATCAGCTTTGCTCTGCCAGACATTCATAACATCTGGTGTTGCTCCTGCAGCAGGCTTTGCACCTAGCAGTGCTTCCAGGACGTAATTCTTCTGTGCAGCAGTGAGGATAATCCTCAAGTTACAGACCCAGTCCGTGTAGTTGCTACCATCACCTTTCAACTTAGCTTTCTCCAGGAATGCATTAAAATTCAAAGGAACAGAAGCACGGGCCATTTATCTACAACAACATAGACAAGCAAAATACTATCAGGTACTAAGTTCATGATAAATTAAAGTTCAATTAATCATATTACTTAAGAACTCCCACTTAGATAGACATCCCTCTAGTCATCTAAATGATCACGTGATCCATATTAACTAAACCATGTCCGATCATCACGTGAGATGGAGAAGTTTTCAATGGTGAACATCACTATGTTGATCATATCTACTATATGATTCACGCTCGACCTTTCGGTCTCAGTGTTCCGAAGCCATATCTGCATATGCCAGGCTCGTCAAGTTTAACCTGAGTATTCTGCTTGTGCAAAACTGGCTTGCACCTGTTGTATGTGAATGTAGAGCTTATCACACCCGATAATAACGTGGTGTCTCGGCACGACGAACTGTAGCAACGGTGCATACTCAGGGAGAACACTTATACCTTGAAATTTAGTGAGAGATCATCTTATAATGCTACCGCCGTACTAAGCAAAATAAGATGCATAAAAGATAAACATCACATGCAATCAATATAGGTGACATGATATGGCCATCATCATCTTGTGGCTTTGATCTCCATCTTCAAAGCACCTTCATGGTCACCATCGTCACCGGCTTGACACCTTGATCTCCATCGTAGCATTGTTCGTCTCGCCAACTATTGCTTCCACGACTATCGCTACCGCTTAGTGATAAAGTAAAATAATTACATGGTGATTGCATTTCATACAATAAAGCGACAACCATATGGCTCCTGCCAGTTGCCGATAACTTTGTTACAAAACATGATCATCTCATACAACAATTTATATAATCACGTCTTTACCATATCACATCACAACATGCCCTGCAAAAACAAGTTAGACGTCCTCTACTTTGTTGTTGCAAGTTTTACATGGCTGCTACGGGCTTAGCAAGAACCGTTCTTACCTACGCATGAAAAACCACAACGATTTTTCGTCAAGTGTGATGTTTTAACCTTCAACACGAACCGGGCGTAGTCACACTCGATTCAACTAAAGTTGGAGAAACAGACACCCACTAGCCACCTTTGTGTGAAGCACGTCGGTAGAACCAGTCTCATGAACGCGGTCATGTAATGTCAGTCTGGGCCGCTTCATCCAACAATACTGCCGAATCAAAGTATGACATGCTGGTAAGCAGGATGACTATTATCGCCCACAACTCTTTGTGTTCTACTCGTGCATATAACATCTACGCATAGACCTGGCTTGAATGCCACTGTTGGGGAATGCAGTATTTCAAAAAAATTCCTACGATCACGCAAGATCTATCTAGGAGATGCATAGCAATGAGAGGTGAGAGTGTGTCTATGTACCCTCGTAGACCGAAAGCGGAAGCGTTTAGTAATGCGGTTGACATAGTCGAACGTCTTCGTGATCCAACCGATCAAGTACCAAACGAACGGCACCTCCGCGATCTGACATTCAGCTTGGTGACGTCCCTCGTACTCTTGATCCAGCTGAGGCCGAGGGTGCGTTTCGTCAGCACGGCGGCGTGTTGACGATGATGATGAAGTAACCGACGCAGGGCTTCGCCTAAGCACTACGACAATATGACCGAGGTGTAAAACTATGGAGGGGGGCACCGCACACGGCTAAAGATCAACTTGTGTGTCTATGGGGTGCCCCCTCCTCCTATATAAAGGAGGGGAGGAGGAGGAGGGCCGGCCACAAGGGGCGCGCCCAAAGGGGGGAATCCTACTCCTAGTAGGAGTAGGTTTCCCCCTTTCCTAGTCCAAGTAGGAGAAGAAGGAAGGAGAGGAAGAAGAGAATGAAAAGGGAGGGAGGGCCCCCTAGCCCTAGTACAATTTGGTTTGGGCTAGGGGGGCACACCTTGGCTTGCCTCCTATCTTCCACCATTAGGCCCATGAGGCCCAATAACTTCCAGGGGGTTTCGGTAACCCTCGGTACTCCGAAACCTATCCGAAACGACCCGAACCATACTGGTGTCCGAATGTAGCCTTCCAATATATGAATCTTTATGTCTTGACCATTTCGAGACTCCTCGTCATGTCCGTGATCACATCCGGGACTCCGAACAACCTTCGGTACATCAAATCACATAACTCATAATACATATCGTCATCGAACGTTAAGCGTGCGGACCCTACGGGTTCGAGAACTATGTAGACATGACCGAGAATCATCTCCGGTCAATAACCAATAGCGGAACCTGGATGCTCATATTGGTTCCTACATATTCTACGAAGATCTTTATCGGTCAAACCGCATAACAACATACGTTGTTCCCTTTGTCATTGGTATGTTACTTGCCCGAGATTCGATCGTCGGTATGGGTCTAGTCCATCACATCATTCTGTAATGATGTGATCCTGTTCATCAAATGACAACACATGTCCATGGCTAGGAAACTTAACCATCTTTGATTAACGACCTAGTCAAGTAGAGGCATACTAGGGACACTCTGTTTGTCTATGTATTCACACATGTACTAAGTTTCCATTTAATACAATTCTAGCATGAATAATAAACATTTATCATGATATAAGTAAATATAAATAACAACTTTATTATTGCCTCTAGGGCATATTTCCTTCACAATGAAACGGCGCTGCGAGGCGAATGAGGCGGAGTACTGCCTCCGCACTGGGAAGACGCCGCGCACCAGGGAGCTGCTGGCGAGGGGCTGCCTGAATACTGGCCCCATGAGGGATTATTAGTTTTAGTATTGTTTGGTTTCAATTTTATGCATTGTACCTAGTAGTTAAGTATCATCACGTATATGTGATGATTATATATATATATATATATATATATATATATATATATTCTGTGATGAACTAATGAGCAATTAATATATATATATATTATGAATTCCATTTTCTATCTATTTTTTAATACTAATTTCAATCTAGCTGTTATCATCCACATATACAGATTGGAAAGCGTATATACACACATTGAAACAGAACATATAAGAATGGAAAACAGAGTACACACATTGAAACAAAGCAATAAACAGAGCAACACTATGATTGCTGTGAATACATAGCTATCCACGTCGAAATGACTTTTCAAAATACAACGCGTCGATGAGACCATGACCAGTAGCCCTTGCCTACGTAGCTCTTGGCTCTGCCTGAACTCGTGCAGGCGTTCGTCCAAGCGGTCAACACGCTCGTGGTACATCTGGAGCGTGATCTCGAGCTCCAAGTTGGCTATTTCATCAGAGATCACCAGCTCGAGGATGCAACGGCCATGTTCCTCTACTGCGCCCAGGTGGACACCTGGGCCAAGGAGGCGGTCGAGCCTACGGACCAGCGTGTTGGCATACAGCGGGCCACGGACAAGGCGAACGGCGGCACCCATGCGAACAGCACGGCGGGCGTCCGGTGCAAGTACGGCGCGGCCGGCCTCTGGTGCAAGTACAGCGCTGGGGGCCTCTGCCCACTCCTGGCGAGGAATGGGGGTACTGACGGGATGTGTACCCAGCAAGCAAGAGCCAATGGATCCGCTCTTGCTGTGCGGCGCACCGCGCCTCTCGCTCTGCGGCGCTCCAACGGTCTGGCCGTGCGGCGAGCCGCAGCCTATCGGCATGGATGCGCCTAGCTTGCTCTGCGGCGTGCCATCGATCATGTTGTGCGGCGAGCTGTAGCCTGTCGGTACTGACATGCCTATCTTGATCCGCGGCGCTTAAGCGACATGCGCCAAAGGTCTGCTCGACGAGGTTGATGGCAGAGGTGGTGCTTTGGTGGGTTGGCATGCTTGGAAAAGGTGGATGTGCTATAGGCTGCGCTTGTCGCCTCCGTGCGTCGCGCGCCGCCTATGCGCAATATTGTTGGGTGGCGGGAAACAGGTAAGGAAATGGCGGGAAACGGTCGCGTGTTCATAAAACGCCATCAATTAATGGAACCTTAGCATAGAAGGAACATCGAGCTAGCACAAGAAGTAGATGATGATCAGATGAACATGGACCACACTAGGGAACCCGTCGGTGATGAATTGATCAATCCCAAACGGATGAATTAGAAGCAATTGTCTGTGTCATTATCGGTCTTCGCACACATTTCTGATTACAGACCTGTTTGCGGCGTATCACACACATCTTGTTATATTGAGCCATTTATGTTCTCTTGTCTCAACACAGTTCATCCGAGTGAACCGCATGCGGTATATCGCACACACCTTCATCGGGCTGCCCGTTTCTTTTGTGTTGCCTAGTCACAAATAGTTCATCCGAGTGAACCATATGCTGTATATCGCACACACCTTCATCTGGCTGCCCGTTTCTTTTGTTCCTCCTCATCGCAAATAGTTAATTGAGCTGAACCGTATGCCCTGCATCGCACACGCAACTAAAATCTGAACCGTGTTTGATGCATCCTCCATCGCAAACATTTTGCACCTTTTTGACGGTTATTTTACACCACCATTTGCGATTATGGCATCGCACACAGTTTCGTCGAAGGGTCTCTGATCGTAGTGTCGCGTTAGCAGCAACCTACAGTAGTGCATGCTGGATAGCGGTCGATGTGTGGAGTAATAGTAGTAGATGCAGGCAGGAGTCGGTCTACTAATCTTGGATGTGATGCCTATGTAATGATCATTGCCTGGATATCATCATGAGTATTTGAAGTTCTATCAATTGCCCAACAGTAATTTGTTCACCCACCGTTTGCTATTTTTCTCGAGAGAAGCCACTAGTGAAACCTACGGCCATCGGGTCTCTTTCTCATATTATTTGCCTTTGCGATCTACTTTTTCTTCGCTTTTATTTTCATATCTATTAATCCAAAAATACAAAAATACTTTGCTGCACTTTATTTTATTTGCGATCTATTTATTCAATCTATTACAACTTTCTCCCGTCAGCACACCAATTTCTGGCACCGTTACCCGAAAGGGATTGACAACCCCTTTAACACGTCGGGTTGTGAGTATTTGTTATTTGTGAGCAGGGGTTGTTTACGTTGTGTTGGTTGGTTCTCCTACTGGTTCGATAACCTTGGTTTCATATCTGAGGGAAATACCTACCGCTGCTATGCTGCATCATCCCTTCCTCTTTGGGGAAATACCGACGTAGCTTCAAGAGACATCATGGATGCACTTAACAATGGGTATCAATGCAGTGTATTGCAATGTCTTATCCGTATCAATGCAATATTGCAGCCTATTGCTATTTTTTATATGGGTATCAATGCTTTGTGTGCAAAATACCGCCATGACAACTTCTTTTTAATTTACTTGGGCAGGCTTTTCAGTGGCGGGCACTTAAAAAGTCCCACCACTCGTGCAAACATTACCAATGGCGGGTGTCCTGTCGACCACTGATGCCATGTTAGAAATGATGGGATGTTAGTGGCCAGTACCCTCCACAAGTAGACATTATACACCAACCACTGCTAGCTTGTTGTGCAATAGTGCACCCTTATTGCACTTCCATACTTGAGTCACGTAAAAGGTTTAACCTAGGAAACGGTCTTCAAAATCTAGGTTCCATTATGTCCAATGAACATGCAAGGTGTTGTAACGGGTGAATCATGCTAGGGTATACAAATTTATGGAAATATGTGGGTCTTTAAACTTGTCTTAGAGATATGAGAATGATTACTTTAGGTTTGGGTACAAGAAAATCAATTTTTTGTTGATGTGAATGCTATTTATCCCTAGGCATTCTCTTATTTACCACTATAGTTCATAGTTTAAGTGTAAATATTTCCTTGGTGCCTTTTGAACATCAGCATAGATAGGTGGATTCTCATTCTAGAAAATAAGAGACATCTTCAATGCATAATAATTAAGAAAAACATGTTATTGCGGACAACAATAGTACGTTCAAGAAGTAACTTGTAGCTTCCCCACTATTGTTGAGCACATAAAGCTAACACTACAAGAAAACAACACATTAGGGCTCGTGAAGCAATTCATCCACCATCTGTGCAAGGTTGGGCTCACACTGGATACCGTCGATCCATCTCATGTTGATACGCACCATCTGAAGTTTCACTTGCAGTGCACTCTGAAGTTCCGGATCTGTGTAGTTTCTGAAGACCTTGGCAATCTCTTCTGCCTTTTCATTGGTAGTGAACTAACACCAAAAATAGGTAGTGCACTTAAGAAACGGTCATATGTTAAAATTGACTAAGAGTCTTTTCAATGGGAAATTTAGAACTTGCCAACTAAAGCCATAAAAGTTCATGTGGATGTACCAATGGAAGAATGTCGTGCACAATACTCCACAATAGGTCTCTTTTGGGAATAACCTTCAGGACACGGTCCCAGTTTTCCTACAAATGTAATGAAAGACATAAATGTAATTATATTCAGCTAATTTTCTAAAATATTTAATGGCCTACTAGCACTAACATGAATCATTTTCCATATCCCAAGGAAAAGCTGAATATATGAAAACTTGAAGCTTGTTTTAAAATTTCAGTGTCCCATGAGTACATTTCACGAGTTAGTTGAAGTTAGAAGATATAAATAGTTTACAAAAGAAATATACAAAACATTTGAGCTATTTTGTAAAGAATCTTCGTTGTGGTGCACCTGGTGAGTTGTTGTAAATTCATAAGTTATATACAATTCTCTATGTGGTAATATGCTTG
Source organism: Aegilops tauschii subsp. strangulata (assembly GCF_002575655.3). Classification (NCBI taxonomy): domain Eukaryota; kingdom Viridiplantae; phylum Streptophyta; class Magnoliopsida; order Poales; family Poaceae; genus Aegilops; species Aegilops tauschii. The sequence goes on along the minus strand of NC_053039.3, from coordinate 89,670,310 downwards.
TATCTTTTGGATTTAGTTAATAATAATTCCCTTTAACTATTTTCCTCTGCATTGATATACACAAACTAGTGACATACATAACAATCTGAACATCTGGTCATAGTCACGAACAACATGTGGATGTTGTGAATCACTCCGATAGGATTGTACTTCTATATATTGGTTGTCTAGGGACATGTTATTTCAAGCACAATGAAGAAATGGAAACTTTATATTTTTAATGTATGCCTTTATTTGTGTGTGTTGATTTCATCCTAGTTGGCGAATTCATTAGGTAAAAATATAATTGATCTCCATTTACTAATGATCTCATTAGTGAATATTAAATTCAGTGACTCAAGAACAATATCCTTATCCAGGCAAGAAGATAATGTGCCTACAAAGAAATAGAGAACTCTTTCAGGACAAAAAAAATCATCATTAAGAAGTTGTGTTAATTTATCATGGTAAGAGAAGTTACACACCTAAGACATGTAACTTTTCCTCCTCGTCACCAAAGTCCTTGTAGAGTTGTCGAAGAGAATCATATTTAAATCTATTTGAACTACAAACAGTTTGCATCACAGATAGGTATGCAGCCTGCACCACATTTTGGTCACAAAATTGAAGAAGCAACATAGACGCATGATGTGTAGTAAGGTAAGATTATTAGACCTTTCTGGTACCAGGAGAAAGGATAGAAGAGTTGTGATCATGGATTAAGGTGTCAAAGCGTCGAAGACCTTCACTTATGGTATGATCATGTCCAAGTTTTACAAGGGAAACCAAGAGAGTTTCTCTCAAACTTACTATTAGGTCTCCCTCACCATCCTTGGGATCCCAACCCAACTTTCTGAAAAGTAGAGTGCATAAAATGGTCATAGGAAAGGTATTGTAAGAATGAAAATATTTGTTATATGATTGAGCATATATTTGCCATCAAATAAAGAATATGCAACTAAACATGTAACTAGTGACGTAAAGATTGAAAATGTGACATGACATACAGAGTAGGTGGCAGAAGAATTTTAGTGACAAGCTTTTTGATGTCAGCAACCAAGTTAGGCGTAGCATCAATAGATACATGGTAAACAGTTATAGTTATCTGTAAAGCCAAAGGAAAATACATGGATAATTAAAATTTAGAAAACAAATAAAATTGAACTATTTGGAAAACTAGAATGTACATACAGCTTGTATGTGTGTCAAAACATTGTAGTCGGCTACTTCCCGACAAGTATACGCTATACATAGCAATGATGCTAGTGTGTCTTCTCTTGATATGGAAAGCATAAGTGAGTTCTCCAAAATTCCTGGAAATCTAATGTTAAAGTACTCCTTGAATCAAATATAACAAATAGATCATAATAGTGAAATATGTTACATACCAATTTTTTCCATTGAAGAGAACTCATTGGCCTCTAATGCGTTCTGAAGTCTAGTTTTAATTTCTTTGTCATACTTCACTCGATAAAACCCTGTTTCATTTACATTCAACTTAATCCAAATATTTCCACCCCTCTCCCGTTCACCACATACATCAAAATTATCATGCTTGTGTTTCAAAATGAATTTATTTGTTGATGAAGAGCATCTTAAAGTTATTGGCACATCCCACAAGCCAGCTCGAGAGGATCCATCTAGCACAAATTGGGCCTACAAGAAAGAAACAATATATGTGAACACAATTGACATATATATTATCGATAATTAGTGCAATTTAAGATATTATAAACATATACATGTAGCTTTTTTGTGCCATCCTATAGCATTGCCTATGAACTGCACTTATATCTATGATTTTGCCTATGTAGAGCATTATAAGTTAGAGTGCAAATAGTTTGCCACCCCTAGTAAATTGCTGAAAATAGTGTACAATTGTCAATGTGCATTTTGAAGGAAGAAAATTGGGCTTACAATGCCCAGTTTTGAGCATCTTAATTTCTTTTATAAATACCATGTAGTTTCTCTAGATTTGTATATTCCAATACATGCATGATAGAATATTTCCATGTGTTTGGTATGTTTAGTAGATCCCTTTTCAGACCAATTTACCTAACCACATATATAAAAAGTATGATTAATTAGCAATAAATAAAGGTTCAATGCACATTTTCTCCACTACAAGTGTGTAAAGGCCTACGTTTTTATATATAAGCAATCATAACTAGGCCAACAATAAGTCAAGGGAATGCATAAGTAATTCAAAACATACAATATGTATATGTGTATGGGATCTAGGGTCAACACTTGGATGAATGCACAACCAATACGTATGAAGGTTTACATTTTGTATAATGTTAGTTATTCAAGTTTTTGTTGATGGTTGAATAGTAGGGGAGCCCCCATTGTATATTTTTATACTAGAAGAGTAATGACAGTGTGTACAAATGCTACATGATTACATTAGTGGGGTGACCAACCCAAGGAAAGCTGAACTAAACCATGGGTGATAATCATGTAATAAATGGGTCATGACCACAGGGTTTAACGGGTTGCGATGAAAATATTTAACATGATGGGCCACAAGTTTAATATCCAAATGAGTAGAGTTATGTACCAAAATTACCTGTTCAACTTGGATTCCTTTCCCTTTATGTTTTATATTAATTATAGGAAACCCTGGTTGCTTTGTCCACGTACTCATGAAATCCTTGAATGGCTCGCCAGTTTCTTCTTCAAGCACGACCCATAGATCCTCTGTTTTAGCATTTGAGTAGGCATACTTTTGTATATATTTCTTCAATGCTATCTAAAAGTTTTTTACAATTAGTACATAATGATGCACACAACCCATAAAGAGATAGTGAGTACTCCCTCCATCCCAAAATTCTTGTCTTAGATTTGTCTAGATACGGATGTATCTAATACTAAAATGTGACTTGATACATCCGTATTTAGACAAATCTAAGACAAGAATTTTGGGATGGAGGGAGTATTATACAACAATTCATGGCATTAAGTCTTTCACAGCTCATACTTTAGGCTATTCGGAGTAATGTAGACTTGCTGACAAAATACATAACATTAACCGTCATGTTAAAGTCTCAATTGATGTTCTCATTTTGTACATAGAAAATGTAGACTTACTCCTTGACACCAATGGAATATAAGTGGTCACATAAATGGTATGTGTGCATCAAATTCATTTATACAAAAAAATACTATTTACACCCATTTAATAATAGAAAACGGTATCATAGTGTCACACAATCCACCAAGAATTCAATTAATTGGTTAAGAGTGGTTTTGTACACTTATAAGTAATATACGAAGTGCACTATATACATAACAATATAAAACACCACCTGAAAACGCTCTGCTCCAATGTAGCTATGTATCATTTGAAGAATAGAAGCGCCTTTAATATAAATGATGTCGTCAAAAATCCTAACGATTTCATTGATATGGTGTATTTCAACCTGGGCATAAGAGGAATAACATTGAAAATATGAAATGGTTTACATGTCAACATTTAGAAATGGAAAATTTATGGCAACCAATTGAATCTTTGTTTATTAACTTGCCAAAATTGATGCCTAATACAATACATGAAACTAAAAGGATTTTTGTATCGGTTTCCATATTCCATTGTAAATTTCAAAAGATTACACATAGAATCAAAAAGTGTCATCAAACTACTAGGAAAACTTTTGATTGAAGAGATTACACATCAGGCAACATGCATAATTAAACCTTTTCCAAGAGCCCCCTTGTTCTTCCCCGGATGCTTCTCTCGCTGTATGCCAACCCGGACCAACATTTGTCTTTCATTTGTGCGAAAAACAATATCCTAGATTCAATGTTTCAGAGATTTTACAAAATCATGTTTTGTTACAACTATTTTAGAGGACCTCTTATACGAAAATACATTACTTATCAATGTTTTATATGCACCCTTGAGTAATAGAGAAGATGGATGATGAAACACCTACTACTAATACAACAAGGATAGAGTGCGAGGAAGGAAGTATGTTGTGAGACATTTATGCCTTTTTCAATAATTTACTTTTTCAATGGCTAAATTTTGTTTTACAACAAATCGAAGAAGATAAGAGAGATCAAACAAAAGTGGGATGGATGCTATATTTAGTAGAATCTACCCATGACATATCATGTAGGATGATGTTCATCGTGGCGATGTGAAGCATGGGTTCTTCAACCACTATTTCCTGGGCCCCACTCCCACACTAACTTGGGTGTTTAGATCCATCTAGAGCTAGAAGAAATCTCTGAATCCGACTCACACTCCAACGTAGGAACATCATTAATATCAAAGATGGTTGGAAATTAAATCAATGTATCCATATATACTAGCTGAAATGTTTAGGAATGATGCCATATTAGTGCCTAATCAAAGCATATGTAATAGAAAAATCATCGTTGTAAGTGGTTGCCAACTATATCAGACATAACATTATATACTATGTTATCATGTAGTAGCAAGTGTCCTCTCCATGAGGTATACTCACCTAGTAAATCCATGTGTGAACTATGAGGGGTTTAATGAGGTGCTGATAAAAGATTCAAAGTAGATAGAACTGAATGCTCTAATATATGTACCAACCTGATACTCTATTATGTAACCTGATTCCACACTCTCTCATTGATATTAATCAAACACATTACATGGGTACAATGGGCATTGACCTTAAAAAAGAGATGCAACACCATGAGGGGAACCTTTATTACTAAGAATAAACCCAACATACTACGGCCTTAGCAAGCAAGTACAAGTGAAAGCATTGCATTCGAGGAATTGGTGACACTACTACGTACCCCTCTAAGCTCTATCAAATAATTGGAATGAGTGAGAGGATACACCTTTCCTTCCTAATTTCCAGGCATATAAGCCATCCTTTAAATTTATAAGTACACATGAGGTGTCGTTGGGAATGCTCTACCATGTGAGATGCGCAATCTAGACTTGTTAGACTAGGTTTCACTGTAGGTCATGTTTTTTTGCATGTTGGCTTCATGTTGGATACACATATGGGGAACAGGATGGATGAAAATTATATTATAATATTGATTAAAGTATCCGAGTAATCTTAGCCAACATTGATATGAAGATTTTTAATAATTTTTATCATGTGATTTCAGTTCACTGGGATACAATGTTCAATATTTATATTCCTAACATTTTTCCATATGTGGATTTAGAAATTGTTCTCATATTCCGTTGACCTGTGAGGGTCAATAGGAATGCTAAGAGATGTGTGGGTGAAGCAAGGGTTTGAGCCTATCAGGGCCTCTGCATGTCTTTAAAAATGAAGGAAGGAGAAACAAACATTCATAAGAGGGCCAAGATCTCAGAGAGGAAGATGAGGGATGTCGACCAAGTAAAATGCATTAACAATGGAGCAAAAAAGCTTCTCGTGAAGGACGAGGAGAGAAAAAATAGATGTCGAGAATATTTAACAAGATGTTTAATGGAGAGAATGATAACTCTGAATTGAGCTGGATGACTCCTTTGATGATACCAATAGATGTTTTGTGCGGCGAATCCAGTAGTCTGAGGTCAGCAAGGCTTTAAAAAGGATGACGGGAGGCAATGTGATTGGCCCTGATTGTATCCCCATTGATGTGTGGTGAGTCCTTGTAGACATAGCGATAGTATATAGCCCCTGGCACTGACAACATTCCTACTGAGTTTTATCAATGGTGTTGTGAAATTGTGCAACATCACATCATGAATTTGTTTGCTTCCTTTCACTCTATAACCCTTAATTTTCATAGATTGAACTATGGGATTATTACTTTGTTGCCTAAAATTAGCAGGGCCAAGAAAATTCAACAATTTAGACCGATATGTTTGCTTACATGTCCCTACAAGCTGATTACCAAGGTCCTAGATAGTAGGGTGGCACTGTTTGTTGATAAGTTGTTTAGTGTGCACCAGAATGCTTTTATTGACCACATAACTATCATGGATGGTATCCTCTCCCTGCATGAAATACTTCATCATACTTATATTAAGAAAATAACTGGGATTGTCACTAAGCTTGATTTTGAGAAAGCCTATGACAAGGTCAATTGGGACTTTATAATTGACTGCCTTAAGATGAGGGTGGTTTGGGCCTACATGGTGCAACTGGATGAAATGCATCATGTATAATGGACTATTAGTGTGAAGCTAAATATTACTCATGGGCCCTACTTTCAAAGTCACAAGGGGGTGAGGCAAGGGAACACCCTATCTACTTTTGCGTTTGGCATGGTTATTGAGTACTTGTGTAAGATGGTTTTGAATGCACAAATATAAACTTCTGCTTGGTATTGCCCCTGACCTAATTGACAATGGGGTAGCCATTTTGCTGTATGCTGATGACACAGTATTGTGTATTCATTATGATCCCAATAAAGCTCTCTAAATCTTAAAATGTTACTCTATATGTTTGAAATGATGTCCGGGTTGAAGATTACTTTTTAAAAAGTACAAAATTATGTGTGGGATGCGATGGTGAGATACTTAAATCAATGCAGATATATTCAACAATCAGATTGGGCATTTTCCTATGAAATATCTTGGAGTGCATGTTAGATTCTCCTATTTGAGGGGATGGACTTGGACTTCATTGAATCTAAATACATCAAAATACGTGACACGTGGATTGGAAATACTGCATCCTCTGGTGGTAGGCTCACTTTGTTGAATGTGAATCCCTCTAATATTGCTTACTAATATATGTCTATGTTTTTAATGTGTAGAACTTTCATTAAGACATTAGACAACACAAAGAAGGAGATTTTCTGGCAAGTTAGTAAAGAAAAGAAGAGGTATCACCTGATTAAATGGTCCAAATTTGCAAATCTAAGAAAAAGGGGGCCTTGGGGATAAGGATATACATAAGTAAAACATCAGTCTACTCTCCAAGTGGTGGTGAACACCGGAGAAAAAACTGGTCTATGGTAGTATATTATAAATGCCAAGTATTTTAAAAGAGCTATCATGGATGTTGTTAGAGATAAAATTCAATGATTCACCTTGCTAGAAAGCTATCCTTCAGGTGAAAGAATATTATATCGCTGATAGGAAAATTGATGTTCAATCTTGGGATACTGCAAGATTATGGAAGGACCCCTTAAAGGACAAAATTCCTCTTGCTGGAAAGTTCCCCCAACTTTTCAGCATCTGCAATTATCAAGATTGTACTATTAATAAGTGCCTAGAGGCTGATAGTACTTCCCTTTCCAGAAGGAGACCAAATCCTGACCTCAGTGAGCAATCGAACTGCGTTATGGAGCTAGCCAAGAGACTTTGTATCTCCATTGATGGTGATGTTGTTAGATGGCCACTTGGACCAAAATGTTGCTTCATTACTATGTTTATAATCTTTTGGAGGAAAACCTATCTGATAGTGACTATAGCTGGATATGGCAAGCGAAACTTCCTTCTAAAATTCAGATTTTTCTGCGACAACTTTTCCTGGATGCGGGTTTAACAAGGTATCAGACGAAAAGGAGGAACTAGAAGGTAAACCTAAATGTTCCTTTGCGGTGATTGAGAGACATCACAACCCCTTTTCTTCCTGTGCCCGATGGCTACAGTACCCTGGCGTACTGTGGCTAGCATGTTTGGTATCGATCTGTGCCCAGACAATGTGTGAACTTATTCTTGTCGGTCTTTTTTCTTCCTCCGAGGGTAGGGGGACTTACTATACTATTGGTTTAGTTGCTATATGTTGGGCTATTTGGAACTATGGCAACAAGGTGACATTTGAATTCAAAACTCTCAAAACCCTGTTTGAAGTTGTTTTTTCTACTAGTGCTTTTGTTGACATATTGTGCAGGACTGCTGAATTTTGAAGATGTTGTTGATTTGAGGAAGGGCGCCAAGATGTTGAGGGACAAAACTTCAAACATGATGTGGATTTGCACTGCTCTTCAAGATGGGGGCGACACTTGATGCCTTCCTAGTGCTTCTGGCCTACTTCATACATGCTCCATTTGTGTTTTGGCTATGTCTGTTATTTAGTGCATTTTGCCACTTTTGTCTACCCCCATGTGTGGGTGTTTGTCCTTTTTGCTCATGTGCGAGCATAGAACCTTGGTATGATAGTAATAGTCTATATGGTGTTATCGGGTTTTCGTACTGACGTGGGTATCTTGATGTTGAGTGTCTGCAATGCGTTTCTCGGTGATGACCTTATCTTTTGGTCAAATAAGATGCCTGAAGAATGGATGCGGGGTATATTATACCAATCCGCAGGAACAAGGGTGGTGTTCAATGTTGTACTAACAACTATATTAAGCTAATGAGACATACAATGAAGCTATATAAGGGAGAGAGTCATTGAGCACCTCTTAAGAAGAATGGAAAGTGTGACCAAAATTCAGTTTGGTTTCTTGCCTTGGACGTTGACCATGGAAGCCATTTTCTTCATATGGCAACTAATGGACATTGACCAAGGAAGGACATGCATATAGTGTTCATTGTCTTGGATAAGGCCTATGATAAGATATTGTGGAATGTCATGTGGTGGGCCTTGGAGAAACACAAAGTCGCAACAAAGTAAACTGCCTCATCAAGGACATTTACAATAATATTGTGACAAGTGTTCGAACAAGTGATGATGACACTAATGATTTTCCAATTAAAATAGGACTGCACCAAGGGCGAGTTTTGAGCCCTTATGTTTTATACTTTGTGGTTGATGAGGTAACAAGGGATATAGAAGTAGATATCCCATGGTGTATGCCCTTTGCGGATAATGTGGTGCTAGTCAATGATAGTTGGACGAGGGTTAATGGAAAGTTGGAGTTTATTAGACATACTTTGGAATCAGATGTCTTTAGGCTTAGTAGAACTAACAATGAGTATATGAGGTGTGGTTTCAATACTACTGGGTATACAGAGGAAGGAGGTTTGTCTTGATGGGCAAGCAATACCTCAGAAGGACACCTTCCTATATTTGTGGTCAACGATGTAGAAGGATGGTGATATCAACGAAGATGTGAGCCATCGAATCAAAGCTGGATGGATGAAGTGGAACCAAGCTTCTAGTGTCCTCTATGACAAGAGAGTGCCACAAAAGCCGAAAGGCGGGTTCTAAAGAATGAAAATTCGACATGAGATGTTGTATGGCATTGAATGTTGGCCAACTAAAAGGCGACATGTCCGACAGTAAGGAGTATCACACATGCACATGCTAAGATGAATATGTGTCCATACAAGGAAGGATCGGGTCTGGAATGATCATATATGTGATAGAATTGGTGTAGCACCGATTGAATAGAAACTTCTCCAACATCGTCTGAGATGGTTTGAGCATATACAATGCATGCCTCTAGAAGCGGCGGTACATAGCGAGCGGTTAAAGTGTGTTGGTAATGTCAAGAGAGATTGGGGTAGACCAAACTTGACATGTGAGGAGTCTGTAAAGAGGGATATGAAGGACTGGAATATCACTAAAGAACTAGCCATGGACAGGGATGAATGGAAGTTAGCCAGCCACGTTCCAAAACCATGACTTGGTTTTAGAGACCTTATGGATTTCTACTCTAGCATACCCCCAACTTGTTTGGGACTGAAAAGCTTTTTTGTTGTTGGTGGTGTATTCCGTTGACCTGTCAGGAGTCCCCAACCCAAGAATTAATTGGATTCAAAATTGACATACTGTATATGAATTATCATCATATAGTCATGTCAAAAGTAAAACTTACGAGATACTCGTATTTCAACAACAATAGAGTTTTACCATAGGTTCTATGTGCACATAGAATCTATGCAAAAGCATATAAATAAATGGCATATGCAATGAATAACAAGTACAACCCAATGATCATGCCATACCACATCAACAAGCAATGTGATTACCTCTATAGGATGAGACCCTGCTATTGAATCCAATTTAAGAGTAGACATTGTGTTCTCAAGAAAATCCAGCAAAATATTCCACTTCTGAAAAAAGGAATCTACTGCTTGATAGCTCATCTGTTAACAAACTAGCTCATTAAGTATAGATAATTATCATGGTACATAATTCTTGAAAATTTGAGTCATCAAATTACCCATGTAGCAAATCCCTCGTTTAACCATAAGTGATTCCACCATTCCATGGTTACAAGATTTCCACACCATTGATGAGCCAATTCATGTGCCACAAGTACTGCAATCTAAAAAATAGATTTTGGAATCTACAAACAAAGTATGTCTTCAAAAACTTCAACCATAGAAAACAGATGTATAGTAGAATAACATAATTATTGTTAGTTGAAGTAATGTAATTCCCTTATGCATCATTTAGGTAAGAAAGCCTATTTTCTGAAGTCATGTATAGTAAATGATGAAAGAAATGTTACAAATAAGTTTATGATTTACGGTCTATACTTCCTGTAGTTTTGTGGATGTTGTAGATGGACCATCAAAAAGAAAGACCGTGGGATGGAAAGTGATCAGTCCGTAATTCTCCATTCCCATCCAATTAAATTCAGGGATACTAATCATATCCAACTTAGCGAGTGCATAGGGAGTGCCAAAGTAACTATGATAATTAAGAAAAAACACTTGGTTAGTCATTATATCTGATAACATCCATAGCTTAAAAGACATCAGTATGATCACTTATGTTCTTCTCCTAAAACCTATTTAATTAATTGCAAAGGGTATGTTCACATCTTACTCATTATAGAAATCCAATGACTTCACCCCAACATCCAATGCCAACTTCCCTTGTGAACTCTTACCAACTTCAGTGTACACACGAACTTTAGTGCCTAAATAAAAAGAACAATGTAAAGTGATAATAACAATTTAATGGATTAGGTGAATCTTATATGAAAAATGGAGCTCATACCTTTCGATGTTACATCCTCAACAAAGTCAAAAATACCAACAACCATGGCAACTAAATAAGTTGACATGAGAGGTGATTCCTCAAAATGGATAATCCTCATAGAACCACGCACTATCTCACTAGATATAGGCATGTTGGAAAGTGCTACCATCTCAGATGAAACTTCTAATGTTACCTTGAACTTCGCCTAAAAGATTGAGATAATGCAAGAAAAAGTTAGCAAACAGAGATGAATGCACTGAAGCCCTTGTTCACATACATGAGAGGAAAAATTAAGGTATAACTAGAGGAATTAGAATCGTTTTCCCTATAAACACATACTTAACTTATGAGTACATGGCCAGTGGTGCTTCAAGAACAAAAATGATAGATCAATCATCTAGAAAATCTAGATATCTCAGTAACAATGAGATGATAATAACCTTAAAAGCAGGCTCATCCCAACAGGGAAAGCATCGCCACGCATACACAGGCTGAAACTGTGTCACCGCCATGTGTGTCGTCTTACCCTTATACTGATATTTACTGAACTCAAAATACATCACAAATCATGAACCATCAAAGATAATAGTATTAGTTCTGCAAAAATACTACCCAAATGCAAGTCTGTTTTGTAGTTTCAACATTGATAGGACTAATTGTAAACTGGCTAGCGAATGTGGCATCCTACAATGTTTTGAGCATACGGGAACCGATAGTTCATTTGTTCTCTCTTCTACTGTATATAGCTCCATGAAACCATTCAGGAAACCTTGAAAAAAGGAGAACCGGCCCGTCTCACCCGCCCCGCTCCCGCGAGCGGGAGGACGAACCCTTGTTCCGCCGCCAGCTCTTTCCTGCCCCTTCCTCCCCCTCGCCATCGCTTGCTTGCGCCACCGGTGACGGGGCCTCTTTTCTCCCCTCCTCGCGAGGTTGCTAGTGCGGGGTGGCGAACTCACAGGAAGCGCGGTGCTATCCGGGGCGCCGTGGCACGGCTGCGGCGGCGTCTCTGATGACGGGGGTGGGCTGGTGCGGCGCGCGAAGGGTTGTGTGCCGGCATCTGGTGGGGCGTGCTCAGCCGGGAGGTGATGGCAGCTCGAGGGGTTGCGTTCATCTGCGTCGGCCTCCTCCGCCCAATTTGTCCCGTCGAGCGGCGCGGGCTGCGGCAACGCAAGCTGCTGGATACTACCTTGCTCTGCAGCAGTGGTGGCGCGGGATGAGGGACTAAGCACTCCCGCTGATCTCCGGCCAGATCCACTCGGATCTGGCCCCTTAGTCAACGACGGGTGGCTCGGGGGGATGGCAGCGGCCTGTTGGAAATATGCCCTAGAGGCAATAATAAATGGTTATTATTATATTTCTTTGTTCATGGTAATTGTCTATTATTCATGCTATAATTGTATTGTCCGGAAATCGTAATACATGTGTGAATACATAGACCACAACGTGTCCCTAGTAAGCCTCTAGTTGACTAGCTCGTTGATCAACAGATAGTCATGGTTTCTTGACTATGGACATTGGATGTCATTGATAACGGGATCACATCATTAGGAGAATGATGTGATGGACAAGACCCAATCCTAAGCATAGCATAAAAGATCGTGTAGTTTCGTTTGCTAGAGCTTTTCCAATGTCAAGTATCTTTTCCTTAGACCATGAGATCGTGCAACTCCCGGATACCGTAGGAGTGCTTTGGGTGTGCCAAACGTCACAACGTAACTGGGTGACTATAAAGGTGCACTACGGGTATCTCTGAAAGTGTCTGTTGGGTTGGCACGGATCGAGACTGGGATTTGTCACTCCGTGTGACGGAGAGGTATCTCTGGGCCCACTCGGTAATGCATCATCATAATGAGCTCAATGTGACTAAGGCATTAGTCACGGGATCATGCATTGCGGTACGAGTAAAGAGACTTGCCGGTAACGAGATTGAACAAGGTATTGGGATACCGACGATCGAATCTCGGGCAAGTAACATACCGATTGACAAAGGGAATTGCATACGGGATTGATTGAATCCTCGACACCGTGGTTCATCCGATGAGATCATCGTGGAACATGTGGGAGCCAACATGGGTATCCAGATCCCGCTGTTGGTTATTGACCGGAGAGGCGTCTCGGTCATGTCTGCATGTCTCCCGAACCCGTAGGGTCTACACACTTAAGGTCCGGTGACGCTAGGGTTGTAGAGATATATGTATGCGGAAACCCGAAAGTTGTTCGAAGTCCCGGATGAGATCCCGGACGTCACGAGAGGTTCCGCAATGGTCCGGAGGTGAAGAATTATATATAGGAAGTCCAGTTTCGGCCACCGGGAAAGTTTCGGGGGTTACCGGTATTGTACCGGGACCACCGGAAGGGTCCCGGGGGTCCATCGGGTGGGGCCACCTATCCCGGAGGGCCCCGTGGGCTGAAAGTGGAAGGGAACCAGCCCTTAGTGGGCTGGGGCGCCCCCCTTGGGCCTCCCCCCCATGCGCCTAGGGTTGGGAACCCTAGGGGGAGTTCCCCCTTGCCTTGGGGGGCAAGGCACCCCTTCCCCCCCACTTGGCCGCCGCCCCCCCCCCTTTGGATCTGATCTCCAGGGCCGGCGCCCCCCCCCAGGGGGCCTATATAAAGGGGGGAGGGAGGGCAGCATACAACAGCCTTGGGCGCCTCCCTCCTCCCCTGCAACACCTCTCTCTCTCTCTCGCAGAAGCTTAGCGAAGCCCTACCGAGACCCGCTACATCCACCACCACGCCGTTGTGCTGCTGGATCTCCATCAACCACTCCTTCCCCCTTGCTGGATCAAGAAGGAGGAGACGTCGCTGCACCGTACGTGTGTTGAACGCGGAGGTGCCGTCCGTTCGGCACTCGGTCATCGGTGATTTGGATCACGGCGAGTACGACTCCGTCATCCACGTTCATTGGAACGCTTCCGCTCGCGATCTACAAGGGTATGTAGATGCACTCCCTTCCCCTCATTGCTAGTAGACTCCATAGATGCATCTTGGTGAGCGTAGGAAATTTTTAAATTATGCTACGATTCCCAACAGTGGCATCATGAGCCAGGCCTATGCGTAGTTACTATGCACGAGTAGAACACAAAGAAGTTGTGGGCGTTGAGTTTGCCAATTCTTCTTGCCGCTACTAGTCGTTTCTTGTTTCGGCGGCATTGTAGGATGAAGCGGCCCGGACCGACCTTACACGTACGCTTACGTGAGACTGGTTCCACCGACTGACATGCACTAGTTGCATAAGGTGGCTAGCGGGTGTCTGTCTCTCCTACTTTAGTCGGAACGGATTCGATGAAAAGGGTCCTTATGAAGGGTAAATAGAAATTGGCAAATCACGTTGTGGTCATACGTAGGTAAGAAAACGTTCTTGCTAGAAACCTACAAACCACGTAAAAACTTGCAACAACAATTAGAGGATGTCTAACTTGTTTTTGCAGCAAGTGCTATGTGATGTGATATGGCCAGAAGATGTGATGAATGATATATGTGATGTATGAGATTGATCATATTCTTGTAATAGGAATCACGACTTGCATGTCGATGAGTATGACAACCGGCAGGAGCCATAGGAGTTGTCTTTATTATTTTGCATGACCTGCGTGTCATTGAATAACGCCATGTAATTTACTTTACTTTGTTGCTAAACGCGTTAGCCATACAAGTAGAAGTAATCGTTGGCGTGACGACTTCATGAAGACACAATGATGGAGATCATGATGATGGAGATCATGGTGTCATGCCGGTGACGAAGATGATCATGGTGCCCCGAAGATGGAGATCAAAGGAGCATGATGATATTGGCCATATCATGTCACTATTTGATTGCATGTGATGTTTATCATGTTTTGCATCTTATTTGCTTAGAACGACGGTAGTAAGTAAGATGATCCCTTATAATAATTTCAAGAAAGTGTTCACCCTAACTGTGCACCGTTGCGAAGGTTCGTTGTTTCGAAGCACCACGTGATGATCGGGTGTGATAGATTCTAACGTTCGAATACAACGGGTGTTGACGAGCCTAGCATGTACAGACATGGCCTCGGAACACACGCAATACACTTAGGTTGACTTGACGAGCCTAGCATGTACAGACATGGCCTCGGAACACGGAGGACCGAAAGGTCGAGCATGAGTCGTATAGAAGATACGATCAACATGGAGATGTTCACCGATCTTGACTAGTCCGTCTCACGTGATGATCGGACACGGCCTAGTTGAATTCGGATCATGTTTCACTTAGATGACTAGAGGGATGTCTATCTGAGTGGGAGTTCATTAAATAATTTGATTATATGAACTTAATTATCATGAACTTAGTCTAAAATCTTTACACTATGTATTGTAGATCAAATGGCCCATGTTGTCCTCAATTTCAACGCGTTCCTAGAGAAAACCAAGTTGAAAGATGATGGCAGCAACTATACGGACTGGGTCCGGAACCTGAGGCTCATCCTCATAGTAGCCAAGAAAGATTATGTCTTAGAAGCACCGCTAGGTGAAGCACCAATCCCAGAGAACCAAGACGTTATGAACGCTTGGCAGCAACGTGCTGATGATTACTCCCTCGTTCAGTGCGGCATGCTTTACAACTTAGAACCGGGTCTCCAAAAGCGTTTTGAGAAACATGGAGCATACGAGATGTTCGAGGAGCTGAAACTGGTTTTTCAAGCTCATGCCCGGGTCGAGAGATATGAAGTCTCCGACAAGTTCTTCAGCTGTAAAATGGAGGAGAATAGTTCTGTTAGTGAGCACATACTCAGAATGTCTGGGTTGCACAACCGCTTGTCTCAGCTGGGAGTTAATCTCCCGGATGACGCGGTCAATGACAGAATCCTCCAGTCGCTTCCACCAAGCTACAAGAGCTTTGTGATGAACTACAATATGCAGGGGATGGAAAAGACCATTCCCGAGGTATATTCAATGCTGAAATCAGCGGAAGGGGGGATCAGAAAAGAACATCAAGTGTTGATGGTGAATAAAACCACTAAGTTCAAGAAGGGCAAGGGTAAGAAGAACTTCAAGAAGGACGGCAAGGGAGTTGCCGCGCCCGGTAAACCAGTTACTGGGAAGAAGTCAAAGAATGGACCCAAGCCCGAGACTGAGTGCTTTTATTGCAAGGGAAGTGGTCACTAGAAGCGGAACTGCCCCAAATACTTAGCGGACAAGAAGAAGGCCGGCAACACCCAAGGTATATGTGATATACAAGTAATTGATGTGTACCTTACCAGTACTCGTAGTATCTCCTGGGTATTTGATACCGGTGCGGTTGCTCATATTTGTAACTCAAAACAGGAACTACGGAATAAACGGAGACTGGCAAAGGACGAGGTGACGATGCGCGTTGGGAATGGTTCCAAGGTCGATGTGATCGCCGTCGGCACGCTACCTCTGCATCTACCCACGGGATTAGTTTTAAACCTCAATAATTGTTATTTAGTGCCAGCTTTGAGCATGAACATTGTATCTGGATCTCGTTTAATTCGAGATGGCTACTCATTTAAATCTGAGAATAATGGTTGTTCTATTTATTTGAGAAATATGTTTTATGGTCATGCCCCGCTGGTCAATGGTTTATTTTTGATGAATCTCGAACGTGATGTTACACATGTTCATAGTGTGAATACCAAAAGATTAAAGTTGATAACGATAGTCCCACATACTTGTGGCACTGCCGCCTTGGTCACATTGGTGTCAAGCGCATGAAGAAGCTCCATGCAGATGGACTTTTGGAGTCTCTTGATTACGAATCATTTGACACGTGCGAACCATGCCTCATGGGTAAGATGACCAAGACTCCGTTCTCCGGAACAATGGAGCGAGCAACCAACTTATTGGAAATCATACACACCGATGTGTGTGGTCCAATGAGTGTTGAGGCTCGCGGAGGATATCGTTATGTTCTCACTCTCACTGATGACTTAAGTAGATATGGGTATGTCTACCTAATGAAACACAAGTCTGAAACCTTTGAAAAGTTCAAGTAATTTCAGAGTGAGGTTGAGAATCAACGTGACAGAAAAATAAAATTCTTACGATCAGATCGTGGAGGAGAATATTTAAGTCACGAATTTGGTACACACTTAAGAAAATGTGGAATAGTTTCACAACTCACGCCGCCTGGAACACCTCAGAGAAATGGTGTGTCCGAACGTCGTAATCGCACTCTATTGGATATGGTGCGATCTATGATGTCTCTTACCGATTTACCGCTCTCATTTTGGGGCTATGCTTTAGAGACTGCCGCATTCACTTTAAATAGGGCTCCGTCGAAATCCGTTGAGACGACACCGTATGAATTATGGTTTGGGAAGAAACCTAAGCTGTCGTTTCTAAAAGTTTGGGGATGCGATGCTTATGTCAAGAAACTTCAACCTGAAAAGCTCGAACCCAAATCGGAAAAATGCGTCTTCATAGGATACCCTAAGGAAACTATTGGGTATACCTTCTACCTCAGATCCGAAGGCAAGATCTTCGTTGCCAAGAACGGGTCCTTTCTAGAGAAGGAGTTTCTCTCGAAAGAATTGAGTGGGAGGAAAGTGGAACTTGATGAGGTGATAGTCACCCCTTCCGAACCGGAAAGTAGCGCAGCGCAGGAAAGTGTTCCTGTGGTGCCTACACCGACTGGGGAGGAAGTTAATGATGATGATCGAAGCTTCAGATCAAGTTACTGAACTTCGTAGGTCCACAAGGACACGTTCCGCACCAGAGTGGTACGGCAACCCTGTCCTGGAAAT
Organism: Aegilops tauschii subsp. strangulata; assembly: GCF_002575655.3. NCBI lineage: Eukaryota > Viridiplantae > Streptophyta > Magnoliopsida > Poales > Poaceae > Aegilops > Aegilops tauschii. Next base: position 89,652,825 of record NC_053039.3, on the reverse strand, counting down.
CATGTTGTTAGACAACGGTGAACCTTCGAACTATGAAGAAGCGATGGCGGGCCCGGATTCCGACAAATGGCTAGAAGCCATGAAATCCGAGATAGAATCCATGTATGAAAACAAAGTATGGACTTTGACTGACTTGCCCGATGAGCGGCGAGCCATAGAAAACAAATGGATCTTTAAGAAGAAGACGGACGCAGATGGTAATGTGACCATCTACAAAGCTCGACTTGTCGCTAAGGGTTATCGACAAGTTCAAGGGGTTGACTACGATGAGACTTTCTCACCCGTAGCGAAGCTGAAGTCCGTCCAAATCATGTTAGCAATTGTCGCATACTATGATTATGAGATATGGCAGATGGACGTCAAAACGGCATTCCTTAACGGCTTCCTTAAGGAAGAGTTGTATATGATGCAGCCGGAAGGTTTTGTCGATCCTAAGAATGCTAACAAAGTATGCAAGCTCCAACGCTCAATCTATGGGCTGGTGCAAGCATCTCGGAGTTGGAACATTCGCTTTGATGAGATGATCAAAGCGTTTGGGTTCACACAGACTTATGGAGAAGCCTGTGTTTACAAGAAAGTGAGTGGGAGCTCTGTAGCATTTCTCATATTATATGTGGATGACATACTATTGATGGGAAATGATATAGAATTCTTGGAGAGTATAAAGGCCTATTTGAATAAGTGTTTTTCAATGAAGGACCTTGGAGAAGCTGCTTATATATTAGGCATCAAGATCTATAGAGATAGATCAAGACGCCTCATTGGTCTTTCACAGAGTACATACCTTGACAAGATATTGAAGAAGTTCAATATGGATCAGTCCAAGAAGGGGTTCTTGCCTGTATTGCAAGGTGTGCAGTTGAGCACGGCTCAATGCCCGACCACGGCCGAAGATATAGAAGAGATGAGTGTCATCCCCTATGCCTCGGCCATAGGGTCTATTATGTATGCCATGCTGTGTACCAGACCTGATGTAAACCTTGCCGTAAGTTTGGTAGGAAGGTACCAAAGTAATCCCGGCAAGGAACACTGGACAGCGGTCAAGAATATCCTGAAGTACCTGAAGAGGACTAAGGATATGTTTCTCGTTTATGGAGGTGACGAAGAGCTCGTCGTAAAGGGTTACGTCGACGCTAGCTTCGACACAGATCTGGATGACTCGAAGTCACAAACCGGATACGTGTATATTTTGAATGGAGGAGCAGTAAGCTGGTGCAGTTGCAAGCAAAGCGTCGTGGCGGGATCTACATGTGAAGCGGAGTACATGGCAGCCTCGGAGGCAGCACAGGAAGTAGTCTGGATGAAGGAGTTCATTACCGACCTAGGGGTGATTCCCAATGCGTCGGGCCCGATGACTCTCTTCTGTGACAACACTGGTGCTATTGCCCTTGCAAAGGAGCCCAGGTTTCACAGGAAGACCAGGCATATCAAGCGTCGCTTCAACTCCATTCGTGAAAGTGTTCAAAATGGAGACATAGATATTTGTAAAGTACATACGGACCTGAATGTAGCAGATCCGTTGACTAAACCTCTCCCTAGGGCAAAACATGATCAACACCAGGACGCAATGGGTGTTCGATTCATCACAATGTAACTAGATTATTGACTCTAGTGCAAGTGGGAGACTGTTGGAAATATGCCCTAGAGGCAATAATAAATGGTTATTATTATATTTCTTTGTTCATGGTAATTGTCTATTATTCATGCTATAATTGTATTGTCCGGAAATCGTAATACATGTGTGAATACATAGACCACAACGTGTCCCTAGTAAGCCTCTAGTTGACTAGCTCGTTGATCAACAGATAGTCATGGTTTCCTGACTATGGACATTGGATGTCATTGATAACGGGATCACATCATTAGGAGAATGATGTGATGGACAAGGCCCAATCCTAAGCATAGCATAAAAGATCGTGTAGTTTCGTTTGCTAGAGCTTTTCCAATGTCAAGTATCTTTTCCTTAGACCATGAGATCGTGCAACTCCCGGATACCGTAGTAGTGCTTTGGGTGTGCCAAACGTCACAACGTAACTGGGTGACTATAAAGGTGCACTACGGGTATCTCCGAAAGTGTCTGTTGGGTTGGCACGGATCGAGACTGGGATTTGTCACTCCGTGTGACGGAGAGGTATCTCTGGGCCCACTCGGTAATGCATCATCATAATGAGCTCAATGTGACTAAGGCGTTAGTCACAGGATCATGCATTGCGGTACGAGTAAAGAGACTTGCCGGTAATGAGATTGAACAAGGTATTGGGATACCGACGATCGAATCTCGGGCAAGTAACATACCGATTGACAAAGGGAATGGCATACGGGATTGATTGAATCCTCGACACCGTGGTTCATCCGATGAGATCATCGTGGAACATGTGGGAGCCAACATGGGTATCCAGATCCCGCTGTTGGTTATTGGCCGGAGAGGCGTCTCGGTCATGTCTGCATGTCTCCCGAACCCGTAGGGTCTACACACTTAAGGTCCGGTGACGCTAGGGTTGTAGAGATATATGTATGCGGAAACCCGAAAGTTGTTCGGAGTCCCGGATGAGATCCCGGACGTCACGAGAGGTTCCGGAATGGTCCGGAGGTGAATAATTATATATAGGAAGTCCAGTTTCGGCCACCGGGAAAGTTTCGGGGGTTACCGGTATTGTACCGGGACCACCGGAAGGGTCCCGGGGGTCCATCGAGTGGGGCCACCTATCCCGGAGGGCCCCGTGGGCTGAAAGTGGAAGGGAACCAGCCCTTAGTGGGCTGGGGCGCCCCCCTTGGGCCTCCCCCCATGCGCCTAGGGTTGGGAACCCTAGGGGGAGTTCCCCCTTGCCTTGGGGGGCAAGGCACCCCTTCCCCCCCACTTGGCCGCCCCCCCCCTTTGGATCTGATCTCCAGGGCCGGCGCCCCCCCAGGGGGCCTATATAAAGGGGGAGGGGGCAGCATACAATAGCCTTGGGCGCCTCCCTCCTCCCCTGCAACACCTCTCTCTCTCGTAGAAGCTTAGCGAAGCCCTGCCGAGACCCGCTACATCCACCACCACGCCGTCGTGCTGCTGGATCTCCATCAACCTCTCCTTCCCCCTTGCTGGATCAAGAAGGAGGAGACGTCGCTGCACCGTACGTGTGTTGAACGCGGAGGTGTCGTCCGTTCGGCACTCGGTCATCGGTGATTTGGATCACGGCGAGTACGACTCCGTCATCCACGTTCATTGGAACGCTTCTGCTCGCGATCTACAAGGGTATGTAGATGCACTCCCTTCCCCTCGTTGCTAGTAGACTCCATAGATGCATCTTGGTGAGCGTAGGAAAATTTTAAATTATGCTACGATTCCCAACACGGCCTGTCTGGTTGCTGGGACGGCATGGGCCATAACGGCATGGTGGCAGTCCACGGTAGTGGTGCGGGTAGTTCATGGCAGCGGCGGGACAGGCTCCGGCATCGTGCCGTTGGCGAGCTGCTTGTGTGGATGCCCCTAGGTCCTCTCGCGGCGGCAAGTTGTGCCCTTTCCGGCACCTCGCGTTGTTGGGCGAGTGTCCTGTACCTACCAGATGCAGATCCAGGCCGGGAGCCGAGGTCAGGCGTCGCAGGGGGTGGCGTTGGGAGAGGTGGCGGGAGTGATGGGTGGCCCCGATGCGGTTGGGCCACCCGTCACCGGTAGGGGTGTTGGACGTCGACATGGTCTGCTCCCGCTTCACCTCTTCTCTGACCTGCTGGCTCCCCGATTGGTCGTTTTGGTTACTGAGGCCCTTTCGTCGGCCGGAGCTTGTCGGTTGATGCATCGCTTGGAGTCATGGAGGGCCTATGGTGTGTCTTGCTCCCTGGCGGCGGCCTGGGTGGTGGGAGCTGCGGTGCTCGTGGGCTGAGCTCGCGACTCAGGAGCGGGCGGTTAGCGGCCATGGCCGCATGGGCGGCGTGGTGGCTGGAGTTTTGTTGATCTGTGGCCGTGAAGACGGAGTTTGCTGCCGGGTGAAAACCCTGTCTGGCTTGGCCAGGCCGATGGAGGCGACGCCTGTGGGCATCGTCATCTTCCTGAAGTCTTCGTTGTCGTTACTCCTTTTCCCTTCGCCGTGCTCCAGATGAAAATCTAGATCTTTGGATCGGACGGTGGCGGCGCTTTGGTGTTGTGTCCTTCATGAATGCACCGTCTTGGAGCTCCCATTTCATCGTCTTTCAACTTCACCTCTTTGCGGGTTCTCCGGAAAGAGCTCCGGCGGCTCCTTATAGTTCACATCGATCGATGTGATGTTGTTGTAAGCCTATCACACCTATGTATCCGGTCTTGGGTGAGTGTGTGTTGGTGTGTTGTGTTGTGGTCTGTCTCGATCGATGTGTTGGCAATTGCTTTACATATAAAGCGGGGCGAAAGCCTTTTTGGGTATATAGCTCAATGGATTCATATACAACATTATATATTTTCTTTTTTCTGAGCATGAGAATTAAATTGATGTGTGTTCTGCTATTTTTTTCATGTCTAACCTATAATTTTGTTACAAACAACATGGCTTTTCTTGGTGCACCATAACCTACTAAAACTCATGTTTGTTTACTAAGTATTAAACAAGTTGCTAGTACGAGGAAACATCATTAATATTTGCCTCGATTACTGTTATTGGCCTTGTATATATACAAAAGGTATTTTTTATAGTGGCCTTGTATAAGGGAATGGAGGGAGTACTATTTTAACGTGGCTTGCAACTTTATCCACATGATGTCTTATTAATTTTATTACACTTCTTACAAGGTTTCTGCATGTCTTACTAATTTTCCTACTACATGACTGTTTTTTCTGCATCGTATGTAGAATAAATATTCTACTCGTAGGAATAGAATTATAAAACGAAATACATAAACAGACATGAATGCGCGTGCACACACACATACATACCCCTTTAGTTTTATTGGAGTATATTGTTTCACATTTCTAATACCAATAGGTAATATTACGCTTTCGTGCATGAAATACAAATGCAAAAAGGATGTCATACCTCCTGTAAAATCCCATCATCTCATGATTGAGGGTGCCATTGAAGTGCACCCTGAGAACACCCTCACCTAGTGGAAGCTCTTTACGGAACCCGAGCACCATAATTTGGTCATCCTTGAAAAACACCACCTCGGTTGGCACCAAACATTGAGACAACTGGGAACCATGACACTACTCAAGACGGGGTTTAATATATGTGATGTGAGGATGGAAGGATCTTTGAAAGCTGCCTTTGGTTTACAGATGGGTGCACCATTTACATACCTTGAAGTGAATGGATGCACGGTCAATGGTGAGTTCCATAACATTGAGCACGAGGAAACGGGTCGGTGCTAAGACGACGACAGTAATTGCCACCACACCAGAGAAGGTGTAGGACATGAGGTCAGGGCGGAAATGGAGCTCATAGTGGCTTGGCAAAGCAAAACGTGGAAGTCGAAGCTTGCCGCGGAACTGATCTGGTGAGTCAGCCGTGATTGTCGGCATGGGCACCGAGACGAGTGCAGGCACAGCAGCTCCTCTGAGACCTGCCGCCTATGAAAATTTACATGTATTAGCTTTCAAGAGTGACGAAAGCTAGTAGGTGGTAGTACCACTGATGTAGAAGTATTTTAGACCTAAATAATCTGATTATTCCATCTTAAAATTATGATATACTACTTGTTTTGTCGACACAGAATTATTGCACTGACTGAATTTGGTAAATTAATACATAGAAGTGTGGGTAAAATTTCCTGATGTGAATTTGCATGGACATAAATACCAGCAATGAGAGTATGAAGTGTATTCTATAGCTGGATAAAAAAAGTACTACTATACCCGAGCATGTTCAATTTTTTTATTTTAAAACTCGCTTGAAAGCATATTATTCTACATTCAGAAACCTGAAAAATATATTAATGTGAGGTCATACATGAATTTAAAATTATCTATCCCACTAAACTATGTAGCTTGAATTGTTTTATTTGCGGATGTAGTTGGGTCATGGAAAAAAAGTTTACGCACAATAGAATAAATTTCACAAAACCCCAAACTTTGGGGTATTAATAACGAGAAAACCATGACTTTTTTCTTGTTTGTGTCGTTGAGCCCAATATTTTCATTTCCACTACCGTTTGGCAAAGAAAAATGAACGGCTTGTAGTACATGCTTGTTGAAAGAGCAGCTAATTAAATCACCAGATTAACAAACTATGAAGGCCAGGCTGAGGGCAGGAAAACTGCACCCTTTTGGACTGGCGGCCACATGATGGACGTCAGAGCACCAAGCCCTCAGGGCCCAGCAATTGTGTATCAGGCTAAGAAATTTGGGCGGTTATTGATGAGCACCATAGTTCGTTGGCCGCGTAAGGGTTGTACCAGGCACAAGTTCTAGGAATCTAGTGACCTTATTGAGGAGGATGACACCGAAGATTCCCTCGACTACATCTCGCTCCGATCAAAGGAGCAACTCGGCTAGAAGAATCGTTATCATCTACTCCCTCCGTCCGGTATCGAGTAGATCCGCAAGCAACAACAAACTTGGCCCTGTGTTTTACAAACTTGTTAAAAAAGGCAAAAACAAAAAAAGGCCGACCGGTATCCTATGTATGCATAGATGCTTTTTTTTCTATTGATGAGACGTGTGGTGGATAGCTAGCATTAAATAAACTTAAGACCACATGGTGGTGGCACGGATGGCGCTACGCCTCCGGCAGTTGGTGCCATTGAAGGATGATTCTCAGGTGCATGCTAGTTTGTTTGTTGCGCAATTGTAGCATAGCTAACTGCATGACGCTGCACATGTGAGTTGTCACATAAATAGTGCCGCATGGTTGACCGAGTGGAGGTTCTATCTGGGAGCGTATAGTATGACAAAACACACCTCAGCTCAATTGATGACGAGTCGAGGTCCTACCAGGAGGGTAGAGTAAGAAATAAGAACAGCTCAACTCGATTCATGATTTTGCCAGATTGTAGCATAAACATCAATTGATTAATTTCCATGATTCTGTCATATCTTGAAAATAATCAATTTCCCTTTACATCACTATAAGCACCAATAGGTTAATTTGCTAGATTCTTCCGTATCTCGAAAATAATTGATTTTCTTCTATGAAAGATAATATTCCATATATTGAAATGGTTAATTTTATTCATTAGAAGATACTCCGTCCACTGGAGTATAAGACGCATATATTTCCCTAGCTAAAAAATGATTAATTTCATGATTAAATGATATGCCCTAGGTTTACAATTGGGACACGAATGGATGAGGGCGGTACGAGAAAATGGCGGTGCTCGATGTAGCGCAATCGCGCCATCGAAAGCATGGGGGTAGGCCTCCTTCATGTTCTTGCTCCTTTGATTTCTTCCCTAAGGAGGGTCTCTCTCGTCAGGTTTTCGTGGTTATGGAGGGTGCAAAAAATCAAAATTCTATAATTAGTCAACACCTTATCGTAATTACGGACCATTTTCAGCGCTCGTACTAGATCCAGCGAAGCGGCATCCTCTACCATACCCGCTTTGGCCAGCGAGGCCGTTGGAGGAGGCAAGAAACTTGTGAAGACTCTCACGATGGGAGAGGAGTGGGAACGAGATAGAATAAGGTCATTTCTTTCTTCCATCGCGATCATGTACTATAGGCAGTTCATTGCATAAATAACATGATTAGCACCTTCTGGATTCACTGGGTTTGCGATTCAAAATTCGTACATGATTAACATGATCCTCGAATCAGCTTTGCGGTTCACGAATCAGAGATAATATTAAATCTTATGAGGAAGTGGAAAATCAAATATTAGAGGCTAGATGACCAAGCAGCCCAACGACAGTCTCACTCTCCCAAGAAAAAGAAAAAGGGACGTGCTCACTCTCCCAACCTGTTTCCTCCTGCCCAACCATGCATCCTAACTCCCGAGCTCTATCCACAACTAAGAGGACCTCAGATGCCACATACAAATTCTACTCAACGACAATGTCATCAAAGCAGCTAGCATATGGACAGAAAATTGAAGAGAATGTGGGATAACTATGATATACTCCCTCCGTTCCTAAATACTTACAAGTCTTTTTAGAAATTTCATTATAGAGACTATATCCGGATGTATATAGACGCTTTTTAGAGAACCGGTTCATTCATTTTGCTCCGCATGTAATCTATGATGAAATCTCTTAAAAAACTTATATTTATGAACGGAGGGAGTACTATAAGGCAGATTCAAATACATATTATTGAAAGTTTGTGGAATACTAATTGGACCTGTTGGCTGCTGCAGGTGGCAACGATGAGGTGAGTGACGAGGAGAAGTTGCAGCATCGCCATCGCCGCACCTCCGGCCACTGGTGCCATGAAAGGATTACGCTCAGATACACACGCTGGCTTTTTGTTGCGCAATGGTAACCTATAGGTCACTGTGGTGCAGCACCGGCGAGCTGGCATATAAATAGCGCCGCGAGATTGACCGAGTCGAGGTCCTAGCTGGGAGCGTAGAGTAAGACAAAGGACACCTCAGCTCAATTTATGATAGTGCCAGACAGTACAATAAACACTATAGTCTTTCTATATCTAAATAGAAGCCTTCCACTATTTTTTTTGCCTCTCATGCAGCCACGTCACCCTAATTAATGTTAGCCATTGGATCAATTATGCATGCAATCCACTGGCCGTGCACTAACTCTTGCTGCGTTGCGTATCGACTTCCATCGGGCAAACAGGCGCGCGCCCGTTATAGGCCATTTTGCTAACGAGCGCCTGCAGGGCACACCCCCTGCCGCGATTTGGGCCGGCCCAGTTCCCTTATGCGTTCCTGTAAAAACTGGCGAAAAAAGGGTGGCCAGCGACGATTTGGGCCGGCCCAGTTCCCTTATGCGTTCCTGTAAAAACTGGCGAAAATAGGGTGGCCAGCGACGGAATCGAACCTGTCGGTTGCTGCAGGTGGCAACGATGAGGTGAGTGACGAGGAGAAGTTGCAGCATCGCCGTCGCCGCACCTCCGGCCACTGGTGCCATGGAAGGATTACGCTCAGATACACACGCTGGCTTTTTGTTGCGCAATGGTAACCTATAGGTCACTGTGGTGCAGCACCGGCGAGCTGGCATATAAATAGCACCGCGAGATTGACCGAGTCGAGGTCCTAGCTGGGAGCGTAGAGTAAGACAAAGGACACCTCAGCTCAATTTATGATAGTGCCAGACAGTACAATAAACACTATAGTCTTTCTATATCTAAATAGAAGCCTCCCACTATTTTTTTGCCTCTCATGCAGCCACGTCGCCCTAATTAATGTTAGCCATTGGATCAATTATGCATGCAATCCACTGGCCGTGCACTAACTCTTGCTGCGTTGCGTATCGACTTCCATCGGGCAAACAGGCGCGCGCCCGTTATAGGCCATTTTGCTAACGGGCGCCTGCAGGGCACACCCCCCTGCCGCGATTTGGGCCGGCCCAGTTCCCTTATGCGTTCCTGTAAAAACTGGCGAAAAAAGGGTGGCCAGCGACGATTTGGGCCGGCCCAGTTCCCTTATGCGTTCCTGTAAAAACCCGCGACCCCTCGGGCGTTAGCGCTACGCTCTAGCCACATGGCCATCCAACCTTTCATACAAGATTCCTTTACTTTCCTTCTTTATTGCATTCTCACTTCGGTTTTTATTTCTTTTTCTTGTTTTTCTTTTTTCTGATCCTTTTTTGTTTTCTTTCATGCACGGTTTTTAATGATTCATAAATCTTTTTTTTAAATTCATGAACTTTGTTTCATATTCGATGAACTTTTTTCAAAAGCGTTGAATTTTTTTTAAATCGTTGAACTTATTTTTCCGAATTTTTGCCAAATTTGATGAACTTTTTTTCAAATCCGATGAACTATTTTTTCAAATTGGATGAACTTTTTTTCAAATTTGATGAACTTTTTTTCAAATCCGATGAACTTTTTTCAAATTTGATGAACTTTTTGCAAATTCAATGAACCTTTTTTCGAATCCGATGAACTATATTTTCTAATTTGATGAACTTTTTCCAAATCCGATGAACTTTTTCTAAATTTGATGAACTTTTTTTCAAATCCGATGAACTATTTTTTCAAATCCGATGATCTTTTTCCAAATTTGACGAACTTTTTTTGAAATCCGATGAACTTTTTTTCATATACGATGAAATTTTCCAATTTTGATGAACTTTTTTTGAAATCCGTTGAACTACTTTTTCAAATTTGATGAACTTTTTTTCAAATCTGATGTTTTTTTTTCAAAATTGATGATTTTTTTTCAGATTCGATGAACTTTTTCTCAGATTCGATGAAGCTTTTCCAGTTTTGATGAACTTTTCTCAAATTTGATGAACATTGTTTTAGATTTGATGAACTTTAAAAAAACCAATGATTTATTTTCAAATTTTTAAAAAACTCATGCATTTTAAAAAAAATCTTTGAGCTTTTTTCAAATGGTGCACGTATTTAGCAAAAAAAGGAAAGAAAGAAGGCGAACAAAACCGTTACGTAAAAAGAGAAAAAAAGATTAAAAAACAGTTTGCGGAAGGGTCTGAGGTTCGCGAGCTGCAGAAAGAATAAAAGGATGCAGACGAAGATAATAAGCATATGTCTTATAATGCCGTAGTGGTTGGTGCACCTGGAAGTGGTTCGTGAGGTCTAGTGTTCAAGTCTTGTTACCCGTGTATAATTTTTGCAGTTTCTGGCACAAAGGGAAAAACAAATGGGCCGGCCCATTACGGGCCCCTGCGAGCGCCAGTTTCTCTAATCGGCGCTAACAGCGCCGACTAGGAGCTCCCCTTCCATCGCGTGGGATGTTGGAAGGCGAAGCTACCTATTCTGTGCACGTGGGCTGCCCGAGCCAAGTACGTGGGCTGCCCGAGCCAAGTACGTGGGCTGTGTAGCCCGTGGGTGTTTGCTACCCCTACGAAATGTTACACATTGTTGCTAAGTAACGCGCGATCCTATTTTACGTTGCTAAGTTCCTTTATTCCTTTCATTTTTTTTCTTTCTTTTACGTTTTCTTTTTTATTTTATGTTTCTGTTCTTCTTCTCTTTATTGTGTATTATATAAAAAGTTCACCGCGTATTACAAAAATCTTCATCGTATTAAGGAAATGTGCATCATATAATATGAAATAGTTCACCTTGCATTATAAAAATGTTCAACATATATTAGAGAAATGTTCATTGTGTATTTAAATTTGTTCATCATATATTAAGAAACTGTTCAATGTATACTATAAATTGTTCATTTGTATATTTTAAATTTGTTCAGTGTATTTTTTCAAAAAGGTTCACCGTATTTTTGCAGTTTCTGGCAGAAAGGGAAAAAAAAATGGGCCGGCCCATTACGCGCCCCTGCGAGCGCCAGTTTCTCTAATCGGCGCTAACAGCGCCGACTAGGAGCTCCCCTTCCATCGCGTGGGATGTTGGAAGGCGAAGCTACCTATTCTGTGCACGTGGGCTGCCCGAGCCAAGTACGTGGGCTGTGTAGCCCGTGGGTGTTTGCTACCCCTACGAAATGTTACACATTGTTGCTAAGTAACGCGCGATCCTATTTTGCGTTGCTAAGTTCCTTTATTCCTTTCATTTTTTTTCTTTCTTTTACGTTTTCTTTTTTATTTTATGTTTCAGTTCTTCTTCTCTTTATTGTGTATTATATAAAAAGTTCACCGCGTATTACAAAAATCTTCATCGTATTAAGGAAATGTGCATCATATAATATGAAATAGTTCACCTTGCATTATAAAAATGTTCAACATATATTAGAGAAATGTTCATTGTGTATTTAAATTTTGTTCATCATATATTAAGAAACTGTTCAATGTATACTATAAATTGTTCATTTGTATATTTTAAATTTGTTCAGTGTATTTTTTCAAAAAGGTTCACCGTATTTTTGCAGTTTCTGGCAGAAAGGGAAAAACAAATGGGCCGGCCCATTACGCGCCCCTGCGAGCGCCAGTTTCTCTAATCGGCGCTAACAGCGCCGACTAGGAGCTCCCCTTCCATCGCGTGGGATGTTGGAAGGCGAAGCTACCTATTCTGTGCATGTGGGCTGCCCGAGCCAAGTACGTGGGCTGTGTAGCCCGTGGGTGTTTGCTACCCCTACGAAATGTTACACATTGTTGCTAAGTAACGCGCGATCCTATTTTGCGTTGCTAAGTTCCTTTATTCCTTTCATTTTTTTTCTTTCTTTTACGTTTTCTTTTTTATTTTATGTTTCTGTTCTTCTTCTCTTTATTGTGTATTATATAAAAAGTTCACCGCGTATTACAAAAATCTTCATCGTATTAAGGAAATGTGCATCATATAATATGAAATAGTTCACCTTGCATTATAAAAATGTTCAACATATATTAGAGAAATGTTCATTGTGTATTTAAAATTTGTTCATCATATATTAAGAAACTGTTCAATGTATACTATAAATTGTTCATTTGTATATTTTAAATTTGTTCAGTGTATTTTTTCAAAAAGGTTCACCGTATTTTTGCAGTTTCTGGCAGAAAGGGAAAAACAAATGGGCCGGCCCATTACGCGCCCCTGCGAGTGCCAGTTTCTCTAATCGGCGCTAACAGCGCCGACTAGGAGCTCCCCTTCCATCGCGTGGGATGTTGGAAGGCGAAGCTACCTATTCTGTGCACGTGGGCTGCCCGAGCCAAGTACGTGAGCTGTGTAGCCCGTGGGTGTTTGCTACCCCTACGAAATGTTACACATTGTTGCTAAGTAACGCGCGATCCTATTTTGCGTTGCTAAGTTCCTTTATTCCTTTCATTTTTTTTCTTTCTTTTACGTTTTCTTTTTTATTTTATGTTTCTGTTCTTCTTCTCTTTATTGTGTATTATATAAAAAGTTCACCGCGTATTACAAAAATCTTCATCGTATTAAGGAAATGTGCATCATATAATATGAAATAGTTCACCTTGCATTATAAAAATGTTCAACATATATTAGAGAAATGTTCATTGTGTATTTAAATTTTGTTCATCATATATTAAGAAACTGTTCAATGTATACTATAAATTGTTCATTTGTATATTTTAAATTTGTTCAGTGTATTTTTTCAAAAAGGTTCACCGTATTTTTGCAGTTTCTGGCAGAAAGGGAAAAACAAATGGGCTGGCCCATTACGCGCCCCTGCGAGCGCCAGTTTCTCTAATCGGCGCTAACAGCGCCGACTAGGAGCTCCCCTTCCATCGCGTGGGATGTTGGAAGGCGAAGCTACCTATTCTGTGCATGTGGGCTGCCCGAGCCAAGTACGTGGGCTGTGTAGCCCGTGGGTGTTTGCTACCCCTACGAAATGTTACACATTGTTGCTAAGTAACGCGCGATCCTATTTTGCGTTGCTAAGTTCCTTTATTCCTTTCATTTTTTTTCTTTCTTTTACGTTTTCTTTTTTATTTTATGTTTCTGTTCTTCTTCTCTTTATTGTGTATTATATAAAAAGTTCACCGCGTATTACAAAAATCTTCATCGTATTAAGGAAATGTGCATCATATAATATGAAATAGTTCACCTTGCATTATAAAAATGTTCAACATATATTAGAGAAATGTTCATTGTGTATTTAAATTTTGTTCATCATATATTAAGAAACTGTTCAATGTATACTATAAATTGTTCATTTGTATATTTTAAATTTGTTCAGTGTATTTTTTCAAAAAGGTTCACCGTATTTTTGCAGTTTCTGGCAGAAAGGGAAAAACAAATGGGCCGGCCCATTACGCGCCCCTGCGAGCGCCAGTTTCTCTAATCGGCGCTAACAGCGCCGACTAGGAGCTCCCCTTCCATCGCGTGGGATGTTGGAAGGCGAAGCTACCTATTCTGTGCACGTGGGCTGCCCGAGCCAAGTACGTGGGCTGTGTAGCCCGTGGGTGTTTGCTACCCCTACGAAATGTTACACATTGTTGCTAAGTAACGCGCGATCCTATTTTGCGTTGCTAAGTTCCTTTATTCCTTTCATTTTTTTTCTTTCTTTTACGTTTTCTTTTTTATTTTATGTTTCTGTTCTTCTTCTCTTTATTGTGTATTATATAAAAAGTTCACCGCGTATTACAAAAATCTTCATCGTATTAAGGAAATGTGCATCATATAATATGAAATAGTTCACCTTGCATTATAAAAATGTTCAACATATATTAGAGAAATGTTCATTGTGTATTTAAATTTTGTTCATCATATATTAAGAAATTGTTCAATGTATACTATAAATTGTTCATTTGTATATTTTAAATTTGTTGAGTGTATTTTTTCAAAAGGTTCACCGTATTTGAAAAAAAAATCAACGTATACTGTAAAGATGTTGAATGTTTTTTAAGGATTTGCCGCTGTCCTTTCTACTTTTAGCGTGGCGCTGGGATGATGATGTTTGAGGTCGCTAGCCCAGCTGGCTAGCCTCGCTAGAAAAAACCGTGAGGTCGGAAGCTCGATCCCGCATGAGCTCTTATATTTTTTTGCGCCGAGCGAATCGCAAAAATAAAAGCGCTATGGTTGGGAGTCGAACTCCGAAACTAGGCAGTGATAGCGAGCTGAGCTAGGAGCTGAGTATGGCTTCTAACTTTTTTTTTGAATTTTTGCTCACCGCGTGATAATTAGGCCGACTCGTGTGCGCATAGCTTCAACAAAGCCGCGATGTTCGGACGCACACGAGCGGCGTATAGGAGGGGAGCTCCTGCTGGACGCTCGTTAGCGTCAAAATGAGTTGCTTTCGCTAAGGTGGCGCGCAAATGGGCCAACCCAGTTTGCAGGCGCCGAGCGAACCGCAAAAATAAAAGCCTAAATGCTTAATCGTGCAGCTGCACGATTCCGTCACGCCAAGCGCACGCGTTAACAGAAGAGGTCAGTAGAATCCAACCTACCTTTTTGTTATCTTTCTTAGAAAAAAAAGCCTTATCCCGACCGACCCCTTTTTCCTCGTCTCTCAGGCAAAGCAGAGGAGCTCCAGCATCGACGCCCAGGCGGTCGTGGCGGAGGCGGCGCGTCGGAGGAGCTCGGCAGCAGGTCGGCCTGGGAGCCAGAGCAGCAGCGCTACCGTCTCCTCCCCCTCTTTTCTAGGAACTGGAACTGGGGTCGGCCTGCAACCCTCCTGCAACTCCCCCGCCGTTCCCCTTGTCTGTTGAGGTGCCTGCGACGACCCCCGCCCACTGCCCCCGGTCGCGCCGCCACAAGCACCAGCAGGACCGCCAACGGCATCGATAGCGCCACCGCCGACGCGTGCGTCGCAGCCGGCACCGGCATCGGGTGCACAGGCCGCCCTTTTCCCTGGCACAGCTTATTCAGCCCCCTCACCTCACTTGTAGTAGTACTCCCTCCGTTTCTTTTTAGTCTGCATATAAGATTTGGTCAAAGTCAAATTTTGTAAAGTTTGACCAACTTTGTTGAATAAAATATCAATATCTACAATACTAAAACTATATGGTATGAAAATTAATTTCATGATGCATCTAACAAAATTAATTTCACATTATGAATTTTGATATTTTTTCCTATAAACTTGGTCAAAGTTGACAAAGTTTGACTTTGACCAAATCTTATATGCAGACTAAAAAGAAACGGAGGGAGTACTACATATTCATTGGGGGTCGCGGCTGGGTTAAGTGGCCACCAAACTGGTTGACGGCAGCTGGGCGGGGAGTTGGTGGGGTGCGCGGGGCTCATGCGCGGAGACGTTGCTGGTTTTCCCCAATTGCTGGATGGCGGTGTTGCAACTCTCTGCTTCTTGGGGTTCAGGGGAGGGAGGAAGAGAACATGGGGGATTGTAGTTGCTGCATATCAACAAAGAGTTGCTCAAAATCAGTCAAAGTAGCAGAAGGTGATTTTGTTGTGAGATAGGTGATGGGCAAGATTCACATATTCAGAGATAGGTGGAGGACATGGCAACAGTCAACACACACCAAGTATGATTTCTTGAAGGAATAAGCACAATGCCATAAACCGATTTTAAGATTCAGATAAGTGTTTGCTTTTTTATGTGATATAGTGCTTCTATATATGTTACTGCCCCCTTTTATTTATTTTTGTTTATACAATGAAATGAATTTGTTCTGCGCAACTCACGGGGTTTTGGTGTTGGTTTTCTGTCATGAACTCATTTTTGCGCAATTTGTTCCTTTAGTTACAAGCATGAGTTTGCCTGCAATTTTCAACTAAAGTTGCTTCAGTTTTACCGATTCCCCAAATGATTCTTACTGTCATGGAACTGTTCGCAACTAGTTGCTCCTATTTTTAGCACGAGTTGCCTACAATTATAATTAGATTTGCTTCATTTTTTTAGGTAGAGGGGTAGTGAACCAACGATATATGCTTGATTTCTGAACCCATGATATGTGCCGAAGAGAATAGAAAAGAAAACTTTGGTAATAGGAGCTCCTACCTCTTCCTAACTAAGGTTGGTGGGTTCTGTCCTTTTCTTCTCGTCATGCCAGCAATGAAGAAATGAACATTTGAACCTGTTGGGGAACGCAGTAATTTCAAAAAAATTCTTACACACACGCAAGATCATAGTGATGCATAGCAACGAGAGGGGAAGAGTGTTGTCCATGTACCCTCGTAGACCGTAAGCGGAAGCGTTATGACAACGCGGTTGATGTAGTCGTACGTCTTCACGATCGACCGATCCTAGTACTGAAAGTACGGCACCTCCGCGATCTGCACAAGTTCGGCTTGGTGACGTCCCACGAACTCACGATCCAGCAGAGTGTCGAGGGAGAGCTTCGTCAGCACGACGGTGTGGTGACGGTGTTGATGAAGCTACCGACGCAGGGCTTCGCCTAAGCACCGCTACGATATGACCGAGGTGGATTATGGTGGAGGGGGGCACCGCACACGGCTAAGAGATCAATGATCAACTTGTGTGTCTATGGGGTGCCCCCTGGCCACGTATATAAAGGATGGAGGGAGGAGGAGGCCGGCCCTCATAGGGCGCGCCCAAATTGTGGAGTCCTACTAGGACTCCCTAGTCCCAGTAGGATTCCACCTCCCACATGGAATAGGAAAAAGGGATGAGAGAAGGAGAAGGAAGGAAGGGGTCGCCCCCTTTCCCTAGTCCAATTTGGACCAGTTCATGGGGAAGGGGCGCGGCCACCCTTGAGGCCTTTCCCTCCTTTCCCGTATGGCCCATTAAGGCCCAATACGAATTCCCGTAACTCTCCGGTACTCCAAAAAATACCCGAATCACTCGGAACCTTTCCGATGTCCGAATATAGCCTTCCAATATATCGATCTTTACGTCTCGACCATTTCGAGACTCCTCGTCATGTCCCCGATCTCATCGGGAACTCCGAACAAACTTCGGTCATCAAATCACATAACTCATAATACAAATCTTCACAGAACGTTAAGCGTGCGGACCCTACGGGTTCGAGAACTATGTACACATGACCGAGACTCATCTCCAGTCAATAACCAATAGCGGAACCTGGATGCTCATATTGGTTCCTATATATTCTACGAAGATCTTTATCGGTCAAACCGCATAACGATATATGTTGTTCCCTTTGTCATCGGTATGTTACTAGCCCGAGATTCAATCGTCGGTATCTCAATACCTAGTTCAATTTCGTTACTGGCAAGTCTCTTTACTCGTTCCGTAATGCATCATCCCATAACTAACTCATTAGTCACATTGCTTGCAAGGCTTATAGTGATGTGCATTACCGAGAGGGCCTAGAGATACCTCTCCAATACTCGGAGTGACAAATCCTAATCTTGATCTATGCCAACTCAACAAACACCATCGGAGACACCTGTAGAGCATCTTTATAATCACCCAGTTACGTTGTGACGTTTTATAGCACACAACACTACAAAAAAAAGACACATCCGTAACATTTTAGGCCGAACGAAAAAAAATTCTGTCATACTTATGACGATAATTGTGACAAAACCCGGTATCATCATAGATGTGGTGGGCTCCTACTTCTATGACAAAAAATCATGACAGAAAATGGGCTTTTCGTCCTGGGCGGGCCGGAGACGCAGCTGCATGACATTCTTTGGGTCGTCCATGATGGAAAAAACCGTGGTAGAAGCGAGGGCGAGGAAAATATCGGGGTGTTCCCGGTTACGGTGGGTGGTCGGGGCCGAGCGATGCGCGTTTCTCTCGTACACGCACGTGCGTGGGTGCGAGGCGTTGGGCTCTAACTGAACCCGACGAGGCGTTCGCCTACTGAACCCGAGCGATTGCACTACAGGCTACGCGTTACTGAACCCGACCGATCGATCGATGGCTGTTAACTGAACCCGATCGAGCGATTCCTTCGCTACTGCTGCTAACTGAAGCCGATCAATGTTGCCTCTGGATGAACAGTGAGTGTTGCTGGGGGGGGGGGTGGATGAATAGTTCCCGGTGGGGGTGGATGAACAGGACCCCGTGGTGTTGCCCCTGGATGAACAGGATCGCGATCGATCGAGCCGGTTGGGGCTGGATGAACAGGACCCCGTGGAGGGCTGGATGAACAGGACGAACCCGTGGAGGGTTGGATAAACAGTAGATGGTGGAGGGCTGGATGAACAGTAGCTCGTGGAGGGGTGGTTGAACAGGAGCCCGTGTGGAGAGGGCTGGTTGAACAGTAGTCGGTGGAGTAGCACGTGGTGGAGGCTGGGTGAACAGGAGCCCGTGGATGAACAGTCGCAGGTGGAGGCTGGAGGAGGTCGATGGTTGTCGTGGAATTGTCACGTCAGATGTCCTAGTGTAAGGACTTAGTCGTGAGGCCAACGCATCTATGTGGTAGCTTGAGAGGGGTTGAGCGGAATCGAGAAACACGACACAAGACAAGGGTTTAGACAGCTTCGGGCCCCGGGAAGCATCATCCGGTAACAACCCTACATGCTGTTTGTGGCTAGGTCTCATTATCATCATGAGGGAGTCGCCGTAAACTGGCTCTCCTCTTAGTTGTGTCTAGCCCTAGAGATTATTGCTTCTTGCTTGTCCCTCTTTGGGGAGCCCCGCCCCTCCTTATATATGTTGAAGGGGCAGTTTACATGACTAGTCCTAGTTGGATTAGGATTACTCTATTACAAGTGGAGTCCTAGTCTTGCTTCCTTTGTAGGAGAATATTCCGTGTGCTTTCCTCATAAACCGGCCCACCATAACATAAGCCGGCCTTCCATAAATCGCCTTCTGGGCCACCGGGTTTTGTCGTTCCTCTGACCTGCTCGCCGGGTCACCCATGAGTCACCAGGCTTGGGCGGGTCACTTAGTGAGTCGTCCAGCCAGGGTAGGTCATTAGTGAGTCGCCAAGTCCGGCCGGTTTATACTTCCGGTCGGGTTACGCTATGGGGTATATCCCCGACATTAGCTGTGATGCCCCCGATTCAATCGTACACTAATCATGCACGCAAACGTGTACGATCAAGATCAGGGACTCACGGGAAGATATCACAACACAACTCTAAAACATAAATAAGTCATACAAGCATCATAATACAAGCCAGGGGCCTTGAGGGCTCGAATACAAGTGCTCAATCATAGACGAGTCAGCGGAAGCAACAATATCTGAGTACAGACATAAGTTAAACAAGTTTGCCTTAAGAAGGCTAGCACAAACTGGGATACAGATCGAAAGAGGCACAGGCCTCCTGCCTAGGATCCTCCTAACTACTCCTGGTCGTCGTCAGTGGGCTGCACGTAGTAGTAGGCACCTCCGGTGTAGTAGGAGTCGTCGTCGACGATGGCGTCTGGCTCTGGGCTCCGGCATCTGGTTGCGACAACCAGGTAGAAGGGAAAGGGGGAAAAGAGGGAGAAAAGCAACCGTGAGTACTCATCCAAAGTACTCGCAAGCAAGGAGCTACACTACATATGCATGGGTATATGTGTAAAGGGCCATATCGGTGGACTGAACTGCAGAATGCCAGAATAAGAGGGGGATAGCTAATCCTGTCGAAGACTACGCTTCTGGCCACCTCCATCTTGCAGCATGTAGGAGAGAGTAGATGGTAAGTTCACCAAGTAGCATCGTATAGCATACACCTACCCGGCGATCCCCTCCTCGTCGCCCTGTTAGAGAGCGATCACGGGTTATATCTGGCACTTGGAAGGGTGTTTTTTATTAAGTATCCGGTTCTAGTTGTCATAAGGTCAAGGTACAACCCGGGTCGTCCTTTTACCGAGGGACATGGCTATTCGAATAGATAAACTTCCCTGCAGGGGTGCACCACATAACCCAACACGCTCGATCCCATTTGGCCAGACACACTTTTCTGGGTCATGCCCGGCCGCGGAAGATCAACACGTCGCAACCCTACCTAGGCACAACAGAGAGGTCAGCACGCCAGTCTAAATCCTATGCGCGCAGGGGTCTGGGCCCATCGCCCATTGCACACCTGCACATTGCGTACGCGGCCGGAGAACGGACCTAGCAACCTCCATTTCAAAGGAAGTCACGTTACGCGGTCCAACCCGGCGCGCGCCGCTCAGTCGCTGACGTCACGAAGGCTTCGGCTGATACCACGACGTCGAGTGCCCATAACTGTTCCCGCGTAGTTGGTTAGTGCGTATAGACCAAATGGCCAGACTCAGATCAAATACCAAGATCTCGTTAAGCGTGTTAATTGATGTAACCACGGACACCGACCAGGGCCAGGCCCACCTCTCACCTAGGCGGTCTCAACCTGCCCTGTCGCTCCGCCACAAAGATCCACCCAGAGGGCCGTCGGGACAAAGGTCCTTTCAGCCCCCAATCCGTGAATCACTCGCGGGTGCTCCACGAGCCGACCCGACTTTAGTCACCACATGTATAATGTATAAAGTATATAGTATAAACCCGTGATCACCTCCCAAGTGATCACAACCCGATAGTATAGCACAGCAGACGGACAAGAATGTAGGGCCACAGATGGAATACTAGCATCCTATACTAAGCATGTAGGAATGCAGGTAAGGTAACAACAGTAGTAACAAGGGCAGGCTATGCATCAGGATAGGTTTAACGAAAAGCAGTAACATGCTACACTACTCTAATGCAAGCAGTATAGAGAAGAATAGGCGATATCTGGTGATCAAGGGGGGGGGCTTGCCTGGAAGCTCAGCCGAGAAGGAGGGTCGTCGGTGACGTAGTCGTACACAGTGGCATCAGTGCCTGTCTCGGGGTCTATCGGAGAAGAAGAGGGGAAGAAACAGTAAATACGGAGCAAACAAAGCATCACAAAAATATAACAAGGCAATACGCGGTGCTGGGAGTAGCCTAACGCAGCGATAGGTATACCGGCGAAGGGGGAAACATCCGGGAAAGTATTCTTGGTGTTTCGCGTTTTCGGACAAATGAACCGGAGGGGGAAAGTTGCGTGTTTGCTATGCTATGGATGTGTGGCGGTCGAACGGGCTGCGTACCCGAATTCATTTCGTCGTTCTGAGCAACTTTCATGTAGAAAGTATTTCCAACCGAGCTACGGTTTATTTTATATTAATTTTTAAAGATTAAAACATTTTTTAGAATTTATTTAATTAATTTAATCCAACATTATCCAGAATAGTGCAGGCTGACGTCATCATGATGTCAGCATGACGTCAGCAGTCAACAAGACGTTGACTGGGTCAAACTGACGTGTGGGTCCCACTGGTCATTGACTTAGTTAACTAAACATGATTAGTTAATTTAATTTAAGTGATTAGGTTAATTAATTAGGCTTAATTAGATTAACTAACATGATTAATTGAGTAAATTAATTATCTTAATTAATTAATTATATTATTATTATTTATTTTTATTCTTTTTTTTCTCCTTTTCGTTCTAGGGCTGGGCCCCACATGTCATAGGCCCCAAGGGGCTGGCAGATCGGGCGTTCGGGTGCGGGCGTGCGCCCGAGCGGGCGACGGGCGCCATGTGCAGGGGGTGCGGGCGCAATCTGTTGAGGATATAGACCTTAGAGTCACCCGCCAGGAGGGGCCGGGTTATTCATATGGTCATTACCAGAAGCCCGGTGCCAAGCCTGAAGACGGTGGGCCAAAGATGGGCTAAGACCCGGATATGGCTTAAAGCCCATAGTTGCAATCTTTATTATGCTAGAACTTGTAGTATAAGGCAAGAATAGTTGAGAGTCCGAGCCGGACACTCTTATGAGCCGGCCGGGACTCTGAGGGCTGCAGGGCGTCCGCCTCTCTATATAAGGGGACGACCCGGCAGCGGTTTAGGGCAGAGAACAATCTCATCGAGAGCCGGGCATAACAGTTTTGCTCCCTGGTGATCGTAACCCTAATCAATACCACCTCAAACTGGACGTAGGCTTTTACCTTCACCGTAAGGGGCCGAACCAGTATAAACCCTCGTGTTCCTTGTCCCGCATTAACCCCTTCAAGCTTCCTAGCTGCGATGGCTCCACGACTAAGTCCTAGCTCGAGGACATCTGCCGTGACAATTCCACGACAGTTGGCGCCCACCGTGGGGCCAGCGCACGGTGGATTTGAGTTCTTAAAGGGCGGCTTCGAAGGGCTCAAGGGATACGCTGTGGGCCGGATGACCAAGAGTCGTCGCGGCAAGCTCTACATCGACGATGCAAACTGGGGCCCCGACGCCGGCTCAATTGAGTACGGGTACCGGGTCCCCTTCGGCGGAATTCATGTTTTCATTGGCAAGATTGGTGAGCTGGGCCCTGCGCCGGGTCTCTGCGCCGAGCTCGTCGAGACGGCTCAGCGTGCACGACCCGCCCGGGCCCGGCCTGCCTTAAGGCATGCTTTTGTGGGATGTATCCATGGAGGGCCCTCTGATCGATCCGAATCTGGTGATGAGGCGGCCGCCGGCTCTGACGGCGAGTCGTCCACCGACGAGTCAAACTCGTTGTATCAACTTCAAGATGGCAGGCTCATGGGTGGTTCCGATGGTGACAGTATTCCGGACCCGTTTGAGCCGCCAAGTCAGGTTGGAGTCTTTATGGCCGGTGCACAGTCTGTTCAGAACCCCGCTGCTGGAGCGGGAACCCCGGTGCCCTCGCCGGCTCAGGTACTAATGGATCTCACGGACAAGATGACGGCTCTGTTAACCGCCACGGTTGACCCGGCAGATCAAGCTCAGCATGATGCGGAGGTGGCACAGTTAAAATTGGATCTAGTAAAAGCGAAGGAGGATCTGGCAGCAGAAGGGATCAGGATGGCTGCGGAAAGGGCGGCACTCGACGCCCAAACCCAGTTGATTCAAGCGCAGTCCTTCCGGCTCACGATGGATCAAAACGCATCCAATGAGGTCCTGAGAAGGAGGCATCAAAAGGCCCAATCCCGAGTCCCTCCGGTTGATACTTAGTCAGATCTGTATCGTTGCCAATCAGAGTGGCCACCGGGCGTACGGCCTTCACGCAAGCTGCGAAGTCCTTCTGATCGAAAGCAGAGCCGTCTTCCTTCAGGCTTGGATAGCCAAGGGCGATATCCGCCGGGTCTAACTCCGGCAGGAACGCCTTGGCCCGGCTCAGCGCGGCGATCGCTCCGGCTCTTGCAAAGGCCCGTCGCAGCTCTTGGATCCGTTGAGGCAGTACAGCGAGCCGGCGAAGGACTTCTGCCAGGTGAGTCGGCACCTCGTTGGATAGGGCCACCACAGCTAAGGCACGCTGTGACCCGGTGTAGAGCTGCTCAACCAGGGTATACACGGCCTTCAGCTTGGTTACCACGCTCTGGTTGAGGTTGGCACTTCTGGGACCTGTTTAACAGAATCAGATAAGCCGCCGACAAGGATGGATTATGAGATATAAACATTCTAAACTTGATGAAAGCCGGTGAGGCGACTTATCGAAGATGGCGGCCACCATTTGGGACACCTGGCGCTTTAGGCCGGAGAGCTCGGCGGTCTTCTCGGAGAGAGTCTTCTCCGCCTGTTCGGCCCGGTTCACCAATGCGGCCTTCTCTTCGGCCCACGCCTTCCGCTCAGCGTCAAACTCTGTCTTCAGCTTCTCTTGAGCGGCGATGCTAGACACAAATTTGGCATTTGCCTTCCGGGTCTCCATCTCTTGCATCTGCAGCCGGTTCTTGAGATCAGCCATGTCAGCCTCTAGCTTCTTGCCAGCAGCCTGCATACATTTCCGGGTTATGACATGAACAGTTACTATATAATTTTTAAGTCCCAAGCGTTTTCCAAGCAAAGACACTTGGCACTTGAGGGCTAATGCATATTGAACGTATCTATCTACAAACTGCCGGCTCAATTGCGTTGCCGGAACCTAAGTCTACAACATATTCAATCATCAGTTGTCGACTTGGGGGCTAGCATGGTAAAGGTAACTATGCAGTAAGTAAGAGGACAGCAGAAGGATACCTCAGATTTTTGCTGGATCTGGTTCACCATGGCAACCTCTGCGTCCCGGCTCTTGTGCACTTGGCTGATGTAGCTAGAGACGAGCTCTCCAATGCTCAGGTTGGTGTGGTCGGAGAGGTCCAGGTTCACCCGGTGGGGTTGCAGCAACTCCCCCTTAGCGGACACTTAGCCAGTGCGGTAGGTCTCCCCGGATCGACAAATGCCGTCCGGGTGATTACCACGTCCGGATCATTTGCTGGTTGAGCCGAGCCAGAGGCCTCCGGGTTAGCAGACGCTTCGGCAGCTGCCTTGTTAGTTGGAGCGGCGGCTTCGGGAGCGGAGGCAGCTGGCGGTTCTTGATCTGCTGCCTCCGGCTCAGGCAACTCCGGTTCGTCGTTTGGCTTGGCTTTCTTCGCCCTCTTGGTGAGTTTGGCTTGGGCACTGCAAGGACAGAAACGTTAAGCACAAAAAGGGTAAGTAAAGACAAGTATAGCATGAGATGGTTATCATTACCCAGGCGCGGTCTTGAAAGCCGGAAGACTCGACTGCATAGAGTCGCCCGAAGAGGGGGAGGTCTCCTGATAATTGGAGTCAGAAGAATTGAGTGGCTGATGGATAACACCCGCCAACGGATGAAAAGGGTACAAGTGGGAAATAACCTCAGTTCGGCGCTTCCTCGATGCGTCGGGTAACCCGGCAGAAAGGTCGGTGTCCTTGTTGGTCCGGGTGTGACGCCGGCTCTCATGAACCTGTCGCTTCAAAATAAATTGAGGATCTTGATAAGCTAAAGGATGTGAAAAGCTTACTTTCCGGGTTACCCTTTGGACTTTCAGCCTTGGCAAGGGCTCCGAGTCGGAGGAAAGTGACATTACCTCTTCAACCACCGGGTTACTGGCTCCGGTGTCATCCTGTTGATGAACAAGTATTGGTAAGACGAACAAGAAATAAACAATAAACGTAACAAGGAGCGTACAGGTTCAGGGGTTACCTCTGACTCGGAGCTGTCGCTTAATTGCATCAGCTCCGAAGCGGTTGGCCTACTCCCCTTCTTGCGGGGAGCGGCTTTCTTGGCGGTTTTCTTCGCCTTTCTGGCCTTCTTGGCCGCTTTGTGGTCATATTTGACCCGCCAGAACTTGTCATCAGCCTGAAAAAATACAATGATGATTTCTTCAAACGATTCAGATGAAAGTTATATACAAAAGAAGATAGGATGTTCAGATTGGCGGCTTACCGCTGGGGCTGGGTTGGTCTTGCAGAAGGGGGCTAACCCGGTCCTTCCACAGTCTGCCAGGCTCTCGTTTAAAAGAGCCTTGGTCATCTCCTCTGCAACATCTTCAGGAAGATCATTGCGGCTGTGTCTCTGAGGGTCATCCTTTCGGCCCGTGTACTCGCACATTAAGCCGGGGCGGCGGCTCAATGGGATCACCCGCCAGGAGATCCAGACCCGGACCAAATCGATTCCGTTGAGACCATTGCCCAGGAGAGCCTTGATCTTGTTTATGGTGCGGAGCAGAGGCTGGCGCTCCGCCGGAGTCAGCTTGTCTGACAGTGGGTGTGTTGACTCCAGACGCGATGGGCGAAAGCCGGGCAGTGGACTTTCATCAGCCGGTGACGTGTCTTGGCAATAGAACCAAGTCATGTTCCAGTCCTTTGGGTGGCTCGGCGGCTCGGCATAAGGGAAAAGACAGTCTCTCCGTCTCTGAATGGAGATGCCGCCTAGCTCTAGACTTGGCCCATTGGCGCACTCATTCTGACGGTTCAAGTAAAAAAGCTCTCTGAAGAGCAGCAGACTAGGTTCTTCTCCAAGGTAAACCTCGTAGAACACTTGGAAGTTGCAGATATTGGACACTGAGTTGGGTCCTATGTCCTGAGGCCGCAGATCGAAGATATTCAGAACGTCTCTGAAAAACTTTGAACCGGGCGGTGCGAAGCCCCGGCTCATATGATCTGCAAAAATCACTACCTCCCCGTCCTTTGGCTGTGGTCTCTCTTCTGACGGGTCAGGGGCACGGTAGGACATGACGTCCTTCTTGGGCAGATATCCAGACTTAACAAAATCCGCTAGGGTCTCATTGGTGACATTGGACCTCATCCAGTTGCAAGTAATGGAGGCTTTGGGAGCTTTGGGAGGCATGGTGAAAGTCGGCAGTCTATGATAAAAGGAAAAACATCCGGGTTAACTATGAGCAGGAAGAAATCTACAGTTCAATGTCAAGGTGGCGGCTTATGAAGGGGACTAATGGTATACACTAAAGTGCATCGGGCTATTTAAGCCGCCGAGGGATTGAGAGTAATTTGATTGACTACAGGCCTTATCACAGCTAAGCCGGAAATTTTATGGCGCATGGTTTCCTTTAAGCCGGAAGGTTCTACGGCGCGTGGTTTCTTTAAACCGGAAATGTAAACCGCCGAGATTCAATGATTGCAGTTTTTTACTAAGTGTGGTAAAACAGGTTTCACACATCACAGTAAAAAATTTGGATCAAAATGGTCGGGTAAAAGAAAAGTTTCTAGACCTAGAAACAGACGCGAGGAGGTTCTTGAGCTTGAACAAGGCTCTTATGCAGCAAAAAGAGGGTTATTTGCATGTGAAATGGGTCTTCAACGTCTACCGCAGTAAGTGTATACAGAGCTAAGATCAAAAAGGGGCAGTAAAATTCAGATCTATTGAGAGCCGCGATGAACTACGAAGAACAGAGGAAGAACTATGAAGCCCTAGTGCGGATCTGCCCTATGGAGTGGCGAGGACTCACTGGAGCTGAAGAGGAGCGGGAGTTGCCGCTGTTTGTCTAGACCGAGTCAGGGTGATGCAGCGGCCAAGGTTGACGAAGACCGGGGGCGCGACGGCGGCGGCAGTAGCAGAGCTCGGGCAGGGGAGCAGTGGCGCGAGGAAGAAGATGAAGGAGAGAGAAGTGGCTGAGAGCCCGTCGGGCCGGCCTATTTATAAGGCGAGCTCATAAGTGGGCGCGAGAATTAAGGAGACCACGGCGTGGTTATCTCCCCACGAAACGCCTCGATTTTCGGGACGACAGTAAAGAAAAAGATCCGTTGCGGATCTGGCGGAGTAAAAAACGGGCGTAATGGAAGATGACGTCATGGCGGATTACCCGGAGTCCAGAGGATGATGTCATGCCGGGTTATGGCCTTCACACAATTGTAAGCCGGAGGTTTTTTCTGTCGAAGGAATGGAAGATTGACATGAGCCGGCTCAAATCAATCTGGGGCCTAATGTTGAGGATATAGACCTTAGAGTCACCCGCCAAGAGGGGCCGGGTTATTCATATGGTCATTACCAGAAGCCCGGTGCCAAGCCTGAAGACGGTGGGCCAAAGATGGGCTAAGACCCGGATATGGCTTAAAGCCCGTAGTTGCAATCTTTATTATGCTAGAACTTGTAGTATAAGGCAAGAATAGTTGAGAGTCCGAGCCGGACACTCTTATGAGCCGGCCGGGACTCTGAGGGCTGCAGGGCGTCCGCCTATCTATATAAGGGGACGACCCAGCAGCGGTTTAGGGCAGAGAACAATCTCATCGAGAGCCGGGCATAACAGTTTTGCTCCCTGGTGATCGTAACCCTAATCAATACCACCTCAAACTGGACGTAGGCTTTTACCTTCACCGTAAGGGGCCGAACCAGTATAAACCTTCGTGTTCCTTGTCCCGCATTAACCCCTTCAAGCTTCCTAGCTGCGATGGCTCCACGACTAAGTCCTAGCTCGAGGACATCTGCTGTGACAATTCCACGACACAATCCGAGCGGGCGCATGCCCGAGGGCGCTGGGCGCGCACGGCGCACGCCGGCGCCGGCGGCCAGGCCAAGGGAGGCGGCGGAGGGACGACTGCGGTGGCGGGCGCCGGCCGCGGGGCAAGCGACGGCGCGAGGGGAGGTAGTGGCTGGCGGGGCAGCAGCGGATGGGGAAGCGGGCGCGGCGGCAGCAGCAGTGCGGTGGCCAGAGCAGCAAGGCGCAGTGGGACGACGCGGTAAGGGACCGCAGCGGGATTGGCGAGCAGGGGGCAACGGACGAGGCCATGGCCTGCACGCGACGGCGACGGGAGCAGCAACAGGGGCAGTGGAGCAGGGCGGCACGGGCTCGCACGCGGTGGCGAACGATGGCGGCCCGAGGCCAGGGGCGGAGCGCGGCGAGGGGAAGGAGGCCACGGCAGGCGCAGGGCACGCGAGTGCGCGGCGGCAAGCGGCGGGGCGGTGAGGGCGCGGGCGCCACGGGGTTGGCCGGGTGCGGCTGTCTGTGAACGACGTCGTGCGGCGGAGCCGAGCGCGGGGGAAAGGGCGCGACCACGTAGAGAGAGGAGGGAGGGGGAGCTCACAGAGGAGGAGTACGGCACGGGGCAATGGGGGTCGAGGAGGAGGACGGGGAGGATGGCGTCGATCCGGCGGGGCGGTCCGGCGACGGGCGGCGTCGGCGTTCGGGCGACGAGCGGCGACCTTCTCCTCTCGATCCCGATCCAATCGGGGGAGAGGGGGGAGATATTTTTCGGGGGTGAGTGGGGTGTCGGTGTTAGGGTTTGGGGCTGGGGGTAGGCCTTATAGGCCAGGGGTATGGGCCGGCTGGCTGGGCCAGTTAGCCCAGTGGGGGTGGGGCGGCCTGGCTGGGCCGCTTGGCCTAGTTGGGCCAGGGGGATTTTCTTTTATTCCGTTTTGTCTTTTTTTTTATATTTTAGTTAGGTTCTGCTTTTCTTTTTATCTAATTGTTTTGTTGTTTCCATCGACTATAAAATATCTAGGCATTTTATAAAAATGTGTTTATTACACCTTATTTACATATGCAAAATATGGCACCTCCCGAACATTTTTGTTTTAACTTTTGAAAACTTTTATTGTTGACATAAATTTGAATTTGAATTTTGAAACGGTTTCGAATCATCGCGAGGATAACAACAGTAACCGTGGTGACGTGGCATCATTAGCGTGGGATTACTGTAGCTTAATTATCCGGGCGTCACATTAGCCCCTAGTTTAATTTGGATTTATCCATGTTAAACTGATCTGCAACATAAACACAAGAACAAATTTTGCGGGTTGTGCTCCGGTTTAAATATTCTTATAAACCGGCACTTGATCATCCTTAAGTCCTTGTCATTTCTTCCTTCTAAAAAGTCCGAGTCAATACACCAGCTTCATAATCAATTTGCTTGCAGAAGATATTTTGTAAATAAAGAATCCATTTGAATCGGCCTTCAATGCTCTGATTTGACAAAAATATTGGTCTTCAAATATTCAACTGATATTCAGCCGGTTTGAAAATGTAGAACTTGCCGGTTTATCATTGCCAGAATTGCCGGGTTATAAAACTGATGATCCCGGGTCATGACCGTTTATAGACGCCGGGTTACGATTGTTGCCAACGCCGGGTTACGCAATTAATCTTCCTGATTTGCCCAAAACTGAGAATTTGAAGATGTTCCTCCTTTATATGCATATTACTTGTAGCCCCCAAGTCTTGAGTAGAACAAGGCGATGGCTTTAAGACTTGCTTCAATATAAATACTGCCACTTTGAAGAAATCCATGTTGTTCATCTCAGTCACTAGTAAATACTGAATACCCCATATATGTAGCCCCCAAGTGCCGGGTTGTCATGCTTGCAGCAACCTGGGACTTGTAATTGCCTTATACTCAAAAACTTCAACCAGTGTAACCCCCAAGGGCCGGGTCATTATGCAATAATGAGCAGAGACTTTATAAATATGATCATGTAGACTTGAACAACAACGTGTAGCCCCCAAGGGCCGGCTCAGTAAGATAATATTGAGCTGGGACCGTATATATACTTCATTGAAAATAACATCATATGATGTAACCCTCATCTTGGGGCTTGAACCCACGTCCACAGGGTTAAGAGCTTCGTGCTTTACCAATTGAGTAGTGGATCCTTCAATATAATGGAATAAGGTTTGTGTACCTTGAATTGTTGATAGGAGCAATTGGTAGCCCCCAAGGGCCGGCTCATTACAATGTGATGAGTCGGGTCTTCAATAAGGTGAGCAAAAAATGACTTTGCATTAGCCCCCAAGTGTCATGGTGCATGCTTGCAGCGACATGAGACTTGCATATTTGATGTAATCTCAACTTGAATAATGTAGCCCCCAAGTGCCGGGTTGTAAGCCTGCAGCGACTCGGGACTATTCCTTCCATTGTAGAATGAATCATATCCATTGATAATATAATAGCCATTGCGCTAAAGCGACTTTGAAAACCTTAATGATAATACTGGTTATTGATAACCATAATAAAAATCTAGCCATGTTGGCTATTTGAATATTCGAATAATATAATCCAATGATTTATGAGCGCATGATTCCAATGGCGCAATCCAAATATATACCGATGACTTATAATCCCAAGCCAGCCTGGGTTAATAAACACTGGATAATTTATCATCATACTGGCGACTTATAGTCGAAAGCCAGGCCGGGTTAATAAACGCCGGCTATTTATAATCATGCTTTATTCAACCTGTTTCTGCATACAACAAGTTTAAAGTGTCCTGGCGGTTTACCGCCGGACGGGTCATAATGCCTAACATATAACCCGGGTTTATAACCAAGGCTGCACTTAAGAATAATCAAATATGAAATATATCATACCTGTGACATTGAATCACATCGTTGGTTTACCAACTTTTTGTAGTAAGGGTGATAATCCCAATCTTGAGTACTGATAACTCCTTCCATATTGTGCCGGTTTATGATAAAACCATACCGGGTTGTGATAAACACCGGATTGTCCATATATAACACTGGCGACTTATAGTCGAAACCAGACCGGGTAAATAAACGCCGGATTATAACTGATCATGTACTGACAACTTGTAGTTGAAAGCCAAGCCGGGTTAATGAACGTCGGTTTATGATAAAACATTATAAATGTCATCAAAGGAGAAACTTGGCAAATAAAAGCATATGAAAACGTGTAGTCGAGGCTTTTCACGGGCTGCCAGGCCCCAAATTCGAGGCTTTTCATGGGCTGCCAGGCCACTGAGTTAAACCATTTTACAAAGCCTTTTAAGATGGTCCTCAATCCTTAACCAATCGTCGTTTTAACTTGACAAGTTCAGGGTCTTATCAAAGTAACTTGTCAAAGTTCGACGGGTCATACCAGGTTTACCTGGGCAGAGTGACTTACTTAAGAAGGCAGGCTAACCCGGGGTTTTAGGTGTATACACTAGGCTTCCAAGCCGTGGCTTGATAGCCTATTACAAGTGTAGATTCTTTGTTCATTGCGACAGCAAAGAATCCCCAAGTAACATTTTGAGCTGTGCTCAGTGGGTGCCTATGTTTGAGCTGCTCTTTTGCAACACTCTCTTTGGCTCCTCAGTAATTTCCCTGGTGGCCTTGCGCCGGTCAAGAGGTGTAGCTATGGTTCGATCTCGACCAAGCCCCCAAGTGATTTTTTATATATGGCTTTATAAGCTGGATCAATGGGTAAACCAGACTTCGCTTTATAAACAGAAACCCTCACGTGATCAATAATATGATAAGCCAATCAGGCAGGATACCCATGTTTGAACCGCGCATCATGGCAGCAGGTCCTCTTCGGCAACCTTTAACTTTTTGCAAGAGATAAATTCTTCTTGAACTGGTGATTTTGAACCAGATATTGAGAGCGTCAGAGCTTTATGGGAGACATCTTTCCCTTGAACCGGATCTTAAACCGGAATCTTCATTTTCAGCCGGAAATTTTCTGACGGCCTTTAAACTTGAATTTGCGAGAGATTAATTCTTTTTGAACCGATGATTTTGAACCGGAATTGAGAGCTTTAGAGCCTTGTGGGAGAACAGATTTCCCTTGAACCGGATTTTAAACCGGCATTCTTCATTTTGAACCGGAAATTTCCTGACGGCCTTTAAATTTTCATTAATATGGTAGTATCCCCCGGGACCGGGTTATCTTCCCCTCCAAACGTCCTGGGGTTGTTGACTTCACTGTAAACCGACAACATTTTGCGGAGTCATATCATTGTAGCCCCCGAGTCTCAAGGCGACTCGAGGAGTTGGCTTGAGATTCTCCATATTTGACCGTGATATAAACTGGCATAAATTTTATATCATTGGTGTTTATAGCACGATGTGAACCCACAGAAGGTTGAGGTGACTGCGGCGGGTTATAAATGAGTCCGTATGAGCCGTGTCAGCAACTCGGCCAATGGTTCCTTCAAACTGGCGATTTGAAGTTAACCAAACTGTACTGGCGGTGACTTGTGCGCCTGCCCATTGGACCACCCAGTGCAAACGACGGTTGATAGTATATGAAAATTTGCCTCCATTTTGTTTAAAAGAAAACCGGGCTACCCAAGCTGTGACTTGCTCATACTCAATAAACAGCTCATGCAGACAGGTGCGGCCCGGTATGTTGATGTAGACCAGGCCGCGAGAGACGGACAGCAAAGACGACCGCCGCATCAAAGGCAGCTTGGACAGATGAGTCGGCCGCAACATCGTAAACCGGTGTGGTCACGAAAGTCGGCCACAGTGTTGGAAACGACATGGACGCAGGTAAGTCGGCCATGGGCACGGACAAATGAATCAGTCGCGTGTGTTGATGTAGCGGGGGCGGCGGCTTGCACAAATAATGTTGGCGCGTACCCTTTATGCGACACCTTTGTAAGAAATAGTGGTCCTGCGAAAAAATATCATAGACTAGAGTAATTGTTCTTAAACAATTTAATATGTGCTGATAATATATAAAAAAGATATCACCTGGCGGTTCAACACGGCAGCGAAAACGGCGGCAATCATGGTGGCAGCTCATCGCGGCCCCGACAGCTCAACGCTCAGAGAGCAAGGGAAGACCGCGGATGTGGGCGGCTCAGGCTCAACACGGCACGAGGCGAGGCGGCTCAGGGAAGCCCCCAGTGAGGTGGAGCACGGCAGTTTGTCCACGGTGGCAAGGCTGCGGTGATGACCGCGTCCGGCAGTTCAACAGTGGTGGCTTAATGTAGGTGGCAGCAGAGGCGAGCCGGACGGTTGTGCACATATACGCACACGCAGGGTAACAGCAGAAAGTGAGCCTGACGACTGTGCGTTGGAGATTAAACCCATTGACTCACCAGTTTGATCCAGTGTGGTAACCCTTTGCCCAAACATGTACGCTCAGGCAAACCGCTTTAACAAATATTATTTCTTCTCTGGATCGGTTGTCTCCTCATAGTATAATACCTTGAAGGAAACCTCATCACTACACCCAATAAATCCATATCTGTATAATATTTTCCAGAATCATGACCGGGAGCTGTTTTCCGTTAGCTGAATCCCAACACTACCACCATGCATATCTTGACTTAATTCCTCTAAACTGAAAGGAGTTTGGCTGTTGTGTACTTCTGTTGACACTACAAAAAAATACACTTCCGTGATGATACGTGTTTGTCACAGTAGGTCGTGTTTTTTGTCATGCATGTACATCCATGACAAATTTATGACAGAATCAAGATAGTCATACATGTGCTGTCGTAGAAGTGTTCCATGACATTACCAAAATTATCATCACGGAAGTGTCCACTTCCATGACGATAAATCGCGCGTCACAGAAGTGCTTTCGTCAAGGGTGACCGACACGTGGCATCCACCGTAACGGAACGCCGTTAAGCTATCGGGTCGGGTTTTGGATCCGATAACCCGTTAACAGCCCCGACCAATGGGGATTTTCCACGTGTAAAATCATCATTGGCTGGAGGAGACACGTGTCAGGTCCGCGTTGGCATAGGTGTCACTCATCCAATGGGCGAGACGCGCCTATGATATGTTGACACGTGGACCGGCCCATCAAGTTTAAATGGGCCGGCCCAACTGAAGGCCCACAAGATTTTGCGGACCATAATGGGCCGGCCCAGCTAAAGGCCCACGAGATTTTGCGGACCATAATGGGCTGGCCCAGCTAAAGGCCCACAAGATTTTGCGGGCCATAATGGGCCGGCCCAGGTAAAGGCCCACAAGATTTTTGTGTGCCATAATGGGCCGGCCCAGGTAGAGGCCCACAAGATTCTTGCGGATCATAATGGGCTGGCCCAGCTAAAGGCCCACGAGATTTCGCCGGCATTAATGGGCCGGCCCAGCTGTAGGCCCACAAGATTTTGAGGACCCTAGTAGGCCGGCCCATTAACTGGCTGCCATGTTTTGGGCCAAATGCCGGCCCATATTTGATCCGGTCCATTAATGGCCTGCCACGCTCCGGGCCTAATAGTGGCCCATATGAGATCCGGCCCGTTAAAAGCCTACCACGTTCTAGGCCAAATTACGGCCCAGAGCAGGTCCGGCCCTTTAAGAGGCTTTGGGCTCAATTATGGCCCATATCAGATTCGGCCTGTCAACTGGACACTATGCTTTTGGGCCCACTTTCTAAAGGCCCACTTAGTAATTCGGCCTAATATTAGTTTTGGCCTGTTAAAGGCCCGTTTAACATTTCGGCCCTATATTAATTTCGGCCTGTTAAAAGCCCGTCATATAGTTGGGCCTAACTACGGCCCGGTTTGCATCCGGCCTGCTCGCAGCCGATATCTGATTGGGCCAAACAAGGACCGAGACAATTTTGGCCTGTTAAAAGCCCATGATTTGATTCGCACAATCATGGGCCGGGGTTCATTTCGGGTTGCTGCCGGCCCGTGAGCTGTTCGGCATGTTTCAGGCCCAACCTACATCGTGATTGCATGACAGCCCGATTATGTACCGTAATTTTACGGTTTGGCCAGTTTACTGCGAAGACAGGATATATATACAGTAAAATAACTGCAGCATCGTGAATAAGAAAAAACCTAGACTATACAATAAAGAAATTACGGCATATTACATTCACTGGGCATCAAAGTTCGCCACTATGATAATAAAGCACAAGCAGACAGCAGATTACATACACTGGGCATCAAAGATCGCCACCAGTGCAAATAAACACGCTGACAAAATAATATACAAAACCAACATCACTTCAATAGAGTTCAAGAAAGGTTAGCCCTGCTGGGGAGCTGCAGCGCAAGCAGCTGAGCAAGATGATGAGACTGCGCTTGTTCAACACTTATATCTTCCTCACTCTGAAAGATAAACAAGCAGACAGATGACAGGTTTTGCACATAAAAGTATCAGTGCTGAAAATTCATCACATTTCTTACTGACGATAAAGTGACATAGTTAAAATTGCATTAACACAATATGGTATTGTTCAGGTCAAGACATGGCAGGAAATGACATTGTGAAGGAGTTGGCAGCTTCACGACACCACTGGATTACAGATCAAGAACTCATAAGTATCAATGGTTAGTGTGCTGTCAATTTATACCATTTCAGATTGGCAAATAAAGAGGCGGTTTAATTAATAGTAGAATGATATGACATTGTTCATAGTTAAGACATTGCAGAATATGACATTGTGTTGTAGTGGGTAGGTTCACCACACCACTGGATTACGGATGAAGAACAGAAGCATGCATGCAGTGCAAAAGAAGATCACTTGCTCTGTATAGTTTAATTTACATGGTATGAAGAAGGAACTTGGTTGTACAACTGAAAACTTAAATTGAGAAAGGACAAACTTTTGTTTATGAACTACATAATAAACTTTAAACAAGCAATTTGATGCAAACACCAAAAATAAACAGCTGTTGCAGTCATGCCTAACCAAATATATACAACAAAGTTTGAAGGCTTGAGATGGACAAACTTACATTATTGGTGAAGACAGGCTCTATAAAGGCATTGTCCACGCTGATGGGGGGGGGCATTCAAGAAGTTTACCACAGAATCTTCTTCAAAAGCATTGCCTTTATTCTACATTTTGTTAAGAGTAAATATAGATGTGATAATATACGAAAAAATGGAGAATATTTAAGATAAGATGAAGAGTGATGCTACATAACCAAGTAGCTATAAATGTAAGTGCCGCGATACAGGCAAAAGGTACAGCCAAGAGCAATGCACAACTAAACTTCTTCAGTACCAACCTTATGGTAAGAGTAAATATAGATCTGATGTGTAGAAAATGGAGGGCAAAGGAAAATAAGCTGCAGAGTGATGGTACATGAACAACTACCTGTCATTATAAGTACACTGATAAAGGACAGCATGTACTTACAAGAACAATGCAGAGCTAAAAAAACATTGGCATTGGATATATTCTACACTAATGTAACCATTCATATAGATCAGATAATTTGGAGCGAACAATTGATAAGCAAGCTATCAGGCATACTGCTGTCACATAATGAACCAGGTATGTATGCAAGTACAGTGATACAGGACAACAGGTACTAACAAGAGCAAAGCAGCGAGCAGCATATTTGTGATATCCTGTCGTTCTTGTCAAACCGGAATTCTTCTTCGAGCAGATTTCCTGCAAAAAAGATCCGTAAGGCACATGCGGAAAAGTAGAAGTTCTAATTGTCATGTGATTTCATAGACAGTACCTCATCCTAGGAACGAGACCAGTGCATAACAAGGTTTTTCCATTCAATGTCTTCTAAATTTAGCACAGGAGACTTCACCGGAAATTCGTTTATAGACTTGCCATCAAAGTGTGATTTCCTCAGGTAACACCGATACTGCTGCAATGCTTCCTTGAAAAGCACAAGCAAGCTTTGCTCGTCATGACTATCCAGATTGACCCTCGCCTAGTTACAACAATGTAATGTAAATCATTGATGTGTTCAATCAGCAGAAAACAGGAAAATAATAACCATGAATAATAGCACTTACACGTAAGTTGGACAGGAAGATGTGAAAATGGTGTTTGTCTTCACAATAATTTTCCCATGATGGGAATATATGCACGTAGTCCCTAACAACATTGAAAGCATTGTCTTTTAAACTAGGAATAAATGGAATGGGGTTCCAATCTGCAGGAATTGGCCGTCTCTGCAGTTGGGATAAGTCTTCAGCCGGTGGACTTGCTGTACTTTTTGCTGGAGTGGGATTTTTCTGTGGTACGGCTGGTGCTATGGCAACTGAAATCGGCATACCTTTTGCTGGAGTGTAGGTCCTGTGTGGTGGGGCTAGTGGTGTGGCTAGTGAAGTATGGGTACAGTCTGTTGGAGTCGGTCCTACGTTTTGTGTCACTAGTTGTACAGCCAATATAAGTGGGGTGATGTCTGATTTCTCCGGCACAACCACATTTTTCAAGGACTTTGCTGGTGCTCCTTCAGGTTCGGCAATCACCCTCTTCCTTTTTGATGTCTGATGCACAAGAACAGCATTTGTGTGGAAAAACATGGTATGATGACAGATGGAATATGTATTGATAATGGATGGGCATGGCATCTCGACATATATGATGAGTAAACTAAGAAGATCGCGGTGCAACAAAGTAGAAGAAATGCAAGACAACATATGCAAGATACGCGCAATCAATAAAACCTTGCCAAATTAGAACACGCACCTTGATGGGTGAACAGGACAGGCCATGAGCCTTTGACTCCTCGAGGTTAGAATAGTCATTAGGATCATATTCTGAACAAGAATCAACAGGTGGGGAGCGTATGAGTTTCATTGCATCCAGAATGGCACTCAATGCCTTGGTGCCAATTTTTAAGTCATTGCAGTGTTTAGCTTCAAGAGTGGACTGCTGCTAGTGCGACACAAAGCAACTACACAGATCATAGTGTAGATATAACGGGAAAACCTTAAGCATCAGAGTAAAATCAGCAAAGTGGAACTTGCTGGAATATATGTGCTAGTATTGCCGGTACGGCTAGAAAGGCTTTGGATACCAGCTCTCTTCAAGTGAAGGTGCGGTACTG
The DNA here is from genome assembly GCF_002575655.3 of Aegilops tauschii subsp. strangulata. NCBI lineage: Eukaryota > Viridiplantae > Streptophyta > Magnoliopsida > Poales > Poaceae > Aegilops > Aegilops tauschii. The sequence continues at coordinate 89,614,925 of NC_053039.3, read as the reverse complement.
TTAATATCAGTGTAACTCTCAAAGGCGACACAGCTCCCCACATTTCCTTGCTATTCTTATAGGATTCAAGTGGGCAGGCCACTACAAATCCTATTCCTATGTTTACAAGATCCTATGAATCAAAGAGGCTCAAAGTGTCCATCACAACCGACCCTATAGACCTCTACATTGCAAATGTCCCTGCTCATCTTCAGTACAAGGAACATACTGTACTACTATAATACTCCCTCCGTTCCAAAATATAAGTCTTGGTAGAGATTTCCACTATGGATCACATACAGATGTATCCAGATACATTTTAGAGTGTAGATTCACTCATTTTGCTCCATATGTAGTCCATGGTGGAATCTATACAAAGACTTGTATTTAGGAACGGAGAGAGTACATATTAAAGAAGAACGGAAGAGGAACATGGTAAAGAAGAGCAAGCAGATTTTGGATAATAAAATGTTGGTTGCGCAGTGCCCACACATGATGAACCAGAGCGCATTAAGAATGCAACTCCCAGCTGTCTCTCGACCATTTCAGGCGGTTGGATGAAGATCCTATGTCTCCTAACCCTTCTTCTTCCTCGTCTCTGATTCTTCCCATACAGAACACCGCACGGGCCGCCGGCCGGACCACCGGCCCCCACCGCCTGTGTTCCTCCGCCACCCCCACCCCCACCCCTGCCCCAACCCCCACCCGCGTCGAGTTTTCTTCGTTCGGCGAGGCCCCACAACCACCCGAGCCCCTTCGATCGCACCGGCGAACTCCGGCGAGCTCTGAAAAATCGACTGACCCAATTTTGAAATTTAGTCTACTGTGATTTAACTAGTGTGGAATATAAAAGGGGAAAACCATAAGCATTGGGAGTATAGTGTTGAGCGTGTCATGGCGGATCTGAAGGTGCAAACCGGACAAAGGCAACTTCGCAACCAAGACAAGAAGTCAGAGTAAAGCAGTGGCAATCTATTTTCTTGCTGCGATAAATAAGTTGAGCAGATACGAAAGAGTACCGCCTCTGGTGCGGCGCTGTGTACGCATCTGCTGAGAATTTGGCGGTGCTGCGGTAGCGATGGCTATCGGCGGCGTGGAAGCAGATCTAGGAGGGTAGACGGTGGCGGCGGGGGCGGGGCACGGTGGACGAGACGGTCGTAGGAGCGGCACCGGCAAGGTGGACGACGGCGGGGATGAAGCGAGAGGACGGGGTGCAAGGATCCCGGTCCGAAGCCATGGATGAGAGAGGTCGATCTCTTGTAATGGACGGCGGCGTCGGGGTATCAGCTCCGGCATGGTGGAGGAGGACGGCGGTGGATGGGATGGCGGACGGCGGCGGACGGAGGAGGGTGGGGTGGAGAGGGTGTTTTGGCGCCCACGGAGTACGAATGGGGAAAAGGGAGGTAGAGAGGAAGGGGGGAACCATGTATTCAGGACGCGCTTGTCTCAAATGCGAGGAAATTTACAAACATAGCCCCCGTTTCAAATTTGTACTACATCACATCAACATTAGTCGGTTGGGGATAGGACGGTAATCTCACATACACCGAATATTTGCCGACGAGAGTTTGTTTTTGGCGCCCACCGTGTATGAATATGAATCGGGGAGGGAGTCGATTTCGGCCGAGGACACACTGTGTTTTGGCGCCCACCGTGTATGAATCCGGGTGAGAGGCGGTTACGTCACGTTTGGGTGAAATTACAAACCTACCCCTATCGAAACCTATAGAAATCCAGCAGATAGGCTTTGCGTGGCAGGGATAGGCAGTAGTGATTTCCATCTCGCAGATTTTGGTTTTCTTTCCCCGCTTCGTTCAAATTTTGTAGAGTGCACGTTTACCGTGCCAACTCAATTCGAATCCCGTTTGTATTCTATTTTTTTTGGGCGGGATCCATTTTCAATTGGAATTACATTCTATATACATCATTTTTTTATATATACTTTCAAAAGCACAACACCATTTATACATAAATATGGTTTACAAATGGCATGATCTCAGATTCATAAGGTTGTATCCATCAATTTGGATTTTCAAATATTTGAAACCACTTTATGTTGAAATCCAATGTATGCATTCCTCGCTAACTGTCTCCAATTAATGTGTGTTTCATGCGGGTTTTTTTTACTTCTCAAACATGTATAATGTGTTTCACACACGCAACATATAGTGTAATCCCGTTTAAACATTAATTGCATATAAACCATGCATTGTTTGTAATTGAAGAATCTATGGATCACCAATATTGATAAACTATATAACATTACACGTGTGCCCAAATTCAAATGAATATGCATGTTTGATACACCAATTTGCGTTATGATATTATCGATGTCGTGATCTCCAGTTTAAATATTTGAATCCCCTTTAATCCGGATATTCGTCTCATATAGCTATCACTCATGCTTATATAGGACTATCTCTCTGGACCTATACGCGTTCATCGTCTCTCAGGTATCTCGCGTGCCACCTGTATGTCGACAATGATCTTTTATCTTCGTAAAACACTGACGGTACTCTCTCCCTCGACCTTCATCACTCTATCTCTCTCTAACTATATCTCGCTCCCTGCTATGTGTCTCTAACTATGATTCTCCATGTGGAATCTCTTTCTCTCACACAAACACAAAACTTTGTCTCCCGGGGTCTCATTTCTCTCTACTATTCCCATGTGTGCCACTCGCACACCCCTCATACAGAGATGTCTTTCGCTCCTTAGATATGAGAACCTACGACTCTTCCTCTTCAATATCTCTTTCTCACACACAAACACAAACTCTGTCTCCCAGGGTCTCATATTTCTCCATTGTTCTCTTGTATGTCGCTCACACACACCCTCTCTCCCTAGAGATATCTTGCGTTCCCTCGTATGTCTCTCTAGCTATCACTCTCGTTGTGAAATATCTTTCTCCCTCGCAGACACAAAACTCCGTCTCTTTGGATCTCATTTCTCTCTGATATCTGTTTGTATGTGACTCACATGCACCCTCTCTCTATCTCTCTCACACCCACACACATAACCCAGCCTTCTGATCCACTCGACTCCTATCTCTAACGCACACTAGCTAGCATCTTTATCTTTCTATTTATCTGTTTCTCCTTCAACCTTCTTTCTCGCCCTCACTCTTGATTCCTATCATGCACACTACATATGTTTCTCTCTACATGCAGTCAAGTGCCCTCTCACACACATATATAACTTCACCCTTTGAACCACCCGACGGTCATCTCCAACACCCAAACTAGCGGATGTCCCTCTAGCTAGCATCTCCATCTCTGTATCTATCCGTAGTTTCTCCGTCAACATTTCTTTCTCGCAAGGAGTCTTGCTTCCTATCACCCACACTATATATGTCTCTCCATACATATGCATTTATAGGTTGGTCTCTTTTGCACAATCGTTGCGCCTCACTCCCTCTGCTCGCCATAGATGCATGCTCCAGCCCACGCCACTATCTCTTAAAGACAAAACACATGCTCAATTGTCGGGCCTTCTTCCCTGCATTCTCACATGCATGCATATTGTCATACCGATCCGTCTCTCCCATGTCGTTGATCTTATGACTTATGTCTTCTTTCTTTTATCTCGATCGTGCGCACGCGCACACACACACATCCCACGTATACATGTATACCTCTCACACATGCACGTTCAAGGTCTCTATGTCTCCATACGTTTAATTACCCTCAATCCTAATGCCACATCGAATCGTTCTCCTCTTTTGTGCACATAACTTCCGCCTGGATGGGTAAAACACACACTCACACTTAACAATCTCCTTCTAGCTACCCCCCGCCTCTCACTCTTCCCCTATATCCCCGAAACCAATAAGACCATCCCTTTGTTTAATTCCCGCCTACATGCACCATCAATATATAGTAGTCTTCCTCGATGTCTCTTGAACAAACACGTTCTCTCGATGTCGACTCCTCTCACGCGCACACACCTTCTCTTCCCTCTCAACGGGCATTTTCTCTCTCGCACCCCATCGTTGGTGGCCTCTGCCATACACATCACCTCTCTATGATGAAGCCATGCACACTTAAATTACATCCTCCACAGAGGACCCCGCGACACACACACACACACGCACACACACACACGCACGCACGCACCCCCCCGACACACACACGCACATGAAGACTCCATCTCTCTCTCTCTCACACACACACACACACGGACGCACGCACGCACACCCCCCACGCACTAAGACTCCATCTCTCTCTCTCTCTCACACACACACACACACACAAACTAAGACTCCATCTCTCACTCTCCTCTCTCTCTCTCTCACACACACACACACCCCCCACACACACTAAGACTCCATCTCACACACACATGCTCTAGGCAGAGCATTTGTTCCTACCACCCTTCATCCAACCTTACCCGTATGATAAACAATCACCTTTATTTACTTTCATAACATGGACAAATTCCACTTTACTTTAGTAGTCAGCAAACTTATCATCTGTACCCTTATAAAAAAAACGAGTTGGCGGTGATGGTATGCCTGCCATCTTGTAATACAGACCGTATGATCTATATCTGAGGATAGAAAGCAAGCTATAATAATTTTACAAAAGATACCCGCACCTCTCTCCACATCATTATCTCCCGCAACCTCATTGCTCAGCAATTAAAAAAGGAATAAGTCTCTGGAACAATCTAGCATGCATGGTGGCCGCTGCCGCCTGCCGGCGCCGTCCATCCCCATGCCTCCGCCCATTTTGACCACCAGCCACCACCACGCTCCACTCCTCCTCGCCTTATCTCTCATCTTTCATTTTTTCGATGACATTCTCGAGATACCAGTTTTCTGATAAAATTCTCGAGATATCATTAGTTTTTACACATGGGATTACTCCTGCATGGGTCAATCACAACAAGTGTTCTGTAAAAAAATGCATATTGATGTTCCGTGCAATGCACGAGAATCTTGCTTGTAATTATATAACACAAATCACGAGCAGGAAGTGACATTTTTTTGACACAACCACGTTAACATGGCCACATAAATCACTAGCTAAAGTAAATACCGTTATACTTATATCCCGATGCAAAAGGTTGAGTACATGTCCGAAGAGTAGAGTCACACACACGCACTCTGTCTCTCAAAATCCCTCTCACACACACACACCAGTCATGACGCCCACTTAAGCAGACACGTATGTTACAATTTGTGCACCCGCGGGTACACGTGATGCTGCGCATTTATTTAAGCCGGAAGGCGAACCCAAATAGTAGTTGCATTCATTCCCCTCCCGCCGCCTCTTCTCTGGTCGCCGTCGCCCGGTAGCCATGGGCCGGCCGAAGGTAACAACATACGCCATACTCCCACCGGAGCGGCGCTTTAATATGGAAATTTTAGTGGTCATGCATGCATCTTTTTGTGCTAGCACTCCTATATAAGGGTTGACCGGTCGCTTCCTGCGGACGTGCGCGGGCGGTGGAAGAGGAAGGAGAAGGGAAGCGGGCTGTGAAGTAACGTTTTTTACCACAATTTCTTAGGAAACTGAGTGCAATAATTGAGTAGTTTTGCAAACTACCAGTACTACACCTGAAACGGTTCAAAACCTATACTCCCTTGCCAGCGCGCGCTTCCCGCGTGAAACGGTCAGCGTCGCCCTGGAGCGTCAGTGCCGCATTAATGCCCGGCCAGAGCGGAGGCGACCTCTCGCTGGCGCCGGCTTTGAAGTGGCGCGACGGCCGAGAGAGCGCCGCTTCCCGGTGCACGCGACTGCTCCGCGTCGAGACTGGCCATAGGCCCTGTTGGATCCATGGGTTAGAGTTAGTTTGAGCTAGTTGGGGCTCAAATAGCCCTAAAGTATCCAAGCATGAGGGTTTAAATTGGAGAAAGTTGCACCGAACCCACCAAAAAAAAAACTATCCCACTAAAGAGGTGCTAACTGGAGATAGTTCTCATTGGGACCACTGAAAAATCACTTTTCTCTCTCCATGAAGTGCATTTATTGTCAATCTAACCCTGTCACCCAAACACCTCTTTGGCTATAGTTAGTTCAGGGTTAGTCATGAGTTAGTCTAACCTCTAGCTAAGTTACAGTATCAAACAGGAGCAGTATAGGACATGCAAGTTGCTCAAAGCATACAGGCAAATTCGTACGTGAAAGGATTTTTTCTTTTTGAAAATGGAACGTGAAAGGAATTTTTTTAGAATGCTCTTGGCATGTCGCTAACATGTGATAGTTAACCGACCTCAATAGACGGCAGAAACGCCAGCCCGCCGCACTTTGATAGAGACGAGGAGGGAGAAGCGATACAGGCTGCTGGATTACTAGAGATAGGTGTCGCACGGAAGCCAAGAAATAAGGTGATAGCGTGGGTTAGCCATGTACTAGTATGATGTAACTACACTGGGCTGCCATGTTTCGTACTCTTCCAGTCCACTGTGGAGATGATTGGTTAATTTTATATCGCTGAATAATATTAAATATTATGAGTGCAGACGCTCCACCACGAGGTTCCTTGCTCCTTCTCGGTCGTCCAGAATCTATGTTCTTCCCCTCTATTTTTTTACGTGAGCTTTGTTCATCCTTTTGCCAACACGCGAGACATCTAGCATCAAGGTGCACGTGTTATGCAAGGATCGTTCCATCTATATGAAGAACACGTGGGACTGGAACTACGAGATGGACATGTACCCAGGAGTGGACGTACGAACATGAGTAATGTAGCGTAGTAAGTGAAGTAGAAAGGCACGAATGGTATGAACATGCGTGGCATATAGGGTGTGTTTGGTTGCGTTCTCGTCTCAGCATAGTTGTTCCCTCTTCATGCATGCTCAACTCAACACCCCTCTTCATGCATGCTCTCTTCATGCATGCTTCTAGTGTATTTGTGCTAAACTAGTGTGGACTCATGCACCCTCCATACACTACCAAACACCCAAAAGTAGGTCGAGAAGGGAACTCTTGGGCGGCATTTGTCTCTTACTACGTACTAGCACTAAATGTTGTACGTGCAATGCACGGTGATGTTATGGAGTACGTGCCTAAGTACTCTACTACTACTATATTAGTTGGAGGAACATATTAAATTTTATATTTGTTTACGTGTATGCCCCGAGACCTTCCAACTAGACGTGTCTTTCTCTCCAGGTCGCACTTTGTATCGTTCATACCACTAAGTACTACTACGTGTGGTCTCCGATCCAGAAGTGGAAGAAGTGGAGACGCTCTACCACGCTGTTTTATTTACGCTGGGCTCTACCACACTGTTCATGTCCCACTCCTTTCGCTGACGTGTGGGACATCCAGCACGTGCCGTGTTTGGCACCCTTCGTCGTAAGAGTTGAAACGCTAGCTCGTCAGAAATAAAAAATAATTATAAATCGGCAGTGATACTATTTTTTGCAAACCAATCAGTAGTGATACTATACCACGCGGTTTCCTTGCTCCTCGATGTCGGAAAGAATACTTCCGTTCGCCAACATGTGGGACGTCGACCATCCTGGTCCAATTGCCATGCACGCAGAACACCAAGGGAGAGTCACCCAGGTCGTCGCGCCGCAGTAACAATGACTAATGAGCCGTCAAATCACAGGCCCACTTCCCACTTTGAAGTTGCTCGGACGAAGGAACCATCATGACTTCGTTGAATTCCGCTTCTTGAAGAAAACTACTATATCAGCAGTACTGCTAGCTACAATAGTTACTCCAACAGAGGCCTCCTTTCGTTCATAGGATAGGAATATGAAAATCATAGGAAGTGAGATGACATGCATCTCAATTCCTATAGAGAAAGAGATGCCATTTGATGCTTAGGATAGGAATTTTTCCATTTAGTCTAGGCTAATGTACTGGTAATTTGATCTAAAAACTACAGTAGTAACTAGTAGTATTGGTACATGCTAGTACTCAGACACAGACACACACACTAACTACTAGTACTACTACTTCTCACATGCTGGCCAGACGCCGTCGTTCTCCTTCCCGGCTTTGTCGGTGACACCCCACCGTGCTTGGATCTCAGCCGACCTCTCCGCAGCAGCGCGTGCGTCCTTTTCTTTCTTGCGGCGGCGGGCCTCTCTTTTCTTGAGTGCTTTCTGACTTTTTCCACTCCCTCTGTGCGGCTTTGGCCGCCTCTTGCTCTACCGCCCATTCGGCCTTGGCATCTTCAAATTCCTCCCACATAGTTGTGAGGTCGCGACGGCGATGAACTCGGCACGGCGGGATGCCATCGCTTCCCTACCATTTTGTGTGCGGTCGTGGGTGGCGAGGAACTCGGCGCGGCGGGATGCCATCGCTGCCTTACCGGTTAGTGTGCGGCGCGGTGGCATGAACGACGCTTGGTGAGAGCTCTGGGGTGGAGTGGCCGGACAACCGTATAGTGCATTGGTTTGTCAAGAGCTCAAGGACAGAAGATGAAGCAAATTTGGATCCCCCTTCAATCCTGGTCATTTATTACCGAGTAAAATGCATTGGCGGTCATCAAACTTGTCTTGATAGCTCACTTTGATCATTGTATATGAGATATGGTGATTATACGGTCACTGGCTCAGCGTATAGCTCCGTATTTGTCTGGTTGACCAGTCAAACAGTCCGCATGCGCCTCATCAGCTCATGTTCTTTATCTATCTACGCGGGCCTACCTGTCAATGGAGAAAGAAATACTGTAAAAACCAAAATTATGCGTATGTGGGGAATCAAACCACGGACTCGTCAGCCAAATGAAAATGAAATACTTCGCGTCAGACACTCACGCTCACGCTGTCAAAGCATGCTAATGCATGCACGTCGCCCTCTAAAGCAAAGTCCTGCTCATGGCGCAACGCAAACGGCGAGCCCATCACCTGCGCGCCCCGGCGGTGCCTGACATTACTGTTTATATGTTTGATGGAGGCCTACGCGAACGCCGAGCATGTATTCACCTGGCTCAACACCAACGGTCATACTCGGACCGCCTTGCTCATGTATATCGTCCATCACAACGACAATCTATAAAATAGCCTAAGCTAGAGAGGGTACTGTGGTAGTATGGTACGGAGTATGTACTATCATGAGCGACCGATCTTAGTGCCACTGCACACCGAAACCCCTTCCATCGCTAGCGCGCGCTTCCCGCCTGAAACGGTCACCGTTTCTCCAGAATGTCAATGCCGCATTCACCGGACATAACTTCAGGTGCAATTGGTGTGTCACTGACATGCGGGCCAGATGCCCGTTGGGCCCACATGTCAGTAACCCAAACGCATCTGCAGTTAAGTCACTGAAGCAGCGTCCGCATTCACGCCCGACGAACCTACTCCGGCGCCAGTTGTCCATCCGTGTGCCGCGGCTCATTGCCATTCGCCCGCTATATTAACTTGAGCCCCAGCCCCAGCCATAGCCAAAGACCCACATTTATTCTCCTCCGGTCCGTTCCTTCTGTCGGCACCACTTCAACCATGGCCTCCTGGCGCCCCGAAGCTCTCTTGGACGTACTGTCGCAGGAGCAGACGAGGGACATCGGCGGCTCCGCTCCGGGCGCGCTCCAAAGCTCTCTTCGACGTACTGTCGCAGGAGCAAACGAAGGAGATCGCCAGCACCCCCCCGTCCGCCCTCCGCCGCCACGACCACGAAGCCGGCGCGCGTGCGCGGGCGCAGCCGGTAGCGAGGAAGAGTAGTACATGGTAGGTCGCCACCGCTCTGGTCCCGGGAAGGCCACCGCTACTCCACTCAGTCATCGCCAAGCTTGGTGGGGTAAACATCGGCGGCCGATTAGCCGCTTGACGGCGATGTGGAGGCGGAAATCTTCAGAACCTTGTGCTCCAGAGGAGGAGGTTATCGAGGCGGATGAGGAGGAGGCAAAGGCAATGGCCGGCTTTCTCGGGTTCATGGCGGGACATGGTGGTCGGGCGCCGGCGATCGTTTAGATTAGGTTTACAGTAGGTTTTAGTACGGTTTGTGCGAAATATGTAATGAATTTCGTCCAGTTTGTAGGAAAAGTTTTCGAAATGTAATGAATTTCATCCGGTTAATTTGAAATTTGCTTTGTTTGCACGAATTTCGTCCGGTTAGTTCATATAGTTGTTGAAAGGTATGCGGGCAGCATCGGATGGCATCCATCAGTGTCCTCGGACAGATGCCGGTGTAAATTTGTTGGCCAGCGCTGGAGATGCCCTAAATATCATGCTATAATCGCTAACAATCCTCCATTATTTGGCAGGGAACAGTTATCCCTCGATCAAAATCAGATCCGCGGTGTTTCGCACTCCTCCTGCGTAAGAGTGTAAACTCTTGCTTACATAAAAATGGAGCAAGTGGACGGCACTGTAGCACGTCATATCACTCGAACTAGCCCGCCTAACGAGCGGGAAAGCACCGCCCTCGTCATTTTGTTCTGGATTTCTATCGATCGATCGCGCGAAAATGTTACGCTTCACAAGTTCTAAAGGAAAAGGCGACACACTTACGACTCGTACGCGTCGCAACCCCGACAGTCCGGCTCGCACGCCGCTCACCAGAGGGGACACGCGTTGTCTTGCAATTTCACTGACATGTGGGACCATAATTGAATAAACCGTCGATAGCCGAAATCTAATCGCTCGGCGGGCGTCGGCTGAGAAGAGAGAAACGGGGGAGGGAGAAGAGATCGCCCGCCCGCCGAGCACGGACTCCAAGAAATATATGGTGATAATGTGAGGTGGGCCATGCTGGAGTCCGGACCGCTTCCGGAGCCCGCTCTCACCGCCCTGGCCCCTCAAGACGCCAACTGCCCGCCGCATGCATGCATAGCAAGTAGTACTCCTTATGTGGAGGAGGGAGAGGCATTGACAAAGTCAAGGAGTGGGCTCTGCAAGAGCCCATCTCTACACGTGCTCCTAGGTATAAATTTTTTTCTAAAAAAAGGCATAAAAAACAATTGTGTCTTAAAAAAAGAAAGGTAAAAAACATTTGAGAGGAAATAGATAGAGAGAAAGTGAGAAAAAGCTGTAACCTGGGCATTACATGAGGAAGGAGGGAGTGGTGCACATGCCAAGTTCACTGGGCTGCCGTGTTTCACACTCCTCCGTCGTAACAGTGGAGACAATAGCTTTCATCAAAAATAAACAATGAATACTCGTTGCTCGTCCTCTATATCGGAAAGAATACTTTCATTCGCCGACATGTGGGACGTCGACCATCCTGGTCCACCTGCCATACACAAAATTATCCTGGTCTACCCCGGTCGTATCGCAGGCCCAACCTTTCCCACTGTAAGTTTTTCGGACGAAGGAACCATCATGACTTCGTTGAATTCCGCTTCTTCAAGAAAACTTACTGTACCCGCAATACTGCTACCACACGCGAAGACTGGACGGCACTGTACCACATCATATCACTGAAACCCACTAGGCCAAACTAGCCCGCCTAGGTCATCTATTTTGGAACGGAGGGAGTACGTCTCTGCACTGCTATGATTTTGTGTTGCACGTTCTCTGTACTTTTGCTACGATTTTCCTACCCTATGAACCAAATGAGGCCTGAATGTATGTCGACTATTGTCTGATCGATCGCTAAGCCTACAATTTTAGGAGCTAGGTCTATTGGTCAATCGACGAGGGATAAGTATAAGCGTACCACGAGCTCATCAGCCCCAACGTTTCTCTTCGATGAGTGTTTTGCAAGTACTATAGCTCGCACAGTAGCTAGCCTACTAACACTAAGAATCATGAAACAAGCCCTGTTGATATGATAAACAGTTCAAACTTACATCTAAGCATGCCATATATTACATCAAAAGCTGGTGAGGATACATCTGTTTCCATAACTTGGAGAGGGTTCGCATGATTCATCGCATGATTCACTATGAGACAAAAGTAGCAAGATCCGCCCACACAAGACAGTGCACTAGCTCTAAGATGGTTTGATAACACGCATCGTTCTGGTAATTAAACACAGGGCAATGCAAACTACCCTGAAGGATTAGCGCGACCAACTATTTCTTGTCATCGATCTCTCGGGCAATGACCACAGCACGGACAGCGGCATGGGAATCGATTTCTGGGGCGATGTCCACAGGACTGGCCGCGACATCGGAATCGATCTCTGGGGCGATGTCCACAGGATGGACAGCAGCATCGGAATCGATCTCCGGGGCGATGCCAACAGGACGGGCCACGACATCGGAATCATCAAGGACGTCCACCGGCACCTGCACAACCCTAACATATTAGCAAGCACATTGCAAATAATCAAAAACCACAACTATGGTAATAAGCCATTATTTTTTACCTTGTGTAGCTCACCGGGGGATCTCATCCCTCCGGGGGCCATCTCCTCGTCCTCGATGGGGGCCATCACCTTGTCAGGGGAATACTGCTTCTCAACGGCGACTATCTCCTCAAACTCGGTCTTGAGCCTCACATAGGTGGCAATCAAAGTTCCTGGGGTAGGCACGGTGGGGCCCTTGCTGTTCTTCCAACTTTCTTTGAGGAGTTCGTCCGCCAACGTCGTCAACTCTTTGGCTAGTGCTTGTTTCTTGGAGTTCTTCGTCTCCATGGGTTGGCCCGCCAACATGGTCAACTCGTTGGTCGGTGCTCGCTTCCTGGAGATCGCTGTCTCCAGTGGGTTGTCCGCCGGCAACTCTTTGCCTAGTGCTCCAGGATCCATCAATGAACTAACAAACAAAAGCAATCGAAAGGAAACCACAATCGCAATGAAAACGGGAAAGGAATAGGATGTGAGAATCGGTCGATGCTTCGCAAAAAGAAGATTCTTGGAATGAAAATATAGCAGCATAACTGATTCGCCCACCTTTCCTTCATCGGTACAGAAGAAAAATGGCAGAAGTGAGTAGCCTGGAGTGAGGTTTTCTTCAAGAAAGGGAAGAAAGGGCTTGAACGAGCGTTCCAGTGAAATGATGGTTGCTTCGTCCAGTCCAACTTGGAGGCCACCTTACAACTGCTGGTAAAGGTGTGGGTTTTGTGATATGACGGGTCATGACGGCCACACCGGGGTGACAGGTGAGTCTCGACTGTAGCACCTCACCGTGATTTGGTGGATGGCACGCGAGCCCGGATGCTTTGAAATGTCCCGCATGTAGATAGAGCGGCTAGTCATATAGGAGTGCTCAATATTGTGCACCGCGACCAAGGCGGAGAGGAAAACGAGAGAACTACGTAATTAATGCATGAGTTTAATTAGGGTAGTTTTGTAAAGTACGAGATACATTCCTCCAATCACAAAATGCCTTGGTTCATGGGATTTGAGATTTGAGCCCTATAAACCGGAAGGGAGGGAGTACTGCACACAGTGTAGTCTAGTCACTTGTTGAAATCTCTAGAAAGGCAAATACTCCTTTCCGGTTTACAGGGCTATACTACTCCCTCCGTCTAGGTGTGTAAGTCATCTTACGAAAACCAAATAGTCCCAAAACACTTAGGCGCGGTGCATTAACTTCTACCTTGTTTCTTGTTTCTTGACATATCAACCAATAAGAGATGAGAGGTGTGCATGCTTTTAATGACTTGCAATGGCTAGTTCATTGCATGCAATGCTATTAATTAGCAAATAAACATTGGTGACCCCAGGAGGAAACGGTGCTAAGCGCGTGGACCTATGCAGAATGAGTATCAACCAATGGATAATGGAGTTTAATTGTTAAACAATAGCAATTTTGTCTCATGCAAGAGCCTGGCTAGTACTCCAAGGAACCGCACCACGCGAGCGTTCGCAACTGCCACGTTCGGGTTGCGCTTGGCTCTTCGCCTCTTTGAGAAGACGAACAATGATGTTACTCCTACTTCTACAGTATCGAATCCACTGCTGCATGTCCGTCCACCTCGTGCGGGAGGGATAGCATGTAGCGAAAGCTTCTACTTACTGCTCCTGCCTTTGCGTCTATGACAGGTGGGCCCAACAGGTGGTTGGCCCTCCTGTCATGCAGCCAAAGGCAGGTGCAGTTAAGGCACCGGAGCTCAGTCCGCGAGGGAGAGGGCGTTGTAGTAATCAAATTTCTCGGTCTTGTACGAGTTGACGCGACACATCAAAGCACTGCACTCGATATAAGTCTTTTTACACATTTCAAATGGGCTACTTCGTATGTAGGAGTAGACATATTCTGCTTCGTATGTAGTCACTTGTTGCAATATCTAAAAAGACTTATATTTGGAAACGGAGGGAGTACAACGCATGCATGCCGTGACTTTCCTTTTGATACTTGCATGTGTTGATTTGATGCACCTTGCCAAATTTTGACTATAAATTTAACTAACCAAATTTTCATGCATGTCACAAAAAATTACGGGGCTGTTTGGATTGTGACTATGTTTGTCTTATGTTGCCACATTATTTTTCCCACACTTGCCACACTTGCCTAACCTGAGTTGCTCAAATTGTTAGACACACTTTGGCTTGCCTAAGGGAATCTTGCCACAATTTTTGTGTCTATGACATGTGGGGTTCACTGCTAATAAAAAAATTCTTGTCTTAGGTGTGGCTTATAAAAAAGACTTATATTTAGGAACGGAGGGAGTAGAAAATATAAATAATAATGCATGTTGGGGCAACCCACGTTTCCGCTAATTTTAGCCGTGGGCTTGTTCACAATTTTTACGAGGGGGTGGTTGTTCATTTAATGGAGGGACTTGTAGTACCAGACTTGAACGATACAAAGTGCGACCTGGCACGCCATAACACCACTTGGAAAAAGCGGGTAGCTATCTCAAAAAACAATCAACAACTAAAAAAACCGCGACCTGGCATGTAGTAGTACACAATTTTAAACGATTGTTTCGATGGAGTGAAAAAGGAAAACTACCCCACTACGTATATATAGGCCGGAGCCTCCGCGCTTGCTTGCTAGGGTTGCTCTATTCACACACTCTCATCCTCTCCAGACCTAAACAAGATAGGGGTAGTAACACTGTCTTTCTCCCTTCAAAAAACACTGGCTTTCTATCCTCGCCGCTGGTTACAAATCCGGACGTATCCCCCTCCGCCGGTGAAGGGGAGGAGGGGCAGCGTTTAGGCCGTCGTCGACAGCGAGGGAGGAGACCCACTGCCGGCCGCACCGTTATCTCTAGCCGAGCGCCGGCGCGGGAGGTCCTCTGATCCCTTCGTCGTTGCCTGTGGGCGGATCCGGCCTCCCGCCGCCCACCTATCCACATCCCGACGATGTTCAGGTATATTTTCGTTCGAAACCGCCTTAGCTCTACTTCCTCAGCTTGCTACGTCGCTGCATGTGCATCATTTTCTACCTCTCAGCCCCTCTCGATCGGATGGTCCAACATCACATATTTTTCTTCTTCTATTGTTAGAGGTAAAGCTACTTCATGGAGTCGAATCTTGTACTCCCTCCGTCCGAAAATAGTTGTCATTGAAATGGATGTATCTAGATGTATTTTAGTTCTAGACACATCCATTTTGATGACAAGTAATTCCGGACGGAGGGAGTACTTGGTTCAAACAAGAAATAAAGTGGGGGTGGGGGAATTTAGTATGTACATCGGACTTGGTATAAACAGGAAGGAAAGGGGGTGAAAGTAGTACAGACTGGTCATCCAACCAGTCTCTTGGTCGAAAAGGGAAATATAGGGGTAACGCTGTACACAGTGGTATGACCAGGACTAGATTTGCTATCCATACATAGGAGTAGGTGGCTAGAGTGAACAAAAATGGGACCAACCCAGATATGTTTCTTGGATGTTTGTTTCTCGGGGCAACAAACTATGAATCACCATTTTATGCCCCTGTTTACATACATGGTGCTGGACTGCTGGTGCACCCACTGTCCCATGCCCTTATACCAAATATTTAGGCTCCGTACGGAATAAAGGGGCAGAAAACATAGGTCTTGATGAAAATAGAGGAATAGGAAAGGAATGTAGGTATAAAACTATGGAACAGCGAACCGGAGGAAACTCTCAAGAGAATGTGTTCGGATGGACTATGAAATGTACAGATTTGTTTTTTTAGAGTAGCATGCTTGGCAGTATGAGATGCTATTTGTTTATTCAGCTGCATAGTGACTACTCTTGTCCTCACCTCACGTACCACACATAGGTTGATTTTTTTATTCCGGCAACACAGCACAGCAACCTGTCTAACACATGGCAGCGAGCGCCTGCCTCGGGCTTCCGCCCAAAAAATGAGCAGCGCGTGGATGTTTCTAATCCTATGGAATCAGTACTACCAGACCAGCTTTCCTATGAAACATTATTCACCTTTCCCGTGTTCCGAATGGTTGGAAGGGAAAGAATACCGTAGGAATTGTGTTCCTACGAAAATCCTGCACCAAACCTGCGAACCGAACGCAGCCTTAGTTGTTCTTAATCTAATGTCCCTGGTAAAAATGAAGCCATGCCACTGTTATAAGCCATGACAAGTTTAGCCAAATGTTTTTGCCTGTAATTGTTTGAGACTCTGACTGTTTCCTCTGTGCCTTTTTGTGCAAACAGGGATATCCAATTCACCTGGTTGCTGTTGTGACCTTTTGGTGCACTGAACAAAACTCTTCTTAAAAGAAGTGACTTTTGTGCTGTTTAACTGGAATGTCAGAATGGAGCAGTTGGTTCATTTTGGTGGAACTGCACAAAGGGAGATCTGTGTTCCAATCGCCATCATCCATATTGGCGCCATAACCTTCCTTTAGGTAAGAATGATATTTAATGCATGTGTTCATCTCTATTTTCCGACTGCCATGAGAAAATAATGCTGTTTTTTACTAGTACACTTGTACTCCCTCACTAACAAAACCAATTCTGAATTAGAAGGTCAATCATGTACTTGGTTTCACCAACTGGTGAGGAGAAAGAGAAATAGAGCATGAAGAGGAGGAAGAAGAAGAATAAACAGTGCCAAGGCGATCTTGCTGAAGCCAGAGGCCTCAGTCGAGGCCATTCAAGGGCTCCGGCAACGACTACCTTACATGTGAGACGATCCTCCAGGGAGCCCTTCCACTTCTGCTGTCTCACTTAATTAATTAGGAGTACTTAAGTACCACTAATTTATTACTGCCTAATTTTCCTGTTGGAGTTAAACAAATCTTTAGTAGGACCCTATGCTGAATCATGTACGTGTGTATGTTTGTCTATGGAGGTGAATCATGTGGTGGAGCAGGGAGGGAATATTATTAGTGTCATGACATAATAGTGCTATTGTTTTGCATGTCAATTTATTGCCATTGGTTCAATGAGGCAATGTTTTGCGTATTGTCCATCATGAATTTGATGCTACTGTTTGAGTAATATGCTAATGTCTTCCTATCCTTTCTCACTAAGCTAATGAAGGTTTCACCTTGTTCCTACTTGTGCAAACAGGGATCATGTTGTGCCAATCATACATTTTAGTGGAACTACACAAGACAATACAATGAACTGTATCCCAGCCAGTGCTTTAACTCTGCTGGAAGTTCTTGATAATCTTTCGATATAATCTCAACACTGGTAAACAAGAGTGATTTCAACCATATATTTGAAGTGCACAAAAATATATACTATTGTGTGATTCCAGTGAGTGCTTTATCATCTCTTATGGGACTACATGAATAAGTTTTTTTTCTCAGGTTGGTACGGGCCTAAGGCCTTCATCCATATTAGTTTGCTGTCATCTCTATTTGTATCGTGCTACTGTAATGAGAAACTCCTTTATCTTTGCACGTTAAAGTTTTGCAACCTATGATAAATGGTAATGCTTTGAGTGTTGAGTTGAGCTAATTGGCACTGATTAAATAAACTAATACATCTCTTTAAGCAAGACTACTATGTTGCTAACTTTACCCATTAAGATAATGAGGGTGCTTCTATTTGTTAGTGTATGTTTCATCAACTAGTCCCACTATTACAGTAATCTCACTCTCTCAATATATGTGCCAACAGGGATGCTCGATTTTGGTGGAACTGCACAAAAACTTTGGGTGCTTCATTGCCTCGACAGCTTCCGTCCTTTCCTGTCAGTCGCTAATCTCCGCTTGCTTTCTTCCTTTGCTGTCAGTGGCTTGGCTTATCTCAGCTTCCAGTCAAAGGAAATAGTAATTGATATGCTACCTCACACAGGTTGGTACTGGTCTTTATCCTGATTATTGTACCTGTCATATGTATTCGTAATTTGGTATTGTGCTACTGTTTGCCGATTTCATAAAGGAGTAATTTGGAGCCTGAACTCGCAGGCAAATCATTACATCGGGTGATTTCAGTAGAACTGCACAAAATGATCAGATGGATAGGTACTTATGCTGCTGCTATGTACTCCAAAGTTCACTCAGACAAGCATCGATGTTGACAAGAAGTGCCTATATTCATTCGAGTATCAACCGGCGTCAACCAATTGTCAAACTCCAAGTATTAGGAGAGTGAACGCCAAAAATATTGCTTGGTGCATAGCCCAGAAAAACGCAGTCCAGTCTTTGGTCCCAACTTGTGCCTTTTGGTTATCGGCACATATGGTAGCGAACTATATGGCATGGAGTCTAAAGATTCCAGACAAGTTGGTTGACGCGTATATTCATCTGGCACTTAATCAGTCTGCACGCCAAGGATGCTCCATTTCAATTGAACTGCACAAAAATTTTGGGTGGTTCATTTTCTCAACCTCCTCCTTTCTCGTCTGCAATGTAGAATTTTGGCGAGATACAGGACCAAGATGAGCCAGTAAACTAGTTGGATGAAAGTAGTGTCCAAGTTGCTCAAACCTCCCTCGGCACGAGGCCACTATTTGAGGATAAACCTACAAGCAAAGTTCAGATTGTCTGTGCTGCCTCTTATGTACTCGAAAGTTTACTCGTACAAGAACTAATTTTAGCAAGAAGTACCTCCGATTGAACACCATTTACCAGTCTGTACCCTAGGTAATTAAAGTTCGTCGATGGATCATATTGGTTGTGATCTCAATCATTTGGATGCATAAACATACTGAACATGTGTATATCTGAATCTTTTTGTGAATTATGTATGAATATTGTCGTGTGATCTATCAATCATTTGGATGCATAGATATGCTGAGCTTGTGTATATATGAATCTTTTGAGTTGTTGATAGTGTATGTTGGCTATGAATATGAACGTGTCCTGTGAACCTGAGTTTGATATGAATGTTTACCTTTTCTGTTGTATTTGTGTGTGAACTTGTTAGTATGCCTACTGTGGGGTATAAAACGCAGGTCTCTTATAAAAGTAATGCTGTGTCCAATTTATGTTTTCCCTTCTAACCACATTATATATATTTATATTATTACTATTATCGTATATTTTATAGAGACTTATATATACATTATAAAAACATCCCACGTGTTATTAACTTATAAAAGTAAATGTTTAACGGAAGTTGGCAAGGAAAATCCTGGTTGTTTTTGACTCACAGGCAAGGAAAATCCTGGTGATTGCGTACAAAAGCTTGCGAAGATTTTAAGGACCAATTTAATAATAACGCGCTCATTTTTATTTTGAGCAATAACTCGCTAATTTCTTAATTATATATATATATATATATATAATGTGCCTCTCCGGTTTATTCTTTGATATTAATTGCTCCTTCTAACATAACATTATATATATAACGAGCCCACCTAATACGTGTATTTCAAGGAAGTGCAAATGGGCTGGGATTTCTTAGAAAATATAAATGGGCCTGATTGACGCGAAATTATTTGTTCACCCAGCCCAGCAAATGGACTGTACATTCTAGAAATCATGGGTTAAATATATGCCACATTTTTGCAGGCTGACATGTGGGCCAATAGGTCGAAGCCTACACAGGGCATTGTCAACTTGGTCAACAAATGATTGTTTCATCCACAGCCATTGGATTTATATCCAACGGCCGACATGCACCTTCAATCTCTCGTCTTCTTCCTCCAGCGTCGCCGGGACCGCCTGGTCCGGCCTCCGGCGGCTCTGCTTAGCACGCATCGCTGCGAAGCGCTACCCCACCGCCGGCCAGGCTATCCCTCCACCCCTCGACACATCCTGTTATTCTCCATAAACTACAGCCCCACGCCGTAACAGAACCAGTTATAACCCTTCTCCTCCTCTCAATCTGTGACTCCACTGCCGCGTTTTCCCATCTCCGAGTCGTTCCCGTTCGGGGCCTCGCCGTCGTCCACCGCCTCGCTGCGTTCAGTGCGGCGTGGTCAACAAACGAGAGTCATTTGAAGAGGACTGTACGTGGAGAGCCTGACGGCTGGGACCCACGAGGTCCATGGTCGCACGCAAGGAAAGTTCCTCCTTATTAAGCTGAAAAAAATGTTTCCTCCACCTGACAGCTGGGACCCACCGGCTGTATCTTCGCACGGAAGGAAGTGCCTCCTTGTTTTGCGAAAAAAATTATTCATCCCGTTGACAGCTGGACCCGTCAGATTTGGTGACTGACTTGTGGGCCTACTAAGCGGACGTGTACGCACGGCTTTGTCAACTTAATCAACAAATGATTCTAGCAGCTGGACCGTTGGATGTTAATCCAACAGCCGTGCTCCTTCTTCAACCTCTGTTCTTGCTCCTGTCTCCCGTGGGCGGCACCGCGGCTGTGCTGCCGCGCACCCGAACCAGTGAAGTTTCCCACTCCTCTCCATCCGTGACTCCACTGCCCCGTCTTCCCCATCTCCGGGTCATTCTAGTCTGGGTGTGCTCGGCACGGTGTGGTCAACGTGGTCAACAACCAAGAGTCATCGGAAGATGACTGTACGTGAGAGGCTGACAGTGGGGACGCACCACGCCCATGGACGCATGCATGCAACGGAACGCGGCAAGGTCAACGTGGTCAAGGAACGACTTCCATCGGATGTATACTGTACGTGGAGAGTCTCAGCCGGGTCCATGGCCGCAGCAAGTAAGTGCCTCCTTATTACGCGGAAAATAATGATTCCTCCAACTTACAGCAGGGACCCACTGGACGGGCCACCGTATTTTGCGAAAAACACTTTTGCCCCCTGACTGCTGGGACCCACCTGACGGGCCACCGTATTACGTGAAAAAAAACGTTCCCCCCGCTGTCAGCTCGGACCCACCGGAAGTGCCTCCTTATTACGCACAAAAAAATGAATACCCCCCGGCTAGCTGGGACCCACCTTGGTGGGAGGCTGACTTGTGGGCCTACTAAGTTGACGGGGACGAAGGGCTTTGTCAACTTAGTCAATATGAATGACTCTAGCTCCAGTGATCGTACGATGTCCATCCAACGACGGTAGTGCTTCTTCAACCTCTGGTCTTCTTGCTCCAGCCGCCCAAAGCAGCGCTGGTCGTGCCGCATGCTCCTGCCTCCCGTGGCCGGCTGTGCTGCCGCGGAGGCCTCACCGCCCCCTACTATTCCCACCGCTGGCCAGGCCCTGCGGCGACGGCAGCCTCACAGCGCAGCCGAACCAGTGAACCCTCGTACTCCTCACCGCACGGGCTTCCACTGCCGCGTCTTCCCCGGCTCCGCGTCGTCCCCTTCCTAGGCCTCGCCGTTGTCCACCGCCGTGGTGCTCTCCGCGCGGCGTGGTCAACATGGTCAAGGAACGACTTCCATCGGAAGAGTACTGTACGTGGAGAGGCTGACAGCTGGGTCCACGGCCACAACCCAGTTTTTTTGTGATTTGCCAAGTAAGTCGCTTTGTCAGGCCTGTTGGGCTGCAAATCTTTCAAGACGAGGAGAGCTTTCATTCGGCTGGCCGAGAAAATGGCCCATCAGTAATGAGAAATGGGCTGTACATTTTTAAAACACATCAAACCGGCAATTAGTTTCAAATATCTTTTTTTTTCATTTCGAGATTTTAAATTACATTAAATTTTATGCGTGGAGAATTTGTTGGATTTTATATTGATATACATTTATTTTTAAAATCATTTTGAATGTGAGTCGAAATTTCGGGATTAAAAACAGTTTAGACCGCACCGAAATATGCAAAATTTCGTATAATTTTTTAACCGTGGCCACAATATGGGTTGTAATGCTAACAAAAAGAATATGGGCTCCAAAAAAAACCTTAATAATTAGCAAATGGGCTGTAAATTATTAGAAATAATGGCAGATGGGCTGTATGCTGTTTTCCACAGATTTGAAGCTTTCCTAAAAAAAGGTTGACGCACAAGCAGTGACTGTTGGATGGCCATCCAACGGCCGTCGTGCTTCTTCAATCTCAGCTCTTCCTGCTCCAGCCGCTCAAACAAGCGCCGACGGGACTGCCTGCTCCCTCCTCCCCGCGGCCGGCTCTGCTGCCGAGCAGGCCTCACCACCCCACCGTACTCCAATCGCTGGCCTAGCCATCCCTCTACTCACCCACACCTGCTGTTATTCTCCGGTGACGGCAGATGGACCAGTAAACCCTCGTACAGTCGTACTCCCCTCCGCGTGGGAAACAACTGCCGAGTCTTCCCTGCCTCCGTGTCGTTCCCTTCCTAGGCCTCGCCGTCGTCCACTGCCCTGGTGCTCTCGGCGCGGCCTGGTCAACGTGGTCAACGACCGACATGCATCTGAAGTGGACTGTACGTGGAGAGGCCGACAGCTGGGTCCATGGCCGCACACAAGGAAATTCCTCCTTATTACACGCAAAATAATGATTCCTCCACCTTACATCAGGGACCCACCGAAAGGGCCTCCTTATTTCGCGAAATAAACGTTACCGCCGCTGACAGCTCAGACCCACCAGCTATATCTTCGCACGCAAGGAAGTGCCTCCTTATTACGCACAACAAAAATGAATACTCCCCCTGTTAGCTGGGACCCAGTATAGTGGCAGGCTGACTTGTGGGCCTACTAAGTTGACGGGGACGGAGGGCTTTGTCAACTTAGTCAATATGCACGATTCTAGCTCCAGTGACCGTACGATGTCCATCCAACGGCTGTAGTGCTTCTTCAACCTCTGGTCTTCTTGCTCCAACCGCCCAAACCAGCGCCGGTCGTGCCTCGTGCTCCTACCTCCCGTGGCCGGCTGCGATGCGGCGGAGGCCTCACCACCCCCTACTACTCCCACCGCTGGCCAGGCCATCCCTCTACTCACCCACACCCCCTGTTATTCTGCGGCGACGGCAGCCTCACACCGCAGCGAACCAGTGAACCCTCGTACTCCTCTACGCGTGGGCATCCACTGCCGCGTCTTCCCCGGCTCCGCATTGTCCCCTTCCTAGGCCTCGCCGTCGTCTATCGCCCTGGTGCGCTCGGCACGGCGTGGTCAACGTGGTCAAGGAACGGCTTCCATCGGACGTGGACTGTACGTGGAGAGGCTGACAGCTGGGTCCAGGGCCACAGCAAGGAAGTGCCTCCTTATTACTTGCAAAATAATTATTTCTCCATCTGACAGCGGGGACCCACCGGACGGGCCACCGTATTTCACGAAAAAAACGTTTGCCCCTGACTGCTGGGACCCACCAGCTACATCTTCGCACGCAAGGAAGTGCATCTGGGCAAAAAAAATGATTCGCCCCCCTGACTGCTGGGACCCACCAGCTACATCTTCGCAGGCAAGGAAGTGCCTGACAGTCGGGACCCATCTGGTCGAAACGTACGTAGCGTTGTCATTCTGGTCGCGAACGTGTACGTACATATATACTGGTGGATGTAGAGGCGCGCACGTGTCGTAGTAGAGGCGCGTACGTGTCGTAGTAGAGGCACGCACGTAGCATGTACACGTACGTACAACGGCCAGGGTGCAAGAAAGAAAATACGGCCACGTATGTGTACATACGGGCGGGGTCTCGAACGCCTACTCGCTCATACGTACGGCCAGGGCTCGTGTACATGGCTGGGTCGGAACGGAGAAACATCATCGTCGTCGTGTTCATGGGGAGGCAACGGAATGCGTCGTGTTCATGGGGAGGCAATGGAATGCGTCGTGTTCATCGGGAGGCAACGGAACGCGTGGGAGCCAACCGGCTGCGTCGGAACGGAATGCGTGGTCGTGTTCATCGGGAGGGCTTGGACGGAACAAGCGATGGAAACGAGGCCTTGCGTACCGCACAACGGAGGAAACAGACCTCCTACGTTCGGAACGGGGTCCTGTTGATCGGGAGGGGTGTAGCGTACCGCAAAACGGAGGAAACAGACCTCCTACGGTCGAAACGGGGGTCCTGTTGATCGGGAGGGGTGTGGCGTACTGCAAAACGGAGGAAACAGACCTCCTACGGTCAAAACGGGGGTCCTGTTGATCGGGAGGGGTGTGGCGTACCACAAAACGGACGAAACGGACCTCCTACGGTCGAAACGGGCGTCCTGTTCATCGGGAGGGGTGTGGCGTACCGCAAAACGGGACTCCACGGGATACTGTTCATCTCCACCGTCGACCTCCTCCAGCCTCCACGGGCTACCGTCGACCTCCTCCAGCCTCCACGGGCTCCTGTTCATCCAGCCTCCACCGCGTGCTACTCCACCGGCTACTGTTCAACCACCCCTCCACCGTCTACTGTTCATCCAGCCCTCCACACCACGGGGTCCTGTTCAACCACCCCTCCACGGGCACCCCTCCATCGTCTACTGTTCATCAAGCCCTCCACCACACCACGGGGTCCTGTTCATCCAGAGGCAACGCCACCGCTCATTGTTCATCCAAACCCCCCACAACGCTCACTGTTCATCCTAGAGGCAGCATCGATCGGCTTCAGTTAGCAGCAGTAGCGAAGGAATCGCTCGATTGGGTTCAGTTAACAGCCATCGATCGATCGCTCGGGTTCAGTAACGCGTAGCCTGCAGTGCAATCGCTCGGGTTCAGTTAGAGCCCAACGCCTCGCTCGGGTTCAGTTAGAGCCAACGCCTCGCACACACGCGCGTACGTGTACGAGAGAAACGCGCATCGCTCGGCCCCCGACCTCCCACCGTAACCGGGAACTCCCCAAAATTTTCCTTGCCCTCGCTTCTACCATGGTTTTTGCCGTCATGGACGGCCCAAAGAATGTCATGCAGCTGCGTCTCCGGCCCGCCCAGGACGAAAAGCCCATTTTCTGTCATGATTTTTTGTCATAGAAGTAGGAGCCCACCACATCTATGATGATACCGGGTTTTGTCACAATTATCATCATAGAAGTGTCATATGTATGACAGAATATTTTTTCGTTCGGCCCAAAATGTCACGGATGTGTCTTTTTTTTGTAGTGTGATAGGATTGCAGCCCGTATACCCTCGATGAAATGCAATCCAACTTTTATCTTCAGATTTCAGCATGCTGTCCAGCAGCGTTTCACCACTCAATAAGCTGCACTGTCAGAGCACGCTTGCACATAGATACACCAAGTCTATCCAGGGGCCTCGCCTCCCGGGTCGCTCGCGTGAGCGACTCCGGAGGCCCCAACCCTAGATCGAGCAGAGCGGCCGACCTCCTCCCTCCCTCGGCCGCTGCCGCCGCCGGCGGTGGCGGCCACGCCCGGCTGCTAAAGGCAACGGGCGAGGTTAGCGCGCCCCGACGGGCCTCCCTCGCACGGGGGAGCGGCGTCAAGGGGGTGTCGTGGTGGGGATCTCCGGTGAGGTGGTGCGTGGCGAGGTGTGTTTGGCAAGGTGGAGCACGGCCGAGGGCTCGAAGTGGAGGTGCTGGGCACGGTGTTCTTCTCCGCAGCGTCGGGCGGAGGTCGGAGGGGCTGCGCACCCAGGCCCTGGAGGCGGCAGATCTCGGCCAGGAGAGGCGGCGCTGGCGGTGGCCGGGATTTGCTGCGGTGGTCGGGGACGGTGGTCTGCCTCCTGTTCGCGCCTGCGAGGAAGCAGAAGGTGGCATCTTGGATGCGCGTCCGTGGCTCAGGGCGGTGGCTGCTGCAGTGTTGGATGCGCGTTCAGTTCTCCGTCTATGAGTTACAGGGTTGTGGCCACCGTGGTGTGTACCGCCAGGAGGTGGTGCGGCTCCTGGCCGTGCTGGATGTGGGAGATGTGCTGGTGGTGTTCTTCCTCGGCGGTGAGGGTGGTGGTTGCTGGAAGGTGTGGCCTCACCGTGCTGGGTATCTGGTGTTCTGTGACGCTATGACCACGATGGGGAGGTGCTGCGGCGGAGGCGGTGTGATCCAACACAGAGAGGGTGGCCTCATTCCTTCGCGAGGGGTGGGAGGTGGGGGATGTTAAGGATGAAAATCCCGTCCGTCTTCGATCGGTGCCGTGACGACGGCGCCCGTGGGCATCGTTCCCCTCCTTGGAGGCGTCACTTAGGTGTATCGGCATCTCCCTTTCTTGCTTGGGTTGCTGTCTCCAGGTGAAAGCCTAGGTCTTGGACCGGCGATGGCGGCGTCTTAGCGTCGTTTCTCTGTTGGGAGCATCGTGTGTGGAGACTTGGCTAGGATGTTCTGTGTTGTGGTTCTCCAGTGCGTGCCACTGGTCCGAGTAGAGTTTCTTGGGCGCTATGTACGCCAACGCCGGTGAGTACAACACGGTGGCCTTCTCGGGACTATCTGAGTCCCGCCACCCACTCGCCATCTTCTTTTCGGCAATCATGGGTGGTTGGTGCGTCGACAAGGGGAGTTCGGTGAAAGTTGCTGCTCTTCGGGTGATCGGTGTTGGTCGAGACGCGGCCTTGTTGCTCTAGTTAGGGCAGGTTCCTTTGCATTGTGGTTGTAATGTGTGCGGAGGCTTTTCTTTGGATTACCTCGGGTGTGGTGTTTAAACTACACTTGTTGTTTGCAGCAAGTGGTAGTCTCTTGTAATTATCTTCTGCCTTTTATAAAAATATGGTACGCCTTTGGCGTACTCTCGAAAAAAAAGAAGATGCACTGTGGCGCACTGTGGGCTTGCTTCAGAGTTCCTCTTTGATCGGAGCAAAAAGTACTAGTATCGGGTAATATACTGTAGGCTTCTTCACTCGAGACCTCGGACCAACAGCCCTCCAGCAAGCTGAAACGCAGCGGTATCAAGTGCACGCCGGGTACGCCTCGTCGCGTGCTCGAATGTCGGTTGGTAGAGGGACGGGCGCGGCTAGGCATGCGGCGCCGCAGAGCAGCGGCGACTTGATGGGTCGAGCAGCCAGCTCAGGTCGACGATGACGGGCGGCTCAAGGCGGAGGAACGACGGCCAGAGGTGGAGAGCGGCCGGCGGCTCTCCCCCGCTACAGTTGAGGCGGGTAACGGAGGCCGCTGGCAGCGTAGGTGGAAGTGAGGTAAGGCCGCGGCGGTGGCGGCTCAAATCCAGGGCGAGATGAGGCGGACGCCGGCGATTTGAATTGGGCGCGGTCGAAGCAGCGATTGGAGCGCGAGGCCGGGAGGTGGCGGAGGCGGCCGGAGATCCGAGGCCACACTCGCGGCTACGTGCTGTCGGCGGGGCGGGCCGCAGCATAGCTGAAGAGACCCGAGGTGACGGAGCGATGAAACAGCAAGGCCGGCCCGATGCAGCGGCGGGTCGACGTACAAGGAGGAGAGGCGAGCCGCGCATCGGCGGCGGCTGAAGAGGCCTGCGGTGACTCGACGGCTCAGGGTCGACCCTGGCAGAGGTGGCCACCTGGCGGCGGAGCAGCGCAGAGGCGGAGCGACGAGGCGGCGGCGGCCCTGGAGGCGACGACGGCGGCCGGCGGTGGAGCCGTGGAGATGGCGGCTCGACGGTTGCCGGCTTTGGGTCGGAACGGTGGCGGAAGCGGGCGCCTCGAAGCGAAGCCTTTGGAAAAAACCGCGTCCGCTCCCCACTTTGTATAGCAGCGGAGCACAAAGACTTTTGACTTGTACTCCCTCTGTTCCTTAATATAAGTTTTTTTAAAGATTCCACTATAGACTACATACGGAATAAAATAAGTGAATACATACTCTAAAGTATGTCTATATACATCCGTATATAGTTCATAGTGAAATCTCTAAAAAGAGATATATTTAGAAACGGAGGGAGTAGTGCACATGGCTTTCACGTGATATCAATTTGGAGGTCATGATGGGTCTGGGAATTTGTGCCTTTGAGAGATTTGCCTCTTCATGAAGCAAAGGGAGACTAAAAATAGCTGGTTTGGGTACTTCCTCGCGGAACGGAGTACTGGCCGAACGATTCTTTGCTCGATCCATACGCCGATTTGATGGGGGATTAGCAGAACCTCCGTGGACAATTGCACGCGCGGATCCGATTTGTCTTCGCTGTAGACTAGATCGATCTTGCAGCGGTTGATCCAATCCGCCTGTCTGACTCGAAGTGGATAATGTTTTCTTGATCGCAACTAACGAGGCTTAGATTTGCGGAATCAATAAACGCCGAACGCACCATATTTTGTGCTCTGGTCCCGAACGCTATCATCGTCGATCGCGTTCACGAATCACAGCGCACGTGAAACCAACCACATCATCGTTTGTTTTCGTTCGGGACGAGAGGGGCTGGTCGCAAACGGTCAACGAACTTATCCCCTTCGCAGTCTCTCCTCCACAGGCTCCACCCACTCCATCGCTCCACCCCTCTCCCCGCATCCGCCATCGCATCGGCGGCGGCCATGCCACGAGGAGCTCCACAGCCCGGCGGCGGCCATGGAGAACGGCAGGGTCTGGGGCAGCCTCGCGAGCCCGCCCGATGACCACCGCATCGGCCTGCGCGTCGCCGTCACCAGCAGCCGAGCCTTTGCCCCCGCAACAGCGACCGAGCTGCCTCCCTCCTCCTCTGCCACCACGCGCCGTCTCCTCCAGACGCCGCCGGGATTTTGCAACCAATAGACGGCGAGGTCGTGTCGCCCGCAACCGGCCTCGGGCGCTTCCATGCCGCCTTTTGAGCTCCGTGGCCGCCGCTGGGGATTTGCAGCCAGCGGACGGCGAGGTCGTCTCGCCCTTAACCGGACTTGGGCGCATCCATGCCGCTTTTTGAGCTCCGCGGATCTCCATCGTGCGCCGTTCCCGATGCCCCTGGACCTGGAGCCACCGTGATTCTCGTCAGGGAGCGTGCGGCGGCGGCTCTGGCGGAGAGGGGCGGCGGGAAGGCGATGGGGCGCGATGCAGTCGACGACGGGGAGCTCCGCTAGCCGGCTGCATATGTATCCTCTCCCAATTTGGACGGTGAAGACGCGGGCGCCGCATGCTGCGTGCCGGCCGTTTCTCACCACGGTCGTGCCGCGCCGGTCGCTGGGAGGTCTAGGAGTCGGGGCTGCGGAGGATTTGCGTCGGCCCCCGGGAGGTCCAGGAGTCGGGGCTGCAAGGAGCTGCATGGGCTGCCGGGAAGTCCAGGCCAGAGGCCATCGTCTGCTATTTTCCGTCGCTGTCGCGTGATCAGTAGCTACTGTCAGGTAGTGAGACGCCTGCAGGTATTCAGGTGTCTTCCGGTTCCCGTCTTCTCTTCACTTTTTTTTGTGAAAGGGCTATGTTAGGTGCAAATGATGGCAAATTTTATTCGATGGTCATGTTCATTAGAGTCTATTTTAGGTGCAGACATAATAGCCACGGCAACTTCATTATGTTTTTTGCCATGACACATTCAGTTCTGGGTTAGTTCTTCCATTTAGGTGGTGATTTTGTGGACATTAAGTTTTGCCATGACACATCCAATTAGGATGGCAAATTTAGTGTATGATTCATGACATTTTTTAATGGAGCACGACAATTTTGCTTTGTCGACAACGGCAAATTTAATTCACCCTCATGGCAAATTTTGGTAATGGATCATTGCAACTTCATTTTCATTTTTTAAACCACATCAATTTTAATAGTGGATCATGGCATTTTTTACTTGTTTTTTCATACGCAAACCCATGTTACTTTTTTGCCATGGAAAATTTTGCTTCATTTTATTTTTCGTCGCGACAAATTTTGTTAAATTTGTTGCCTTGTCAAAAGATAAAACATGTTGCCATGCAAACCTTCGCGTTTCTTTGTAAATTTTATTGTCTCTCTTTGCCTACCTATCCGAACAATGTTGCCACGACAATTTTTACATTTTTTTGGGGGAATATGACAGTTTTTTGATCTTCTAACTTTGCTTTACCCATGGAAAAACTTATGACCCTTTCGCCATGTTATTTTCTCACATGACAAAATTAGTGTAATTGTTTTTTGTAATTCATGGCAAATATACTATTTATACCATGGCAATTTTTTAGGAATTATTGAATTTTCCACGTGCCCATGGGTATTTTGTGGGACCATGGTAAGTTTAATTTATCGATCATGGCAACTAGAATCTATGCATCATGGCAATTTTAGTGTATCTACCATGAAAATTTTTATTTTTAAAATTTAGTATATGTACCATGGCATTTTTTGCTTCCTGGACCACACAAAATTTAGTTAATGGCCCATGGCAACTATTGTCTATGCACCATGGCAAATTTACGGTATGTACCATGGTATTTTTTTCATTTAAAATTGGCCATGACAAATTTCATTTTTAGACCACGATAAATTTAGGCCCATGGCAACTATAGTCTACATATCATGGCAATTTTTGTGTATGTACCATGACATTTTTTTATTTTAAAATTGACCATGGCAAATTTTCTTTCTAGACCACGGCAAATTTAGGCCCATGGCAACTATAGTCTATGCATCAGGGCGAATTTAGTGTATGTACGATGGTAATATTTTTTTTGAATTAGTCTATGTACCATGGCAAATTTTGCTTTGTAGATCACGATAAATTTAGTTAACGGTCCATGGCAACTATAGTTTACGTATCATGAAAAAATTGGTGTATGTACCATGGCAGAAACATGGCAAACTTCTTTAATTTAAGTTTGTTCAAAAACATGGCAAACTTTGTTAATTAAGATGTTCAAAAACATGGCAAACTTGCCATGGCAACTAAAGATGTTCAGAAACATGGCAAACTTGGCATGGCAACTTAAGATGTTCAAAAACATGGCAAACTTGCCATGGCAACTAAAATCGGTATTTTTTATAAATGTGTTTTTTTCATGGCAACTAAATGCATTTTTTGCCCTCATTCCGAAGAATGTTTGCCATGGCCATTAAATATTAGTTTGAGAACATGACAAGTTTGGTCTTTCAAATTTGTTTTCCCATAGCAAAAAGTTTTAGATCCGTTGAAATCTGAGGTAGAAGGTATACCCAATAGTTTCCTTAGGGTATCCTACGAAGACGCATTTTTCCGATTTGGGTTCGAGCTTGTCAGGTTGAAGTTTCTTGACATAAGCATCGCATCCCCAAACTTTTAGAAATGACAGCTTAGGTTTCTTCCCAAACCATAATTCATACAGTGTCGTCTCAACGGATTTAGACGGTGCCCTATTTAAAGTGAATGCGGCAGTCTCTAAAGCATAACCCCAAAATGAGAGCGGTAAATCGGTAAGAGACATCATAGATCGCACCATATCCAATAGAGTGCGATTACGACGTTCGGACACACCATTTCTCTGAGGTGTTCCAGGCGGCGTGAGTTGTGAAACTATTCCACATTTCCTTAAGTGTGTACCAAATTCGTGACTTAAATATTCTCCACCACGATCTGATCGTAAGAATTTTATTTTTCTGTCACGTTGATTCTCGACTTCACTCTGAAATTCCTTGAACTTTTCAAAGGTTTCAGACTTGTGTTTCATTAGGTAGACATACCCATATCTACTTAAATCATCAGTGAGAGTGAGAACATAACGATATCCTCCGCGAGCCTCAACACTCATTGGACCACACACATAGGTATGTATGATTTCCAATAAGTTGGTTGCTCGCTCCATTGTTCCGGAGAACGGAGTCTTGGTCATCTTACCCATGAGGCATGGTTCGCACGTGTCAAATGATTTGTAATCAAGAGACTCCAAAAGTCCATCTGCATGGAGCTTCTTCATGCGCTTGACACCAATGTGACCAAGGCGGCAGTGCCACAAGTATGTGGGACTATCGTTATCAACTTTACATCTTTTGGTATTCACACTATGAACATGTGTAACATCACGTTCGAGATTCATCAAAAATAAACCATTGACCAGCGGGGCATGACCATAAAACATATCTCTCAAATAAATAGAACAACCATTATTCTCGGATTTAAATGAGTAGCCATCTCGAATTAAACGAGATCCAGATACAATGTTCATGCTCAAAGCTGGCACTAAATAACAATTATTGAGGTTCAAAACTAATCCCGTAGGGAGATGCAGAGGTAGCGTGCCGACGGCGATCACATCGACCTTGGAACCATTCCCGACGCGCATCGTCACCTCGTCCTTCGCCAGTCTCCGTTTATTCCGTAGTTCCTGTTTTGAGTTACAAATATGAGCAACCGCACCGGTATCAAATACCCAGGAGCTACTACGAGTACTGGTAAGGTACACATCAATTACTTGTATATCACATATACCTTGGGTGTTGCCGGCCTTCTTCTTGTCCGCTAAGTATTTGGGGCAGTTCCGCTTCCAGTGACCACTTCCCTTGCAATAAAAGCACTCAGTCTCGGGCTTGGGTCCATTCTTTGACTTCTTCCTGGTAACTGGCTTACCGGGCGCGGCAACTCCCTTGCCGTCCTTCTTGAAGTTCTTCTTACCCTTGTCCTTCTTGAACTTAGTGGTTTTATTCACCATCAACACTTGATGTTCTTTTCTGATCTCTACCTCAGCTGATTTCAGCATTGAATATACCTCGGGAATGGTCTTTTCCATCCCCTGCATATTGTAGTTCATCACAAAGCTCTTGTAGCTTGGTGGAAGCGACTGGAGGATTCTGTCAATAACCGCGTCATCCGGGAGATTAACTCCCAGCTGAGACAAGCGGTTGTGCAACCCAGACATTCTGAGTATGTGCTCACTAACAGAACTGTTCTCCTCCATTTTACAGCTAAAGAATTTGTCGGAGACATCATATCTCTCGACCCGGGCATGAGCTTGAAAAACCAGTTTCAGCTCCTCGAACATCTCATATGCTCCATGTTTCTCAAAACGCTTTTGGAGACCCGGTTCTAAGCTGTAAAGCATGCCGCACTGAACGAGGGAGTAATCATCAGCACGCTGCTGCCAAGCGTTCATAACGTCTTGGTTCTCAGGGATTGGTGCTTCACCTAGCGGTGCTTCTAAGACATAATCTTTCTTGGCTGCTATGAGGATGATCCTCAGGTTCCGGACCCAGTCCGTATAGTTGCTGCCATCATCTTTCAGCTTGGTTTTCTGTAGGAATGCGTTGAAATTGAGGACAACGTGGGCCATTTGATCTACAATACATAGTATAAAGATTTTAGACTAAGTTCATGATAATTAAGTTCATATAATCAAATTATTTAATGAACTCCCACTCAGATAGACATCCCTCTAGTCATCTAAGTGAAACATGATCCGAATTCAACTAGGACGTGTCCGATCATCACGTGAGACGGACTAGTCAAGATTGGTGAACATCTCCATGTTGATCGTATCTTCTATACGACTCATGCTCGACCTTTCGGTCCTCCGTGTTCCGAGGCCATGTCTGTACATGCTAGGCTCGTCAAGTCAACCTAAGTGTATTGCGTGTGTTCCGAGGCCATGTCTGTACATGCTAGGCTCGTCAACACCCGTTGTATTCGAACGTTAGAATCTATCACACCCGATCATCACGTGGTGCTTCGAAACAACGAACCTTCGCAACGGTGCACAGTTAGGGTGAACACTTTCTTGAAATTATTATAAGGGATCATCTTACTTACTACCGTCGTTCTAAGCAAATAAGATGCAAAAACATGATAAACATCACATGCAATCAAATAGTGACATGATATGGCCAATATCATCATGCTCCTTTGATCTCCATCTTCGGGGCACCATGATCATCTTTGTCACCGGCATGACACCATGATCTCCATCATCATGATCTCCATCATTGTGTCTTCATGAAGTCGTCACGCCAACGATTACTTCTACTTCTATGGCTAACGCGTTTAGCAACAAAGTAAAGTAAATTACATGGCGTTATTCAATGACACGCAGGTCATACAAAATAATAAAGACAACTCCTATGGCTCCTGCCGGTTGTCATACTCATCGACATGCAAGTCGTGATTCCTATTACAAGAATATGATCAATCTCATACATCACATATATCATTCATCACATCTTCTGGCCATATCACATCACATAGCACTTGCTGCAAAAACAAGTTAGACGTCCTCTAATTGTTGTTGCAAGTTTTTACGTGGTTTGTAGGTTTCTAGCAAGAACGTTTCTTACCTACGTATGACCACAACGTGATTTGCCAATTTCTATTTACCCTTCATAAGGACCCTTTTCATCGAATCCGTTCCGACTAAAGTAGGAGAGACAGACACCCGCTAGCCACCTTATGCAACTTGTGCATGTCAGTCAGTGGAACCAGTCTCACGTAAGCGTACGTGTAAGGTCGGTCCGGGCCGCTTCATCCTACAATGCCGCCGAAACAAGAAACGACTCGTAGCAGCAAGAAGAATTGGCAAACTCAACGCCCACAACTGCTTTGTGTTCTACTCGTGCATAGTAACTACGCATAGGCCTGGCTCATGATGCCACTGTTGGGAATCGTAGCATAATTTTAAAATTTTCCTACCTTCACCAAGATGCATCTATGGAGTATACTAGCAACGAGGGGAAGGGAGTGCATCTACATACCCTTGTAGATCGCGAGCGGAAGCGTTCCAATGAACGTGGATGACGGAGTCGTACTCGCCGTGATCCAAATCACCGATGACCGAGTGCCGAACGGACGGCACCTCCGCGTTCAACACACGTACGGTGCAGAGACGTCTCCTCCTTCTTGATCCAGCAAGGGGGAAGGAGAGGTTGATGGAGATCCAGCAGCACGACGGCGTGGTGGTGGATGTAGCGGGTCTCCGCAGGGCTACGCTGAGCTTCTGCGAGAGAGAGAGAGGTGTTGCAGGGGAGGAGGGAGGCGCCCAAGGCTGTTCTGTGCTGCCCTCCCTCCCCCCTTTATATAGGCCCCCTGGGGGGGGAACTCCCCCCTAGGGTTCCCAACCCTAGGCGCATGGGGGAGGCCCAAGGGGGGCGCCCCAGCCCACTAAGGGCTGGTTCCCTTCCACTTTCAGCCCACGGGGCCCTCCGGGATAGGTGGCCCCACCCGGTGGACCCCCGGGACCCTTCCGGTGGTCCCGGTACAATACCGGTAACCCCCGAAACTTTCCCGGTGGCCGAAACTGGACTTCCTATATATCATTCTTCACCTCCGGACCATTCCGGAACCTCTCGTGACGTCCGGGATCTCATGCGGGACTCCGAACAACTTTCCGGTTTCCGCATACATATATCTCTACAACCCTAGCATCACCGAACCTTAAGTGTGTAGACCCTACGGGTTCGGGAGACATGCAGACATGACCGAGACGCCTCTCCGGTCAATAACCAATAGCGGGATCTGGATACCCATGTTGGCTCCCACATGTTCCACGATGATCTCATCAGATGAACCACGGTGTCGAGGATTCAATCAATCCCGTATACAATTCCCTTTGTCAATCGGTATGTTACTTGCCCAAGATTCGATCGTCGGTATCCCAATACCTTGTTCAATCTCGTTACCGGCAAGTCTCTTTACTCGTACCGCAATGCATGATCCCGTGACTAACGCCTTAGTCACATTGAGCTCATTATGATGATGCATTACCGAGTGGGCCCAGAGATACCTCTCCGTCATACGGAGTGACAAATCCCAGTCTCGATCCGTGCCAACCCAACAGACACTTTCGGAGATACCCGTAGTGCACCTTTATAGTCACCCAGTTACGTTGTGACGTTTGGCACACCCAAAGCACTCTTACGGTATCCGGGAGTTGCACGATCTCATGGTCTAAGGAAAAGATACTTGACATTGGAAAAGCTCTAGCAAACGAAACTACACGATCTTTTATGCTATGCTTAGGATTGGGTCTTGTCCATCACATCATTCTCCTAATGATGTGATCCCGTTATCAATGACATCCAATGTCCATAGTCAGGAAACCATGACTATCTGTTGATCAACGAGCTAGTCAACTAGAGGCTTACTAGGGACACTTTGTGGTGTATGTATTCACACATGTATTACGATTTCCGGACAATACAATTATAGCATGAATAATAGAAAATTATCATGAACAAAGAAATATAATAATAACCATTTATTATTGCCTCTAGGGCATAGTTCCAACAACATGGCCATGTTAACGTGGTTGTGTAAAAAATGTCACTTCTTGCTCGTGATTTGCGTTATATAATTACAAGCAAGATGCTCGTGCATTGCACGGAACATCAATATGCATTTTTGTTACAAAACACCTATTGTGATTTACCCATGCAGGAGTAATCCCATGTGTAAAAACTAATGATATTTCAAGAATTTTATCGGAAAACTGGTATCTCGAGAATGTCATCGAAAAAATGAAAGATGAGAGATAAGGTGAGGAGGAGTGGAGCATGGTGGTGACTGGTGGTCGGAATGGGCGGAGGCATGGGGATGGACGGCGCCGGCAGGCGGCAGCGGCCACCATGCTAGATTGTTCCAGAGACTTTCTTTTTTAATTGCTCAGCAATGAGGTTGTGGGAGATAAGGATGTGGAGAGAGGTGCGCGTATCTTTTGTAAAATTATCATTGTTTGCTTTCTATCCGTCAGATATAGATCAGACGGTCTATATTACAAGATGGCAGGCACACCATCATCGCCAACTCTGTTTTTTATAAGGGTACAGATGATAAGTTTGCTAACTACTAA
Organism: Aegilops tauschii subsp. strangulata; assembly: GCF_002575655.3. Classification (NCBI taxonomy): domain Eukaryota; kingdom Viridiplantae; phylum Streptophyta; class Magnoliopsida; order Poales; family Poaceae; genus Aegilops; species Aegilops tauschii. The sequence goes on along the minus strand of NC_053039.3, from coordinate 89,578,545 downwards.
AGTAAAGTGGAAGTTTTCCATGTTATACAAGTAAATTAAGGTGATTGTTTATCATATGGGTAAGGTTGGATGAAGGGTGGTAGGAACAAATGCTCCGCCTAGAGCATGTGTGTGTGAGATGGAGTCTTAGTGTGTGTGTGTGTGTGTGTTTGTGTGTGTGTGGGGGGTGTGGGTGTGTGTGTCATGGAGTCTTAGTGTGTGTGTGTTTGTGTGTGTGGGTGGGTGGGTGCGTGCGTGTGTGTTTGTGTGTGTGTGTGGGTGTGTGTGTGTGTCACGGGGTCCTCGGTGGCGGATGTAATTTAAGTGTGCATGGCTTCATCATAGAGAGGTGATGTGTATGGCAGAGGCCACTAACGATGGGGTGCGAGAGAGAAAATGCCCCTAGAGAGGGAAGAGAAGGTGTGTGCGCGTGAGAGGAGTCGACATCGAGAGAACGTGTTTGTTCGAGAGACACCGAGGAAGACTACTATATATCGATGGTGCATGTAGGCGGGAATTAAACGAAGGGATAGTCTTATTGGTTTCGGGGATATAGGGGAAGAGTGAGAGGGGGGTAGCTAGAAGGAGATTCTTAAGTGTGAGTGTGTGTTTTACCCATCCAGGCGAAAGTTATGTGCACACAAAAAGAGAACGATTCGATGTGGTGTTAGGGTTGAGGGTAATTAACTACGTATGGAGACATAGAGACCTTGAACGTGCATGTGTGAGAGGTATACATGTATACGTGGGATGTGTGTGTGTGTGCGCGCATGATCGAGATAAAAGAAAGAAGACATAAGTCATAAGATCAACGACATGGGAGAGACGGATCAGTATGACAATATGCATGCATGTGAGAATGCAGGCAACAAGGCCCGACAATTGAGCATGTGTTTTTGTCTTTAAGAGATAGTGGCGTGGGCTGGAGCATGCATCTATGGCGAGCAGAGGGAGTGAGGCACAACGATTGTGCAAAAGAGATCAACCTATAAATGAAAGAAGGTTGATGGAGAAACAGATAAATAGAAAGATAAAGATGCTAGCTAGTGTGCGTTACAGATAGGAGTCGAGTGGATCAGAAGGCTGAGTTATGTGTGTGGGTGTGAGAGAGATGAAGACAGGGTGCATGTGACTCACATACAAACAAATATCGGAGAGAAATGAGATCCCAAGAGAGGGAGTTTTGTGTCTGCGAGAGAGAAAGATATTTCACAACGAGAGTGATAGCTAGAGAGACATATGAGGGAACGCAAGATATCTCTAGGGAGAGAGAGTGTTTGTGAGCGACATACAAGAGAACAGTGGAGAAATATGAGACCCTAGGAGACAGAGTTTGTGTTTGTGTGTGGGAAAGAGATATTTAAGAGGAAGAGTTGTAGGTTCTCATACATAAGGAGCGAAAGACATATCTGTATGAGGGGTGTGCGAGTGGCACACATGGGAGAGAAATGAGACCCCGGGAGACAAAGTTTAGTGTTTGTGTGAGAGAAAGAGATTCCACATGGAGAATCATAGTTAGAGACACATAGCAGGGAGCGAGATATACTTAGAGAGAGATAGAGTGATGAAGGTCAAGGGAGAGAGTACCTTCAGTGTGTTACGAAGATAAAAGATCATTGTCGACATACAGGTAGCACGAGAGATACCCGAGAGACGATGAACGCGTATAGGTCTAGAGAGATAGTCCTATATAAGCATGAGTGATAGTTGTATGAGACGAATATCTAGATTAAATGGGATTCAAATATTTAAATTGGAGATCACGACATCGATAATATCATAACGCAAATTGGTGTATCAAACATGCATATTCATTTGAATTTGGGGACACATGTAATGCTATATAGTTTATCAATATTGGTGATCCATAGATTCTTTAATTAGAAACGATGCATGGTTTATATGCAATTAATGTCTAAACGGGATTACACTATATGTTGCGTGTGTGAAACACATTATACATGTTTGAGAAGTAAAAAAAACCCCGCACGAAACACACATTAATTGGAGACAGTAAGCGAGGAATGCATACATTGGATTTCAACATAAAGTGGTTTCAAATATTTGAAAATCCAAATTGATGGATACAACCTTATGAATCTGAGATCATGCCATTTGTAAACCATATTGATGTATAAAGGGTGTTGTGCTTTTGAAAGTATATATAAAAAAATGATGTATATAGAATTTTATTCCAATTGAAAATGGATCCCGCCCGAAAAAACAGAATACAAACGGGATTCGAATTGGGTTGGCACGGTAAACGTGCACTCGGCAAAATTTGAACAAAGCGGGGAAAGTCGTAGTAACCGCCCGAAACCAAAATCTGCGAGATGGAAATTACTACAGCCTATCCCTGCCACGCAAAGCCTATCTGCTCGATTTCTATAGGTTTCGATAGGCGCAGGTCTGTAATTTCACTCAAACTTGACATAACCGCCTCTCACCTGGATTCATACACGGTGGGCGCCAACACACAGTGTGTCCTCGGCCAAAATCGACTCCCTCCCCGATTCATACACGGTGGGCGCCAAAAACAAACTCTCGTCGGCAAATATTTGGTGTATGCGAGATTACCGTCCTATCCCCAACCGACTAATATTGCTGTGATGTAGGAAATTTTAAACGGGGGCTAAGTTTGTAAATTTCCTTGCATTTGAGACAAGCGCGCCCTGAAGACATGGTTCCCCCCTTCCTCTCTACCCCCGTTTCCCCATTCGTACTCTGTGGGCGCCAAAACACCCTCTCCACCCCAGCCTCCTCCATCCGCCACCCCATCCACTGCCGTCCTCCTCCACCATGCCGGAGCTGATACCCCGACGCCGCCGTCCATTATGAGAGATCGACCTCTCTCCTCCATGGCTTCGGACCGGGATCCTTGCATCTCGTCCTCTCGATTCATCCCCGCCGTCGTCCACCTTGCCGGCGCCGCTCCTACGACCGTCTCGTCCACCGTGCCCCGCCGCCACCGTCTACCCTCCTAGATCTGCTTCCACGCCGCCGACAGCCATCGCTACCGCAGCACCGTCAAATTCTCAGCAGATGCATACACGGCGCCGCACCAGAGGCGGTACTCTTTCGTATCTTCTCAACTTATTTATCGCAGTAATAAAATAGATCGCCACTGCTTTACTCTGATTTCTTGTCCATCACTTACTTGCTAGTTGAAAGCAAACATTGGTTGCGAAGTTGCCTTTGTCCGGTTTGCACCTTCAGATCCGCCATGGCACGCTCAACACTATACTCCCAATGCTTATGGTTTTCCCCTTTTATATTCCACACTAGTTAAATCACAGTAGACTAAATTTCAAAATTGGGTCAGTCGATTTTTCAGAGCTCGCCGGAGTTCGCCAGTGCAAATGAAGGGGCTCGGGTGGGGACGGTGGTTGTGGGGGGGGGGGCGATGGTGGGGCCTCGCCGAACGAAGAAAACTCGACGCAGGTGGGGGCGGGGGTGGGGGTGGGGGTGGCGGAGGAACACAGGCGGTGGGGGCCGGCGGCCCGTGCGGTGTTCTGTATTGGAAGAATCAGAGACGAGGAAGAAGAAGGGTTAGGAGACGTAGGATCTTCATCCAACCGCCTGAAATGGTTGACATGCCTTTATATTAAGTACCATCATCGTACCTGCTTAGCACTGCTCCTGAATCCATCAAGCTAAACAACGTGCCACTCATAATTCCAAACTTGTTGCTCAAGTACGAATCTGATATGATGCTGATATTACTAAAATAGATAACATTTAATTGGTCAGCTAATGTTCCTACTTTACTTTTGAAAAAGCACGTGCACCACATATAGAAAGACAGCAGGGAGTTGCTTTCTTAATGCGCTCTAGTTCATCATGTGTGGGCACTGCGCAACGAACATTTTATTATCCAAAATCTGCTTGCTCTTCTTTAGCATGTCCCTCTTCCGTTCTTCTTTAATAAGTACTCTCTCCGTTCCTAAATACAAGTCTTTGTATAGATTCCACCATGGACTACATATGGAGCAAAATGAGTGAATCTACACTCTAAAATGTATCTGGATACATCTGTATGTGATCCATAGTGGAAATCTCTACCAAGACAGATATTTTGGAACGGAGGGAGTATGATAGTAGTACAGTATCTTCCTTGTAGTGAAGATGAGCAGGGCCATTTGCAGTGTAGAGGTCTATACGGTCTGTTGTGATGGACACTTTGAACTCTTCGGGCCTCTTTGATTCGTAGGATTTTGTAAACATGGGAATAGGATTTGTAGTGGCCTGCCCACTTGAATCCTATAAGAATAGCAAGGAAATGCGGGGAGCTATGTCGCCTTTGAGAGTTACACTGATATTAACAGTACCACACCTTCAGTTGAAGAGAGATGGTATCCGAAGCCTTTCTAGCCGTACCGGCAATACTAGCACATATATTCCAGCAAGTTCCACTTTGCTAATTTTACTCTGATGCTTACGGTTTTCCCGTTATATGTACACTATGATCTGTGTAGCTTCTTTGTGTCGCACTAGCAGCAGTCCACTCTTGAAGCTAAACACTGCAATGACTTAAAAATTGGCACCAAGGCATTGAGTGCCATTCTGGATGCAATGAAACTCATACGCTCCCCACCTGTTGATTCTTGTTCAGAATATGATCCTAATGACTATTCTAACCTCGAGGAGTCAAAGGCTCATGGCCTGTCCTGTTCACCCATCAAGGTGCGTGTTCTAATTTGGCAAGGTTTTATTGATTGCGCGTATCTTGCATATGTTGTCTTGCATTTCTTCTACTTTGTTGCACCGCGATCTTCTTAGTTTACTCATCATATATGTCGAGATGCCATGCCCATCCATTATCAATACATATTCCATCTGTCATCATACCATGTTTTTCCACACAAATGCTGTTCTTGTGCATCAGACATCAAAAAGGAAGAGGGTGATTGCCGAACCTGAAGGAGCACCAGCAAAGTCCTTGAAAAATGTGGTTGTGCCGGAGAAATCAGACATCACCCCACTTATATTGGCTGTACAACTAGTGACACAAAACGTAGGACCGACTCCAACAGACTGTACCCATACTTCACTAGCCACACCACTAGCCCCACCACATAGGACCTACACTCCAGCAAAAGGTATGCCGATTTCAGTTGCCATAGCACCAGCCGTACCACAGAAAAATCCCACTCCAGCAAAAAGTACAGCAAGTCCACCGGCTGAAGACTTATCCCAACTGCAGAGATGGCCAAATGCTTCAGATTGGAACCCCATTCCAGTTATTCCTAGTTTAAAAGACAATGCTTTCAATGTTTTTAGGGACTACGTGCATATATTCCCATCATGGGAAGATTATAGTGAAGACAAACACCATTTTCACATCTTCCTGTCCCACTTACGTGTAAGTGCTATTATTCATGGTGATTATTTTCCTGTTTTCTACTGATTGAACACATCAATGTTTTACATTAAATTGTTGTAAGTAGGCCAGGGTCAATCTGGATAGTATGACGAGCAAAGCTTGCTTGCACTTTTCAAGGAAGCATTGCAGTAGTATCGGTGTTACATGAGGAAATCACACTTTGATGGCAAGTCTATAAATGAATTTCTGGTGAAGTCTCCTGTGCTAAATTTAGAAGACATTGAATGGAAAAACCTTGCTATGCACTGGTCTCGTTCCGAGATGAGGTACTGTCTATGATATCGCATGACAATTTGAACTTCTACTTTTCCGCATGTGCCTTACGGATCTTTTTTGCAGGAAATCCGCTCGAAAAGGAATGCCGGTTTGAAAAGAACGACATGATATCACAAATATGCTGCCTGCTGCCTTGCTCTTGTTAGTACCTGTTGTCCTGTATCACTTTACTTGCGTACATACCTGGTTCATCATGTGACAGCAGTATGCATGATAGCTTGCTTATCAATTGTTCGCTCCAAATTATCTGATCTGTATGAATGGTTACATTAGTGTAGAATATATCCAATGTCAATGAAATTTTTTAGCTCTGCATTGTTCTTGTAAGTACCTGCTATCCTTTATCAGTGTACTTATATTGACAGGTAGTTGTTCATGTACCATCACTCTGCAGCTTATTTTCCTTTCCCCTCCATTTTCTACACGTAAGATCTATATTTACTCTTACCATAAGGTTGGATAACACCGATGGTACTGAAGAAGTTTAGCTCTGCATTGCTCTTGGCTGTACCTTTTGCATGTATCGATGTACTTACATTTATAGCTACTTGGTTATGTAGCATCACTCTTCATCTTATCTTAAATATTCTCCATTTTTTCTTATATTGTCACATCTATATTTGCTCTTAACAAAATGTAGAATAAAGGCAATGGTTATGAACAAGATTCTGTGGTAAACTTCTTGAATCCCCCCCATCAGCATGGACAAGGGCTTTATAGAGCCTGCCTTCACCAATAATGTAAGTTTGTCCTTCTCAAGCCTTCAAACTTTGTTGTGTATATTTGGTTAGGCATGACTACAACAACTGTTTATTTTTGGTGTTTGCATCAAATTGCATGTTTAAAGTTTATTATGTACTTCATAAACCAAAGTTTGTCCTTCTCAATTTAAGTTTTCAGTTGTACAACCAAGTTCCTTCTTCATACCATATAAATTAAACTATACAGAGCAAGTGATCTTATTTTGCCAATCTGAAATGGGATAAATTGACAACACACTAACCATTGATACTTATGAGTTCTTGATCTGTAATCCAGTGGTGTCGTGAAGCTGCCAACTCCTTCACAATGTCATTTCCTGCCATGTCTTGACCTGAACAATACCATATTGTGTTAATGCTATTTTAAAATGTGTCACTTTATTCGTCAGTAAGAAATGTGATGAATTGTTAGCACTCATACTTATAGAGAAGGACCGATTTGGAAACTCAGGATGAGGTAACCTATGCTAATACCTCTGCTATCTTCAAGAATGCTTGGTGGCAGTATCGGAATTACCTGAAGAAAACGTACTTCACCGACAAAGAAACTCATCAAATTCCCTTACGTTCTCCTGAGACACATTTACTGGACGATGACTGGGAACGCCTTGTATTGTACTGGTCCGGAACCAAGAATGTGGTAAGGTCTATGAGCTCATTTTCTATTTTTGAAGTACTATATTCTTGCGTCTTACTATACTCTGTTCATGTAGAACAAGTGCCTAAACCTGAAGAACAACTGTTCTAATTTAAGATTCCATTGCTATCATCGTTCAAAAAAGCGCTAGGCATTAATTGTGCATTTTGCCACCGCCTTGCGCTTTACTGACCAAAGCGCATGCTTATGCGCAGTTATGCACAGATTAAGCGTAGTTATGCGCAATGCATTTTGCCAACGCCTAGAGCCTAGGCACGCTTAAGCGCTCGCTTAGGCGCGCCTTTTTAACTATGATTGCTATCGTGCATACTGCTTTGCTCTTGTATCACTGTATTTACTCATACAAACTTATTTTTAAATTGAAGGATCCAATCGAAACTCCAATGGCACAGCAGGTATGTTCACGCATGTTTCTTTAACAGGTTTGCTCTTATCAATAGCTCTGTTGATTTCAATTTCAATTGTGTATACAGTTGACTTCTCATATCATGCACATTACTAGCATCACAACAGAGCTAATAGTGTTGTTGTACATGTAGACCCGTGGTACCCATCTGAAATCTTGTTGTGTCGTGTAGTTTCCCACACTTTGTATTCTTTCACTGCTGCTTTGTCTTGAACTGATATTATTTGAACCGTGTCTCTATTTTGATTTGGCAAGACAATGCAATTACCATAGGACATAGATATATGTTTGTTTGATGCTTTTATTATGTACTAGTACTTGGCAATAGAAGACTTGGTAGTTTAATCCTATCCACCTTACTAATGAACTGGTTCACCGAAATGAGTTTCATATACTAGTACATGCTAAACATGTTATGTGTCTGCTTGCTTCTTCTTTTAGAATGCTGACAGAATATTGGGGAAGAGTGCCTTATTAAGCAATGGTAAAGGAAGTAATGGAGATAAGGTTCAGGATAGTGACACATCCTTGTTGGTCTCCAACAAAGCTGATAAAACAGCTAAGGAAGACTATCTCGAAGACAGTGAGACAACCCCAAAGTCCTGTCTTGGTTTAGTGTTCGAGTTACTGGCCACTACCGCTTGCACAAGCTATTCAAACTCACTGTCTGAATCAGTTTGGTTTCTTGAGTCTCAACTACAAGTTGAAAGACATCGATCAGCTGTGTTGCGACAAGAAGCGGAAGGACTGCGGAAGTCCCTGGAGCATTCAGATGCATACTTTCTGGTGCAACAACAAGCGTTGGAGGATTTTAGTGCCAAACAGGACAAAGCTAATAAGCTTGCTAAGCTTATTGCCAGCATGGTGGATACCCAGGATAACGTTTCTTGAGCTCTTTTGAAGTTGTTTCAGTTATGCTCTTGTTTTGCTGCCGCGCTTATTTGCACTGGTGGCCAATTTTGACGGCCAGTGTATGTAATATGCTGCTTTGTTCCATATATTTGCACTGGTGGCGAACTTTGATGCCCAGTGGATGTAATATGTGTAATAGCGGTAATAGGCTAGCGTTAATTGCTTGCTTATTTATTTCCTTATTATCTTGTTTAGTTGTTTGCTTGTAGTCACTGCAGTTCTTTTTCTGTGTTTTTCTAGTGGCCACAGTAACCTATTTTTGGAAACTAGGCCAAAATAATCATGGCAACACACGGACTGTTGTAACCATGGGCCTCATGCGAGCCGTATGATCCATGGGCCTTCTATGGGCCGTAGGATCCATTGGCCTTCTCTACGGGCCGTACGATCCATGGGCCTTCTACGGGCCGTATGGTCCATGGGCCTTTTACGGGCCGTAGGATCCATGGACCTTCTACGGGGCGTATCATCATTTCGGCAATCATGGGCCGTACTATTCGTGGACCATAACGGGCCGTTAATAGGCCGTATTTGATAACTCTATGAAAACAGCCCAACGGGTTTTTTTGACATGAAAATGGCCCAACGTATTAACGGGCCACAAACGGGCCGACTGTAACCACAGGCTGAATTTGGCCCACAAGCAGAAAATGACAGTAACAGGGCGTAAGTAACCGAATGCTGGAAATGAGCCCAAGAATAAATGGGCCCTGAGAAGGCCGAAAGATAACCTGGGCTGGAAATGGCCCAATAGAATAATGGGCCATTAATGGGTATGAAGTGATACACTGTTCATTACGGGTCAGTTTCACCACGGGCCGTTAATGGGCCAAGAGTTACAAAGGGCCTCATATGGGCCGAAAGACGTCATGGGCCATACATGGGCCAGAAGTTAAAATGGGCTGGAATCATATTGGACGGCCCAGATGACGGTACTGGGCCTAATTCGGAGAGGTCGTAACGGGCCCTGGGTTAGCGGGCTGTAAATGGGCTATATGCGAACAGACCGTTAACAGGCTTTCCGTGGACCGGCCTTTTCACAGGAATGGGCCTCTATTGGGCCGTGCCATGTGTCGATGTATCATAGGCGCCTTGGGTCCAATGAGTGGATGACATGTGTCCCAACGGTGAGCCGACATGAGTTTCCTCCAGCCAATGATGATTTTACACGTGGAAAATCCCCATTGGTCGGGGCTGTTAATGGGTTATCGGATCCAAAACCAGACCCGATAGCTTAACGACGTTCTGTTACGGTGGATGCCCCGTGTCGGTCACCCTTGACGAAAGCACTTCTGTGACGCGCGATTTGTCGTCATGGAAGTGGACACTTCCGTGATGATAATTTTGGTAAGGTCATGGAACACTTCTAAGACAACACATGTATGACTATCTTGATTCTGTCATAAAATCGTCATGGATGTACATGCATGACAAAAAACGTGACCTACTGTGACAAACACGTATCATCACGGAAGTGTATTTTTTTGTAGTGCAAGGTGTTCCTCCGGTATTCGGGAGTTGCATAATTTCATAGTCTGAGGAACATGTATAAGTCATGAAGAAAGTAGTAGCAATGAAACTGTAACGATCATCGTGCTAAGCTAAGGGATGGGTCAAGTCAATCACATCATTCTCTAATGATGTGATCCTGTTCATCAAATGACAACTCTTTGTCCATGGCTAGGAAACTTAATCATCTTTGATTAACGAGCTAGTCAAGTAGAGGCATAATAGTGACACTCTGTTTGTTTATGTATTCACACATGTACTAAGTTTCCGGTTAACACAATTCTAGCATGAATAATAAACATTTATCATGATATAAGGAAATATAAATAACAACTTTATTATTGCCTCTAGGGCATATTTCCTTCAGTCTCCCACTTGCACTAGAGTCAGTAATCTAGTTCACATTGTCATGTGATTTAACACAAATAGTTCACATCTTTATGTGATTAGTTCACATCTCCATGTGACTAACACCCAAAGGGTTTACTAGAGTTGATAATCTAGTTCACATCGCTATGTGATTAACACCCAAAGAGTGATCATGTTTTGCTTGTGAGAGAAACTTAGTCAACGGGCCTGCCACATTCAGAGCCGTATGTATTTTGCAAATTTTCTATGTCTACAATGCTTTGCATGGAGCTACTCTAGCTAATTGCTCCCACTTTTAATATGTATCTAGATTGAGACTTAGAGTCATCCAGATCGGTGTCAAAGCTTGCATCAACGTAACTCTTTACGATGAACTCTTTGTCACCTCCATAACCAAGAAACATTTCCTTATTCCACTAAGGATATTTTTGACCGCTGTCAAGTGATCCACTCCTGGATCACTATCGTACCCTCTTGCCAATCTTATGGTGAGGTACACAATAGGTATGGTGCACAGCATAGCATATTTTATAGAACCTATGACTGAGGCATAGGGAATGACTTTCCATTCTCTTTCTATTTTCTGCCATGGTCGGGTTTTGAGTCTTTACTCAACTTCACACCTTGCAACACAGGCAAGAACTCCTTCTTTGACTGTTCCATTTTGAACTACTTCATAATCTTGTCAAGGTATGTACTCATTGAATCTATCTCTATAGATCTTGATGCCCAATATGTAAGCAACTTCACCGAGATCTTTCTTTGAAAAACTCCTTTCAAACACTCCTTTATGCTTTCCAAAAAATTCTACATCATTTTCGATCAACAATATGTCATTCACATGTACTTATTAGAAAGGCTGTAGTGCTCCCACTCACTTTCTTGTAAATACAGGCTTCATCGTAAGTCTGCATAAAACCATATGCTTTGATCACTTTATCAAAGCATATATTCCAACTCTGAGATGCTTGCACCAGTCCATAGATGGATCACTGGAGCTTGCTCACTTTGTTAGCACCTTTAGGATTGACAAAACCTTCTGGTTGCATCATATACAACTCTTCTTTAAGAAATCCATTAAGGAATGCAGTTTTGACATCCATTTTCCACATTTCATAAAATGCGGCAACTGCTAACATGATTCAGACAGACTTTTAAGCATCGATACGAGTGAGAAAATCTCATCGTAGTCAACACCTTGATCTTGTCGAAAACGTTTTGCGACAATTCGAGCTTTGTAGATAGTAACACTACTATCATCGTCCGTCTTCCTCTTGAAGATCCATTTATTCTCAATGACTCACCGATCATCGGGAAGTCAATCAAAGTACATACTTTGTTCTCATACATGGATCCCATCTCAGATTTCATGGCCTCAAGCCATTTTGCGGAATATGGGCTCATCATCGCTTCCTCATAGGTCGTAGGTTCGTCATGGTCTAGTAACATGACTTCCAGAACAGGATTACCGTACTACTCTTGTGCAGACCGTACTCTGGTTGACCTACGAGGTTCGGTAGTAACTTGATCTGAAGTTTCATGATCATCATCATTAGCTTCCTCACTAATTGGTGTAGGAATCACTGGAACTGATTTCTGTGATGAACTACTTTCCAATTCGGGAGAAGGTACAATTACCTCATCAAGTTCTACTTTCCTCCCACTCACTTCTTTCGAGAGAAACTCCTTCTCTAGAAAGGATCCATTCTTAGCAACAAAATATCTTGCCTTCGGATCTGTGATAGAAGGTGTACCCAATAGTTTCTTTTGGGTATCCTATGAAGACGCATTACTCCGATTTGGGTTCGAGCTTATCAGTTTGAAACTTTTTCACATAAGCATCGCAACCCCAAATTTAAGAAATGACAGCTTTGGTTTCTTGCCAAACCATAGTTCATACGGTGTCATCTCAACAGATTTAGATGGTGCCCTATTTAACGTGAATGCAGCTGTCTCTAATGCATAACCCCAAAACGATAGTGGTAAATCGGTGAGAGACATCATAGATCGCACCATATCCAATAAAGTACGATTACAATGTTCGGACACACCATTATGCTGTGGTGTTCCAGGTAGCGTGAGTTGCGAAACTATTCCACATTGTTTCAAATGAAGATCAAACTCGTAACTCAAATATTCGCCTCCGTGGTCAGATCGTAGAAACTTTATTTTCTTGTTGCGATGATTTTCCACTTCACTCTAAAATTCTTTGAACTTTTCAAATGTTTCAGTCTTATGTGTCATTAAGTAGATATACCCGTATCTGCTCAAATTATCTGTGAAGGTTAGAAAATAATGATACCCGCCGCGAGCCTCAACACTTACCGGATCGCACACATCAGTATGTATTATTTCCAATAAGTCAGTTGCTTGCTCCATTGTTTCGGAGAACGGAGTCTTAGTCATCTTGCCCATGAGGCATGGTTCGCAAGCATCAAGTGATTCATAATCAAGTGATTCCAAAAGTCCATCAGCATGGAGTTTCTTCATACGCTTTACACCAATATGACCTAAACGGCAGTGCCACAAATAGGTTGCACTATCATTATTAACTTTGCATCTTTTGGCTTCAATATTATGAATATGTGCATCACTACGATCGAGATTAAATAAACCATTTATATTGAGTGTATGACCATAGAAGGTTTTATTCATGTAAATAGAACAACAATTATTCTTTGACTTATATGAATAACCGTATTGCAATAAACATGATCCAATCATATTCATGCTCAACGCAAACACCAAATAACATTTATTTTTAGGTTCAACACTAATACCGAAGGTAAAGGGAGTGTGCGATGGTGATCTTATCAACCTTGGAATCACTTCCAACACACATCATCACCTCGCCCTTAACTAGTCTTTGTTTATTTTGCAACTCCCGTTTCGAGTTACTACTCTTAGCAACTGAACCAGTATCAAATACCGAGGGGTTGCTATAAACACTAGTAAAGTACACATAAATAACATGTATATCCAATATACCTTTGTTCAATATGCCATCCTTCTTATCCGTCAAGTATCTAGGGCAGTTCCACTTCCAGTGACCATTTCCTTTGCAGTAGAAGCACTCAGTTTTAGGCTTGGGTCTAGCTTTGGGCTTCTTCATGGGAGTGGCAACTTGCTTGCCATTCTTCTTGAAGTTCCCTTTCTTTCCCTTTCCCTTTTACTTGAAACTAGTGGTCTTGTTAACCATCAACACTTGATGTTATTTCTTGTTTTCTACCTTCGCCGATTTCAGTATCGCGAAGAGCTTGGGAATTACTTTCGTCATCCCTTGCATATTATAGTTCATCACTAAGTTCTAGTAACTTGGTGATAGTGACTAGAGAACTTTGTCAATTACTATCTTATCTGGAAGATTAACTCCCACTTGATTCAAGCAATTGTAGTACCCAGACAATCTGAGCACATGCTCACTGGTTGAGTTATTCTCCTCCATCTTGTAGGCAAAGTACTGTCAGAGGTCTCCTACCTCTCAACACGGGCATGAGTATGAAATACCAATTTCAACGCTTAGAACATCTTATATGCTCTGTGGCCTTCAAAAACATTTTTGAAGTTCCGGTTCTAAGCCGTAAAGCATGGTGCACTAAACTATTAAGTAGATATCATACCGAGCTTTGTCAAACGTTCATAACGTCTGCATTTGCTCCTGCAATAGTTATGTCACCTAGCGGTGCATCAAGGACATAATTCTTCTGTGCAGTAACGAGGATAATCCTCAGATCACGGATCCAATCCGCATCATTGCTACTATCATCTTTCAACATAGTTTTCTCTAGGAACATATCATAAATAAAACGGGGAAGCTATATGCGAGCAATTGATCTATAACATAGATATGCAAAATATTATCAGGTACTAAGTTCATGATAAATTTAAGTTCAATTAATCATATTACTTAAGAACTCCCACTTAGATAGACATCCCTCTAGTCATCTAAATGATAACGTGATCCAAATCAACTAAACCATGTCCGATCATCACGTGAGATGGAGTAGTTTTCAATGGTGAACATCACTATGTTGATCATATCTACTATATGATTCACGCTCGGCCTTTCGGTCTCCAGTGTTCCAAGGCCATATCTGCATATGCTAGGCTTGTCAAGTTTAACCTGAGTATTCCATGTGTGCAAAAATGGCTTGCACCCATTGTATGTGAACGTAGAGCTTATCACACCCGATCATCACGTGGTGTCTCGGCACGACGAACTGTTGCAACGGTGCATACTCAGGGAGAACACTTATACCTTGAAATTTAGTGAGAGATCATCTTATAATGCTACCGCCGAAGTAATCAAAATAAGATGCATAAAGGATAAACATCGCATGCAATCAAAATGTGTGACATGATATGGCCATGATTATCTTGCGCCTTTGATCTCCATCTCCAAAGTATCGTCATGATCTCTACCGTCACCGGCATGACACCATGATCTCCATCATCTTGATCTCTATCAATGTGTCATCACATGGTCGTCTCGCCAACTATTGCTCTTTGCAACTATTGCTATCGCATAGTGATAAAGTAAAGAGACAACAATAAGGCTTCTGCCAGTTGCCGATAACTTCAACAAAAACATGATCATCTCATACAACAACTTATATCTCATCATGTCTTGACCATATCACATCACAACAAGCCCTGCAAAAACAAGTTAAACGTCCTCTACTTTGTTGTTGCAAGTTTTACGTGGCTGCTACGGGCTGAGCAAGAACTGTTCTTACCTACACATCAAAAACGACAACGCGGTATAGTGATTGCTTTTTGATCTTTAGAAAGAACCCTGTTCATTTAATCCGATTCAACTAAAGCTGGAGAAACAGACACCCACTAGCCACCTGTGTGCGAAGCATGTCGGTAGAACCAGTCTCGCATAAGCGTACGCGTAATGTCGGTCTGGGCCACTTCATCCAACAATGCCGCTGAATCAAAAATCAACTAGTGACGGCAAGCAATATGTATATACCCACGCCCACAACTCCTTTGTGTTCTACTCGTGCATATAACATCTATGCATAAACCTGGTGTAGCGACCAGACCTCAAACAGTCTGTGCTGCTGTGCACCAGTGTCATCCCTGGATCAGTAATGCTGACACGCACAGTACAAATGGAGGATTTATAACAGAGTAGCAATCACACACTTATTACAACGAATATCTCAAGAGAGAATAAGTATGATAAATATGGCTTAAGGCCATCTAAATACGATAACAGCAGAAGGCTTGGAAGATAAGTGAGTCCATCAACTCCAACGACATCACTGAGTATAAGACCACGACCTAAGGAACCTTACTCGTCGTCTGAAAAGTCTGCAACATGAAACGTTGCAGCTCGAAAACGGGTCAGCACATGGAATATGCTGGCAATGTAACACATAGAGAGTAATGAACAAAATAATGATATACTACATGCATATATGGCTGGTAGAAAGCTCTATGGTTACAGTTTTGCGAAAAGCCAATTTTTCCCTACTTCAAAAGAATAAATTTTATTTAACTATCATGGTGGTTGTGAAACATTGAGAAGGTACCTCCAACTCAATCCCAATTAAGTATCATCATTAACCCAACAAAATTAATTAAAAGTAACATGGTGATGAGATTCATATGATAATCCAAGTACTAGATACTTAAGATGTCCATAACCGGGGACACGGCTAACCATGATTAGTTTATACACTCTGCAGAGGTTTGTGCACTTTTCTCCACAAGACTCGATCTCCTCCGTTGGAATTCTCGCACTTCATGGTGTTTGAGAAACGGATGACCGAGACACAGTCTTTCAGAAGCGAAAACTCTCTACTCCGGGTAGACAGTACCACCTACATCCCCTACATCTGCTAATCTACCTCTTCAAGAGCTCACACAACTTAATCAACTATGCTAGAGCCCATAATAGCTTGTGGCTGCACACGAAAGTTTCTAGCGTGAATAATCTCATGATCCCTTTAAGCCTGGGTGGCGGTCCATATGATGATCACACGGGTACTCCGGGATATCCAAAAATACAGGCAGCACTGGGTTCTCCAGGTGCCTCAATCCACCCAGATGTGAGTTTTAGTTGCCACCTTAAGTAAACCATTAATTAACAATCTCACATCTGTCATGAATATCTCTCAAACCCAATCCACGTCTACGAACATAGCATGGCAATATAAGCAACGTAGAAGTAACTCCCAAGGGTTTGATAATAAAACACGTAATAGGTACTACCTCATCTACTTCCCAATACCCACAATTTAATTAGATCCTAACCATGCAATGTTTGAGGATTGATCTAATGCAATAAAAACTGGGTATGGAAGAGTATGATCAAAGTGTTACTTGCCTTGCTGATGATCCGTGAAACCTAGAGATTCGAAGTAGCAAGCGGCGCACTCCTGGTACTCTATCGCAAACAAACAAGCAAACAATAAGTACTCATCTAATGCACATGTGAAACTCAAATAAAGATCCAACCAGAAAGTTCAACTTAAGAACTCCGGTTTCCAAAAAGATTCAACTCAAACGAAGCAACGAAAGTCAAACGGCGAAAGAAACAAGCTTCGTTTACTAATCTGGATCTAGGTAAAATTTTACAGTAGCAAAAACTTGTTTGAGTGGGTTAAACGGAAAGAGAATTTCGAGACGAAACTCTAGGCGCTTGAATCGCCTGATTCCGATAAACGAGCGAAAAGTTAAACGAAAACGAAGATCTGATCACGAATCAAGATCTGGAATAATCGCGGAAAATCCGACGAAAAAGAAAAACTGACGAACAGTTAAACGAACGGACGTTCGTTAACAGCGACAATCCGACGAACACGTTCGTTAAAACGAACGGGTCGGTGAACGTTCACTAAGTAATAAAACCAAAAAAATAACCGATCTAAAAAAAACTAGGGTTTCGAAAAAAATAAACCGAATCGGTTTTTTTTAAAACCGGACTCTGCGGCGGCGGCTTCGGCTACCTCGGCGGGCAGCTCCGGCGGGGCGGGCGAGGGGCGGCAGGCTCGGGCGGCGACGGGGCTCGACGGGAGGCGGCGCTCGGGCTCCGGGGCAACGGCGGGTGCGGCGGCGGCGCGGGCTCTGCAGGCGGCAGCAGCGGGTGCGGGTTGGGGCGGCGGGGTGAGGAGAGGTGGCGGGGGCAGGGGGTATTTAAGGAGGGGGAGGGGGTGGCGTGGAGGAGGGGGCAAGGCGGCGGCGGGGCGGCGTGCTCGAGCCAGACTCGGCGGCGGCGCGCGAGTCGTGCTCGGGAGGGAGACGACGCGGGGGTGGGCCGGCCTGGCTCGGCTGGGCCTCGGCCCGGTCGGGCGTGGGATTTTTTTTCTTTAAAAAAAATATTTGCTGAATCTAAAAAAATCACAGAAAAATAAATAAAAATCCAAAAATGCTAAAACAAAATTTTCCCGTCTAATTAAAATAATTAGAACAAGATGAACATTTTTGACCCAAAAATGCAGTTTTGAAAACGTGCAATTTTTTTAATGTAATTAAAATTGCAAATAAAATCCGAATAAAATCCAATATTTGATTTTTAATATTTTTCCTCCAATATTTCAATTATTTTGGAGAAGTCATATTTTCTCCTCTCATTTATTTTAGTATGAAATTTTTTTCGGAGAGAAAAATATTTAAAACCAAAAATCCTCATTTTATTATTTGATAAAAATCAAATATGAAAAACCGGGAAATTCCCCAACTCTCTCCGAGGGTCCTTGAGTTGCTTAGGATTTATCGAGGATTTGCCAAAATGCAATAAAATATGCTATGCAATGATGATCTAATGTATAACATTCCAAATTGAAAATTTGGGATGTTACAAACCTACCCCCTTAAGATGAATCTCGCCCTCGAGATTCGGGTTGGCTAGAAAATAGG
Source organism: Aegilops tauschii subsp. strangulata (assembly GCF_002575655.3). Lineage (NCBI taxonomy): Eukaryota > Viridiplantae > Streptophyta > Magnoliopsida > Poales > Poaceae > Aegilops > Aegilops tauschii. Next base: position 89,560,420 of record NC_053039.3, on the reverse strand, counting down.
TGAGAGGGGTTCTTCCGTAGATCTTCCTCTCGCTCCCAGGTGGCTTCATCTTCTGTATGGTGACTCCACTGGACTTTGCAAAACTTGATAACCTTACTGCGGGTGAGTCGGCTGGCATACTCAGGAATCTTAACTGGCTTCTCCTCATAGGTCGAATCACTTTCTAGCTGAATCGCTTCCAGTGGCACTGTATCTCTCAGTGGTATCTCAGCCATCTCTGCGTGGCACTTCTTCAACTGGGAAATGTGAAATACATCATGAACTCCTGACAATCCTTCAGGCAATTCCAGCTTGTAGGCAACTTCTCCCATACGTTCCAAAACTCTGTATGGTCCTACAAAACAAGGCGCTAACTTTCCCTTAACTCCAAAGCGCTTCACTCCTCGAAGTGGTGATACTCGAAGATAAACTCTGTCTCCGACCTCGTGAACTGTCTCCTTACGTTTTGAATCCGCATAACTCTTCTGCTTGGACTGGGCTACCTTGAGCCTATCGCGAATCAACCTCACTTTCTGTTCAGACTCTTTAACCAAATCTGGTCCAAACAACTGACGGTCCCCAACTTCGTCCCATAACAATGGTGTTCTACAGCTCCTTCCGTACAAAGCTTCGAAAGGGGCCATCTTCAAACTGGTTTGATAACTGTTGTTGTAAGAAAACTCTGCATACGGCAAATTGTCATCCCAACTAGATCCATAATCTAGCGCACAAGCTCTTAACATGTCTTCCAAAATCTGATTGACTCTCTCGGTCTGTCCATCTGTCTGTGGGTGAAAGGCTGTACTGAATTCTAGCCTGGTTCCCAAGGTTTCATGTAACTGATTCCAAAACTTTGAGGTAAACTGGGTTCCTCTATCTGATACAATTGTCCTCGGAACTCCATGCAAACATACGATTCTGGTCATGTATATCTTTGCCAACTTAGCACTGGTGTAAGTGGTCTTCACTGGGATGAAATGAGCTACTTTCGTCAAACGGTCGACTACAACCCATATTGAGTCATAGCCTGAACGAGTCCTGGGCAATCCCGTGATAAAACCCATGCCTAGTTTATCCCACTTCCATTCGGGTATCGGCAATGGTTGTAGCAATCCCGCTGGCTTCTGATGTTCTGCCTTCACTCTCTGACATACATCACAAACTGCTACATACTCCGCAATATCCTTCTTCATTCCGGTCCACCAGTAAGTATCCTTCAAATCCAAATACATCTTGGTATTTCCTGGGTGAATCGAATACGGTGAATCATGGGCCTCTTGCAAGATCAACTTCCTGATCTCCAGATCATTGGGCACATAAACTATAGCGACCAGACCTCAAATGGCCTGTGCTGCTGTGCACCAGTGTCATCCCTGGATCAGTAATGCTGACACGCACAGTACAAATGGAGGATTTATAACAGAGTAGCAATCACACACTTATTACATCGAATATCTCCAAAGAGATTAAGTATGAAAACATGGCTTAAGGCCATCTAATAACGATAACAGCGGAAGACTTGGAAGATAAGTGAGTCCATCAACTCCAGCGGCATCACTGAGTATAAGACCACGACCTAAGGCACCTTACTCGTCGTCTGAAAAGTCTGCAACATGAAACGTTGCAGCCCGAAAACGGGTCAGCACATAGAATATGCTGGCAATGTAACACATAGAGAACAATGAACAGTAATAACGCTATACTATATGCATATATGGCTAGTGGAAAGCTCTATGGTTACAGTTTTGCGAAAAGCCAATTTTATCCTACTTCAAAAGGAATAAATTTTATTTAACTATCATGGTGGTTGAAACATTGAGAAGGTACCTCCAACTCAATCCCAATTAAGTAACATCATTAACCCAACAAAATTAATCATAAGTATCACGGTGATGAGATTCAAATGATAATCCAGGTACTAGATACTCAAGTTGTCCATAACCGGGGACACGGCTAATCATGATCGGTTTGTACACTCTGCAGAGGTTTGTGCACTTTTCCCCACAAGACTCGATCGCCTCCGCTTGATTCTCGCACTGCATGATGTTTGAGAAACGGATGACCGAGACACAGTCTTTCAGAAACAATCACTCTTTACTCTGGATGGACCGGTACACCTACTTTCCCCTACATCTGCTAGTCCACCTCTTCAAGAGATCCTGTAACCTACTCAGCTATGCTAGAGCCCATAGTAGCTTGTGGCTGCACACGGAAGTTTCTAGCATGAATAATCTTATGATCCCTTTGAGCCTGGGTGGCGGACCTTATACATACAGACAACACTGGGTTCTCCAGGTGCCTCAATCCACCCAGATGTGAGTTTTAGTTGCCACCTTAAGTTGAACCATTATTAAACATCTCACATTTGTCATGAATATCACTCAAACCCAATCCATGTCTACGAGCATAGCATGGCAATAATAAAAGCAACGTAGAAGTAACTCCCAAGGGTTTGATAATGTAAAACAGGTAATAGGTACTACCTCAACTACTTCCCAGATGCCCACAATTTAATTAGATCCTAATCATGCAATGTTTGAGGAATAGATCTAATGCAATAAAAACTGGGTATGAACGGGGTATGATCAAAGTGTTACTTGCCTTGCTGATGATCCGCAAAACCTAACGAGTCGAAGTAACAAGCAGCACACTCCGGGTACTCTATCGCAAACAAACAAGCATACAATCAGTACTCAACTAATGCACAGGTAAAACTCGAATGAAAGATCCAACCAGAAAGTTCAACTTAAGAACTCCGGTTTGCAAAAAGAATCAACTCGAAAGAAGCAACGAAAGTCAAACGGCGAAAGAAAGAAACTTCGTTTGCTAATCTGGATCTAGGTCAAATTTTACTGTAGCAAAAACTTGTTTGAGTAGGTTAAACGGAAAGAGAATTTCGAGACGAAACTCTAGGCGCTTGAATCGCCTGATTCCGATAAACGAGCGAGAAGTTAAACAGAATTGAAGATTCGATCAGAAATCGAATCTGAGAAAATAACGGGAAAATCCGACGAAAAAGAAAAACGGACGAACGGTTAAATAACGGACGTTCGTTAACAGAGAAAAACCGACAAACGCGTTCGTTAAAACGAACGGTTCGGTGAACGCTCGAAAAATAAGAAAACCGAAAAAAAACCGATCTAGGGGTTTTTTTTTAAAACAAAGGGTTTTTTTATATAAAAAAACCGGTCAACGACGGAAAACGGCCGGCCGCAGTACCTCGACGGCAGGCTCCGGCGAAGGGCTCCGGCGGGGTGGGGCTTGGCGGCGGGGTGCGGGGCTCGGGGGGGGGGGGGGGGGCGAGGGGCGGTGGCTTCGGGGCTCCCGGCGGCGGCGGCGGGCAAGGCAACCGGCGGCGGCGGTGGGCGAGATGCGGGCGGGCGGTGGCGGCGATGTCGGCGGCGGCGGCTCGGGGTGAGGAGAGAAACGAGGGGGGGTATTTAAGGAGGGGGGGGGGGGCGTCGGTGCTTGGGGAAGGGGGCACCCGAGGCGGCGGCGGCTTCCGTGCACGGGACGGACTCCGGCGGCGAGCTCCCGTGCGGAGGAAGGAGAGGGCGCGGGCGGGCCGTCGGCTGGGCCTTTGGCCCAGTCGGCGCGCGGGCATATATATATATATATATATATATATATATATATATATATATATATATATATATATATATATATATATTTAAATAAGTTCCGCGGAAAATATTGCGTAGAAAAATAAATAAAAATCAGAAAAATATGAAATAATTTTTCTCCGTCTAGTTAGAAAATCTAGAATAGGGTGAACATTTTTAAAATCAAAAATAAATATTTTGAAAACATGCAATATTTTTAATGCAATAAAAATTGCAAATAAAATCCAAATAAATTCCAAATAATGTTTTTAACATTTTTCCTCCAGTATTTCAATTGTTTTGGAGAAGTCATATTTTCTCCTCTCGTTTATTTAAAATGAAATATTTTTCCGAAGAGAAAAATAATTAAAACCAAAATCCTCGTTGGAAAATTAATTTGAAAAATTCGGGAAAATCCCCAACTCTCTCCGAGGGTCCTTGAGTTGCTTAGGATTTATCGAGGATTTGTCAAAATGCAACAAAACATGATATGCAATGATGATCTATGTATAACATTCCAAATTGAAAATTTGGGATGTTACATAAACGCGGTCCTCAAACCATAAGGTATCGTGCTCATCCTCACAAAATCCCTTGGCTTTTCCTTTGCTCAACTTTTCCTTTAACTCGTCAATCTCCTTGTCTGTCTTCTGAGCTTCTCTGATCTTTTCCATCAGGGTAGACTGAATCTCCAACGTTGCTAAATAGCCCCTCGGTACTATCTCCAAACGTAGCTCGCGAAGATCCTCGGCTAACTCCTGGGGTAACTCTCCTGTCATGAGTGTGTTGACATGGCTCTTTCGGCTCAACGCATCTGCTACTACGTTAGCCTTCCCTGGGTGATAATGCAATCTCATATCATAGTCCTTAATAAGCTCCAACCATCTCCTCTGCCTGAGATTCAACTCCTTCTACGTGAAAATGTACTTCAAACTCTTGTGATCCGTGTACACCTCACAATGGTTTCCGATGAGAAAATGTCTCCATGTCTTCAACGCATGCACTACGGCTGCTAATTCCAAATCATGCGTGGCATAATTCTTCTCATGGGGTTTAAGTTGTCGTGAAGCATATGACACAACTCTTCCTTCCTGCATAAGCACTGCTCCAAGTCCTCGACGAGAAGCGTCGCAATAAACTTCATAATCCTTGTGTTGATCTGGCAGAATCAACACTGGTGATGTAACCAATCGTTTCTTCAACTCTTGGAAACTAGCTTCACATTCCTCAGTCCAATTGAATTTGGTGTCCTTCTTCAATAGCTCAGTCATGGGTTTTGCAATCTTTGAGAAATTCTCGATGAACCTCCGGTAGTATCCTGCGAGTCCAAGGAAACTCCGGATCTGTCCAACTGACGTGGGTGATTCCCAACTTGTTACTGTGTCAAATTTGGTGGGGTCTACTGCTATTCCTTCTCCGGATATAACATGTCCGAGGAATCCAACTTCCTTCAGCCAAAATTCACATTTGCTGAACGTGGCGTATAACTGGTGTTCTCTGAGTTTCTCAAGTACCAAACGCAAATGCTCCTTATGCTCTTCTTCATTCTTGGAGTAGACTAAAATATCGTCAATGAACACCATGACGAACTTATCCAAAAACTCCATAAACACTTTGTTCATCAGGTTCATGAAATAGGCAGGTGCGTTAGTCAGACCAAATGACATAACAGTATACTCATATAGCCCATACCTGGTGGTAAAAGCCGTCTTAGGTATATCCTGCTCTCAAATCTTTAACTGATGGTATCCTGATCGTAGATCGATCTTGGAAAATACCTTAGCTCCTGGTAAGCGGTCAAACAAATCATTGATCATCGGCAGTGGGTACTTGTTTTTGATGGTCACTTCATTCAATCCACGATAATCAACAACCATCCTCAATGATCCATCTTTCTTCTCTACTAGAAGTACAGGTGATCCCCAAGGTGATGAACTTGAGCGAATATAGACTTTATCCAATAACTCCTTAATCTGCTTCTTAATCTCCTCCAAATCTTTTGCGGGCATCCTGTACGGTCTCTTAGATATTGGCCCTATGCCTGGCAAAAGTTCAATCAAGAACTCAATATCTCTATCCGGTGGCATGCCTGGCAACTCTTCTGGAAATACATCCGGGTAATCCTTCACCAATGGTACTTCCTCCTGTACAACTCCTGATAAGGAATTCACTTGAGTCCTCATCGGCACATGCCGGGATACATACTTAATCCTTCTTCCTTCTTGGGTGGGAAGCAAAATCGACTTACTGGCACAATCGATGTTCCCTCCATACTTTGATAACCAATCCATGCCTAATATCACATCCAATCCTTGCGATTCCAATACGATTAGGTCTGAGGGAAACACGTAGTTACCAATCCTTAATGGTAACCGATCCCACCATAAACTAGCCAGATACTCTGCTCCTGGCGAGGTTACTAACATGGGTAACCTGAGGGCTTGGGTTGGCAGTTTATACTTATCCACAAATCCCCTTGGTATGTATGAATGCGATGCACCAGTATAAAAAAGAACGAGTGCAGTAAATGACTTAACCAAAAACTTACCTATTACTGCATCAGGCTGTGCTTCAACCTCTTCCACGCTAACGTGGTTCACATGTCCTTTGCTGAAAGGGTTCGGCTTCTTCCCAGAGCTTCCATTGCCATTTCCATTCTGGGCTTCAGGACAGTCGGTTGCATAATGTCCAGTCTTCTGGCACTTGAAACAAGTAATGTGACTTAGATCCCTCTTGGCTGGGGTAGATGGGTTATTACAGTTCTGCCCGTTGCTTCCTCCATTCCCATTCCCATTCTTGGGTCCATTATGGTTGTGCGAACTACCTCCTCCATGGGTATGCTGAAACTGTCCTCCCGGTTTCGGGGCAAAACATGGCTTCTGCTGGGCTCCAGAATTGTACTTCCCTTGTCCATACTTCCTCTTACGGTTTTCAATCCGCTGCTGCTTCCCTTCAATCATGAGCGCTCTATCTACCAACTCCTGGTAGTTGTTGAAGGTTGCTACCATTAGCTGCATGCTCAGCTCATCATTCAATCCTTCCAAAAACTTCTCCTGCTTGGCTGCATCTGTGGCAACGTCGTCTGGTGCATAACGTGCTAACTTACTGAAATCCTCCACATACTGGCCTACGGTGCGTCCTCCTTGTCGTAGGTTGCGAAACTCACGCTTCTTCATAGCCATAGCTCCTGTTGAAACATGGGCTGTACGGAAAGCTTGTTGAAACTGGTCCCATGTGAAGGTGTCAATAGGGTGTGTGGCTGTGTAATTCTCCCACCATGATGCTGCGGGTCCATCAAGTTGATGTGCGGAAAAATGCACTCTTTCCGCATCTGTGCATCCTGCAGTGGTCAACTCCCTTCCAACTTTGCGGAGCCAATCATCTGCAACTATTGGCTCGGTGCTGCTGGAAAACACCGGCGGGTTTAGCCTCAAGAAACGGGTTAGGTGATCAACAGGTGGTGGTGGTGGGTTGTTGTTGCCTTGGTTCTGTACTAACACTTGCATCAGGGCATTCTGTTGCTGAATCAACTGGGTGATCTCCGGTGGGAAAACAAATCCGGTGTCGCGTCTCGGAGGCATCTGATAGGTTAGAAAAGATGAGAGTTTAGAATAGAATGAGGTCTAGAGAGAAAACACTACCCATATGCCCATGAGACAAACACAATCAATATCACTCAACCAATTCAAACAAGGCATACAATCGATCTAACTGGCGTTACAAAAGTGCTTGAACTATACTATTATATGGGGGAAAACTACTACTGATATGGTGGTCTACTAGAAATTTTGATCAGTCGAAGACTCCATGATATCTGCTCCAGCTTCATCAACAAAGTCATCTTCACTGGGGTCCGAGTCGGTGTCGTCGATGATGATGTAGTTATCCGGGCAAGCGCATTCATCATCTTCTGCTTTTGATACTGGATTTCCCATGAATACTCCAATCTTCTTCTCCAGGTCGTCATTCTTCCCTACTAGTGCGACGATTTCCTCCAAATAATCCTCGCGTGTAGCCTTGAGTTCTTCCTCCAACTCCTTGATCTTCGTCAATGCCTTCTTCAGATCTATCTTGTCTGAGCACATCTGGTCTCCTGGCGACGAATGTGTTGGTTTTTCTCCTGGATGAAAGCTGCAATTGATCCATCCTTCTTGGTGCTAATCATCTCCCATTGCTCGTCTCGGCGTCCACAAATCTGATAAATAGTATCCTTAAGCTCCCCGTGGTAGACTTCTCCAATGCGTCCCATAGAGATGTGGGCTGCCATGCTCTTCCCTAAACTCCAGGTTGGTGCTTCAAAAGCCAATTTTATAGACTCAGTGACTGGCGTAAACGTCCTTCCTGGAACTTGAACTTGAATCTTCCAGCTCTCTTCTTCAGGTAATGTGACGTTGTAGGTTCCGGTGATGCTTGGTATTCCAATGTTCAAGTACTTAGTGACTTCCTTCAAGTGTCGTCCAAAAGGCATATCTTCATCTGGTTGCATGAACTTGCTCCTTGCATCCGCCATTCCTAAAAGAGTAGAAAGTGGAGAGGGGTCAGAAATGAGAAGAGAGAAGTGTTCTAGGGTTTAAGCTTAGTGGTCGTGTCCTACAGTCAGCGTGTGCTCTGATACCACCTTTGTAGCGACCAGACCTCAAACAGTCTGTGCTGCTGTGCACCAGTGTCATCCCTGGATCAGTAATGCTAACACACACAGTACAAATGGAGGATTTATAACAGAGTAGCAATCACACACTTATTACAACGAATATCTCAAGAGAGATAAGTATGATAAATATGGCTTAAGGCCATCTAAATACGATAACAGCGGAAGGCTTGGAAGATAAGTGAGTCCATCAACTCCAACGGCATCACTGAGTATAAGACCACGACCTAAGGCACCTTACTCGTCGTCTGAAAAGTCTGCAACATGAGACGTTGCAGCCCGAAAACGGGTCAGCACATGGAATATGCTAGAAATGTAACACATAGAGAGTAATGAACAAAATAATGATATACTACATGCATATATGGCTGGTAGAAAGCTCTATGGTTACAGTTTTGCGAAAAGCCAATTTTTCCCTACTTCAAAAGAATAAATTTTATTTAACTATCATGGTGGTTGTGAAACATTGAGAAGGTACCTCCAACTCAATCCTAATTAAGTATCATCATTAACCCAACAAAATTAATTAAAAGTAACATGGTGATGAGATTCATATGATAATCCAAGTACTAGATACTTAAGATGTCCATAACCGGGGACACGGCTAACCATGATTAGTTTATACACTCTGCAGAGGTTTGTGCACTTTTCCCCACAAGACTCGATCTCCTCCGTTGGAATTCTCGCACTTCATGGTGTTTGAGAAACGGATGACCGAGACACAGTCTTTCAGAAGCGTAAACTCTCTACTCCGGGTAGACAGTACCACCTACATCCCCTACATCTGCTAGTCTACCTCTTCAAGAGCTCACACAACTTAATCAACTATGCTAGAGCCCATAATAGCTTGTGGCTGCACACGGAAGTTTCTAGCATGAATAATCTCATGATCCCTTTGAGCCTGGGTGGCGGTCCATAGGATGATCACACAGGTACTCCGGGATATCCAAAAATACAGGCAGCACTGGGTTCTCCAGGTGCCTCAATCCACCCAGATGTGAGTTTTAGTTGCCACCTTAAGTAAACCACTACTTAACAATCTCACATCTGTCATGAATATCTCTCAAACCCAATCCACGTCTACGAGCATAGCATGGCAATATAAGCAACATAGAAGTAACTCCCAAGGGTTTGATAATAAAACACGTAATAGGTACTACCTCATCTACTTCCCAATACCCACAATTTAATTAGATCCTAACCATGCAATGTTTGAGGATTGATCTAATGCAATAAAAACTGGGTATGGAAGAGTATGATCAAAGTGTTACTTGCCTTGCTGATGATCCGTGAAACCTAGAGATTCGAAGTAGCAAGCGGCGCACTCCGGGTACTCTATCGCAAACAAACAAGCAAACAATAAGTAATCATCTAATGCACAGGTAAAACTCAAATAAAGATCCAACCAGAAAGTTCAACTTAAGAACTCCGGTTTACAAAAGGATTCAACTCAAACGAAGCAACGAAAGTCAAACGGCGAAAGAAACAAGCTTCATTTACTAATCTGGATCTAGGTAAAATTTTACAGTAGCAAAAACTTGTTTGAGTGGGTTAAACGGAAAGAGAATTTCGAGACGAAACTCTAGGCGCTTGAATCGCCTGATTCCGATAAACGAGCGAAAAGTTAAACGAAAACGAAGATCTGATCTGGAATCAAGATCTGGAATAATCACGGAAAATCCGACAAAAAAGAAAAACTGACGAATAGTTAAATGAACGGACGTTTGTTAACAGCGACAATCCGATGAACACGTTCGTTAAAACGAACGGGTCGGTGAACGTTCACTAAGTAATAAAACCAAAAAAAACCGATCTAAAAAAGTAGGGTTTCAAAAAAAATAAACCGAATCGGTTTTTTAAAAAAAACCGGACTCGGCGGCGGCGGCTTCGGCTACCTCGGCGGGCAGCTCCGGCGGGGCTCCGGCGGGGCGGGCGAGGGGCGGCGGGCTCGGGCGGCGACGGGGCTCGACGGGAGGCGGCGCTCGGGCTCCGGAGCGGCGGCGGGTGCGGCGGCGGCGCGGGCGCTGCAGGCGGCGGCGGCGGGTGCGGGTTGGGGCGGCGGGGTGAGGAGAGGTGGCGGGGGCAGGGGGTATTTAAGGAGGGGGAGGGGTTGGCGTGGAGGAGGGGGCAAGGCGGCGGCGGGACGGCGTGCTCGAGCCGGACTCGGCGGCGGCGCGCGAGTCGTGCTCGGGAGGGAGACGACGCGGGGGTGGGCCGGCCTGGCTCGGCTGGGCCTCGGCGCGGTCGGGCGCGGGATTTTTTTTTCTTTTTTAAAAAAAATATTCGCCGAATCTAAAAAAGTCGCACAAAAATAAATAAAAATCCAAAAATGCTAAAACAAAATTTTCCCGTCTAATTAAAATAATTAGAACAAGATGAACATTTTCTTGACCCAAAAATGCAGTTTTGAAAACGTGCAATTTTTTTAATGCAATTAAAATTGCAAATAAAATCCGAATAAAATCCAATATTTGATTTTTAATATTTTTCCTCCAATATTTCAATTATTTTGGAGAAGTCATATTTTCTCCTCTCATTTATTTTAGTATGAAATATTTTTCGGAGAGAAAAATAACTAAAACAAAAAATCCTCGTTTTATTATTTGATAAAAGTCAAATATGAAAAACCGAGAAAATCCCCAACTCTCTCCCAGGGTCCTTGAGTTGCTTAGGATTTATCGAGGATTTGCCAAAATGCAATAAAATATGCTATGCAATGATGATCTAATGTATAACATTCCAAATTGAAAATTTGGGATGTTACATCTGGCTCTGATACCACTGTTGGGGAATGCAGTAATTTCAAAAAAAATCCTACGCACACGCAAGATCATGGTGATGCATAGCAACAAGAGGGGAAGAGTGTTGTCCACATACCCTCGTAGACCATAAGCGGAAGCGTTATGACAACGCGGTTGATGTAGTCGTACGTCTTCACGATCGACCGATCCTCGTACCGAAAGTACGACACCTTCGCGATCTGCACAAGTTCGGCTCCATGACGTCCCACGAACTCACGATCCAGCAGAGTGTCGAGGGAGAGCTTCGTTAGCACGATGGCGTGATGACGGTGATGATGATGCTACCGGAACAGGTTTTCGCCTAAGCACCGCTACGATATGACCGAGGTGGATTATGGTGGAGGGGGGCACCGCACACGGCTAAGAGATCAATGATCAACTTGTGTGTCTATGGGGTGCCCCTGGCCACGTATATAAAGGATGGAGGGAGGAGGAGGCCGGCCCTCATAGGGCGCGCCCAAAGTGTGGAGTCCTACTAGGACTCCCTAGTCCTAGTAGGATTCCACCTCCCACATAGAATAGGAAAAAGGGAAGGGAGAAGGAGAAGGAAGGAAGGGGGCGCCCCCTTTCCCTAGTCCAATTCGGACCAGTTCATGGGGAAGGGGCGCGACCACCCTTGAGGCCTTTCTCTCCTTTCCCGTATGGCCCATTAAGGCCCAATACGAATTCCCGTAACTCTCCGGTACTCCGAAAAATACCCGAATCATTCGGAACCTTTCCGATGTCCGAATATAGCCTTCCAATATATCGATCTTTACATCTCGACCATTTCGAAAGTCCTCTCATGTCCCCGATCTCATCCGGAACTCCGAACAAACTTCGGTCATCAAATCACATAGCTCATAATACAAATCGTCACACAACGTGAAGCGTGCGGACCCTACGGGTTCGAGAACTATGTAGACATGATCGAGACTCATCTCCAGTCAATAACCAATAGCGGAACCTGGATGCTCATATTGGTTCCTATATATTCTACGAAGATCTTTATCGGTCAAACCGCATAACGATATACATTGTTCCCTTTGTCATCGGTATGTTACTTGCCCGAGATTCGATCGTCGGTATCTCAATACCTAGTTCAATCTCGTTACCGGCAAGTCTCTTTACTCGTTTTGTAATGCATCATCCCGTAACTAACTCATTAGTCACATTGCTTGCAAGGCTTATAGTGATGTGCATTACTGAGAGGGCCTAGAGATACCTCTCCAATACTCGGAGTGACAAATCCTAATCTTGATCTATGCCAACTCAACGAACACCATCGGAGACATCTATAGAGCATCTTTATAATCACCCAGTTACGTTGTGACGTTTGATAGCACACAAGGTGTTCCTCTGGTATTTGGGAGTTGCATAATCTCATAGTCTGAGGAACATGTATAAGTCATGAAGAAAGCAGTAGCAATGAAACTGTAATGATCATCATGCTAAGCTAACGGATGGGTCAAGTCAATCACATCATTCTCTAATGATGTGATTCCGTTCATCAAATAACAACTCTTTGTCCATGGCTAGGAAACTTAACCATCTTTGATTAACGAGCTAGTCAAGTAGAGGCATACTAGTGACACTCTGTTTGTTTATGTATTCACACGTGTACTAAGTTTCTGGTTAATACAATTCTAGCATGAATAATAAACATTTATCATGATATAAGGAAATATAAATAACAACTTTATTATTGCCTCTAGGGCATATTTCCTTCAGAACCAGCTTTGGCGAACATTCCCCATGACCTGGGAAGCCAATGAGGGTTTAGTGTCATGGTCACTGAACAATCATTTTGTTAGGTTCAGAGCTGGCTCAAAATTTCTACTAGGTCAAATTGGAGCTCTACTTGGACAACTCTTTGTAGTCTAATGCCGATCTGCGTGATTTTGGTTTATTTTCTACTTACAAAGTCATAAGCTACAAGAACACTTGGCAATCTAAGAATCCATGTTGGAAAAGGAATAACGTGTACTCTTTTTAAGCATGAGAAAATTTTGGCATGAATCTTGGAAACTTCAAATTGATGCTAAACAGTCAGCAAACTAGTCTAATATGGATGACTTACAATGGTTTTAATTTACTGAACTTTTGTGTGGTGTGCTCGACTAAGAGCGACAAGATTGATGAACCTATAGGTACATCAAATACTTCTTTTTTTGTGTTGTACATCATAGCAATCATGGCGCGGACTAGCAAGATAAAAGAGCAGCAGCATGCATGAGCTCCTCATGAAGGATAGAGGCGATTTTCTTTTCGGGGCGACAATTGAAGAACTAGAAGAGGTAGTCTCTCTCCCTCTTTTTATAGTCCCACTGCTATGCATATCAGATACACACACATGCATCAGTCACACTAGTTTTCCATTTTTGGTTGTGTCTCCTTTTGTTTATGTTAGGATCCAAACCCTGCTAGGACCACTGGTCTGAATATGGACAAACAAAGTCAGTAGCTGCATGTGGTTTACGGTGAGGAAATCCAAGTGAGGGAAGTTGCTCGAAGCATATTGTATAGTTGCTCAAGGCACAATGTATAGTTGCTCAAAGAGCAACTGACCTTTTCTCCTTTGTTAGAGTTTCTCAAAAGTAGAAAAAGGTAAATAGACATCTTTCACAACAATGTTAATTCTGATAGCCCAAAATAAAATACATAAGCTTTATGCGCCGCACCATACACCCAAGACAAATTAGCAACCCTCTCCGCATCGTCCATGTTATTTTTTTAACATAACAAATGCTAATTTTAAAATATAAGTTAGGATCTTGCTGCCCCCCCAAAGTGGTTGATTGCTCTTCCATGTCAGTCTCTTTCAAACTAACTAGAAGCCTCATCCGATGGCCCGTTGTCAGTGTCAAAACCGGCAGACCTCGGGGTAGGGTCCCGAGCTGTGGATTCCTGGATCAATGGTAACAGGAACGAAGGAGACAAAGTTTTACCCAGGTTCGGGCCCTCTAGATGTAGGTAAAACCCTACGTCCTACTCTTGTTTATATTGATGGAGTACCAAGTACAGAGTTGATCTACCTCGAGATCATATGTTGTGGTCTAAAACCTGAGGGTATGATGAATAATGTCATAATAATCTAGCGACTAGCCTGGCCTCGGCTTATATAATGTACCGGAGGCCTAGGATAACGAGAGACCTAGTCGAATACGTTGGTGGAGAGGAGTCCTTGTCTTGATCATCAAGTCTTGTGGAATCTTCCTTATGTGCGGCATGGGCTTCCCGAAGTGGCCCATGAGTGAACCACCATGGGGGTCCTCGGCCCGATCCAGCTAGTCGGGAGATGACGTGGTGAGTACCCCCTAGTCCAGGACACCGCCAGTAGCCCCCTGAACTGGTCTTCAAGTTGGGGACGCTCCTCGATTCTTCTGAACTATTCTTCATCTTCGGTTGTCAATCTTGAAAACTGGTTCAACAAATCTTCTTATCTTCGATCTTGAGGATCGCCAAAGTAAATTCAAAGGGTTTACACATCGGGTATCCTGAGGAGCCCCTTTAAGTTATCGGCCGTTATCAATGCCTTTTTATTTTTACTCCCACCACGGGTTTGAAGTGTTTCCCGTGCAGTGGTGTCCTCTCATGTCCGAGCTCCAACGCCGGACTGCATTCGAGGTATCTTTTGCAGCCGAGCACCAACGCCGGAGCGCTTCCGAGCTTCAACGCCGGAATGTATCCGAGCTCCAACGCTGGACTGTATCCGAGGTGTCATAGATTACCATGGTCTTGAAAAAGTTTTAGCCAAGCTTAATGCCGGAAATGCCCTCTAAGGAGCCAGCCACTTGCATCCGAGCTATATGCCGAGCTGCTTCCGAGGTGGCTCAACACCACGGTCATGGGCTGATTGTTTGCGGATTTTATTTCCGATGCGTATAAATTTATTTGCTGACGAGATGTATGGCCAGTAGCCCTCAAGGTGTCTGTCGGCCTAAAATCCGAGATGCACCTGAAGGAAAATATGAAACCGTTGATCCTAGTAGCTTTTGAGACTCAGGTCATGAAATCGGCCTGAGGATCAACTCCTAGCTCGACAGCATACATAGGAATAGAAACGCAGTGTAATATATTAGAGGTAATAGTCATCAGCGGACGGGCCCTTGAGAGAGGGTTTTGAGAAGTCGCCGTAATATATTAGCTTGATGCCGGATAAGTCCCAGATGGTACTTATTGTTGTCCGAAGACGCGTTTGCCCATAGTTCGGTCCAGCCGAACACTGAGCACTTTGAATTTTCTGCATTGAATAGGCAATGCAGTAGCCCCCGAGACACTGGTCGGGTGGCAACACCTGATCAGGGGATTGATATGCCCCTTTTAATATTAGTGAATGATAAGCCCGAAGCCCAGCAGCCCCCGAGCCTTAATGTGGGCACGGGTGGCCGAATTAAGGACCGATATCCAGAGTAAAATCAAAAATTATGTGTAATGATTCTACGTATCCAGGTACTTTAGATCATTAATGCTCAGATCCGCATTGTACAAAACTTTGTTGACCGACCATCGGCTTCAACCTCGTCGGCCATAAGCCGGGGAGTGTTTGTCATACTTTATAAAGCCGTTATAAGGGCAAACATTTATGGAAAACATGGCAATCCAGCCATACGGTTTTATAAACAAAGGTACGCAGAGAGATATGAAACATCTTCCAAAGAAAATAATCCCACTATCGGTTCCTTTCTTTGGGTTGTCATGCTGATCATGATCATGAAACCTCGCCTCCAATCAATCTGGGAGGAAAATATTGAGGATTTAGTTCGGGGAAAGTTCCCGAACTCTATGGTATTAATGAACCAAAATTTTCACTTCCGTCATTGCCGAGCAATTATATACTTTAAGATCGCTAGCTTTCGACTTCACCCAGTCTGAGGTACTAACTCGGATGACCCGGTAGTAACAATCACAGAGGTGCTCCCTTTACCGCCTAGCCGAACAATCGGGAACGTAGGGGTAAGCACAAGAGCCAGGCAACCTAGCTTGGCCAAAATCTTAAGTCAAATTGATGCATATTTATGGCTTTATAATGATGATTACGGAAGGTAGCCCTCGTATATAAAATACAAACACCGATGATATATTTATTTTGACTCCGTTGCGATCGTTTATCACTTGAAAGTGGCCCATCGTCGGCTTCCACCCCCTTTTAGATGCTACGCAGGGTGTTTCCGCAATAACAAGACAAACCTTAGCTGACGTCTCGGTGCCCGAAGGCGGTTCTGTTAGCAGAAACGAGGAAATCAAATATGCGGGCTTTATAACTTTCACTTAGTCATAGGAGCTTTAAACTGGGGAAGCTAGCTACGAGCCCCCGGTTAGTGTTCGGCACCGACCGAAGTCTAGCCATTATCACTTCGGCCAATGTTATCGGTATCGATCTATAGTTTGATACCGTCATCGGATCGCTGACCAGTTTATGCCCATTGTGACAGTCGGTTTTCGACTTTCTCCACTGAGGTGCTTAACCATTCGAGCTGGAAGCACAATCGCAGTGGTTCTCCCTTTGCACACCTAGCCGAACAAAGCAGAACGTAGGAGGCAAGCACAGGAGCCGGGCAACCCAACTATTGACCAAAGACATAATTCAAAACCGATGCATATATAGCAATATCCGAGAATTTTTGTGCCAAATCTCTAAAGGTGTCCAACGCTGCACTACGAGACTTATGCTGGAAACAAACAAATAGTTTAAAAGTGCCATAGGCTTGAAAAACCAAAAAACTTCAGTAAAAACTTTACGCCCGAACTAAATCAAGTCATTTGGTGCCAATCCGAAAATTGGTCTTACTTTTGTGCTTCTGTCGTGCATTAATATGACACATCCGATCTCAAGACTTCAAGCGGGTCAGCCTACGGCTGGAACCTCCTATCCCGAAGGCGGAGTACTGCTCATTAGACCAGTTTAGCGAACTAAACTCGAGAGGTTACCAGAGAGAAAATGGGCTATCCGGCTATTGACCACACACTCGCGTCGAAAAAGGAGTGATAGAAAAAGATTTTGCAGCGACTAGGAAGAAAACACATTTACTATAAAATGGCTCATATAAATTTAAGAGCCCCTAGTAAACTTGGGTAAAAGAATTTTATGTATAATGATTGTATGTACCGAAGTACTTATATCACATCTGTGTTCACCCGAACTTTTAAATGTGTCTTAACCGACCGCGGCTTCTCCCTCTTCGGTCAAGGGCCGAAAAGTGTTATGTACTCCACCTGTCGAGAATCTCGATGGTGCTTCCAATAACCAGGCAATCAGGCCATAAGGCTGTAACAGACAAAGCGCACTCAGTGAACTTATGCTATATTACTGACGAAGTGTAAGAAGCATCTTCGAAGAAAATAGTACCCCATCGATACCTTTCATCGGTTGCTCATTGTTACTATGAGACTTGTGCAATAGATTTTTGTACTCATGAGTTCCGTTGTGTGCCGACCATGATTGAAAACAATAAGAGCGCTAGCTTTTGGCTTCACCCAGTCTGAGGTCCGAGCTCGGATGACCCGATCGTGCCAATCGCAGAGGTGCTCCCTTTACTCCCTAGCTGAACAATCGGGAATGTAGGGGTAAACACAGGAGCAAGGCAACCCAGCTTGCGGGACACTTAAGTCAACATGGTGCATATTGTGGCGTAATACACGAACAAGGAACGAAGCCATACAAGTATAATCATATGCAAGAGGAAAAGCTTCATAAAGGAAGCCCCCAAGTAAACGGGGTATTTGAATTTTTGTGTCACAAATAAAGTTTTGACAAGGAGGTTTTTCACAAACAACTTTTTGCCAAAAAAGTATAATGCTTGGTCGAACCGAACAAAATTGAAAACTAAAAGTTTTTGAGCATGAAAGCGACTTAGCTGGTTAATGTGCTCGGCATTGATGACGTGGTCCGAGCTTACGGCGGGATGAGCTCCCAGCCCCCAAGCCGGTCCCGAGGTGGCAGAGCAAAGAGCTTGACGCTCTGAAGTGGCGACATAGCACGGCCGATGCAGGCCGACAGTGTGACGCCGAAGTACCCGGTGTGGGTTAATGAAGTGATGATGAAGCCCCCGGTCCAGCCGAGGTGATGTGGTATGTTGATACGCCGAGGTGACAGCGCTGCCCAGTCCGGATCATTTACCTGTGCACAGAAGATAGTACAAGTCGGAGATAATAGTAATAATAATAATTTTTAAAAAGGATGCATGATTAATAATTTACGCAATGTGAGTAATAAAAGAAATATGGCCTGTGTGCCGAACACTCGATGAGGTAGAGCTCCCTCAGCGATGCCAAAGTCCCGAGGCAACAGTATGGCAATTCGACCAACAAGGTGATGACGCGAGCCGATTTAGGCCGATTGGGACGATGACGTCGGCTTGCCGGAGTGACCGCGTGACGCAGTCGAAGTCGATTACCTACACATGTAAAATAGTTTAGTCCAACAATAATAATATAAATATATAAATCCTCGCGTAATTAATTTATGCAAAATAATTTATTTAAAGATATGTGGCCCGGCGCCGAAGTCAATGTCGATGCAGGGCATCGGCGTGATGCGGTAAAGGCGTGGCAAAGCCGAACCACCACGCGACCATCGTTAATGCGGCCTCCAATTGATAGACCTGTATACAGATGATGGAACAAACAAGAGTAATAATTCCTCGGGAAAAATAAACCCAAACAAGCAAAAATTACTAGGATTAATAGCACCTGATTTATTTGTTGTAGCAATCCGAAGAAAGGTGACTCCCAAAATTGGGACTCAATCCACACACCCATTGCCTGATGGGCGATAAAGCGACGGTTTGGCGACGCTGGCAAAGGTTGGCTCGCCGAGGCAAAGCCTCCGGTCCAGCTAACGTGACGAAGCTGGTCGGCTGGTGACGTCGGAGTCACTGGAGTAGGTTTGATGAAGATATGGTGAAGCCCCCGGTCCAGCCGAGGTGACGGAGCGGGTCGGTAAGGAGACATTGCAGCTGTCGTGTCAGCCGAGGTGTTGAAGCAGTTTGGCGTGATGGACATCGGCTTAAAGAAGCAACAGCGCGGCCATGCCGACGCAGGTCGTAACTTGTGACGCGGTCAATGCCGGCTTGATGAAGTGACCATGCGGCGATGCCGGTGTGCCCGCTTCGTGTGATCCGTAGGGTGGCGATGTTGGTGATGATTTATCCTTTGAGATTCCGAACTCTTTGTTCGGATCGCCGAGATGATGATCCGAAGAAGTTGAGCTCGGCTCAACAAAGCAGCCGTGAAGCAATATTGTCGGATTGGTTTGACACCAGCATGATGGTGAAGATTACCTCCAAAAAGGAGCAAAATTCGTGAGCATGTGTTCGGAAACAAAACACAATACCCTAGAAAGAGATTCTTCCAAAAAGGTTGTCCAATATCTCGTTCATGAAGAGAGATGATCTCAGGTCGGATTCGTATTTGCGCAGAAAACAGATCCGAAAAGTGATGCACTAATCAGAAGGTTCCCGGAGTTTGAACGGTCGGATCGAGCTGAAATTTTGTGAGGTGGTAGATATGGAAATTCCGCAGCAGATGAACGGTTGGATCTTCCAAATAACCTCCGAGCTGGGCTCTAGAGACCACGCCCTAAACTCATCCTGATTCCCGTCCAGAATCGACAGGGCTCTGGTATATCGGAGATCGGCGGAGATTGCTCCATCGGAACGCGATGAAATTTTACAGGGTTGTTGTAGACTCAATTCCGCACAATTCCATCGAAGGAATCATCAAAGCGCTGCTCGAGGAGGTGGTGGTAGCGGATACAAGTTTGCTGTCTGGAAGAACAGCATGGTTGCCCGAGGGCAATGTTGACATTGAGCCCCCGAGCTCCTCCATGATAATGATAGAGATCGGAGTTGATGTTTGATGAAGGCCCTCGTCCAAACATGACAATTGGAGGCGGGGCACAATCCTTGGTCAAGTCAAGGTGACCAGTCGAGCCGGCGACGAAGACGCCGACGTTGTAGTTGATCTGCAGGCGAGCCATTGATCCTTGGTCGATCTCACAGCGGAACTCTCAATAAAAGCACCATTGTCGGTGTCAAAACTGGCAGACCTCGGGGTAGGGGGTCCCGAGCTGTGGATTCTCGGATCAATGGTAACAGGAACGAAGGAGACGATGTTTTACCCAGGTTTGGGCCCTCTTGATGAAGGTAAAACCCTACGTCCTGCTCTTGTTTATGTTGATGGAGTATCAAGTACAGAGTTGATCTACCTCGAGATCATATGTTGTGGTCTAAAACCTGAGGGTATGATGAATAATGTCATAATAATCTAGCGACTAGCCTGGCCTCGGCTTATATAATGTACCGGAGGCCTAGGATAACGAGAGTCCTAGTCGAATACGTTGGTGGAGAGGAGTCCTTGTCTTGATCATCAAGTCTTGTGGAATCTTCTTTGTGTGCGGCATGGGCTGCCCGAAGTCGCCCATGAGTGAACCGCCATGGGGGTCCTCGGCCCGATCCAGCTGGTTGGGAGACGACGTGGTGAGTACCCCCTAGTCCAGGACACCGTCACCCATCTCGAAGCTTGACAGTCCCACATCATCTCCCTGTGAAAATAGCAACACAAAAGAAGGGGCCGGTAGGGATAGAGCAACTTCGAACCAGAATAGAACAATTGCAGGCCATAAATCAAGCACCACAAAAAAACATGGTGTAATTTGGGAAGAACTACCATACAACAAAAGCAACAAAAACACAATAAAAGATACTAGAGTTTCCCTACATAGTTTGGGTCCTTTTTTAATGCACAATACATGAAAAATAACATAGTTGCCCATAATAAACCATACAGTTGCGTAAAAACAAGTATCCAATTGCTCAATCCTCCTGAGCAGAAACATGGTGTGGACGTAAAATAATTGGTGAATGATCATAGAGGGGGGTGGAGCTAGACATGAGGACATGAATTAAACCAAGAAGTGTTTTTAGGGGATTAAGTTTTTTGGTGAACCCGCCGTTTTTTAGTCGCGCGGCTAGTCGTGACTAGTCATCGACGAGTCGCACTGTCAGATGTCAACTCAACCTCTTGAGTAGTCGAGATTAGTCAATTGGCTAGGCATGACTCGTCAAGAGTCGTTACCCTAGAATGACCCGTCGACTCGAAAACCTGGGGTGAACCCCTCCAAAAACGAACATATGTATGTTCTTTATCCCTTTTTTTAGGTGTCATAGTTTCCCACATTCAACCATACAATTGCCTAAAACCATTTATCCAGTTGCCCAACCCTCATGAGCAGAAAAATTAGCAAGACCATATTTTTGCAAATATCTAAAGGTTTTAGGTACCTTTCAATTAGGTTTGTGTCATAGAGCTGCGCCACAAAATTCTTTTTCCTCGAGGTGGGATCCTTGGCGCGATAGTAAATACTCGGCAAATGATCCTAGAGGGGTGTGGGTGCAGCTGGTATGAGGGCATAACTAAAACCACATAGTGTTTTTAGGGGATTAAGTTTTTCTGTGAACCCCTCAAAAAGCAAACATGTGTATGTTCTTTATCCTTTTTCCAGGTATCATAGTTGCCCACAATGAAGCATACAGTTGCCTAAAACCATGTATCCAGTTGCCCAATCCTCATGAGCAGAAACATTATCAAGACCATATTTTGGCAAATATCTAAAGATTTTTGATACCTTTCAATTTCAATTAGATTCGTGTCATATAGGTGTGTCAAGAATTTCTTCTCCTTGGGGTCTGATTTATGGGATGTAGCTAGACATGGGGGCAAATGATTTAGGGGATTAAGTTTTTCTTTGAACCCCTCCAAAAATGAACATGCGTATGTTCTTTGTTCCTTTTTCCAGGTGTCGTAGATGAAGATATGAGGCAAAGGACTATGTGCGCGTGTGTGTTGTTGGCTTGTTGCCCAAGGAAAACAATGGAGTTGTTCCAAAAACTTCACAGAGTTGCCCGCTAAATCACAATATCCGGATCACAGGCAGCAATGAAACTGGGGAGGGGGTTGGGGTGGGACGCCTTTACGTGTGTGTTTTCTGCTATACTACTAGCTAGTCGCCTGAGGAAAATAATAGAGTTCTTCAGAAAACTCTAGAGTTGCCCGCTAAATCACACTATCAGGATCACAGGCACCAACGAAATTGAAAGGAAGTTGCTTCTTTTAAAGTGGTATAGAACATAAATATATTTTATATATTTTTGTTAAGAAAAACAGTTCCTAAATTTGTGTGGACAAAGTTTGATCATATTTTGCATTGAACAAGCTTCTTACATTTTTACACCGACAAAATTGTTTATAGCATACATGATAGTTGCTTTAAACCAGTATGCTTGATGCTTGGAGAAGGGGCACATGTGTGGGAGGGACGCATGGCTTATATTGTTAACAAAAGCACAGAATAGTCAGAATAGTTGCTTAAAAAGCTACATGTAGGAAGTGAGACTAGCTCACTTGGCTAGTGGAGTGGATGTACAACCCAGCCACCTAGGTTCAAGTCCTCACGGACGCGAATTTGGGTTCTTATTATTAAAAAAAACTCGCTGTGGGGGGCTTCCCCTACCGCTTTCCTTTCAAAAAAAAAGCTACATGTGTATTTCAATCTTCTATGTTTTTGCTGGGAGAAGGGGTGCAAGGGTCTTTATGCAGTATTGTTTTTCCTGTGAACCTACACGAGATGCTGCAGCCCCTAAGGTTTTCTCTGGCAAACTCAGGACCAATGTGACGAGGGGGTAGAGGGAGGAGCTCACCTTTTTTCTGGTGGGAGGCGGAAGACAAGGAAGGGGTGATACTGAATAGGAGGTGTGGGAAGACGCCCTGGAGGGGAATTGGTGGGGCATGCTGATCACGACAGCTGGCTTGGAGCATGGCATCATGTATGATTCCGCGGGAGCGGGAGGCCATGTGCGCTACAGGGAAGGCCCCCCTGTAATTTCCTTTTCAAGCGGCACAGGACAAGTACCTGCCATATACGGCGATGCGCTGGGGCGCGTCAACGAGCGCCTGTGCGCCCACTAGCCAGGTCCAAATAAAAGTGCTACGGTTGGGAATCGAACTCCGAAACTAGCGATGCTTACTAGCAGTGATAGCTAGCTGAGCTAGGGGCTGAGTATGGCTTCTATTTTTTTTCGAATTTTTGCTCACCGCGTGATAATTAGGCCGGCCCGCGTGCGCATCGCTTCAGCGAAGCCGCGACGTTCGGACGCACACGGGCTGCGTATAGGAGGGGAGGTCCTGCTGGACGCCTGTTAGCGTCAAAACGAGCTGCTTTCGCTAAGGTGCGCGCAAATGGGCCAGCCCAATTCGCAGGCGCCGAGCGAATCGCAAAAATAAAAGCGCTACGGTTGGGAGTCTAACTCCGAAACTAACGATGCTTACTAGCAGTGATAGCGAGCTGAGCTAGGGGCTGAGTATGGCTGTTATGGAGCACTATGAGTAAAATCTGAAAAGCGGAAGGTCCGGGGTTTTTCAACATATTTTGGCCAAAAAATTGATTTTTTTTAATAATGCGACCAAATGTTTGGAAATCGTAATTTTTTCGAATATTCATTTTTAAAACGTGAACATTTTCTAAAATTGTGAATAAATTTTGAAAACTGAACAATTTTCCGAAACTTGAACAAATTAAAATACTCACTGAACATTTTCTTAGTATACCTTGAACATTATTCAATTACTCAATGAACATTTTTTAAAATATACAATGAAGTTTTTCTCAAATGCACTTGAACAAAATTTCTATACACGATGAACTTCCTGTATACAGGAGTGAACATTTTATTAAATGTACGGTGAACATTTTTCTTCAATACAGTGAACAAAAAAGAAATTCTGAACAAAATTTGAAAACGTGATTTTTTTGGAATTTCAAACATTTTCTAAAAATTCAAACGAATTTTTTATAATCCTGCACAATTTGCAGAGAATTTGACTTTCTGGGAAAACAGAAGAACAATAAATCAGAAAAAAAGAAAAGGAAGAAATAAGTAGGAAAAAAAATAAAAGGAAAACGAAAAATAATAATGAAGAAAGCCAGAAAAACCTGTAAGACAAAACAAAAGAAGGAAAAAACCGGTTTAGGGAACCTTCTAGAAAGTTCCCCAAACCAGTTCCGCTATAAGTGGGCCGGCCCGTGTCGGTCGGTCGCTTCGCTCGGCTTCAGCGAAGCTGCGCCGATTTGACGCTAACAGGTGTCATATAGGATCCACCGTATTTCGATAGGGGGAGCCACTAGTAAATGAGCGCTCCTTCGGGAGCCTCGCAACGATCAGCGCAACTTGGCGCGCTCTCAGCCATTCGCCACGTGTCGCGCTCTGGGCGCTCCCTCCGAATTTTATTTTTTCGCAAGCGTTTTCGGCTATTAAATGGTTTTTATTTCTGGTTTTTTCGACGTTTTGGTTTTCCACCAGTCTTCCTTAGCTTTTCGACCAAAAAAAATTTCGAAATTTTTTTTGCCCGAAAAAACGCTTTTTTTCCTTTCAAGAGAGTCACGGTTTTGCTTTCGTGAGAGTCACGGCCGTGCCTCTCAGAAAAAACGTGTTTTCTATTTTTTTCCTTTCGCGAGAGTCACGGTTTTGCTTCCGCGAGAGTCACGACTGTGCCTCTCGAAAACGAAAAAAATGCGTTTTCTGTTTTTTTCCTTTGTGAGAGTCACGGTTTTGCTTCCGCGAGAGGCACGGTTGTGCTTTCGCGAGAGTCACGGCCGTGCCTCTTGGAAACGGAAAAAATGCGTTTTCTATTTTTTTCCTTTCGCGAAAGTCACGGTTTTGCTTCCACGAGAGGCACGGTTGTGATTTCATGAGAGGCACTAGCGTGCCTCTTTCGGAAAGGGAAAAAATCCGTGCTCCTGGTTTTGTTTTTTCGACTAGTCCTTTTGGCCAGTTTTTTCTTGAAAAATAAAGTTCATCAAAACCTATCAACATGGGATCTAGTTTTGAAGATCTCGACGCGAGAAATCCAACGGTGAAAGCGGTTTGAGATTTGGACGTACGGTTTGAGAGATAAAACGTTTCGAATAAACAGATCTACAAAAAGGGAAAACTCCCAGGTTGCGACAAGTGGCGTGCTGCATGTGTGCCACTTGTCGCAACGTGGGAGTTGGAGTGATCTTTGCAACGAGTACTCCTCAACAAATGATTTCGATAGGAGATCCCCTAAATAACACCTCAAAAAGAAACATGGAGTTGCTAATTTAATATTTGGTACGTTGGATGTATAGCCCATGGGTGTCAACTACCGCAGGTCACGCTTGACTCATCATCGCCGTCGCCGCTATCTCTTCCGCTGTTGCGACCGAACATCTTGCGGACGCATATGCACATGAAATTGCAGCATTCATCGCCCCTCATTACCTCACCCTCAGTTTTCCAGAAAAAGCCAGATTAAATGTGCAGCCACCACCTTCACGTTTACAAACATGTCTGTGCTACCATTATCATGTACCATCGGTGGTCTATCTTTGTTTCGATGCTACTCCGGGCATGGGCGGAGATGCAGTTCCGTTGCCGAGCACCCACATCATCAAGGAAGACACGTCGTCCTCTGCTTCGAACCGCCTCCCTCACGCCAGGCCGGTCTTCCTCGACTCACCTCCGATGGCCTCTCTAATTGTGGGAACAAAGGACGGGCGTTCCGTTCTCGGACACCCAGAATCCTAGATCACCGAAGAAGGCACAACCGACGAGGCCTCCACGCGACGTTGCTATGTTCCCGTGGCCGCCATCGGCGGCGATGATAGTTGGGGAGTCCGACTCAATTAGCAAATAGGACTTCCAAAGGGACTCGACCTTTGGGGCTAGCGCATCAGCTTATTGGATGAGCACCTCCACTCTTTTTAGAGAAAAGGCGGCATCCCGACTTTAAATTAATAAAGCCATCAGGGGATGAGCACCTCCACTCTTTTTAGAGAAAAAGCTGCATCCCGACTTTAAATTAATAAAGCCACCAGGCAACAAGAGTAACAGCCGAACATCCAGTACAGACAAAGTATCGAACCAACGAGCAGAGATAAAACGGCCACAACCGGCAATATGGCACGCATGCCAGCGGAAGAACCCAACAAAAACAGACTAAGACGAAGGTAGACCAGAAGATGCAACACAAACTAAGATGACCTGGACCGAACACTGCCGGAGATAGAAGTAGCAGATGCACGCACACGAGAGATGAGGACGTCCACAACCGCCTTGTCAGCCTCCTTAATCAGAGATTTCCACTATTGCAAAGATATGGACAGTTTGAAGATGAGGTTAACCGCCGAGTTAAGGAACACCTGCTCAATAGTAAACTTGTTTCTAGTCGTCAATAGGGTCCAACACATGGCCGAGAAGCCAAACCAAAACAACCTCTTGAACTGACCACACAAGGTGGCCACAAGTAAGCGGAGGGCAGAGAACTTAGAAGGAGCCCAAGGGACACCCATCCACTCCCTGAGACAACTCGAAAGCAAAGAAGCTAGTGGACATCGAAACAAGATGTGGCCAGTATCCTCCAAGCTCCCGCAAAGAGAGCAGAACTCTGTACCCGGGCCAAGACATTTCTTATTCTGATCAGCAGCAGGAAAACGGCCCCTCATGGCCTGCCACATGAATATTTTGATCTTAGGAGGCACTGTAGCACACCAAATGGGCTTGAACTTAGACACCAACGGGTTAGAGGACAAAACACAATAATAGGACTTAACTGGAAAATGGCCAGAGGGAGAATGAGGCCAGGAGACCTCATGCTGAATCTCAGAGAGCACAGGGAAGAGAGCAGCTGAGCGATGCCAATCTTCCAACTCTATAGGAGATAGGACCCGACGGAAACCGAGGTCCCAACCACCAGCCGCAAGCTCCGCGATGGAGGCAGAAGGAGACGACAAAAAAGAAAAAAACACAGGAAAGGAAAATGCCAGGGGTCCATCCCCCACCCACCAATCCAACCAGAATCGAACAGAAAGACCATTGCACTACAAAAAAGTACACTTCCATGATGATACGTGTTTGTCACAGTAGGTCACGTTTTTTGTCATGCATGTACATCCATGACGACTTTATGACAGAATCAAGATAGTCATACCTGTGCTGTCGTAGAAGTGTTCCATGACAATACCAAAATTATCATCACGGAACTGTTCACTTTCATGAGGATAAATGACGTGTCATAGAAGTGCTTTCGTCAAGGGTAACCGACATGTGGCATCCACCGTAACGGGTCACCGTTAAGATATCGGGTTCCAGTTTGGATCCGATAAACCGGTAACACCGGGACCAATGGGGATTTTCCACGCGTAAAATTCTCATTTGCCGGAGGAACCACATGGCAGCTTCGCGTTGTTTGCATATAGCCCATTTCCAGCCCGCTAACTCACGACCCATTATGGACTATCAGAATTAGGCCCAGTAGCGTCGTCGGGGCCGTCCAATACGATTCCAGCCCGTTGTAACTTCCGGACCATGTATGGCCCATGACGTCTTTCGGCCCATATGAGGCCCTTTGTAACTCTGGGCCAAAAAAAGGCCTGTGGTGAAACTGGCCCAGAATGAATAGTGTATCGCTTTATACCCATTAACTGCCCATTATTCCATTGGGCCGTTTCTAGCCCGTGTTATCTTTCGGCCTTCTAAGGCCCCATTTACTATTGGGCTCAATTCCGGCATTCGATTACTTACGGTCCGTTACTGGCCTGTTCCGCTTGTGGGCCAAATTCAACCCGTGGTTAAAGTCGGCCAGTCTGTGGCCCGTTAATTCATTGGGCCGTTTTCATAGCGTCATCAATTATGGCCCATTACTGACCCATTATGCCTGTCGATAGAATTAAGCCCATTGTACACACGGCCTATTAACGACCCGTTATGCCCGACCCATAAACAGACGATTCTGAGTCTAGCCCATTTACGGCCCATATTGCGGTATATTAATGGTCCACGAATGTACGGCCCATGTTTGGCCAATCTATCAAACGGCCCGTAGATGGCCCATTGAATCCACGGGTCGTAGAAGGCCCATGGATCATATGAACCTTAGGAAGCCCACTACAGCAGCCAGCAGGACAATGGTTACAACAGTCCGTATGTTTCCCATGGTTATTGTGGCCTAGTTCTAAATAAAAAGGTTACCGCGGAAAAAGAACTACAGCGACTACAAGCTAAAATAAATAAGACAATAAGGAAATAAATAAGCAAGCAACTTACGCTAGGCTATTACGACTATTACAAATATTACATCCACTTGGCATCAAAGTTCTCCACCAGTGCAAATGTCGTGAACAAAGCAGCATATTACATACACTAGGCATCTAAATTGGCCACCAGTGAAAATAAACGCGGCCGCAAAACAAGTCCAGAACTAAAACCACTTCAAAAGAGCTCAAGAAACGACATCCTGGATACCCACCATGCTGGCAAGAAGGTTAGCAAGCTTATTAGTTTTCTCTTGTTTGGCGCTAAAATCGTCCACCGCTTGTTGTTGCACCAGAAAGTATGCATCTGAATTCTGCAGGGACTTCCTCAGTCCTTCAGCTTCTTGCCGCAGCATAGCTGACTGATGCCTTTCAGCTTGTAGCTGAGACTGAAGAAGCCGAAGTGACTCAGGCAGCAAGTTTGAGGAGCTTGTGCCAGTGGTAGTGGCCAGTAACTCAAACACTACATCAACGCAGGACTTTGGGGTTGTCTCACTGTCTACAAGATAGTTTTTATCACCTTTTTTGGAGACCAATAGGGTTGTCTCACTATCTTCAACCTTATCTGCATTACTTTCTGTCAGGTTCTACGGTAGGGTGCGTCGACTGCAAATTAAAATTTTCCTATGCGCAGAACAACCAAGAACATGCTACGGAAGATGGATCACAAATCATTACCACTAGACGCGGAGTGCCGTGCAACGGAAGAAGAGTTGGGGCAGCGCGTCTCCTCCTTGTCCAATCTCCCTCGAACAGTCGGTCGTCGGTTCCCACGTACAAGTTCACTGGAGCGGCACAAGTGCACCGCCTCTAACGGTATCCGCGCGTGCAGGGGGAACAGCGTGCAGCAGACTGCTAGGTCCGATCACACAGTCAGCGGTCGAGTGGAGGTGGCTATTCGCAACACATGCAAACCCTAGTGACAGCGCCGAAGCGATCAATCGCATGAGTGTGCCGCACCCCCACTTTATATAAGCGTCCGTCGCAGGCTCAACACTTGGGCCTCACACGGACCCTAATGCCCAAAACCTGTTCGGCCTGGATCCGAGTCCGAGTAGGATCACTTCTGACTCATGGAGTCGGACCGGGCCTCACATGTTCCTTCCCTTCAGCGCACGACCCCTTAGGTTCTCGTTCACTTGGTCGCAAGTCATATCACATCCGACTCAGCTGGTCGGTAGCGGCCTCTAGCAAAGCGTGCCGACTCCAAGTGTCCGATGAAGCAGGTTAAGTGAACCCGTACATCACACTTCTATTCCCTTTGCCACACGATATATATTGTTGGGCTCAAGGCGAGTCTGTCATCCTTGTGCTAGCCCGATCTCGTTCTCGTTCACGTGATGTCGACCACAAAACGGATTATCTCATAATCCTAATCGCATGGCCATGCTTATCTTGGTCGGATCACACGAGGGGCCCAGAGTATATCTCTCCTGATCGGAGGGGCAAATCCCATCTTGCTCGACCATGTCTCGCAGCATGGGTCTGGACGCAGCATGGGTCTCGCAGCATGGGTCTGGACAACCCTGACTCATCAAGCATGAGGCAGAAATAATGTTTCGACTAAGTGCAGGAATGTAATAACAATTATTCAATTCCAAAATAAATCCAGAAGGAAGCTGGAGCTGCATCGTGCCAACCTCGAACGCAACAACTCTTGCTTTGTTGCCGACCCTGATGTCAATCTCCCCTTGTGCCACACGCCTAGTTCTTACCAGCCCCTGCATCGAGTTGCAAATATGAACAACCGATCCGGTATCAAATACCCAAGAGCTGCTAGGTATGTCAGCAAGGTAAATGTCTATAACATATGCAACAAGTGTATCTTTGCCCGAAGAAGCATTTCCGGCCTTCTTGCCATGCTCTGCAAGCCAGTTGCTATAGTTCCTCTTCTAGTGACCGGTCTCCTTGCAATGATAGCAAATGGTCTTTGAGTCCGGTCTAGACTTCGGCGCAGCGGCGTAGGTTACCGTCTCTGTGCCCTTTGCCTTAGCCTTTTTCTTGGACAACTCTTCTTGAACTTAGCCGATTTCTGCACCATCAACACTTGATGTGTGCCTTTCTTAATATCCCGCTCTGACACTTTGAGCATCCTATGCAATTCAGTGAGCTTCTTATCCATGCCATGCATATGATAGTTCGAGATGAACGTCCCATAGCTGGGCGGAAGAGAACCCAGAACTACATCAGTAGCCAGCTCATTCAAGAGAGGGAAGCCCAAATGATCCAAAGCTTGCACATATCCGATCATCTTGATCACATGTGGGCTCAGTGGATCACCTTCCTTCAGCTTGTAATCCATCAAGGATCGCCAGACATTGAACCTTTCGGTCCTAGCCTGTGTCTGAAACATGCTCTTGATACATTCGATCATATCATATGCCTCAACATTTTCGAAATGCTGTTGCAAATTGGGCTCCATACAAGCCAGCATCAGACAGCTGCTCTCCGTTGATTCATCAACGAGTTTTTGGTAGGCATTCTTAGTTGTGGTATTAGCATTATCGGCAGGTTCCTCAGGAAGTGGATCCTCTAGAACATGTTTGTTTTTATCATGCTTGAGAACAATTCTCAGATTTCTATACGAGGTGGTAAAGTTTGTTCCATTCAGTTTATCCTTTTCCAGAATTGATTTCAATGCAAAGTTGTGTTGAGCAGGTGGTGCCATTGATCTACAACATAAAATATGCAATCACTAAGCTGCATTTATGTAGAGTAATTCAAGCCTTAAATATAAATACTCCCACTGAAGTTGGCATCCCTCTGCAAACTCTTAGTGATTCAGGATGCGACTAGCACATGCGACTAGTGAGCTTTAGCATCACTGCTAGACAACATGCCTATCCGGTAAGCAACTCCTTGCTAATCGTATCTCTATACGACTCCTTTCGGTCGGGAAGGTATCTCATACCACGGCCCCCAACCTTCTTTGCCAGAAGGCCCAAAACCGTTTTGATAGCCTTGTCAAGTTAACCTGACGCAGTGCATGTCCGTGTCCGACACGAACCCTCCAGTTCAAGGACACCTAGCAGCACCCCAATTTTATGAGCCCACTACTAGACTTACTTGACGTGCGAAGGTGCAACATCGGGAATGGCAAATTGCTTGATATTAACGAGGGATCTTTCTACCATTCTAACATGCATAGAAAATAAGAAGCATAGAAATCACAAATAAAACATATATTGTGAAATAGTATGGCTCCTTCATGGATGTTCTTCCAGGTTGGCTCCGACTCCGATGACCATTTAGGAACTCCATCTTGTTTGTCATGCCGGGACGCCAAGCCACCAACATGATCTCTATTGTCCAAATACTACAACTAGTAATGAATTTTACATAGAGTCACAAGTCGACACGCAGGTCGTTATACAATATAATAACAGCACTTTGGCTCCTGCCGGCTGACAAACATGAGACGCAAGCCATGTATAATTTACACACATGCATCACATACACATGAGCCATACTATTCACATCAAACCTGCAAAACAAAGTTACGCATAGAATTGCATTCTACCTGTTTGAGTGATCGTGTATGAAATACAAGGCGCTACGCACACGACGGATACCGACCGGTAGGGTAGGTTGTGTCACGACCTCATTGACTCCGATCGTCAGAAAACATAGCCACATCGATCCCCATGTGCAGTTGATCTCATCAACCGTGCAAACAGCTGATCTCCTCAACGACAACATATCTCATCTATCGCCTCCACATATCTAATATGCAAATGATCCGAATTCAAATCCTATAGCAGAGGCTCTGATACCACTGTCGGGTTCTATGGTAGGGTGCGTTGACTGCAAATTAAAATTTTCCTACGCGCAGAACAACCAAGAACATGCTACGGGAGATGGATCACAAATCGTTACCACTAGACGTGCAGTGCCGTGCAGCGGAAGAAGAGTTGGGGCAGCGAGATCTCCTCCTCGTCCGATCCCCCTCGAACAGCCGGTCGCCGGTTCCCACGTACAGGTTCGCCGGAGCTTGGCTTATATATTCCAATGAAGCATGGCCAAACTATATGATTTTGTAGGGTTAAGCTTTCTTTAGCTATATATATGTTATTTTGATAAGACATAATTGCTTGGTTAGCATGCTTGAAGTATTATTATTATTATTATGTCAATATTAAACTTTTGTCTAGAATCTTTTGGATCTAAACATTCATGCCGCAATAAAGAGAATTACATTGAAAATTATGTTAGGTAGCATTCCACATCAAAAATTCTGTTTTTATCATTTACCTACTCGAGGATGAGCAGGAATTAAGCTTGGGGATGCTTGATACGTCTCCAACGTATTAATAATTTTTGATTGTTCCATGCTATTATATTATCCATCTAGGATGTTTTGTATGCATTTATATACTATTTTATATGATTTTTGGGACTAACCTATTAACCTAGAGCCCAGTGCCCGTTTCTGTTTTTTTCCTTGTTTTTGAGTTTTACAGAAAAGGAATACCAAACGGAGTCCAATGGATGTGCCAATTTTTGACAATTTTTTATGGACCAAAAGAAGCCCCGGAGTAAAAGAGTTGGGCCAGAATAGTCCCGGGCCGTCCACGAGGGTGGGGCGCGCCGCCCTATCTCGTGGACGACTCGGGGACCCTCCTGACTTGTTCCCGACGCTAAAAATTCCTATAAATATAGAAACTTCCAGAAAATAACCTAGATCGGGAGTTCCGCCGCCGCAAGCCTCTGTAGCCACCGAAAACTAATCTAGACGCATTCTGGCACCCTGCCAGAGGGGGGAATCCCTCTCCGGCAGCCATCTTCATCATCCCGGCGCTCTCCATGACGAGGAGGGAGTAGTTCACCCTCGGGGCTGAGGGTATGTACCAGTAGCTATGTGTTTGATCTCTCTCTCTCTCTCTCTTGTTCTTGATTCAGAACAATCTTGATGTATTGCGAGCTTTGCTATTATAGTTGGATCTTATGATGTTTGTCCCCCTCTATTCTCTTGTAATGGATTGAGTTTTCCCTTTGAAGTTATCTTATCGGATTGAGTCTTTAAGGATTTGAGAACACTTGATGTATGTCTTGCATGTGCTTATCTGTGGTGACAATGGGATATTCACGTGATCCACTTGATGTATGTTTTGGTGATCAACTTGCGAGTTCCGTGACCTTGTGAACTTATGCATAGGGGTTGGCACACGTTTTCGTCTTGACTCTCCGGTAGAAACTTTGGGGCACTCTTTGAAGTTCTTTGTGTTGGTTGAATAAATGAATCTGAGATTGTGTGATGCATATCGTATAATCATACCCATGGATACTTGAGGTGACATTGGAGTATCTAGGTGACATTAGGGTTTTGGTTGATTTGTGTCTTAAGGTGTTATTCTAGTACGAACTCTAGGATAGATCGAATGAAAAGAATAGCTTCGTGTTATTTTACTACGGACTCTTGAATAGATTGATCAGAAAGAATAACTTTGAGGTGGTTTCGTACCCTACAATAATCTCTTCGTTTGTTCTCCGCTATTAGTGACTTTGGACTGACTCTTTGTTGTATGTTGAGGGATTGTTATATGATCCAATTATGTTATTATTGTTGAGAGAACTTGCACTAGTCAAAGTATGAACCCTAGGCCTTGTTTCCTAGCATTGCAATACCGTTTTCGCTCACTTTTATCATTAGTTACCTTGCTGTTTTTATATTTTCAGATTACAAAAACCTATATCTACCATCCATATTGCACTTGTATCACCATCTCTTCGCCGAACTAGTGCACCTATACAATTTACCATTGTATTGGGTGTGTTGGGGACACAAGATACTCTTTGTTATTTGGTTGCAGGGTTGTTAGAGAGAGACCATCTTCATCCTACGCCTCCCACGGATGGATAAACCTTAGTTCATCCACTTGAGGGAAATTTGCTGCTGTCCTACAAACCTCTGCACTTGGAGGCCCAACAACGTCTACAAGAAGAAGGTTGTGTAGTAGACATCACCAAGCCATCGACCGTGTCATATGCTAGTCTAGTTGGTTGCGCGTCCACACAGCCCATTCGACTAGGGACCTTTTAGGACGTTCAACATACAATGCATAGTCCCACAAACAAGTCACGTACTGCTACCTCTTGAGCACTGCGTTGGTTTTCCCTTAAAGAGGAAAGGGTGATGCAACAAACTAGCGTAAGTATTTCCCTCAGTTTTTGAGGACCAAGGTATCAATCCAGTAGGAGGCCACGCACGAGTCCCTCGCACCTACACAAACAAATAAATCCTCGCAACCAACGCAATAAAGGGGTTGTCAATCCGTTCATGGTCACTTACGAGAGTGAGATCAGATATATATGATAGGATAATATTTTTGGTATTTTTATGATAAAGATGCAAAGTAAAGAAAGTAAAGTAAAAACGGCGCTAAAAATAACCTGTTGACGGGAGATTAGTATGATGGAAAATAGACCCGAGGGCCATAGGTTTCACTAGTGGCTTCTCTCAAGAGCATAAGTATTTATGGTGGGTGAACAAATTACTGTTGAGCAATTGACAGAATTGAGCATAATTATGAGAATATCTAGGTATGATCATGTATATAGGCATCACGTCCGAGACAAGTAGACCGACTCCTGCCTGCATCTACTACTATTACTCCACACATCGACCACTATCCAGCATGCATCTAGAGTATTAAGTTCATAAGAACAGAGCAACGCTTTCAGCAAGATGACATGATGTAGAGGGATAAACTCATCCAATATGATATAAACCCCATCTTTTTATCCTCGATGGCAACAATACAATACGTGCCTTGCTCCTACTATCACCGGGAAAGGACACCGCAAGATTGAACCCACAGCTAAGCACTTCTCCCATTGCAAGAAAGATCAATCTACTAGGCCAAACCAAACTGATAATTCGGAGAGAAATACAAAGATATCAAATCATGCATATAAGAATTCAGAGAAGATTCAAATAATATTCATAGATAATCTGGTCATAAATCCACAATTCATCGGATCTCGACAAACACACTGCAAAAGAAGATTACATCGGATAGAACTCCAAGATATCAAACTGATAATTCAAAGAGACTTGCAAAGATAACCAATCATACATAAAAGAATTCAGAAGATTCAAATATTGTTCATAGATAAACTTGATCATAAACCCACAATTCATCGGTCCCAACAAACACACCGCAAAAGAAGATTACATCGAATAGATCTCCACGAGAGAGGAGGAGAACATTGTATTGAGATCCAAAAAGAGAGAAGAAGCCATCTAGCTAATAACTTGGACCCGAAGGTCTGAGGTAAACTACTCACACATCATCGGAGAGGCTATGGTGTTGATGTAGAAGCCCTCCGTGATCGATGCCCCCTCCGGCGGAGCTCCGGAACAGGCCCCAAGATGGGATCTCACGGGTACAGAAGGTTGTGGCGGTGGAATTAGGTTTTTGGCTCCGTATCTGGTAGTTTGGGGGTACATAGGTATATATAGGAGGAAGGAGTACGTCGGTGGAGCAACAGGGGGGCCACGAGGGTGGAGGGCGCGCCTGGGGGGGGGGGGGGTAGGTGCGCCCCCTACCTCGTGGCCTCCTGGTTGATGTCTTGACGTAGGGTCCAAGTCCTCTGGATCATGTTGGTTCTTAAAATCATGTTCCCGAAGGTTTCATTCCATTTGGACTCCCTTTGATATTCTTTTTCTGCGAAACTCTGAAATAGGCAAAAAACAGCAATTTTGGGCTGGGCCTCCGGTTAATAGGTTAGTCCCAAAAATACAATAAAAGTGTGTAATAAAGCCCAATAATGTCCAGAACAGAATATATATAGCATGGAACAATCAAAAATTATAGATACATTGGAGACGTATCAAGCATCCCCAAGCTTAATTCCTGCTCGTCCTCGAGTAGGTAAATGATAAAAACGGAATTTTTGATGTGGAATGCCAGTTGGCATAATTTCAATATAATTCTTCTTATTGTGGCATGAATGTTCAGATTCGATATGATTCAAGATAATAGTTTAATGTTGACATAAAAATAATAATACTTCAAGCATACTAACTAAGCAATTATGTCTTCTCAAAATAACATGGCCAAAGAAAGTTATCCCTACAAAATCATATAGTCTGGCTATGCTCTATCTTCACCACACAAAATATTTAAATCATGCACAACCCCGATGACAAGCCAAGCAATTGTTTCATACTTTTGACGTTCTCAAACTTTTTCAATCTTCACGCAATACATGAGCGTGAGCCATGGACATAGCACTATATGTGGAATAGAATGGTCGTTGTGGAGAAGACAAAAAGGAGAAGATAGTCTCACATCAACTAGGCGTATCAACGGGCTTATGGAGATTCCTATCAATAGATATCAATGTGAGTGAGTAGGGATTGCCATGCAACGGATGCACTAGAGCTATACGTTTATGAAAGGTCAACAAAAGAAACTAAGTGGGTGTGCATCCAACTTGCTTGCTCACGAAGACCTCGGGCATTTGAGGAAGCCCATCATTGGAATATACAAGCCAAGTTCTATAACGAAATTTCCCACTAGTATATGAAAGTGACAAAATGGGAGACTCTCTATTATGAAGATCATGGTGCTACTTTGAAGCACAAGTGTGGTAAAAGGATAGTAACATTGTCCCTTCTCTCTTTTTCTCTCATCATTTTTTTATTTGGGCCTTTTCTCTTTTTTATGGCCTCTTTTTTTAGTCTGGAGTCTCATCCCGACTTGTGGGGGAATCATAGTCTCCATCATCCTTTCCTCACTTGGGACAATGCTCTAATAATGATGATCATCACACTTTTATTTACTTACAACTCATGAACTACAACTCAATACTTAGAACAAAATATGACTCTATATGAATGCCTCCGGCGGTGTACCGGGATATGCAATGAATCAAGAGCGACATGTATGAAAGAATTATGAACGGTGGCTTTTCCACAAATACGATGTCAACTACATGATCATGTAAAGCAATATGACAATGATGGAGCGTGTCATAGTAAACGAAACGGTGGTAAGTTGCATGGCAATATATCTCGGAATGGCTATGGAAATGCCATGATAGGTAGGTATGGTGGCTGTTTTGAGGAAGGTATATGGTGGGTGTATGATACCGGCGAAAAGTGCGCGGTATTAGAGAGGCTAGCAATGGTGGAAGGAGGAAAAGTGCGTATAATCCATGGACTCAACATTAGTCATAAAGAACTCATATACTTATTATAAAAATCTACAAGTTATCAAAGCAAAGTATTACGCGCATGCTCCTAGGGGGATAGATTGGTAGGAAAAGACCATCGCTCGTCCCCGACGGCCACTCATAAGGAAGACAGTCAATAAATAAATCATGCTCTGACTTCATCACATAACGATTCACCATACGTGCATGCTACGGGAATCACAAACTTTAACACAAGTATTTCTCAAATTCAAAACTACTCAACTAGCATGACTCTAATATCACCATCTTCATATCTCAAAACAATTATCAAGTATCAAACTTCTCATAATATTCAACACACTCATAAGAAAATTTGTTTTTACTAATCTTGGATGCCTATCATTGTCAAAGCAAACTACCATGCTGTTTTGTAGGACTCTCAAAATAATATAAGTGAAGCATGAGAGAATAATATTTTCTATAAAACAAATCCACCACCGTGCTCTAAAAGATATAAGTGAAGCACTAGAGCAAAAACTATATAACTCAAAAAATATAAGTGAAGCACATAGAGTATTCTGATAAATTCCGAATCAAGTGTGACTCTTTCAAAAGGTGTGTACAGAAAGGATGATTGTGTCAAACTAACAAATAAAGACTCAAATAATACAAGACGCTCCAAGCAAAACACATATCATGTGGTGAATAAAAATATAGCTCCAAGTAAAGTTACCGATGGAAGTAGACGAAAGAGGGGATGCCTTCCGGGGCATCCCCAAGCTTTGGCTTTTAGGTGTCCTTAGATTATCTTGGGGTGCCATGGGTATCCCCAATCTTAGGCTCTTTCCACTCCTTGTTCCATAATCCATCAAATCTTTCACCCAAAACTTGAAAACTTCACAACACAAAACTCAGCAGAAAATCTCGTAAGCTCCGTTAGCGAAAGAAAACAAAACACCACTTCAAGGTACTGTAATGAACTCATTCTTTATTTAAATTGGTGTTAAACTTTATGTATTCCAACTTCTCTATGGTTTATAAACTATTTTACTAGCCATAGATTCATCAAAGTAAGCAAACAACACACGAAAAACAGAATCTGTCAAAAACACAACAGTCTGTAGTAATCTGTAACTAACGCAAACTTCTAGAACTCCAAAAATTCAGCAAAAATAGGAAGACCTAGACAATTTGTTTATTTATCATCAGCAATTGGAATCAATATTTTATCACGTTCTGGTGATTTTTAACAATTGTTTTCGTGAACAGAAAGTTTCTGGAATTTTCTGCGAGATCAAATAACTGTCGTCCAAGAAGATCCTATAGGTTAAACTTGGCACAAGCACTAATTAAAACATAAAAACAAGTCTAACCAGAGGCTAGATCAAATATTTATTCCTAAACAGAAGCAAAAAGCAAAAATAAAACTAAAAATAAAATTGGGTTGCCTCCCAACAAGCGCTATCGTTTAACGCCCCTAGCTAGGCATAAAGGCAAAGATAGATCTAGGTATTGCCATCTTTGGTAGGCAATCCATAAGTGGCTCTCATAATAGATTCATAAGGTAATTTTATTTTATTTCTAGGTAAGTGTTCCATGCCTTTCTTCAATGGAAATTGGAATCTAATATTCCCTTCCTTCATATCAATAATTGCACCAATCGTTCTAAGGAAAGGTCTACCAAGAATAATAGGACATGAAGGATTGCAATCTATGTCAAGAACAATAAAATCTACGGGCACATAGTTCCTATTTGCAACAATAAGAAAATCATTAATTCTTCTCATAGGTTTCTTAATAGTGGAATCCGCAAGGTGCAAGTTTAAAGAGCAATCATCAAAATCACGGAAACCTAGCAAATCACACAAAGTCTTTGGAATCATGGAAACACTAGCGCCCAAATCACACAAAGCATAGCATTCATGATCTTTAATTTTAATTTTATTAGTAGGTTCCCACTCATCATAAAGTTTTCTAGGGATAGAAACTTCCAACTCAAGTTTTTCTTCATAAGATTGCATCAAAGCATCAATGATATGTTTAGTAAAAGCTTTATTTTGACTATAAGCATGAGGAGAATTTAGCACGGATTGCAACAAGGAAATACAATCTATCAAAGAGCAATTATCATAATTAAATTCCTTGAAATCCAAAATAGTGGGTTCATTAATATCTAATGTTTTGATCTCTTCAATCCCACTTTTATCAATTTTAGCATCAAGATCTAAAAACTCTGAATTTCTGGAACGCCTTCTAGGTAAAGGTCGATCATATTCAGTTCCATCATTATCAAGATTCATATTGCAAAACAAAGATTTAATAAGGGACACATCAATAACTTTTAGATCTTCATCTTTATTTTCATAGAAACTAGAAGAACACGCTTTCACAAGGCAATCTTTCTTAGCACGCATCCTAGCGGTTCTTTCTTTGCACTCATCAATGGAAATTCTCATTGCTTTGAGAGACTCATTGATATCATGCTTAGTAGGAATAGATCTAAGTTTCAAAGAATCAACATCAAGAGAAATTCTATCAACGTTCCTAGCCAATTCATCAACCTTAAGCAATTTTTCTTCAAGCAAAGCATTGAAATTAT
Source organism: Aegilops tauschii subsp. strangulata (assembly GCF_002575655.3). Classification (NCBI taxonomy): domain Eukaryota; kingdom Viridiplantae; phylum Streptophyta; class Magnoliopsida; order Poales; family Poaceae; genus Aegilops; species Aegilops tauschii. The sequence goes on along the minus strand of NC_053039.3, from coordinate 89,520,561 downwards.
TTTGCGAATTCATAAACTCCTTAACACTAGTCTCAAATTCAGAAGGCATCTTATTAAAATTTCCATAAGAATTATTGTAGGAATTTCCATAATTATTAGAGGAATTACTAGGATAAGGCCTAGGATTAAAGTTTCCTCTATACGCGTTGTTACCAAAATTATTCCTACCAACAAAATTCACATCCATAGATTCATTATTATTCTCAATCGAAGTAGACAAAGGCATATCATTAGGATCAGAAGAAACACTTTTATTAGCAAATAATTTCATAAGTTCATCCATCTTTCCACTCATAACATTAATTTCTTCTATCGCATGCACTTTTTTATTAGTAGATCTTTCAGTGTGCCATTGAGAATAATTAACCATAATATTATCTAGGAGTTTAGTAGATTCTCCTAAAGTGATTTCCACAAAAGTGCCTCCCGCGGCCGAATCTAAAAGATTTCTAGAAGCAAAATTCAACCCGGCATAAAAATTTTGTATGATCATCCATAAATTCAAACCATGTGTAGGACAATTACGTATCATTAATTTCATCCTCTCCCAAGCTTGTGCAACATGTTCATGATCAAGTTGCTTAAAATTCATAATCTTAGCGGGAGGAAAATACTTAGAGATAAAAGCATCTTTGCACTTATTCCAAGAATCAATACTATTTTTAGGCAAAGATGAAAACCAAGCTTTAGCACGATCTCTAAGCGAAAAAGGAAATAGCTTCAATTTAACAATATCATTATCCACATCTTTCTTCTTTTGCATATCACACAAATCAACGAAGCTATTTAGATGGGTAGCGGCATCTTCACTAGGAAGGCCGGCGAATTGATCTTTCATGACAAGATTCAATAAAGCAGTATTGATTTTGCAAGATTCAGTATCGGTAAGAGGAGCAATCAGAGTGCTAAGGAAATCATTGTTGTTGGTATTGGTGAAGTCACACAATTTAGTACTATCTTGAGCCATCGTGACAAGCAAGCAATCCAACACACGAGCAAACGAAAAGCAAGCGAAAAAGAGTCGAACGAAAAAAGAGAGGGCGAATAAAATGGCAAGGGTGAAGTGACGGAGAGGAAAACGAGAGGCAAATGGCAAATAATGTAATGCGGGAGATAAGGGTTTGTGATGGGTACTTGGTATGTTGACTTTTGCTTAGACTCCCCGGCAACGGCGCCAGAAATCCTTCTTGCTACCTCTTGAGCACTGCGTTGGTTTTCCCTTGAAGAGTAAAGGGTGATGCAGCAAAGTAGCGTATTTCCCTCATTTTTTGAGAACCAAGGTATGAATCCAGTAGGAGGCCACGCATGAGTCCCTCGCACCTACACAAACAAATAAATCCTCGCAACCAACGCAATAAAGGGGTTGTCAATCCCTTCACGGTCACTTACGAGAGTGAGATCTGATAGATATGATAGGATAATATTTTTGGTATTTTTATGATAAAGATGCAAAGTAAAGAAAGTAAAGTAAAAACGGCGCTAGAAATAACTTGTTGACGAGACATTAGTATGATGGAAAATAGACCCGGGGGCCTAGGTTTCACTAGTGGCTTCTCTCAAGAGCATAAGTATTTACGGTGGGTGAACAAATTACTGTTGAGCAATTGACAGAATTGAGCATAGTTATGAGAATATCTAGGTATGATCATGTATATAGGCATCACGTCCGAGACAAGTAGACCGACTCCTGCCTGCATCTACTACTATTACTCCACACATCGACCACTATCCAGCATGCATCTAGAGTATTAAGTTCATAAGAACAGAGTAACGCTTTAAGCAAGATGACATGATGTAGAGGGATAAACTCATCCAATATGATATAAACCCCATCTTGTTATCCTCGATGGCAACAATACAATACGTGCCTTGCTGCGCCTACTGTCACTGGGAAAGGACACCGCAAGATTGAACCCAAAGCTAAGCACTTCTCCCATTGCAAGAAAGATCAATCTAGTAGGCCAAACCAAACTGATAATTCAAAGAGACTTGCAAAGATAACCAATCATACATAAAAGAATTCAGAAGATTCAAATAATTTTCATAGATAAACTTGATCATAAACCCACAATTCATCGGTCTCAACAAACACACCGCAAAAGAAGATTACATAGAATAGATCTCCACGAGAGAGGGGGAGAACATTGTATTGAGATCCAAAAAGAGAGAAGAAGCCATCTAGCTAATAACTATCGACCCAAAGGTCTGAGGTAAACTACTCACACATCATCGGAGAGGCTATGGTGTTGATGTAGAAGCCCTCCGTGATCGATGCCCCCTTGGGCAGAGTTCCGGAACAGGCCTCAAGATGGGATCTCACGGGTACAGAAGGTTGTGGCGGTGGAATTAGGTTTTTGGCTCTGTATCTGGTAGTTTGGGGGTACGTAGGTATATATAGGAGGAAGGAGTACGTCGGTGGAGCAACAGGGGGCCCACGAGGGTGGAGGGCACGCCTGGGGGGTAGGCGCGCCCCCCTACCTCGTGGCCTCCTGGTTGATGTCTTGACGTAGGGTCGATGTCCTCTGGATCACGTTCATTTCGAAAATCACGTTCCCGAAGGTTTCATTCCGTTTGGACTCCGTTTGATATTCTTTTTCTGTGAAACTATGAAATAGGCAAAAACAACAATTCTGGGTTGGGCCTCCGGTTAATAGGTTAGTCCCAAAAATAATATAAAAGTGTATAATAAAGCCCAATAATGTCCAAAACAGAATATAATATAGCGTGGAACAATAAAAAATTATAGATACGTTGGAGACGTATGACGTACTTGCTGATACACATCATTGATAATGTCCAAGGACTATCTTATTCATAAACACATAGGAAATATCATCATACATGATTGCCTCTAGGGCATATCTCCAACACTTTCTCTACCATTGCATAATGGGGTGCTCTTCTCCAATATTTTGTTCGCATTATACAAGAGAAACAAGCATACACATCACAGGTTTAGCATGTAGTATATGACACTCATTTTGGTGTGGTAAACTACACAACACTAGCAACACTTGTTCAAATCATATCTCTTTAAGACACATCAACATAGACATAATATAAGTGTGGTAACTACACTACACTAGCAACACTTGTAATAAGCATGACATGAGAACATAACTGTTTATACAACTAAAACTGAAATCAACATAGAGCAAGAAGTTAGAACAACAATCCAGTTAAAGAAATAGGTTTAAAACCGATACGTCTCCAACGTATCTACTTTTCCTAGGCGTTTCCTCTTGTTTTGGACTATAATTTGCATGATTTGAATGAAACTAACCCCGGACTGACACTGTTTTTAGCAAAACTACCATGGTGTTGTTTTTGTGCAGAAATAAAAGTTCTCAGAATGGAACGAAACTTTGCGAGGATTATTTATACAATAAATAAGAATTTCTGGAGCCAAGATCCATCAGAGGGGGCACCTAGGTGGGCACAACCCACCAGGGCGCCCCCTCCTGGCGCACCCAGGTGGGTTGTCCCCACCTAGTGTCCCCGCAGATCCTGAAACAGATGCTATAAAATCCTATTTTTCCAGAAAAAACCAGGGACAAAGAATTATTGCGATCCACGAGACGGAGCCGCCGTCACCTCCTCTTCTTCACCGGGAGGCCAGTTCTGGTGTCTGTCTGGGGCTCCGGAGAGGGGCATCTTTGTTCTTCGTCGTCACTAACCCTTCTCCATCGCCAATTCCATGATGCTCCCCACCGGGAGTGAGTAATTCCTTCGTAGGCTCGCTTGTCGGTGAGGAGTTGGATGAGGTTCATCATGTAATCGAGTTAGTTTGGTTAGGGTCTGATCCCTAGTATCCACTATGTTCTAAGATTGATGTTGCCATGACTTTGCCATGCTTAATGCTTGTCACTTTGGGCCGGGGTGCCATGATTTCAGATCTGAACCGTTTATGTTATCACCATTATATCCATGTTCTAGATCCAATCTTGCAAGTTATAGTCACCTACTACGTGTTATGATCCGGCAACCCCGGAGTGACAATAGTTGGGACCACTCCCAGTGATGACCGTAGTTTGAGGAGTTCATGTATTCATCGTGTGTTAATGCTTTGTTCTGGTTCTCTATTAAAAGGAGGCCTTAATAGCCCTTAGTTTTCAATAGGACCCCGCTGGCACGGGAGGGTAGGACAAAAGATGTCATGCAAGTTCTTTCCATAAGCACGTATGACTATTTACGTAATACATGCCTACATTATATTGATGAACTGGAGCTAGTGCTGTATCCCCTAGGTTATAAATGTCTAATTAGGAATATCATCCAACAAGTCACTGATCCAATGCCTACGAATTTATCTTATATTGTTCTTGCTAAGTTACTACTGCTATCATCACTATTGCACTTGCTAAAAAACTACTGCTGTCACTGTTACCGTTACTGTTACTGCTATCACTATTATCAAAACTCTCATATGACTTTGCTACTAATCACGTTGCTGCAGATAATTAATCTCCAGGTGTGGTTGAATTGACAAATCAGCTGCTAATACCTTCAAATATTCTTTGGCTCCCCTTGTGTCGAATCTATAAATTTGGGTTGAATACTCTACCCTCAAAAACTGTTGCGATCCGCTATACTTGTGGGTTATCAAGACCTTTTTCTAGCGCCGTCGCCGGGGAGCATAGCTATATTTGTTGAGTCACTTGGGATTATTATCAATTTATCACTATGAAGAATCTGAAGGATGCTATGACTAAGATTTATCCCTCTAAGACGAGGGGAGGTAAGGAATAGCCATCCAGTTCTGCTTTAGATTCACCTTCTGTTATAAGTAAACTTGCAACACCACCACATGCTATCAATTCTGATATGTCACAAGTTATTGATGATGCTACTTCTGCTATGGATAATGCTTATGATGATTCTAGTACCTTGCTTGATGATGATGATGTGCCACTTGGTGACTTTCTTGATGAACAAATTGCTAGAGTAATACAACATGATGTTATTGAATCTGATGATGAGCTTGAAACTGGAACTCCTGAAACACCTGCTAGAACTAGCCTTCCTAGATATGAATTGCTAAGGTACCGGAAGGTTATGTTATGAATGAGGAGACAACTAGAGATATTCTTGCTTGTAGGGATAGAGATGATCTAGAGAAATTATTATGCAAGTATAAGGAAAAATCTCTGAATGCTAGAATGAAATATGATCCTAAGTTTGCTACTTCACCAATCTTTATTGATGACAAGGATTATGAATTCTCTGTCGACCCAGAGTTAATTACTTTGGTTGAATCTGATCCTTTCCATGGTTGTGAAACTAAAACTGTTGCGGCACATCTTACTAAGTTGAATGACATAGCCACCCTTTTTACTCATGATGAGAAGACTCGCTATTACTTTATTCTCAAATTATTTCCTTTCTCATTAAAGGGTGATGCTAAAGCTTGGTACAATACTCTTGCTCCTGGTTGTGTGCTGGATATGATTTATTACTTCTCTAAAAAACATTTTCTTGTTCATAAGAAACAAGCTGCTTTACAGGAAATATTTAACTTTTGTGAAAATTAAAGAAGAGAGTCTCCCACAAGCTTGGGGGAGGCTTTGCCAGTTACTTAATGCTTTGCCTGATCATCCTCTTAAGAAAAATGAAATACTTGATGTCTTATATAATGGACTAACTGATGCTTCTAGGGGTTTCCTAGATAGTTGTGCTGGTTGTATTTTCAGGGAACAAACTGTTGGGCAAGCTGAAGAATTATTGAATAATATATTAAAAAATTATGATGATTGGACTCTTCCTGAACAACCGGTTAAAACCACTCCGACGAACAGGGGTATATTATATCTCAGTCCTAATGATATGCAAGAGGCAAAGAAATCTATGAAGGAAAAATGTATTAAAGCTGAGGATGTTAAAAATTTACCTCCTATTGAAAAAATACATGGGCTTAATACACCACCACCAACTAAGGTGGTAGAGGTAAATTTTCTAGTGAAGTTCAATGATAATGACAACCCTCACAATATGCACCCTAGCCAATGCCTTTATGAGTTTGAAAACTACATTAGAAAACAAGATTACTTCAATGCAAATGTTATGAAACAATTGAAATATAACTCTGATATGATTGCTCGCTTGAGTGACTTGTTATTTAGAATCTCAAATGATGTTAGAAGTGTTGGAAAGCATGCTTCTATGGTTCAAACTCAGTTAGAACAAGTTGCTAAATCTCAAAGAGAATTGCTAGATGAAATGAATAATAATATACATGACTTTGTTGTTTGAGTTGCAACTAGAGGATGTAAAATGACTCAGGAACCACTTTATCCCGAGGGACACCCAAAAAGAATTGAACAAGATTCACAAAGAGTTAACACTGATGCACCTAGTCCTTCTAGAAAGAAAAAGAAGAAGAAAAATGATAGGACTTCACATGCTTCTAGTGAACCTGAAGTAGAAAACCTCCGGATAATGATAATGAAGCTTCTATCTCTGATGCTGAAACTCAGTCTGGTAATGAACACTCACCTTCTGATAATGAAAAAGATAATGATGAGATTCATGAAAATACTCAAACAAATAATAAAGAACCAGACAATGATGTTGAGATAGAACCATCAGTTGATCTTGATAACCCACAACGTAAGAATAAGAGGTATGATAAAAGTGACTTTGTGGCTAGAAAACATGGTAAAGAAAGAGAACTGTGGGTTCAAAAACCTATGCCCTTCCACCTAAGTCAACTAAAAAGAAAGATGATGAACAATTTGAACGCTTTGCTGAAATGCTGAGGCCAGTCTTTTTTGCGTACTCGCTTGACTGATATATTGAAAATGCCTCCTTATGCAAAGTATATGAAAGACATCATCACCAATAAAAGAAAAATACCGGAAGCTGAAAGCTCCACTATGCTTGCTAATTATACTTTTAAAGATGGAGTACCTTAAAAACTTGGAAATCCGGGAATACCAACTATACCTTGCTCTATCAAAAAGAATTATGTGAAAACTGCTTTATGTGATTTAGGAGCCGGTGTTAATGTTATGCCTTTCTCTTTATATAAAAGACTTGATTTGAATAAACTCACACCTACTGAAATATCTTTGCAAATGGCTGATAAATCAACTGCCATACCTATCGGTATTTGTGAGGATGTGCCCATTGTTGTTGCTAATGTTACTATTTTGACTGACTTTGTTATGCTTGAGATGCCCGACGATGACAATATGTCGATTATCCTTGGTAGATCCTTCTTGAATACTGCAGGGGCTGTTATTGATCGCAATAAAAGCAAGGTCACTTTTCACATCAATGGTAATGAGCATACAGTGCACTTTCTGAAGAGTCAATTCCGAGTGAATGGTATTAATGTTATTGAAAAATCTCCGACAATCACTATTGGTAGTTTTCAAATACCTCTACCTACTGTCAAAAAGAAATATGAAATGCTTATTGTTGGGGACATTCATATCCCCATTGAGGTAACTTAGTGATTTACGGAAGTTCTTCGGTTTCATGCTAATCGAAAGTGGTTGTTAATAAGACTTGATCAACCTTATTAATGAATCATTTTTGAGAGGTATGAACTTGATGAATTTAGTAAGCACTACCTTCTGTCCCTACCTTTTGTTTTCTGTTTTTATTAGTTAAATAAAATAAAATGCCATGTTTTGTCTGTTTTCTGAATTTCCCGTGCAATAAAAAATGACCCAAAAATACAAGTTCTCAGAATACTCTAAAAATTTAATACGATTTTTTCTGAATATTTAAGAATTTCTGGTGCAAATAATATCAGAGGAAGGTGCACCAGGTGGGCACAACCCACCCGGGCGCGCCAGGACCCCCAGGCGCGCCCTGGTGGGTTGTGGTCCCCACGTGGCCCCCGTCACTTATCCCTTCACACCGCATCATCACTTACCTCCAGAAAAAATTCTCCATTGCTCTCTCTCCCGTGTTCTTGCTCTCAAACCCGCAGATTTCGATCTCTTTGCTCAAAGCTCCGTTTCCAAAACTGTTTCGGGGGATTGTTGCTTGGTATGTGACTCCACCGTTTGTCCAATTAGTTTTTGTTTCAATGGTTTATATTTTGAATAATTAGCTACTCTTGGTGCTGCTGTAGATGAGCTTGCATGTTGAATTCTTAGATTTCTAAGTAGTTTGAATGCTTGCCATGGCCTCTATGTATCCCTATGAGTAGTTGCTATCAATTTTGCTAAGTTTTGTTAAGAAAAATTTGTGGACTAAAAATTTCAGAATTTTTGCTCATAGGAAAAGGATGAATATCTTTAGGAAGTTTGCTTCTAAGAAGAACTCCAAGGGGGTTATTGGGGAGTCTTCTGACGGTGATCTCCATCCTCGGAGGTTGGCGGAAGTACGACTGTGCAAATGGCCGCACACCCAGTTCATGGAAGAGGCTGGAATCCTTCAGGAGTTCACACAATATGCTGCTAATGCCGGCCTCACCGACTTCATCGCAGCTGAATGTGAATAGTATCATCTCATCACAAATATCTTTGTTCAAAGTTTTACTTTCCTTCCTAGGAATAATCCCCCTGAGGTGCAGTTTAGTTTATATGCCGAAACCCGTCAGATACCACTTACTGAATTTTGTAACATATGCATGATCACTTCTGACGGGAGCTTAGTTGAGCCTAGGCCGGCAGAGTTTGAGGCCTTTTATCGTACCTTAACAGTGGGAGATGAGAGAGGGGTGTCAGCTATCACTGCTGCTGGCTTGCATTTTCCTGCTATTCATTACTTTGCTATTTTCATTGCAAAATGCTTGCTTGCTAGAGAGAAGGTGGGTGCACTCAGTTCACCAGACCTTGCCGTTTTACGTCGTGCACTAGAGGGCGACAACACTTATAGCTTGGGAGCTATTGTGGCACGTCGCCTCCACATTAATAAGTCCAAGGGTAAAATACATGGCGGGATTTTTCGCTACTCGTTTGGCGGCACACTTCAATGTTGAGATATGCCTTCATGATTACCCTTTGGCCAAGGTTTACCTAGGAACACCACCATTTTATTACACGAGATCACCCTGACATCCCTATTCCTTACAACTTGGTTTTCAGCATTGAAACTCATGATATTATCCGATTTCCTGCTCCTGCTTTGTTTGATCCTGTTGCCAGGGGTGGATATAGGATTATGCCCGCGGGCATCATCGCCTACCGGAACGACCAGGCTGCAGAGGAGGAGGAAGAGCCTTAGCAGTGGGATCAGTGGATGCCCGCTCCTCAGTACCCCAGCTACTATCCAAGCTTCTGATTTATTACCAAGTTAGGCCAAAAGCCTAAGCTTGGGGGAGTACGTGTTTCCCACCGACATTACATTCGTGTTCACTTATTTCATTTGTCGGTGTCCACACTTTTTCATTGTATCATCCATGCTTAATTTTGTTTTCTCGCTTTCTTCTTGTGTGTTTGAAAAACCTTAGAAAAACCAAAAAAATAGTTGTAGTTAGTTTACTTTCCATGCATGCTTAGCTGTAGCATTGAAAAGAAAACCCAAAAAGATTTCCTTGTTCTTCTTTTGCTTGTTGGGAGCTTTCCGTGTAAATATTTTTTTTTCGTTTTTGCTTTTTCCTTTTATTTGCTTGTTCAAGAAAACCAAAAACTCCAAAAATATTGTAGTGTGTTTCTCTGAATTTCTTTTCTTTTTATTCGAGTCGTACTCAGGAGAAGACCACGATGAAAATGTTGAGTGGCTCTCATATGAATAACTGTGGATCTAATAAAGAGCCCATTTTACCTTGTCTTCTCCTGTTAAATAAAATGTTTGCAGATTCCATCTTAGTCCACGGCAGTCTTGCACTATTATTATTTTCGTATCGTTCGGTCGTGCAAGTGAAAGGCAATAATGACGATTGATAACCCACAAGTATAGGGGATCACAACAATTTTCGAGGGTAGAGTATTCAACCCAAATTTATATATTCGACACAAGGGGAGCCAAAGAATATTTGAAGGTATTAGTAGCTGAGTTGTCAATTCAACCACACCAGGAGATTAATTATCTGCAGCAAGTAATTAGTAGCAAAGTAATATGATAGTTTTGATAGTGGTGACAGCAGCAATAGTAACGGTAACATTGATAGCAGTAATTTTGTAGCAAGTGTAATAGTGATGATAGCATTAGTAACTTAGTAGAAACAATATAAGATAAATTCATAGGCATTGGACCGGTGACTTGTTGGATGATATTCATCATGAGACAGTTATAACCTAAGGCGATACAGTACTAGCTCCAGTTCGTCAATATAATGTAAGCATGTATTCCGTAAATAGTCATACGTGCTTATGGAAAGAACTTGCATGACATCTTTTGTCCTACCCTCTCGTGGCAGCGGGGTCCATATTGGAAACTCAGGGATATTAAGGCCTCCTTTTAATAGAGAACCGGAACAAAGCATTAGCACACGGTGAATACATGAACTCCTCAAACTACGGTCATCACCGGGAGTGGTCCCGACTATTGTCACTCCGGGGTTGCCGGATCATAACATGTAGTAGGTGACTATAACTTGCAAGATCAGATCTAGAACATGGATATAATGATGATAATATAAACGGTTCAGATCTAAAATCATGGCACCCCGGCCCAAAGTGACAAGCATTAAGCATGGCAAAGTCATAGCAACATGAATCTAAGAACATAGTGGATACTAGGGATCACTCCCTAACAAAACTAACTCAATTACATGATGAATACCATCCAACTCCTCGCTCCATGTGGGGAGCATCATGGAATTGGCGATGGAGAAAGGTTGGTGATGACGAAGAACCAAGATCCCCCTCTCCGGAGCCCCAAACGGACTCCAGATCTGGCCTCCCGATGAAGAATAGGAGGTGACGGCGGCTCCGTCTCGTGGATCGCGATAATTCTTTCTCCCTCATTTTTTCTGGAAAAATATGATTTTATAGCGTCGGTTTCAGGGTCTGCGGGGCCACCAGTTGGGGACAACCTACCTGGGCACGCCAGGAGAGGGGGGCGTGCCCTGGTGGGTTGTGCCCACCCAGGTGCCCTTCTCTGGTAGATCTTGGCTCCAGAAATTCTTATTTATTATATAAAAATTCCTCACAAAGTTTCGTTCCATTCCGAGAAATTTTATTTCTGCACGAAAACAACACCATGGTAGTTCACACAATGCGTAAGTCATGACAGTTGTGCTCTCATGTTCTAGCGCTTGTTTTAGAAGGTGATGACACAACATAGAAGTAATAGATAGTCCCTTCGCAGAGGGAAGCAGTGCTTTGCAGAGGTGCCAGAGCTCAAGTTTTTAAACAGAGATAAATGATATTTTGAGACATGCACCCTTCTCATTTACTTCACGACCATCAGTTATCAATATCTTCCATGCTAAGAATGCTAGTGGCGGTTCCCAAGCGATAAAAGTAAAGGTTTTGACTCCATCAGGAGTTTTTGTTTGATTATTTGAGAGATTAAATCTTTTTTTATTTGCTGTTTGGGACTGGGCATCCCTATTACCGCCCTTTTCTCGTGCGATGGCGAGTGAATAAACACTCGACCTGAGAATAACCCACTTAGCATGGAAGATACCGACCACCTCCTGTCGTTCCATGAAAGATCCAGGCACACAAAAGGATATTTATTTAGAAGTTTTTAGAGGTGGCACATGCAAATTTACTTAGGACGGCAGGGCAATACTGCATATAGGTAGGTATGGTGGACTCATTGGGAATAACTTTGGGTTCAAGGTTTTTGATATACAAGCAGAATTCCCACTTAGTACAAGCGAAGGCTAGCAATTAGATTGAGAAGCGCCCAGCTAGAGAGCAACAACGATCATGAACATGCATTATGCATAAGTAACATTGGACACTAGCATGAGTAGGATATGAACACCATGAACATAAATATCATAGAGGCTATGTTGGTTTTGATTGAACTACATGCATGAACATGTACCAAGTCAAGCCACTCGAACATTTAGAGGAGGATACCATATCATCATACTACATCACAATCATTTTAATGCAATGTTGATATCCAAGATAAATCATTATCCACTCCCAGATACTTATGCATGGCATGAGAAACTATAATCTCTAATTGTCATTGCAAACATGTTTAATCATAATGGGATGAATCATGGATACTAGGTTAAACATATTTACACAAAGAGAACAAGTGGAGTTCATACCAGTTTCTCTCTGCCATGGCCAGTTCATCGAATGTTACATATGCATAATGCATGTTGATGACCATTGTTGCTCTCTAGCTGGCCGCTTCTCAATCCATTTGCTAGCCTTCTCCTGTACTAAGTGGGAATTCTGCTTGTACATCGAAAATCTTGAACCCAAAGTTATTCCAGATGAGTCCACCATACCTACCTATGTGCGGTATTACCCTGCCGTCCTAAGTAAATTTGCATGTGCCACCTCAAAAAACTTCTAATAAATATCCTTTTTGTGTGCCTGGATTGTTCATGGAATGACAGGAGGTGGTCGGTATCTTCCATGCTAAGCGGGTTATTCTCAGGTCGAGTGTTTATTCACTCGCCATCACACGAGAAAAGGGCGGTAATAGGGATTCCCAGTCCTGAACTCAAAAATGCAAATAATTAAACAAAACTCCCTCAGGACTGTTGTTGGTTTGGACGACACCTGTTGTTTCGGATAAGCCGTGGAGTGTGATTGTTGGTGGAGGGGGAGTAAACTTTTACTTTTATCGCTTGGGAACCACCACTAGCGTGCTTAGCATGGAAGATATTGATAACTTATAGTCGTGAAGTAAATGAGAAGGGTGCATGTCTCAAAATATCATTTACCCTTGTTTTAAAAACTTGAGCTCTGGCACCTCTGCAAATCACTACTTCCCTCTGCGAAGGGACTATCTATTTACTTTTATGTTGTGTCGTCACCTTCTAAAACAAGCGCCAGAACCTGAGAGCACGACTGTCATGACTTATGCATTTTGTGTAGCTAATGTTGGGTGCATCATGACTGGATCTTTTCTACCATGAATTACAATGTTTAGTCGCTGCTTGAACTTTGGAGGTGCTCTGCATTTATGTTTTGCGGTCTAAGAAAGGGTTAGCGAGATACCACTATTGTCATATTATATCATGGTCATTTTGACAACATGTTGCTGTCTAAGATATCCTATTATTGCTCGCTCGCTCATTATGTCATTGATATGAGTTAATATAATATTTAAGAGTTATTGTCGGCATGGTTAGTAATAATGTTGGCTGAAAACCTGGGTGCTGTTTAAGCTTATTTATGCAAACAAGAGCAAAAGAGTTCGTAAAAGTTTTTCTTTTTCACTTTCAGTTTATAAACTGAATTGCTTGAGGACAAGCAAAAGTTTAAGCTCAGGGGAGTTGATACGTCTCCAACGTATCTACTTTTCCTAACGCTTTTCCTCTTGTTTTGGACTCTAATTTGCATGATTAGAGTGAAACTAACCCCGGACTGATGTTGTTTTCAGCAGAACTACCATGGTGTTGTTTTTGTGCAGAAATAAATGTTCTCAGAATGTAATGAAACTTTGCGAGGATTTTTTATACAACAAATAAGAATTTCTGGAGCCAAGATCCATCGGAGGGGGCACCTGGGTGGGCACAACCCACCAGGGCGCGCCCCCCTCCTAGCGCGCCCAGGTGGGTTGTCCCCACCTGGTGGCCCCGCAGACCTTGAAACCGACGCTATAAAATCCTATTTTTCTAGAAAAAAACTAGGGAGAAAGAATTATCGCCATCCACGAGACGGAGCCGCCATCACCTCATGTTCTTCATCGGGAGGCCAGATCTGGAGTCCGTTTGGGGCTCCGGAGAGGGGGATCTTCGTTCTTCGTTATCACCAACCCTTCTCCATTGCCAATTCCATGATGCTCCCCACCGGGAGTGAGTAATTCCTTCGTAGGCTCGCTGGTCGGTGAGGAGTTGGATGAGATTCATCATGTAATCGAGTTAGTTTTGTTAGGGCCTGATCCCTAGTATCCACTATGTTCTAAGATTGATGTTGCTATGACTTTGCCATGCTTAATGCTTGTCACTTTGGGCCCGGGTGCCATGATTTCAGATCTGAACCGTCTATGTTATCACCATTATATCCATGTTCTTGAGCCGATCTTGCAAGTTATAGTCACCTACTACGTGTTATGATCCGGCAACCCCGGAGTGACAATAGTCAGGACCACTCCCGGTGATGACCGTAGTTTGAGGAGTTCATGTATTCACCATGTGTTAATGCTTTGTTCCGGTTCTCTATTAAAAGGACGCCTTAATATCCCTTAGTTTCCAATAGGACCCCGCTGGCACGGGAGGGTAGGACAAAAGATGTCATGCAAGTTCTTTCGATAAGCACGTATGACTATTTACGGAATACATGCCTACATTATATTGATGAACTGGAGCTAGTGCCGTCTTGCCCTAGGTTATAACTGTCTCATGATGAATATCATCCAACAAGTCACCGATCCAATGCCTACGAATCTATCTTATATTGTTCTTGCTGAGTTACTGCTGCTATCGTCACTATTGCACTTGCTACAAAACTACTGCTATCATTGTTACCATTACTGTTACTACTGTCATTATTATCAAAACTATCATATTACTTTGCTACTGATCATGTTGCTGCAGATAATTAATCTCCAAGTGTGGTTGAATTGACAACTCAGCTGCTAATACCTTCAAATATTCTTTGGCTCCCCTTGTGTTGAATATATAAATTTGGGTTGAATACTCTACCCTCGAAAACTATTGCGATCCCCTATACTTGTGGGTTATCAGAACGTACCTGTTGCGCCATTGGAGTTTCAATTGGATCCTTCAAATTCGAAATTAGTTGGTATGAGTAAATACAGTGATGCAAGAGCGAAGGAGTATGGACCATAGCTACGGAATATGACCTGAGAACATTTGCTCTTCTGCTTTAAGCATGGAGTTTGGGTTCATTGTGGTGGTCTTCGTGCTTTCTGCACTGCAGTTGCTTTACAAACTGCTCGTGTGGGGGTACTTTATGGTGGACATGGCGCTGTGTGAACTAGAAGTGGGTTACTATCTGCTGGGGTGGGGTTAGATGGGGTGTAGCTGGTTCTCTGTCCACCGGTGTAGGTGTACAATCTGGAGGAGTCTTGATTATTTGTGGTGGGGCTATATAGTTCGTGGGCCAGTACAACCATGGTTCTATTTGCATCGATGGGTGGCACCGTCTTTTGTGAAGAACGGGTTTTTACTCCCTTAGATACTGCCATCACCCCCTCCAATTCAAATGGCTGATAAACAAGAAAAGAAATTGAATGAGCAGACATTGTATGATAGGCAGATGTGGTAATTCACATATATGTTGTCTAACCAAATAGGAAAACATGACATAATTTCACATATATGATGGCTAACTAAACATGATAGCATGACACAGTTTCAGAATATGATGGATAACTTAACAGGATATAATGGCATAATTCAACATATGATGAGTATCTAAACATGATGACATGACATAACTATATGATTTCTTTCTAAAATAGGTCGGGATGAAATAATTCACATACATGTTGTCTAAGTATACATTATGGCATGATATAATTCACATAATTGATTCATATAGTAAGCAGCTGTCACTCGCATGTATGATCTCTAAACTAAGCAGATGGCATTGAATATTGTGTATATGATGTCTAAACTAAGAATGCAAGACACCATATGCATGATATGAGAAATATAAACATTGGAAGTTAGATCATACACCTCAGGTGGGATATAGGACTTGTCATCTGTCTCTGAATCCTCCTCTAAGGAGCTACCGTAACCATCGAGATATATGCTTCAACAGGTACCATTGCCTGCTCTGAAGACCTTGTTTTCACTCCAGATTTTTTTCCATAACTGGCTAAAATGGCTGATACACATGAAGAGTAGTTCAATATACACAGATTGTCGACAAATGGAATACATAATAAAAAAAGGATGGCATGAGATAATTCACATATGTGATGCCTGGCTACACAGGATGGTGGTGCATAATTCACATATATGATAACTGGCTAAAAACATGGCATTGCATAATTCACATATCAGATATAGAAAGCAAACAGGAGGCATTCACACAAAGCATGTCTGATCTAAGCAGATGGCATGACATGCAAGACACCATATGCATGATATGAGCAATATAACCCTGCCAAGTTAGAGCATACACCTCAGGGGGGAATACGACTGGTTATCTATCTCTAAATCCTCCTCCGAGGAGCTATCTGTAACCAGCAAGAAATCTGCATCGACAGGTAGCACTGACTGCTCAGAAGACCTTGTTTTCACTCCATATTTTCCCATGACCGACTAAATGGCTGATGCACGGGAAGAGTAGATGAATGTACAAACATTGTCGACAAATGGAATAGATTATGAAAAAAAATAGTATGGCACGATACAATTCACATGTACGATGACTGGCTAAACAGGATGGCATTGCATGATTCACGTATATGATGCCTGGCTATAGAAGATGGCATTGCATAATTCACATATATATGATATAGAAACCAAACAAGTGGAATTCACACAAAGCAAATCTAAACTAAGCTGATGACATATAAGATGTATAAAGTAAGCAATGTGAGGCGTCATATGCATCATATGACCAACATCAATTATAACCCACAAGTATAGGGGATCGCAACAGTTTTCGAGGGTAGAGTATTCAATCCAAATTTATTGATTCATCACAAGGGGAGCCAAAGAATATTCTCAAGTATTAGCAGCTGAGTTGTGAATTCAACCACGCCTCAAAGACTTAATATCTGCAACAAAATATTTAGTAGCAAACTAGTATGGAAGTAACGGTAACAGTGGCAAAAGTAACGGTAGCAGTTTTGTAGCAATCATAACAGTAGCAATGGAAAAGTAATGGAGCAAAGATAAATATGGAACGAACACGTAGGCAATGGACCAATGATGGATAATTATGTTGGATGGCATTCATCATGCAACAGTTATAACATAGGGTGACACATAACTAGCTCCAATTCATCAATATAATGTAGGCATGTATTCCGAATATAGTCATACGTGCTTATGGAAAAGAACTTGCATGACATCTTTTGTCCTACCCTCCCGTGGCAATGGGGTCCTATTCGAAACTAAGGGATATTCAGGCCTCCTTTTAATAGAGTACCAGACCAAAGCATTAGCACTTAGTGAATACATGAACTCCTCAAACTACGGTCATCACCGGGAGTGGTCCCGACTATTGTCACTCAAGGGTTGCCGGATCATAACTCGTAGTAGGTGACTATAACTTGCAATATCGGATCAAGAACACAAATATATTCGTGAAAACATAATAGCTTCAGATCTGAAATCATGGCACTCGGGCCCTAGTGGCAAGAATTAGGCATAGCAAAGTCATAGCAACATCAATCTTAGAACAAAATGGATGCTAGGGATCAAACCCTAACAAAACTAACTCGATTACATGGTAAATCTCATCCAACCCATCATGGTCCAGCAAGCCTGCGATGGAATTACTCACGCACGACGGTGAGCATCATGAAATTGGTGATGGAGGATGGTTGATGAGGATGTAGATTCCCCTCTGTGAAGCCCCGAACGGACTCTAGATCAGCCCTCCCGAGGAAGAACAGGGCTTGGCGGCGGCTCCGTTTCGTAAAACGCGATGAATCCTTCTCTCTGATTTTTTTATCCTCGAACGTGAATATATGGAGTTGGAGTTAAGGTCGGTGGAGGTCCAGGGGGCCTACAAGGACGGGTGGCGCGCCCCCCACCACTACTGCAGGATGCTGCTAACGCGACACTACGATCAAAGACCCTTCGACGAAACTATGTGCGATACAATAATCGCAAACGGTGGTGTAAAAGAACCATAAAAAAGGTGCAAAATGTTTGTGATGGAGGATGCATCAAACACAGTTCAGATTTTAGTTGCTTGTGCGATGCAGGGCATACGGTTCAGTTCAATGAACTGTTTGCGATGAGGCGAAACAAAAGAAACGGGCAGCCAGATGAAGGCGTGTGCGGTATACAACATACGGTTCACTCGGATGCACTGTTTGTGATTAGGCAACACAAAAGAAATGGTCAGCCAGATCAAGGTGTGTGCGATATATGACATGAGTTTCACTTGGATGAACTGTTTGTGTTGAGACAAGAGAACAAAAATGGTTCAATATAACAAGATGTGTGTGATACGCGGCAAACAGGTCTGTAATCAGAAATGTGTACGAAGACCGATAATAACACAGACGGTTGCTGCTAATAAGACATGTGTGTTGTGCGATGGGATTGCATACAAAACAACAACATATATATACACACTTATAAGGACATGGTTGCATAACCAAATTAAACATCCACTTACATAGGTGGCTACTACAACCATGGCATTTGCACACACCAAAGTAAACTATTACATGCATAATTACATAGGTGGCTACTACACACATGACATTTCCACACACCAATAAAGTAAACTACATATTACATGCATGATTAACTAGCATAAACGATCATCTGATCATCATCTACTTCTTGTGACGCTTGCTCTGCTTGTGGCTCGATCCGGGCTCGTCGATTTGGGTAACGAGGCACTTCCTCATGTCAACGATCCGCCTGTGCATCTCGTAGCATGTGTACACGCTCTTGGCCGTGATCCTGAGGTGAGGTTCATCCAGTTTCCGCATCCAGGCCCTGTGCCAGGATAGGGGACTTGTTCTCTGGGCATCCTGCTTCATCTTTTCGTAGTAGGGGTCGAAGATGGCCGAGGCGAGTTCGACCAGGGAGTCCTTCTTCGTGCTGGCCCAGACCCTGTAGTGGTCACAGATTTCGACAAGGTTCTTGCAGGGCAAACCCGTAACAGTGAGCGCTTTTACATCGTCGGTGGTTTCCACCATGGCGAACTTGTAGTCGATGCTATTGACAAACCTGTTGAAAAGGTCGCAAGGCTCTATGGGCATGTAGTAGTGGTAGATGAGGACATGATGGTGTTGGGGAACATAGTATTTCAAATTTTTTGCCTACGATCACACAAGATCTATCTAGGAGAAGCATAGCAACGAGCAGGGAGAGTGTGTCTACGTAGCCTCGTAGACCGAAAGTGGAAGCGTTTAGTAACGCGGTTGATGTAGTCGAACGTCTTCGCGATCCAACCAATCCAAGTACCGAACGCACGGCACCTCCGCGATCTACACACGTTCAGCTCGGTGACGTCCCTCGAACTCTTGATCCAGTTGACACCGAGGGAGAGTTCCATCAGCACGACGGCATGGCGACGGTGATTTTGAAGTTACCGGCGTAGGGCTTCGCCTAAGCACTACGACGATATGACCGAGGTGTGTAACTATGGAGGGGGGAACCGCACACGGCTAAAAGATCAACTTGTGTGTCTATGGGGTGCCCCATGGCCACGTATGTAAAGGAGGGAGGGAGAGAGGAGGCCGGCCAGGTTGGGCGCGCCAAGGGGGGAGTCCTACTTGGACTCCTAGTCCAAGTAGGATTCGCCCCCCTCCCTTTCCTTTCTTCCACCGGAGGGAATGGGAAGGGAGAGAGAGGGGGAAGGAAAGAGGGGGCCCGCCCCCCTCCCCTAGTCCAATTCGGTTTGGGCAAGGGGAGGGCGCGCCCCTCTCTTGTGGCCCTTTCTCCTCTCCTCCAATAAGGCCCACTATGCCCAATACTTCTCCCGGGGGGTTCCAGTAACCTCCCGGTACTCCGGAAAAATGCCCAAACCACTCAGAACCATTCCGATGTCCAAATCCAACCTTCCAATATATGAATCTTTATGTCTCGAACATTTCGAGACTCCTCGCCATGTCCGTGATCTCACCCGGGACTCCGAACAAACTTCGGTCATCAAATCACATAACTCATAATACAGGTCGTCACCGAACGTTAAGCATGCGACCCTGCGGGTTCGAGAACTATGTAGACATGAACGAGACACATCTTTGGTCAATAACCAATAGCGGAACCTGGATGCTCATATTGGCTCCTACATATTCTATGAAGATCTTTATCGGTCAAACCGCATAACAACATACGTTGTTCCCTTTGTCATCGATATGTTACTTGCCCGAGATTCGATCATCAGTATTGCTACCTCTTGAGCACTGCGTTGATTTTCCCTTGAAGAGGAAAGGGTGATGCAGCAAAGTAGCGTAAGTATTTCCCTCAGTTTTTGAGAACCAAGGTATCAATCCAGTAGGATACTACACGCAAGTCCCTCGTACCTACACAAACAAATAAGAACCTCGCAACCAACGCGATAAAGGGGTTGTAAATCCCTTCACGGTCACTTACGAGAGTGAGATCTGATAGAGATAATAATAATAAGATAAATATTTTTGTTATTTTTATGATATAGATTGTAAGTAAAGATTCCAAAATAAACGGTAATAGAAATAGCTTGTTGACGGTAGATTAATATAAAGGAGAATAGACCCGGGGGCCATAGGTTTCACCAGTGGCTTCTCTCAAGATAGCATAAGTATTACGGTGGGTGAACAAATTACTATCGAGCAACTGATAGAAAAGTGCATAATTATGAGAATATCTATGCATGATCATGTATATAGGCATCACATCCGAAACGATTCCGCATCTACTACTATTACTCCACACATCGACCGCTATCCAGCATGCATCTAGAGTATTAAGTTCATAAGAACAGAGTAATGCATTAGGCAAGATGACACGATGTAGAGGGATAAACTCAAGAAATATGATATAAACCCCATATTTTTATCGTCGATGGCAACAATACAATACGTGCCTTGCTGCCCCTGCTGTCACTGGGAAAGGACACCGCAAGATTAAACCCAAAGCTAAGCACTTCTCCCATTGCAAGAAAGATCAATCTAGTAGGCCAAACCAAACTGATAATTCAAAGAGACTTGCAAAGATAACCAATCATACATAAAAGATTTCAAAGAAGAATCAAATATTGTTCATAGATAAACTTGATCATAAACCCACAATTCATGGGATCTCGACAAACACACCTCAAAAAGAGTTACATCAAATAGATCTCCAAGAAGATCGAGGAGAACATTATATTGAGATCCAAAGAGAGAGAAGAAGCCATCTAGCTAATAACTATGGACCCGAAGGTCTGAAGTAAACTACTCACACATCATCGGAGGGGCCATGGAGTTGATGTAGAGGCCCTGCGTGATCGATTCCCCCTCCGGCGGAGCTCCAAAAAAGGCCCCAAGATGGGGTCTCTTGGGTATAGAAGGTTGCGGCGGTTGAAATAGGGTTTCGTGGTGCTCCTGGATGTTTTCGGGGTATATGAATATATATAGGAGGAAGAAGTAGGTCGGTGGAGCCACGAGGGGCCCGCGAGGGTGGTGGGCGCATCCAGTGGGGTAGGCGCGCCCCCTGCCTCGTGCCCTCCTCGTTGGTTGCTTGACGTCCACTCCAAGTTCCCTGGATCACGTTTGTTCCAAAAATAACTCTCCCAAAGGTTTTATTCCGTTTGGATTCCGTTTGATATTCCTTTTCTGCGAAACACTGAAATAGGCAAAAAAAACAGCAATTTGCACTGGGCCTTGGGTTAGTAGGTTAGTCCCAAAAATATATAAAAGTGTATAAATAAGCCCATTAACATCCAAAACAGATAATATAATAGAATGGAACAATCAAAAATTATAGATATGTTGGAGACGTATCAAGCATCCCCAAGCTTAATTCATGTTCGTCCTCAATGTATTCTTTATTGTGGCATGAATGTTCACATCCGAAAGATTCAATACAAAAGTTTAACATTGACATAAAAATAATAATACTTCAAGCATACTAACTAAGCAATCATGTCTTCTCAAAATAACATGGCAAAAGAAAGTTCATCCCTACAAAATCATATAGTTTGGTCATGCTCCATTTTCGTCACACAAGAATGCTCTCATCTTGCACAACCCCGATGACAAGCCAAGCAATTGTTTCATACTTTAGTAATCTCAAAATTATTTCAACTTTCAAGCAATACATGAGCGTGAGCCATGGATATAGGACTATGGGTGGAATAGAATAATGATAGGGGGTTATCTGGAGAAGACAAAAAAGGAGAAAGTCTCACATTGACGAGGCTAATCAACGGGCTAGGGAGATGCCCATCAATTGATTTCAATGCAAGGAGTAGGGATTGCCATGCAATGGATGCACTAGAGCTATAAATGTATGAAAGCTCAATAAAAGAAACTAAGTGGGTGTGCATCCAACTTGCTTGCTCACGAAGACCTAGGGCATTTGAGGAAGCCCATTGTTGGAATATACAAGCCAAGTTCTATAATGAAAAATTCCCACTAGTATATGAATGTGACAAAACAAGAGACTCTCTATCATAAAGATCATGGTGCTACTTTGAAGCACAAGTGTGGAAAAAAGGATAGTAGCATTGCCCCTTTTTATTTCTCTTCTTTTTTTGGGCCTTTTTTTATTTGGCCTTTCTCTTTTTTTTGGGACAATGCTCTATTAATGATGATCATCATACTTCTATTTATTCACAACTCAATGATTATAATTCGATACTAGAACAAAATATGACTCTATATGAATGTTTCCGGCGGTGTACCAGGAAGGGCAATGAATCAAGAGTGACATGTATGATAAATTATGCATGGTGGCTTTGCCACAAATATGATGTCAACTACATGATCATACAAAGCAATATGACAATGATGAAGCATGTCATAAATGAAACGGTGGAAAGTTGCATGGCAATATATCTCGGAATGGCTATGGAAATGCCATAATAGGTAGGCATGGTGGCTGTTTTGAGGAAGATATAAGGAGGTTTATGTGTGATAGAGCGTATCGTATCACGGGGTGTGGATGCACCGGCAAAGTTTGCACCAACTCTCAAGGTGAGAAAGGGCAATGCACGGTACCGAAGAGGCTAGCAATGATGGAAGGGTGAGAGTGTGTATAATCCATGGACTCAACATTAGTCATAAAGAACTCACATACTTATTTCAAAAATCTACAAGTCATCAAAAACCAAGCACTATGCGCATGCTCCTAGGGGGATAGATTGGTAGGAAAATACCATCGCTCGTCCCCGACCGCCACTCATAAGGAAGACAATCGAAGAACACCTCATGTTTCAAATTTGTTACACAACGGTTACCATACGAACATGCTACGGGACTTGCAATCTTCAACACAAGTATTTCTCAAATTCACAATTACTCAACTATCACACTCTAATATCACCACCTTTATATCTCAAAACAATTATCAAGTATCAAACTTCTCATAGTATTCAATGCGCTTTCTATGATAGTTTTTATTATACCCATCATGGATGCCTATCATATTAGGACTAGTTTCATAACCAAAGCAAATTACCATGCTGTTCTAAGGGACTCTCAAAATGATATAAGTGAAGCATGAGAGATCAATAATTTCTATAAAATAAAATCACCACCGTCCTCTAAAAGATGTAAGTGAAGCACTAGAGCAAATTATCTAGCTCAAAAGATATAAGTGAAGCACATAGAGTATTCTAATAAATTCCAATTCATGTGTGTCTCTCCCAAAAAGTGTGTAAAGCAAGGATGATTTTCATAAACTAAAAAGCAAAGACTCAAATCATACAAGATGCTCCAAGCAAAACACATATCATGTGGTGAATAAAAATATAGCCTCAAGTAAAGTTACCGATAGAAGAAGACAAAAGAGGGGATGCCTTCCGGGGCATCCCCAAGCTTAGGCTTTTGGTTGTCCTTGAATTTTACCTTGGGGTGCCTTGGTAATCCCCAAGCTTAGGCTCTTTCCACTCCTTATTCCATAATCCATCAAATCTTTACCCAAAACTTGAAAACTTCACAACACAAAACTTAAACAGAAAATCTCATGAGCTCTGTTAGTATAAGAAAACAAACCACCACTTAAGGTACTCTAATGAACTCATTATTTATTTATTTTGGTGTTAAACCTACTGTATTCCAACTTCTCTATGGTTCATGACCTCCGATACTAGCTATAGATTCATCAAAATAAGCAAACAACACACGAAAAACAGAATCTTTCAAAAACAGAACAGTCTGTAGTAATCTGTAGGTTTCGAATACTTATGTAACCCCAAAAATTCTAAAGTAAATTTCTGTACGTGAGGAATTTTTCTATTAATCATCTGCAAAAATAATCAACTTAATAGCACTCTCCAGTAAAAAATGGCAGCAAATCTCGTCAGCGCTAAAGTTTCTGTTTTTTACAGCAAGATCGCAAAGACTTTCCCCAAGTCTTCCCAAAGGTTCTACTTGGCATAAACACTAATTAAAATCATAAAACCACATCTAAACAGAGTATAGATGAATTATTTATTACTAAACAGAACCAAAAAGCAAGAAACAAAAATAAAATTGGGTTGCCTCCCAACAAGCGCTATCGTTTAACGCTCCTAGCTAGGCATAAAAGCAAGAATAGATGTAGGTATTATCATATTTGGTATGCAATCCATAAGTGGCTCTCATAATAAATTCATAATGTAATTTAATTTTATTTCTAGGAAAGTGTTCCATGCCTTTCCTTAATGGAAATTGGAATCTAATATTTCCTTCCTTCATATCAATAATTGCACCAATCGTTCTAAGGAAAGGTCTACCAAGAATAATAGGACATGTAGGATTGCAATCAATATCAAGAACAATGAAATCTACGGGCACATAATTCCTATTTGCAACAATAAGAATATCATTAATCCTTCCCATAGGTTTCTTAATAGTGGAATCCGCGAGGTGCAAATTTAAAGAACAATCATCAAATTCACGGAAACCCAACACATCACACAACGTTTTTGGAATCGTGGAAACGCTAGCACCCAAATCACATAAAGCATAACATTCATGATCTTTAATTTTAATTTATTTGTAGGTTCCCACTCATCATAAAGTTTTCTAGGGATAGAAACTTCCAATTCAAGCTTTTCTTCATAAGATTGCATTAAAGCATCAACGATGTGTTTAGTAAAAGCTTTATTTTGACTATAAGCACGAGGATAATTTAGCACGGATTGCAACAAGGAAATAAAATCTATCAAAGAGCAATTGTCATAATTAAATTCCTTGAAATCTAAAATAGTGGGTTCATTGCTATGTAAAATTTTGACCTCTCCAATCCCACTTTTATTAATTTTTGCATCAAGATCTAAAAACTCCGAATCATTGGGACGCCTTTTAACTAAAGTTGACTCATCTCCATTCCCATCATTATCAAGATTCATATTGCAAAACAAAGATTTAATAGGAGAAACATCAATCACTTTTAGATCTTCAGCCTTATTATCATCAAAACTAGAAGAACACGCTTTCACAAAGCAATCTTTTTTAGCACGCATCCTATCGGTTCTTTCTTTGCACTCATCAAT
Organism: Aegilops tauschii subsp. strangulata; assembly: GCF_002575655.3. Lineage (NCBI taxonomy): Eukaryota > Viridiplantae > Streptophyta > Magnoliopsida > Poales > Poaceae > Aegilops > Aegilops tauschii. The sequence goes on along the minus strand of NC_053039.3, from coordinate 89,495,242 downwards.
GGAAATTAACATAGCTTTGAGAGACTCATTGATATCATGCTTAGGTGGGATAGATCTAAGTTTCAAAGAATCAACATCAAGAGAAATTCTATCCACGTTCCTAGCCAACTCATCAATCCTAGACAATTTTTCTTCAATCAAAGCATTGAAACTCTTTTGTGAGCTTAATATTAGATTCAAAATCAGAGGGAATCTTATTATAATTTCCATAAGAATTGTTGTAGGAATTACCATAATTATTAGTGGAATTACTAGGGAATGGCCTAGGATTAAAATTACCTCTATACGCTTTATTACCAAAATTGTTCCTACCAACAAAATTCACATCCATAGATTCATTATTATTCTCAATCAAAGTAGACAAAGGAATATCATTAGGATCAGAAGAAACACTCTTATTAGCAAACAATTTCATAAGTTCACATCTTTCCACTTAAAACATTGATTTCTTCTATAGCATGCACCTTTTTACTAGTAGATCTTTTAGTGTGCCATTGATAATAATTAACCATAATATTATCTAGGAGTTTAGTAGCTTCTCCTAAGGTGAATTCCATAAAAGTGCCTCCCGCGGCCGAATCTAAAAGATTTCTAGAAGCAAAATTCAATCCGGCATAATTTTTTTGTATAATCATCCAAAGATTCAAACCATGTGTAGGGCAATTACGTATCATTAATTACATCCTCTCCCAAGCTTGTGCAACATGTTCATGATCAAGTTGCTTAAAATTCATAATATCGTTTCTAATAGAGATGATCTTAGCGGGAGGAAAATACTTAGAGATAAAAGCATCTTTGCACTTATTCCATGAATCGATACTATTTTTAGGCAAAGACGAAAACCAAGTTTTAGCATGATCTCTAAGCGAATACGGAAATAGCTTCAATTTAACAATATCGTTATCCACATCTTTCTTCTTTTTCATATCACACAAATCAACAAAGTTGTTTATGTGGGTAGCGGCATCTTCACTAGGAAGGCTGGAAAACGGATCTTTCATGACAAGATTCAGCAAAGCAACATTAATTTCACAAGATTCAACATCGGTAAGAGGAGCAATCGGAGTGCTAATAAAATCATTATTGTTGGTATTGGAAAAATCACACAATTTAGTATTATCTTGAGCCATCGTGACAAATAATCCAACACACAAGCAAGCAAGAGGCAAAACAAAAAGAGGCGAACAAAAAAGAGGCGAGCGGAAAAAGAGGGCGAATAAAACGGCAAGAGTGAAGTGGGGGAGAGGAAAACGAGAGGCAAATGGCAAATAATGTAATGCGAGGGATAAGAGTTTGTGATGGGTACTTGGTATGTCTTGACTTGTGCGTAGATCTCCCCGGCAACGGCGCCAGAAATCGCATGTTGGCGGGAGATCGAATCTTGACTTGACTTGGTGTAAGCCTCCCCGGCAACGGTGCCAGAAATCCTTCTTGCTACCTCTTGAGCACTGCGTTGGTTTTCCCTTGAAGAGGAAAGGGTGATGCAGCAAACTAGCGTAAGTATTTCCCACAGTTTTTGAGAACCAAGGTATCAATCCAGTAGGAGACTACACGTAAGTCCCTCGTACCTACACAAACAAATAAGAACCTCGCAACCAACGCGAAAGGGGTTGTCAATCGCTTCACGGTCACTTACGAGAATGAGATCTGATAGAGATAATAATAATAAGATAAATATTTTTGGTATTTTTATGATATAGATTGAAATTAAAGGTTGCAAAATAAACGGTAATAGAAATAGCTTGTTGACGGTAGATTAATATAAAGGAGAATAGACCCGGGGGCCATAGATTTCACTAGTGGCTTCTCTCAAGATAGCATAAGTATTACGGTGGGTGAACAAATTACTATCGAGCAATTGATAGAAAAGTGCATAATTATGAGAATATCTAGGCATGATCATGTATATAGGCATCACGTCCGCGACAAGTAGACCGAAACGATTCCGCATCTACTACTATTACTCCACACGTCGACCGCTATCTAGCATGCATCTAGAGTATTAAGTTCATAAGAATAGAGTAACGCATTAGGCAAGATGACATGATGTAGAGGGATAAACTCAAGCAATATGATATAAACCCCATCTTTTTATCCTCGATGGCAACAATACAATACGCGCCTTGCTGCCCCTGCTGTCACTGGGAAAGGACACCGCAAGATTGAACCCAAAGCTAAGCACTTCTCCCATTACAAGAAAGATCAATCTAGTAGGCCAAACCAAACTGATAATTCGAAGAGACTTGCAAAGATAACCAATCATACATAAAAGATTTCAGAGGAGAATCAAATATTGTTCATAGATAAACTTGATCATAAACCCACAATTCATCGGATCTCGACAAACACACAGCAAAAAGAGTTACATCAAATAGATCTCCAGCAAGATCGAGGAGAACATTGTATTGAGATCCAAAGAGAGAGAAGAAGCCATCTAGCTAATAACTACGGACCCGAAGGTCTGAAGTAAACTACTCACACATCATCGGAGGGGCCATGGAGTTGATGTAGAGGCCCTCTGTGATCGATTCCCCCTCCGACGGAGCTCTGGAAAAGGCCCCAAGATGGGATCTCTTGGGTATAGAAGGCTGCGGCGGTGGAAATAGGTTTTCGTGGTGCTCCTGGATGGTTTCGGGGTATATGAATATATATAGGAGGAAGAAGGAGGTCGGTGGAGCCACGAGGGGCCCATGAGGGTGGAGGGCACGCCCAGGAGGGTAGGCGCGCCCCCTGCCTTGTGGCTTCCTCGTTGGTTGCTTGACATCCACTCCAAGTCCCCTGGATCACGTTTGTTCCAAAAATAACTTTCCCGGAGGTTTTATCCCGTTTGGATTCCGTTTGATATTCCTTTTCTGCAAAACACTGAAATAGGAAAAAAACAGCAATTTGCATTGGGCATTGGGTTAGTAGGTTAGTCCCAAAAATAATATAAAAGTGTATAAATAAGCCCGTTAACACCCAAAACATATAATATAATAGCATGGAACAATCAAAAATTATAGATACGTTAGAGACATATCAGGTATCATCATACCTAGTTCAATCTCGTTACCGGCAAGTGTCTTGAGTCATTCCGTAATGCATCATCCCGCAACTAACTCATTAGTCACATTGCTTGCAAGGCTTATAGTGATGAGCATTACCGAGAGGGCCCAGAGATACCTCTTCGATACTCGAAGTGACAAATCCTAATCTTGATCTATGCCAACTCAACAAACACCATCGGAGACACCTATAGAGCATCTTTATAATCACCCAGTTATGTTGTGACGTTTGATAGAACACAAGGTGTTCCTCCGGTATTCGGGAGTTGCATAATCTCATAGTCAGTGGAACATGTATAAGTCATGAAGAAAGCAATAGCAATAAAACTAAAAGATCATTATGCTAAGCTAACGGTTGGGTCTTGTCCATCACATCATTCTCTAATGATGTGATCCCGTTCATCAAATGACAACACATGTCTATGGTTAGGAAACTTAACCATCTTTGATAAATGAGCTAGTCAAGTAGAGGCATACTAGGGACATTCTGTTTGTCTATGTATTCACACATGTATAAAGTTTTCGGTTAATACAATTCTAGCATGAATAATAAACATTTATCATGATATAAGGAAATACAAATAACATATTTATTATTACCTCTAGGGCATATTTCCTTCAGTCTCCTACTTGCACTAGAGTCAATAATCTAGTTCACATCGCCATGTGATTTAAGACCAATAGTTCACATCGTCATGTGATTTAACACTCTATAGTTCACATCGCCATGTGACCAACACCAAAAGGGTTTACTAGAGTCAATAATCTAGTTCACATCGCTATGTGATTAATGTTGGGGAACGTAGCAGAAATTCAAAATTTTCTACGCATCACCAAGATCAATCTATGGAGAAATCTAGCAACGAGGGGAAGGGGAGTGCATCTACATACCATTGTAGATCGCTAAGCGGAAGCATTGCAAGAACACAAATGAAGGAGTCGTACTCGTAGCGATTCAGATCGCGGTTGGTTTCGATCTAAGCGCCGAACCACGACGCCTCCGCGTTCAACACACGTGCAGCTCGGTGACGTCTCCCACGCCTTGATCCAGCAAGGAGAGAGGGAGATGTTGGGGAAGACTCCGTCCAGCAGCAGCACGACGGCATGGTGGTGATGGAGGAGCATGGCACTCCAGCAGGGCTTCGCCAAGCACTGCGAGAGACGAGGAGGGAGGGAGGTAGGGCTGCGCCAAGAGGGAGAGCAAATCATGTGTTGGGCAGCCCCCATACCTCAAGTATATATAGGGGAAGAGGAGGGGCTGTGCCCCCACCTAGGGTTCCCTCCCTAGGGGTGGCGGCAGCCCCCAGATCCCATCTGGGTGGCGGCCAAGGGGGAGAGAGGGGGGGCGCACCTAGGGTGGGCCTTAGGGCCCATCTGCTCCTAGGGTTTGCCCCCTCTCCTCTTGAGGGCGCCTTGGGCCTTGGTGGGAGGCTCCCCAGCCTACCTAGGGGCTGGTCCCTTCCCACTATTGGCCCATGTAGGCCTCTAGGGCTGGTGGCCCCACCTGGTGGACCCCCGGGACCCTCCCGGTGGTCCCGGTACGTTACCGATAGCACCCGAAACTTTTCCGGTGACCAAAACAGGACTTCCCATATATAAATCTTTACCTCCGGACCACTCCGGAACTCCTCGTGACATCCGGGATCTCATCTGGGACTCCGAACAACATTCGGTAACCACGTATATCTATTCCCTATAACCCTAGCGTCATCGAACCTTAAGTGTGTAGACCCTACGGGTTCGGGAACCATGCAGACATGACCGAGACGTTCTCCGACCAATAACCAACAGCGGGATCTGGATACCCATGTTGGCTCCCACATGTTCCACGATGATCTCATCGGATGAACCACGATGTCGGGGATTCAATCAATCCTGTATACAATTCCCTTTGTCAATCGGTATGTTACTTGCCCGAAATTCGATCGTCGGTATCCCGATACCTTGTTCAATCTCGTTATCGGCAAGTCTCTTTACTCGTTCCATAACACATCATCCCGTGATCAACTCCTTGGTCACATTGTGCACATTATGATGATGTCCTACCAAGTGGGCCCAGAGATACCTCTCCGTTTACACAGAGTGACAAATCCCGGTCTCGATTCGTGCCAACCCAACAGACACTTTCGGAGATACCTATAGTGCACCTTTATAGCCACCCAGTTACGTTGTGACGTGTGGTACACCCAAAGCATTCCTACGGTATCCGGGAGTTGCACAATCTCATGGTCTAAGGAAATGATACTTGACATTAGAAAAGCTCTTAGCAAACGAACTACACGATCTTGTGCTAGGCTTAGGATTGGGTCTTGTCCATCACATCATTCTCCTAATGATGTGATCCCGTTATCAACGACATCCAGTGTCCATGGTCAGGAAACCGTAACCATCTATTGATCAACGAGATAGTCAACTAGAGGCTTACTAGGGACATGGTGTTGTCTATGTATCCACACATGTATCTGAGTTTCCTATCAATACAATTTTAGCATGGATAATAAACGATTATCATGAACAAGGAAATATAATAATAACCAATTTATTATTGCCTCTAGGGCATATTTCTGACAGTCTCCCACTTGCACTAGCGTCAATAATCTAGTTCACATCACCATGTGATTAACACTCACAGGTCACATCACCATGTGACCAACATCCAAAGAGTTTACTAGAGTCAACAATCTAGTTCACATCACTATGTGATTAACACTCAATGAGTTCTGGTTTGATCATGTTATGCTTGTGAGAGAGGTTATTAGTCAACGGGTCTGAACCTTTCAGATCCGTGTGTGCTTTACGAATATCTATGTCATCTTGTGGATGCTACCATGCGCTACTTGGAGCCATTTCAAATAACTTCTCTACTATACGAATCCGGTTCACTACTCAGAGTCATCCGGATTAGTGTCAAAGTTCGCATCGACGTAACCCTTTACGACGAACTCCTTTTCACCTCCATAATCGAGAAAATTCCTTAGTCAACTAGATACTAAGGATAAGTTCGACTGCTGTCATGTGATTCATTCCCGGATCACTATTGTACCCCTTGACCAACTCATGGCAAGGCACACTTCATAGCATACTGTAGAGCCTACGTCTAAAGCATAGGGGACGACCTTCGTCCTTTCTCTCTCTTCTGCTGTGGTCAGGTCTTGAGTCTTACTCAATACTCACACCTTGTAACACAGCCAAGAACTCCTTCTTTGCTGATCTATTTTGAACTCTTTCAAAAACATGTCAATGTGTGCGTTCTTTGAAAGTATCATCTGGCGTCTTGATCTATCTCTATAGATCTTGATGCCCAATATGTAAGCAGCTTTATCCAGGTCTTCCTTTGAAAAACTCCTTTCAAATAACCCTTTATGCTTTCCAGAAATTTTACATCATTTCGGATCAACAATATGTCATTCACATATACTTATCAGAAATGTTGTAGCGCTCCCACTCACTTTATTGTAAATACAAGTTTCTAACAAACTTTGTATAAACCCAAAAACTTTGATCACTCCATCAAAGCGTATATTCTGACTCCGAGATGCTTGCTCTAGTCCATGGAAGGATCGCTGGAGCTAGCATACCTTTTAGCATCCTTAGGACAAAACCTTTCTGATTGTATCACATAAACCTTTCCTTACGAAAACTGGTAAGGAAACTTGTTTTGACATCCATCTGCCAGATTTCATAAATGCGGCTAATGCTAACATGATTCCGATGGACTTAAGCATCGCTACGGATGAGAAAATCTCATCGTAGTCAACTCCTTGAACTTGTGAAAATTCTCTTTGCCACAAGTCGAGCTTCATAGACGGTAACATTACCGTCCATGTCTGTCTTCTTCTTAAAGATCCATTTATCTCAATGGCTTGCCGATCAACGGGCAAGTTCACCAAAGTCCATGCTTTGTTCTGGTACATGGATCCTATCTCGGATTTCATGGCTTCTAACCATTTGTCGGAATATGGGCCCACCATCGCTTCTCCATAGCTCGTAGGTTCAGTATTGTCTAACAACACGATATCTAAGACAGGATTACCGTACCACTCAGGAGTAGTACATATCCTTGTCGACCTACGAGGTTTGGTAGTGACTTGATCTGAAGTTTCATGATCACTATCATAAGCTTCCACTTCAATTGGTGTAGGTGCCACAGGAACAACTTCTTGTGCCCTGCTACACACTAGTTGAAGTCATGGTTCAATAACCTCATCAAGTCTCCACAATCCTCCCACTCAATTCTTTCGAGAGAACTTTTCCTCGAGAAAGGACTCGTTTCTAGAAGCAATTACTTTTGCTTCCAGATATGAAATAGGAGGTATACCCAACTGTTTTGGGTATTCTATGAAGATGCATTTATCCGCTTTGGGTTCGAGCTTATCAGCCTGAAACTTTTTCAAATAAGCATCGCAGCCCCAAACTTTTAAGAAACGACAGCTTAGGTTTCTCTATACCATAGTTCATACGGTGTCGTCTCAACGGAATTGCGTGGTGCCCTATTTAAAGTGAATGCGGTTGTCTCTAATGCCTAACCCATAAACGATAGTGGTAATTTGATAAGAGACATCATGGTATGCATCATATCCAATAGGGTGCAGTTATGATGTTCGGACACACCGTCACACTATGGTGTTCCAGGCGGTATTAATTGTGAAACACTTTCCACAATGTCTTAATTGTGTGCTAAACTCGTAACTCAGATATCTCTATGATCATATCATAGACATTTTATCCTCTTGTCACGACGATCTTCAACTTCACTCTGAAATTACTTGAACCTTTCAATAATTCAGACTTGTGTTTCTTCAAGTAAATACACTCAGCATCTACTCAAATCATCTGTGAAGTAAGAACATAACGATATCCACTGCATGCCTCAGCACTCATTGGACTGCATACATCAAAATGTATTACTTCCAACAAGTTGCTCTCTTGTTCCATCTTACTGATAACGAGGCCTTTCAGTCATCTTGCCCATGTGGTATGATTTGCATGTCTCAAGTGATTCAAAATCAAGTGAGTCCAAACGATCCATCTGCATGGAGTTTCTTCATACCTATAGACATGGTTCGCATGTCTCAATCTTTTCAAAAACGAGTGAGTCCAAAGATCCATCTACATGGAGCTTCTTCATGCGTTCTATACCAATATGACTCGGCAGTGCCACAAGTATGTGGTACTATCATTACTATTTTATATCTTTTGGCACGAACATGTGTATCACTGCGATCGAGATTCATTTTAGGTGCAAGACCATTGAAGGTATTATTCAAATAAACAGAGTAACCATTATTCTCCTTAAATGAATAACCGTATTGCGATAAACATAATCCAATCATGTTTATGCTCAACGCAAACACCAAATAACAATTATTTAGGTTTAACACCAATCTCGATGGTAGAGGGAGCATGCGATGCTTGATCACATCAACCTTGGAAACACTTCCAACACATATCGTCATCTCACCTTTAGCTAGTCTCTGTTTCTTCCGCAGCTTTTATTTCGAGTTACTAACACTTAGCAACTGAACCGGTATCTAATACCCTGGTGCTGCTAGGAGTACTAGTAAAGTACACATTCATATAATGTATATCCAATATACTTCTGTCGACTTTGCCTGCCTTCTCATCTACCAAGTATCTAGGGTAGCTCTGCTTCAGTGACCGTTCCCCTCATTACAGAAGCACTTAGTCTCGGGTTTGGGTTTAACCTTGGGATTCTTCACTAGGGCAGCAAATGATTTGCTGTTTCATGAAGTATCCCTTTTGCCCTTGCCCTTCTAGAAACTAGTGGTTTTACTAACCATCAACAATTGATGCTCCTTCTTGATTTCTACTTTCGCGGTGTCAAACATCGTGAGTTGCTCAAGGATCATCTATCCCTGATATGTTATAGTTCATCACGAAGCTCTAATAGCTTGGTGGCAGTGACTATGGAGAACCATCACTATCTCATCTGGAAGATTAACTCCCACTCGATTCAAGCGATTGTGGTACTCAGACAATCTGAGCACATGCTCAACGATTGAGCTTTTCTCCCTTTGCAGGCTTAAGAAACTTGTCAGAGGTCACATACCTCTTGACGTGGGCACTAGTCTGAAATCCCAATTTCAGTCTTCGGAACATCTCATATGTTCTGTGATGTTTCAAAACCGTCTTTGGTGCCACAATTCTAAACCGTTAGCATTACGCACTGAACTATCACGTAGTCATCAAAACGTGTATGTCAGATGTTCCGCAACATCTACAGACGACGCTGAGGTTCAGCACACCGAGCGGTGCATTAAGGACATAAGCCTTATGTGCAGCAATGAGGACAATCCTCAGTTTTACGGACCCAGCCCGCATAATTGCTACTATCAACTTTCAATTAAATTTTCTCTAGGAACATATCTTAAACAGTAGAACTAAAGCGTAAGCTATGACATAATTTGCAAAGACCTTTGACTATGTTCATGATAATTAAGTTCATCTGATTATTTAATGAACTCCCACTCAGATAGACATCCCTCTAGTCATCTAAGTGATACATGATCCGAGTCAAACTAGGCCGTGTCCGATCATCACGTGAGACGGACCAGTCATCATCGGTGAACATCTCCATGTTGATCGCATCTACTATACGACTCATGTTCGACCTTTTGATCTCTTGTGTTCCGAGGCCATGTCTGTACATGCTAGGCTCGTCAAGTCAACCTAAGTGTTTCGCATGTGTTCCGAGGCCATGTCTGTACATGCTAGGCTCGTCAACACCCGTTGTATGCGAACGTTAGAATCTATCACACCCGATCATCACGTGGTTCTTCAAAACAACGAACCTTCGCAATGGTGCACAGTTAGGGGGAACACGTCTCTTAAAATTTTAGTGAGGGATCATCTTATTTATGCTACCGTCGTTCTAAGCAAATAAGATGTAAACATGATAAACATCACATGCAAATCATAAAGTGACGTGATATGGCCAATATCATCCTGCGCCTTTTGATCTCCATCTTCGAGGCGCGGCATGATCACCTTCGTCACCGGCGTGACACCATGATCTCCATCATCATGATCTCCTTCATTGTGTCTTCATGAAGTTGTCTCGCCAACTATTACTTCTACTACTATGGCTAACGGTTAACAATAAAGTAAAGTAATTACATGGCGTTTTCATTGACACGCAGGTCATACAATAAATTAAGACAACTCCTATGGCTCCTGCCGGTTGTCATACTCATCGACATGCAAGTCGTGATTCCTATTACAAGAACATGATCAATCTCATACATCACATATATCATTCATCACATCCTTTTGGCCATATCACATCACATAGCATACCCTGCAAAAACAAGTTAGACGTCCTCTAATTGTTGTTGCATGTTTTACGTGGCTGCTATGGGATTCTAGCAAGAACGTTTCTTACCTACGCAAAAGCCACAACGTGATATGCCAATTTCTATTTACCCTTCATAAGGACCCTTTTCATCGAATCCGATCCGACTAAAGTGGGAGAGACAGACACCCGCTAGCCACCTTATGCAACTAGTGCATGTCAGTCGGTGGAACCTGTCTCACGTAAGTGTACGTGTAAGGTCGGTCCGGGCCGCTTCATCCCACGATGCCGCCGAATCAAGATAAGACTAGTAACGGCAAGTAAATTGACAAAATCGACGCCCACAACTACTTTGTGTTCTACTCGTGCATAGAAACTACGCATAGACCTAGCTCTGATGCCACTGTTGGGGAACATAGCAGAAATTCAAAATTTTCTACGCATCACCAAGATCAATCTATGGAGAAATCTAGCAACGAGGGGAAGGGGAGTGCATCTACATACCATTGTAGATCGCTAAGCGAAAGCGTTGCAAGAACGCGGATGAAGGAGTCGTACTCGTAGCGATTCAGATCGCGGTTGGTTCCGATCTAAGCGCCGAACCACGGCGCCTCCGCGTTCAACACACGTGCAGCCCGGTGACGTCTCCCACGCCTTGATCCAGCAAGGAGAGAGGGAGAGGTTGGGGAAGACTCCGTCCAGCAGCAGCACGACGGCGTGGTGGTGATGGAGGAGCGTGGCACTCCAGCAGGGCTTCGCCAAGCACTGCGAGAGACGAGGAGGGAGGGAGGTAGGGCTGCGCCAAGAGGGAGAGCAAATCATGTGTTGGGCAGCCCCCATACCACAACTATATATAGGGGAAGAGGAGGGGCTGCGCCCCCACCTAGGGTTCCCTCCCTAGGGGTGGCGGAAGCCCCCAGATCCCATCTGGGTGGCGGCCAAGGGGGAAAGAGGGGGGGCACACCTAGGGTGGGCCTTAGGGCCCATCTACTCCTAGGGTTTGCCCCCTCTCCTCTTGAGGGCGCCTTGGGCCTTGGTGGGAGGCGCCCCAGCCCACCTAGGAGCTGGTCCCTTCCCACTATTGGCCCATGTAGGCCTCTAGGGCTGGTGGCCCCACCTGGTGGACCCCCGGGACCCTCCCGGTGGTCCCGGTACGTTACCGATAGCACCCGAAACTTTTCCGGTGACCAAAACAGGACTTCCCATATATAAATCTTTACCTCCAGACCACTCCGGAACTCCTCGTGACGTCCGGGATCTCATCCGGGACTCCGAACAACATTCAGTAACCATATATCTATTCCCTATAACCCTAGCGTCATCGAACCTTAAGTGTGTAGACCCTACGGGTTCGGGAACCATGCAGACATGACCGAGACGTTCTCCGGTCAATAACCAAGAGCGGGATCTGGATACCCATGTTGGCTCGCACATGTTCCACGATGATCTCATCGGATGAACCACGATGTCGGGGATTCAATCAATCCCGTATACAATTCCCTTTGTCAATCGGTATGTTACTTGCCCGAGATTCGATCGTCGGTATCCCGATACCTTGTTCAATCTCGTTACCGGCAAGTCTCTTTACTCGTTCCGTAACACATCATCCTGTGATCAACTCCTTGGTCACACTGTGCACATTATGATGATGTCCTACCGAGTGGGCCCAGATATACCTCTCCGTTTACACGGAGTGACAAATCCCAGTCTCGATTCGTGCCAACCCAACAGACACTTTCGAAGATACCTGTAGTGCACCTTTATAGCCACCCAGTTACGTTGTGACGTTTGGTACACCCAAAGCATTCCTACGGTATCCGGGAGTTTCACAATCTCATGGTCTAAGGAAATGATACTTGACATTAGAAAAGCTCTTAGCAAACGAAATACACGATCTTGTGCTAGGCTTAGGATTGGGTCTTGTCCATCACATCATTCTCCTAATGATGTGATCCCGTTATCAACGACATCCAGTGTCCATGTTCAGGAAACCGTCACCATCTATTGATCAACGAGCTAGTCAACTAGAGGCTTACTAGGGACATGGTGTTGTCTATGTATCCACACATGTATCTGAGTTTCCTATCAATACAATTTTAGCATGGATAATAAACGATTATCATGAACAAGGAAATATAAGAGTAACCAATTTATTATTGCCTCTAGGGCATATTTCTAACAATTAACACCCAAAGAGTACTAAGGTGTTATCATGTTTTGCTTGTGAGAGAATTTTAGTCAACGGGTCTACCACATTCAGAGCCGTTTGTATTTTGCAAATTTTCTATGTTTACAATGCTCTGCATGGAGCTACTCTAGCTAATTGCTCCAACTTTCAATATGTATCCAAATTGAGACTCAGAGTCATCCGGATCGGTGTAAAAGCTTGCATCGACGTAACTCTTTACGATGAACTCTTTATCACCTCCATAACCGTGAAATATCTCCTTAGTCTTCTAAGGATAATTTCTGACCATTGTCCAGTGATCCACTCCTGGATCAATATCGTACCCAATTGCCAAACTCATGTCAAGGTACACAATAGGCTTGGTACATAGCATAGCATACTTTATAGAACCTATGCCAGAGGCATAGGGATTGACTTTCATTCTCTTTCTATTTTCTGCCGTGGTCGTGTTTTGAGTCTTACTCAACTTTACAACTTGCAATACAGGCAAGAACTCCTTCTTTGACTGTTCCATTTTGAACTACTTCAAAAATCTTGTCAAGGTATGTACTCATTGAAAAATCTTATCAAGCGTCTTGATCTATCTCTATAGATCTTGATGCCCAATATGTAAGTAGCTTCACCGAGGTCTTTCTTTGAAAACCCTTCAAACACTCCTTTATGCTTTCCAAAAAATTCTACATCATTTCTGATCAACAATATGTCATTCACATATACTTATCAGAAAGGCTGTAGTGCTCCCACTCACTTTCTTGTAAATATAGGCTTCTCCAAAAGTCTGTATAAAACTATATGCTTTGATCACACTATCAAAGCGTATATTCCAACTCTAAGAGGCTTGCACCAGTCCATAAATGGATCACTGGAGCTTACATACTTTGTTAGCACCTTTCGGATTGACAAAACCTTATGGTTGCATCATATACAACTCTTCTTTAAGAAATCCATTAAGGAATGTAGTTTTGACATCCATTTGCCAAATTTCATAAAATGCGACAATTGCTAACATGATTCGGACAGACTTTAAGCATAGATACGAGTGAGAAAACTCTCATCGTAGTCAACACCTTCAACTTGTCAAAAACTTTTTGCGACAATTCGAGCTTTGTAGATAGTAACACTACTATCAACGTCCGTCTTCCTCTTGAAGATACATTTATTCTCAATGGCTCACCGATCATCGGGCAAGTCAATCAAAGTCCATACTTTGTTATCATACATGGATCCCATCTCAGATTTCATGGCTTCAAGCCATTTCACGGAATCTGGGCTCATCACCGCTTCCTCATAGTTCGTAGGTTCGTCATGGTCTAGTAACATGACTTCCAGAACAGAATTACCGTACCACTCTGGTGCAGACCGTACTCTGGTTGACCTACAAGGTTCAGTAGTAACTTGATCTGAAGTTTCATGATCTTCATCATTAGCTTCCTCACTCATTGGTGTAGGAATCACTGGAACTGATTTCTATGATGTACTATTTTCCAATTCGGGAGAAGGTACAATTACCTCATCAAGTTCAACTTTCCTCCCACTCACTTCTTTCGAGAGAAACTCCTTCTCTATAAAGGATCCATTCTTAGCAACAAAATATCTTGCCTTCGGATATGTGATGGAATGGCTATGGAAATGCCATAATAGGTAGGTATGGTGGCTGTTTAGAGGAAGGTAAATGGTGGGTTTATGGTACCGGTGAAAGTTGTGCGGTACTAGAGAGGCTAGCAACGGTGGAAGGGCGAGAGTGCGTATAATCCATGGACTCAACATTAGTCATAAAGAATTCACATACTTATTGCAAAAATCTACAAGTCATCAAAACCAAGCACTTCGCGCATGCTCCTAGGGGGATAGATTGGTAGGAAAAGACCATCGCTCGTCCCCGACCGCCACTCATAAGGAAGACAATCAAAGAAACACCTCATGCTTCAAATTTGTTACACAACGGTTACCATACGTGCATGCTACGGGACTTGCAAACTTCAACACAAGTATATCTCAAATTCACAACTACTCAACTAGCATGACTCCAATATCACCATCTTCATATCTCTAAACAATCATAAAGAATCAAACTTCTCATAGTAGTCAATGCACTTTATATGAAAGTTTTTATTATATCCCTCTCGGATGCCTATCATATTAGGACCAAATTCATAACCAAAGCAAATTACCATGTTGTTCTAAAGACTCTCAAAATTATATAAGTGAAGCATGAGAGTTCATCTATTTCTTCAAAATAAAAGCACCTCCGTGCTCTAAAAAGATATAAGTGAAGCACTAGAGCAAATGACAAACTACTCCAAAAGATATACGTGAAGATCAATGAGTAGTCGAATAATTATGTAACTATGTGAAGACTCTCCAACATTTAAGAATCTCAGATCTTGGTATTTTATTCAAATAGCAAGCAAAACAAAATAAAATAAAATGGTGCTCCAAAAAAAACACATATCATGTGGTGAATAAAAATATAGCTCCAAGTAAAGTTATCGATGAACGAAGACGAAAGAGGGGATACCATCCGGGGCATCCCCAAGCTTAGGCTCTTGGTTGTCCTTGAGTATTACCTTGGGGTCCCTTGGGCATCCCCAAGCTTAGGCTCTTGCCACTCTTATTCCATACTCCATCGAATCTTTACCCACAACTTGAAAACTTCACAACACAAAACTTAATAGAAAACTCGTAAGCTCCATGAGTATAAGAAAATAAATCACCACTTAGGTACTGTTGTGAACTCATTCTAAATTCATATTGGTGTAATATCTACTGTATTCCAACTTCTCTATGGTTCATACCCTCCTATACTACTCATAGATTCATCAAAATAAGCAAACAACACAATGAAAACAGAATCTGTCAAAAATAGAATAATCTGTAGTAATCTGGAGATTTCGAATACTTCTGCAACTCCAAAAATTCTAAAAAATTAGGACGACCAGGATAAAAAGTATATTGATCTACTGCAGTTGGAATTGGTACTTTATCGCTCTCTGGTAAAAAATGATAATTATTCTCGTGAGTGCATGCTTTCTGTTTTATCAGCAAGATCAAACAACAATTACCCAAGAAGATCCTAAAGGCTTTACTTGGCACAAACACTAATTAAAACATAAAAAACACAATCATAACAGAAGCTAGATGAATTATTTATTATTAAACAGGAACAAAAAGCAAAGGACAAAAATAAAATTGGATTGCCTCCCAACAAGCACTATTGTTTAACGCCCCTAGCTAGGCATGATGATTTCAATGATGCTCACATAAAAGATAAGAATTGAAACATAAAGAGAGCACCATGAAGAATATGACTAGCACATTTAAGTCTAACCCACTTCCTATGCATAGGGATTTTGTGAGCAAACAATTTATGGGAACAAGAATCAACTAGCATAGGAAAGCAAAACAAGCATAACTTCAAGATTTTAAGCACATAGAGAGGAAACTTGATATTATTGCAATTCCTACAAGCATATATTCCTCCCTAATAATTTTCAGTAGCATCATGAATTAATTCAACAATATAACTATCACATCAAAGCATTCTTTTCATGAGCCACAAGCATAGAATTTTTATTACTCTCCACATAAGCAAAATTCTTCTCATTCAGAATAGTGGGAGTATCATAAGAAACTCGAATACAATAAATTGTTTCCACATTAAAAGAGTAACATTCAGGAAAAGGGTAATCATAATCATGACAAGTTCTGTAAATATAATCATCACTACTTTTTATAACATAAGTATCATCACAATAATCATCATAAGTAGCAACTTTGTTATAATCATAATCAATTGAAACCTCTTCCAAGATAGTGGAATCATTACTACATAAAGTCATGACCTCTCCATATCCACTTTTATAATTATCACAATAAGATTCAACATCCTCCAAAATAGTGGAATCATTACTTCCTAAAGTTGACACTCTTCCAAACCCACTTTCATCAATATAATCGTCATAAATAGGAGGCATGCTATCATCATAATAAATTTGCTCATCAAAACCTGGGAGGTTAAAAATATCATCTTCATAGAACATAGCATCCCCAAGCTTGGGACAAACATTAATTGCAGCAAATAAATTCTCAAACATGTCATTCTCATCAAACATAGCATCCCCAAGCTTGGGCCTTTGCATATCATAAGCATAATCACTCTCATCATTAAAAGTATGGATAGCACCAATAGTATAGCAATTATCATCATCACAATGAGTAATAGGAGCAACATCATTTGGGAGGGATACCTTTTTACCTTTGCTTCTTCGTCTTTTCTTTTTCTTCTTCACATTATGTATGGGTTTAATCCTCTTTTTGGAGCTCCTTATTAATGAGATTGGTTGAATAGATGGCTCATCCTCGTTACCTGATTCATCATAAGAAAGAATAGGAGGATATTGGGAAGTCTCTTCCCTTTCATTAGTATTCTCTTCATCTTCTATTTGTTTTCTTATCTTTATGTAGTTGGCAATATAAGGATTTTCAATGCAATTCACCGCACAATACATATAAATTTCCTCTAGATCAAAATCAAGAACTTTACCAAGGACAAATTCTGGAAGATCCTTAGTTATACGTTTCATTTCTTCATAACGCACAAGCAAACTAAGTTCGTTATGATGTGCAAGGGAAATCAAGTCATCACATTTTTGTACATGATTCGATCATGAAACAATTTGCATTGGAGATTTAAATGACCACATTCATTGCAAAGCTCAGAAGGATGGCTAAGAAAATTTAAATTTTCAGCACAAACATCTAGCCTTTCTTGCAACCATTTAGTTTCTAAATACTTATGCCTCCTGCAAAATCTATCTTCCCTATTTGATGTGTACTTGCAAACTCTATGCACTCCACAAAAATTGACATGCTTATAAGAGACATTTTCCTCATGACTAGTGCAATCATCATCAGTACTATGGATATTCGAAGAGTCCGTGCTAACAACATTGCAATCATGCTCATCATTCAAAGATTTAGTGCCAAACATTTTAATGCATTCTTCTTCTAGTACTTGGGCCCAATTTTCCTTTCCATCATTTTCACGAAAGATATAAAAATATGAAGCATATGAGGCACCCTCAATTCCATTTTTTGTAGTTTTATTTTATAAACTAAACTAGTGATAAAACAAGAAACTAAAAGATTCGATTGCAAGATCTAAAGATATACCTTCAAGCACTCACTGTCAGTGTCAAAACCGGCAGACCTTAGGGTAGGGGGTCCCGAGTTGTGGATTCTTGGATCAATGGTAACAGGAACGAAGGAGACGATGTTTTACCCAGGTTCGAGCCCTCTTGATGAAGGTAAAACCCTACGTCCTGCTCTTGTTTATATTGATAGAGTATCAAGTACAGAGTTGATCTACCTCGAGATCATATGTTGTGGTCTAAAACCTGAGGGTATGATGAATAATGTAGTAATAATCTAGCGACTAGCCTGGCCTCGGCTTATATAATGTACCGGAGGCCTAGGATAATGAGAGTCCTAGTCGAATACGTTAGTGGAGAGGAGTCCATGTCTTGATCATCAAGTCTTGTGGAATCTTCCTTGTGTGCGGCATGGGCTGCCCGAAGTGGCCCATGAGTGAACCGCCATGGGGGTCCTCGGCCCGATCCAGCTGGTCGGGAGACGACGTGGTGAGTACTACCTAGTCCAGGACACCGTTAGTAGCCCCCTAAACCGGTCTTAAAGTTGGGGACGCTCCTCGATTCTTCCGAACTGTTCTTCATCTTCGGTCGTCGGTCTTGAAAACTGGTTCAACAAATCTTCTTATCTTCGATCTTGAGGATCGCCAAAGTAAATCTGAAGAGTTTACACGTCGGGTATTCTGAGGAGCCCCTTTAAGTTATCGGCCGTTATCAATGCCTTGTTATTTTTACGCCCACCTCGGGTTTGAAGTGTTTCCCGTGCGGCGGTGTCCTCTCGCATCCGAGCTCCAACGCCGGACTGCATTCGAGGTATCTTTTGCAGCCGAGCACCAACGCCGGACCGCTTCCGAGCTTCAGCGCCGGAATGTATCCAAGCTCCAACGTTGTACTGTATCCGAGGTGTTATAGATTACCTTGGTCTTGAAAAAGATTTAGCCAAGCTTAATGCCGGAAATGCCCTCTAAGGAGCCAGCCACTTGCATCCGAGCTATATGCCGAACTGCTTCCGAGGTGGCTCAGCACCTCGGTCATGGGCTGATTGTTTGCAGATTTTATTTCCGATGCATATAAATTTATTTGCTGATGAGATGTATGGCCAGTAGCCCTCAAGGTGTCTGTCGGCCTAAAATCCGAGATGCACCTGAAGGAAAATATGAAATCGTTGATCCTAGTAGCTTCTGAGACTCAGGTCGTGAAATCGGCCTGATGATCAACTCCTAGCTCGACAGCATACATAGGAATAGAAACGCGGTGTAATATATTAGAGGTAATAGTGATCGGCGGACGGGCTCTTGAGAGAGGGTTTTGAGAAGTCGTCGTAATATATTAGCTTGATGCCGGATAAGTCCCCGATGGTACTTATTGTTGTCCGAAGACGCGTTTGCCCATAGTTCGGTCCAGCCAAACACTGAGCACTTTGAATTTTCTGCATTGAATAGGCAATGCAGTAGCCCCCGAGACACTGGTCGGGTGGCAACACCAGATCAAGGGATCGATACGCCCCTTTTAATATTAGTGAATGATAAGCCTGAAGCCCAGTAGCCCTCGAGCCTTAATGTGGGCACGGGTGGCCGAATTAAGGATCGATATCCAGAGTAAAATCACAAATTATGTGTAATGATTCTACGTATCCAAGTAGTTTACATCATTAATGCTTGGATCTGCATTGTACAAAACTTTGTTGACCGACCATCGGCTTCAACCTCCTCGGCCATAAGCCGGGGAGTGTTTGTCCTACTTTATAAAGCCGTTATAAGGGCAAAGATTTATGAAAAACATGGCGATCCAGCCATACGGTTTTATAAACAAAGGTACGCAGAGAGATATGAAACATCTTCCAACGAAAATAATCCCACTACCGGTTCCTTTCTTTGGGTTGTCATGTTGATGATGATCATGAAACCTCACCTCCAATCAATGTGGAAGGAAAATGTTGAGGATTTAGTTCGGGGAAAGTTCCCGAACTCTATGGTATTAATGAACCAAAATTTTCACTTCCATCGTGGCCGACCAATTATATCCTTTAAGATCGCTAGCTTTCGGCTTCACCCAGTCTGAGGTAGTAACTTGGATGACCTAGTAGTAACAATCACAGAGGTGCTCCCTTTACCGCCTAGCCGAACAATCGGGAATGTAGGGGTAAGCACAGGAGCCAAGCAACCTAGCTTGGCCAAAATCTTAAGTCAAATTGAGGCATATTTATGGCTTTATAACAATGATTACGGAAGGTAGCCCTCGTATATAAAATACGAACGCCGATGATATATTTATTTTGACTCCGTTGCGACCATTTATCACTTGAAAGTGGCCCATCGTCGGCTTCCACCCCCTTGTAGATGCTACGCAGGGTGTTTTCGCAATAACAAGACAACCCTTAGCCGACGTCTCGGTGCCCAAAGGCGGTTGTGTTAGCAGAAACAAGGCAATCAGATATGCGGGCTTTATAACTTTCACTTAGTCATAGGAGCTTTAAACTGGGGAAGCTAGCTACGAGCCCCCGGTTAGTCTTCAGCGCCGACCGAAGTCTAGCCATTATCACTTCGGCCAATGTTATGAAAGGCCCATCGTTTAACACGGGGTAATCGGTATCGGTCTATAGTTTGATACCGTCATCGGATCGCTGACCAATTTACGCCCATTGTGATAGTCAGTTTTCGGCTTTCTCCACTGAGGTGCTTAACCATTCAAGCTGGAAGCACAATCGCAGTGGTTCTCCCTTTGCACACCTAGCCGAACAAAGCGGAACATAGGAGGCAAGCACAGGAGCCGGGCAACCCAACTATTGACCAAAGACACAATTCGAAACCGATGCATATAATAGCAACATCTGAGAATTTTTGTGCCGAATCTCTAAAGGTGACCAGCGCTGCACTACGAGACTTATGCTAGAAACAAACAAACAGTTTAAAAGTGCCATAGGCTTGAAAAACCAAAAAACTTCAGTAAAAACTTTACGCCCGAACTAAATCAAGTCATTTGGTGCCAATACGAAAATTGGTCTTACTTTTGTGCTTCTGTCGTGCATTAATATGACACATGCATTCTCATGACTTCAAGCGGGTCAGCCTACGGCTGCAACCTCCTATCCCGAAGGCGGAGTACTACTTGTTAGAACAGTTTAGCGAACTAAACTCGAGCGGTCACTAGAGAGAAAATGGGCTATACGGCTATTGACCACACACTCACGTCGAAAAAGGAGTGATAGAAAAAGATTTTGCAGCGACTAGGAAGAAAACATATTTACTATAAAATGGCTCATATAAATTTAAGAGCCGCCAGTAAACTTGGGTAAAAGAATTTTATGTATAATGATTGTATGTACCGAAGTACTTATATCGTATCTGTGTTCACCCGAACTTTTAAACGCGTCTTAGCCGACCGTCGGCTTCTCCCTCTTCGGTCAAGGGCCATTGTCGGTGTCAAAATCGGCAGACCTCGGGGTAGGGGGTCCTGAGTTGTGGATTCTCGGATCAATGGTAACAGGAACGAAGGAGATGATGCTTTACCCGGGTTCGGGCCCTCTTGATGAAGGTAAAACCCTACGTCCTGCTCTTGTTTATATTGATAGAGTATCAAGTACAGAGTTGATCTACCTCGAGATCAGATGTTGTGGTCTAAAATCTGAGGGTATGATGAATAATGTCACAATAATCTAGCCACTAGACTGACCTCGGCATATATAATGTACCGGAGGCCTAGGATAACGAGAGTCCTAGTCGAATACGTTGGCGGAGAGGAGTCCTCGTCTTGATCATCAAGTCTTGTGGAATCTTCCTTATGTGCGGCATGGGCTGCCCTAAGTGGCCCATGAGTGAACCGCCATGGGGGTCCTCGCCCCGATCCAGCTGGTCGGGAGATGACGTGGTGAGTACCCCCTAGTCCAGGACTCCGTCACTCACCTCCCCGGCAACGACGCCAGAAAAGAGCTTGATGTCTACTATAAAACCTTCTTCTTGTAGAAGTTATTGGGCCTCCAAGTGCAGAGGTTTGTAGGACAGTAGCAAATTTCCCTCAAGTGGATGACCTAAGGTTTATCAATCCGTGGGAGGCGTAGGATGAAGATGGTCTCTGTCAAGCAACCCTGCAACCAAATAACAAAGAGTCCCTTGTGTCCCCAACACACCCAATACAATGGTAAATTGTATAGGTGCACTAGTTCGGCGAAGAGATGGTGATACAAGTGCAATATTGATGGTAGATATAGGTTTTTGTAATATGAAAATGTAAAAACAGCAAGGTAACTAATGATAGAAGTGAGCAAAAAGGTATTGCAATGCTAGGAAACAAGGCCTAGGGTTCATACTTTCACTAGTGCAAGTTCTCTCAACAATAATAACATAATTGGATCATACAACTATCCCTCAACATGCAACAAAGAGTCACTCCAAAGTCACTAATAGCGGAGAACAAACGAAGAGATTATTGTAGGGTACGAAACCACCTCAAAGTTATCTTTTCTGATCGATCTATTCAAGAGTTCGTAGTAAAATAACACGAAGCTATTTTTTCTGTTCGATCTATCCTAGAGTTCGTACTAGAATAACACCTTAAGACGCCAATCAACCAAAACCCTAATGTCACCTAGATACTCCAATGTCACCTCAAGTATCCGTTGGTATGATTATACGATATGCATCACACAATCTCAGATTCATCTATTCAACCAACACAAAGAACTTCAAAGAGTGCCCCAAAGTTTCTACTGAAGAGTCAAGACGAAAATGTGTGCCAACCCCTATGCATAAGTTCACAAGGTCACGGAACTCGCAAGTTGATCACCAAAACATACATCAAGTGGATCGCGTGAATATCCCATTGTCACCATAGATAAGCACATGCAAGACATACATCAAGTGTTCTAAAATCCTTTAAGACTCAATCTGATAAGATAACTTGAAAGGAAAAACTCAATCCATTACAAGAGAGTAGAGGGGGAGAAACATCATAAGAGCCAACTATAATAGCAAAGCTCGCAGTACATCAAAATCGTGCCATATCAGGAACACGAGAGAGAGAGAGATCCAACACATAGCTACTGCTACATACACTCAGCCCCGAGGGTGAAGTACTCCCTCCTTGTCATGGAGAGCGCCTGGATGATGAAGATGGCCAGCGGTGATGGATCCCCCCTTCGGCAGGGTGCCGGAACGTGTCTAGATTGGTTTTCGGTGGCTATGGAGGCTTGCAGCGGTGGAACTCCCGATCTCGGTTATTTTCTGGAGGTTTTTGTATTTATAGAAATTTTTGGCTTAGGTGTCACGTCAGGGGGGTCTCTGAGTCGTCCACGAGATAGGGGGACACGCCCAAGGGGGTAGGGCGTGCCCCCACCCTCGTGGATGGCTCGGGACTCTTCTGGCCCAACTGTTTTACTCCGGGGGCTTCTTTTGATCCATAAAAAATCATCAAAAATTGGCACGTCAATTGGACTCCATTTGGTATTCCTTTTCTGTAAAACTCAAAAACAAGGATAAAACAGAAACTGGCACTGGGATCTAGGTTAATAGGTTAGTCCCAAAAATCATATAAAATAGCATATAAATGCATATAAAACATCCAAGATGGATAATATAATAGCATGGAACAATCGAAAATTATAGATACGTTCGAGACGTATCAATAAACCAGTATGTTTTATTTCCAACAAGTCTTTTGCTCGCTCCATTATTCCGGAGAATGGAGTCTTAGTCATCTTGCCCATGAGACATGGTTCGCAAGCATCAAGTGATTCATAATAAAGTGATTCCAAAAGCCCATCAACATGGAGTTTCTTCATGCGCTTTACACCAATATGACCTAAACGGCAGTGCCACAAATATGTTGCACTATCATTATCAACTTCGTATCTTTCGGCATCAATATTATGAATATGTGTATCACTACGATCGAGATTCAATAAACCATTCACCTTGGGTGTATGACCACAGAAGGTTTCATTCATGTAAACAGAATAACAATTATTCTTTGACTTAAATGAATAACGTATTGCAATAAACATGATCCAGTCATATTATGCTCAACGCAAACACCAAATAACATTTATTTTAGGTTCATAACTAATCCGGAAGGTAAAGGGAGTGTGCGATGGTGATCTTATCAACCTTCGGAATTATTTCCAACATACATCATCACCTCGCCCTCAACTAGTCTTTGTTCATTTTGTAACTCCTCTTTTGAGTTAATAATCATAGCAACTGAACCAATATCAAGTACCCAGGGGTTACTATGAACACTAGTAAAGTACACATCAATAACATGTATATCATATATACTTTTGTTCACTCTGCCATCCTTCTTATCCGCCAAGTATTTGGGGTAGTTCCGCTTCCAGTGACCATTCCCTTTGCAGTAGAAGCACTCAGTCTCAGGCTTAGGTCTAGCTTTGGGTTTCTTCACGAGAGTGGCAACTTTCTTGCCATTCTTTCTCGAAGTTCCCTTTCTTTTCCTTTGCCCCTTTTCTTGAAACTAGTGGTCTTGTTAACCATCAACACTTGATGCTCTTTCTTGATTTCTACCTTCACTGATTTTTAGCATCATGAAGAGCTCGGGAATCGTTTTCGTCATCCCTTGCATATTACAGTTCATCACGAAGTTCCAGTAACTTGGTGATAGTGACTAGAGAACTTTGTCAATCACTATCTTATCTCGAAGATTAACTCCCACATGATTCAAGCGATTGTAGTACTCAAACATTCTGAGCTGTGACGCCACCGATTCAATCGTACACTAATCATACACGCAAATGTGTATGATCAAGATCAGGGACTCACAGGAAGATATCATAACACAACTCTAGACACGAATAGAAATAATACAAGCTTCATATTACAAGCCAGGGGCCTCGAGGGATCGAATACAAGCTCGATACACAAGCGTCAGCTGAATCTACAATATCTGAGTACAGACATAAGTTAAACAAGACTGCCTTAAGAAGGCTAGCACAAACATCAACGATCGAAGAGGCAAGGCCTCCTGCCTGGGACCTCCTAACTACTCCTGGTCTTCGGCGGCCTCCATGTAGTAGTATCTGTCGGCGATGGCATCTGGCTCCAAGGATCCACCATCTGGTTGCATCAACCAGAAAGAAGAGAGAAGGGGGAAAAGGGGTAGCAAAGCAACCGTGAGTACTCATACCAAGTACTCGCAAGCATCAGATCTATACTAAGTATGCATTGGTATCAAATGGAAGGTTGTATCTGTGGACTGAACTGCAGAATGCCAGAATAAAGGGGAAGGCCTAGCCTATCAAAGACTAGCATATTCAAGCAGCTCCAAGCATCTTGCAGCATGTAGAAGAGTAAAGAATAGCAATTTAATTAACAAGCATATTGTAGCATTAATGCCCAGAGATCCTTCCTCGACTCCCTGTCAGAAAGCAATCCCGGAGCCACATATCTCAAGTATCCATTTCTAGTTGTAAAAGATCAGGATATAAGTCTGAACGTCCATTACCGTGGACACGGTATTCGAATATATGTCTTCCCTGCAGCAGTGCACAACGTTTTCCAACACGCTCGATCACTCTGGTCGGACACACTTTTCTGGGTCAATTCCCGGCCTCGGAAGATCAACACGTCGTAGCCCTACCTAGGCTTAGCAGAGAGGTCCCCGCCGGTCTACATCCTAAGCACTCCGGGGTCTGGGCTTATCGCCCGTTGCACTCCGGGTCGTTGTGCGATGAGCCGGGACGAGCACCACCTCATACTGGATGGCACTGGCCGGACAGGCCCACAATGTTGGACTGGACATCTGACAAAGCTTCGGCTGATACTGCGACGTCGAGGCCCATAACTATTCTCGCGTGGTGGTTAGTGCATAAAGGCCAAAGGCCAACTCAGAACAAATACCCAAACCATAGTGTATTATTAGCTTGCGGAGACGAGCAGAGACTCACGATCGATGTGACCCCGTCGCCCCGTCTCGTGGACTTACAGCAAGGGCCCAGAATGCCCGGCTGTGCCACGTAATTAACTTGCGGGTGCTCTCCGTGCCCGCCCGACTTTCACATCAACTCACGGGTACCCCTCAGGGCCGACCCGACTTTAACAATGGTCTCAAGTAAAGTCAAGGTAACCGTGTGTCCAAACATCAAGGGGAAAATCCGAGGAACCACCCTCGGAGGATTCCACTCGATGTAATCATCAAGGTGAATGTACGAGGAACCACCCTCGAGGTTCACACTTGAGGGGTTGCATGACAGAGTCGTATTGAGAATGGTGAAGGAGGAACCACCCTCGTTGACCACGACCGAATAGCTACACTACAGAGATCTCATCAGGAGTGATGTATGAGGTTCCACCCTCGGCACTCGATGGTAACTCTGCAGAGTCGAGCAACAAAAGGGGCGTGACGTGATGTGAGGTGTCGGGCTCTGGTCGTCGATCACGTTGATCGAGTCGTTGATGATGAAGCAGGGGCAACAAGTACAAGTGAGGGGGGTCACTAATGGATCACTAACCAACCTATACTAAGCAGTTTAGGATAAGCAGGTAGGTAACAATAAGCAGGTTACAAAAGCAGGCTATGCATCAGAATAGGAGCAATCAATAACAGTAGCAAAATCTAATGCAAGCATGAGAGAATGGAATGGGCGATATCGGGATGATCAAAGGGGGGGGGCTTTCCTAGTTGCTCACACGAGAAGGAGGGGTCGTCGTCGACGTAGTCAATCCCAGCGGCATCATCAGTCTCGGAGTCTAACGGAGAGAAGAGGGGGAAGAAATAGTAAATACAAAGCAAGAAAGAGCATGACAGGACAACAGGAAGAGCTAGACGTGATCTAACGCGGTGCTAAACGATACCGGCGAAGGGGGAGAACATCCGGAATGTTTCCCCTGAGTTTAGCATTTCGGACAGACGAACCGGAGGGGGAAGGTTGCATGTTTGCTATGCTAGGGATGCGTGGCAGACGAACGGGCTGCGTATTCGGGTTCGTCTCGTCGTTCTGAGCAATTTTCATGTATTAATTCGAATTAAAAGGGGAAATTGCTATGTGCACCTAGCAGAGTGCACACAGCAGGGCCACCGGAGGCTGACAGTGGGTCCAGGGGTCCCTGTTGACTCAGTCAACAGTGCAGTCAACAGTCAACTGTTTGACTGTTGACTGGTCAAAACTGTAGATGGGGCCCAGGTGTCATTCACACATATCTTGCATTTTCTTTTTAAGTAGATAATTAGAGGGGGGAGGGTCCACCTGTCATTTGCATTATACCTAGCCACTGATTAGACTAACTAGTAGGAGTACTAATTAGCTAATGGAGAGCCGGCTGGCCACCACACACACAGAATACACACACGCACACACAGTGCTAGGGATTAATTCTATTTTCTGTGGAGAAAAGATAGCATTTTGTGATTTTCATAGGAATTAATCCATGCATCAAATTGATCTGGTCCAATGGATACATTTGAGCTTTGTCAAGTGTACTACCTGCTCATAATATTTTTGCTCCTATTAAAAGTCATTTAGTCACTGTTTAGAGGCTGTCTAGAGGGTTAGTCCGTGTAGAATTAGAAAAGCTAACTAGTACCAGCTATAGTAACTAGCAGCAGTACATCGGCAACAAAGTAGCGGTGGACGCGGTAGCAGGCGGGCATGAGCGAGCCCCGACGCTCGTGGGCGCGGGCGACTACGGAGAGGCAGTTGCGCGGACGAGCAGGGGCGCGGCCCCGGGCAGCAGCGGCCCTGGTGGGCGCGGCCAGGCCCCGACGGGCCCGGCTGGACTGGCGCGCAGGGCGCGACCTCGACGAGGCAGGGCGCAGGCGGATGTGTGGCACGCGTGCGATGCAGGGAGCGGCGAGGCGCAGGCGGGGCAGCAATGAGGGGCCAGGCCGGGGGAAAGCAGCAGCGGGCGCGCGGCTATGACAACAAGCAGCACGCAGCACCGTGTGATCGCGGGCGTACATGGACGCACCGGCAAAAGCGGGGGGCAGAGGTGAGGGCTGTAGCGACGGCAGGCGATGGCTGGAGCACGGGGTGCTCGGGTTCGTCGTTTCACGACGAAAAAGAGCAAGGCAGCGGTATGGTCAGCACCAGCAGAAGGCCACGACCACGTGGGCGTGCTTGGTTGAGCCGGACCGGTGTTATAGCTATGGCGCAAGGCGTAGCGGTGGCAGCGTAGCTCGGCATCAATGGTGGCAGTAGCTAGGAGCAACGGGTCAAGCAACAGGTAAAAGGGATTCGTGCAGGTGCTCACAGTGTTGACGAGAAGGCCCGGGGACGCCGGAGGAGCTCGAGGTGGCGCAGATCGAAACTGGCCGCCGGAGCCCGACGAGAAAGTCGAGGTTTGGGGCGGCGTCATGGGGCCGTGCGGCTTGACGGGGAGGGGTAGACGACATAGGCGAGGAAGAGGGAGCTCATGGATGCCCTGCTGCAGCCTGGGGTGGCGCCGGAGCATGCTGACGGTGGTGGCGCGACGAGCTCCCAGCTCGGGTGCGGCGGATCGGAAGGGAGGAACGAGAGGGAGAGGGAGTGGGGGAGGAGTAGGGTTTGACCCGGGGGTTTTGTAGGGGTAGGGGCGCGACCGATGGCCACCACGCACGGCCTGGCGTGGCCATGACCAGCGGATGGCCGCCACGCCCTCCCCTATCCTCTGTAGCGTGAGGAGGGGAACGGTTAGGTGGCTGGGCCGGACTGTTTGCTAGACGGGCCATAGTGCCTAGTAGAATAGGCCTTTTACCCTTTTTATTTTTATGTTTTATTTATTTATTTACTACTTTGCATTTTACTTGAGATACTAAATTAGTTTTTTTAATACAAAACTTGGTACAAAAATTACGAGGTAATAACGAGGGTTGATACAAAAAGTTTCAAAGCATTTGGGAGTGTTCAACTATTTTTAGAAATTGAAAAGGTCAAATAAATGGTTGATGGTCCACTGAATAGATTTCCAGGGGCACTTTGGGAATTCAAAAGAGGTTAGTTCCAACATGACAAATATCCAGGGATTATTTTCCACCCTTTGAACATTTTAATTTGCATGTTTGAGAAATTTGAATTTTGGACTTTAGTTTGAACTTGAATTTGGATTGCGATTTGGACCAACCGAGGATTAGCAACAGTAAGAGTGGTGACGTGGCACCATTAACTTGGGATTACTGTAGCTTAATTATCCGGGCGTCACATGAACACATGCTCACTAGTTGAGCTATTCTCCTACATCTTGTAGGCAAAGTACTTGTCAGAGGTCTCATACCTCTCGACTCGGGCATGAGTCTGAAATACCAATTTAAGCTCTTGGAACATCTTATATGCTCCATGGCGTTCAAAACATTTTTGAAGTCCCGGTTCTCAGCCATAAAGCGTGGCGCACTAACTATCAAGTAGTCATCATACCGAGCTCGCCAAACGTTCATAACGTCTGCATCTGCTCCTGCAATAGGTCCTTCACCTAACGGTGCATCAAGGACATAATTCTTCTGTGTAGCAATTAAGATAATCCTCAGATCACGGACCCAGTCCGCATCATTGCTGCTATCATCTTTCAACTTATTTTCTCTAGGAACATATCAAAAATAAAACAGGGGAGCTATACGCGAGCTATTGATCTACAACATAGATATGCAAAAACTATCAGGACTCAGTTCATGATAAATTAAAGTTCAATTAACCATATTACTTAAGAACTCCCACTTAGATAGACATCCCTCTAGTCATCTAAATGATCATGTGATCCATATCAACTAAACCATGTCCAATCATCATGTGAGATGGAGTAGCTTGCAATGGTGAACATCACTATGTTGATCATATCTACTATATGATTCACGCTCGACCTTTCGGTCTCAGTGTTCCGAGGCCATATCTGCATATGCTAGGCTCGTCAAGTTTAACCCGAGAATTCTGCGTGTGCAAAACTGGCTTGCACTCATTGTATGTGAACGTAGAGCTTATCACACCCGATCATCACGTGGTGTCTCGGCACGACGAACTGTAGCAATGGTGCATACTCAGGGAGAACACTTGTACCTTGAAATTTAGTGAGAGATCATCTTATAATGCTACCGCCGTACTAAGCAAAATAAGATGCATAAAAGATAAACATCACATGCAATCAAAATAAGTGATATGATATGGTCATCATCATCTTGTGCCTTTGATCTCCATCTCCAAAGCACCGTCATGATCACCATCGTCACCGGCTTGACACCTTGATCTCCATCGAAGCATCGTTGTCGTCTTGCCAACTATTGCTTCTATGACTATCACTACCGCTTAGTGATAAAGTAAAGCAATTACATGGGGATTGCATTTCATACAATAAAGCGAAAACCATATGGCTCCTACCAGTTGCCGATAACTGTTACAAAACATTATCATCTCATACAACAATTTATATATCATCACGTCTTGACCATATCACATCACAGCAAGCCCTGCAAAAACAAGTTAGACGTCCTCTACTTTGTTGTTGCAAGTTTTACGTGGCTGCTACGGGCTTCTAGCAAGAACCATTCTTACCTACGCATCAAAACCACAACGATTTTTCGTCAAGTGTGCTGTTTTAACCTTCAACAAGGACCGGGCGTAGTCAAACTCGATTCAACTAAAGTTGGAGAAACAGACACCCACTAGCCACCTGTGTGCGAAGCACGTTAGTAGAACCAGTCTCATGAACGCGGTCATGTAATGTCGGTCTGGGCCGCTTCATCCAACAATACCGCCGAATCAAAGTTTGACATGCTAGTAGGCAGTATGACTATTATCGCCCACAACTCTTTGTGTTCTACTCGTGCATACAACATCTACGCATAGACCTGGCTCGGATGCCACTGTTGGGGAACGTAGTATTTCAAAAAAATTGCCTATGATCACGCAAGATCTATCTAGGAGAAGAATAGCAACAAGCGGGGAGAGTGTGTCTACATACCCTCGTAGACCGAAAGCGGAAGCGTTTAGTAACGTGGTTGATGTAGTCGAACGTCTTCGCGATCCAACCGATCCAAGTACCGAACGCATGGCACCTTCGCGATCTGCACACGTTCAGCTCGGTGACGTCCCTCGAACTCTTGATCTAGTTGAGGCCGAGGGAGAGTTCCGTCAGCACGACGGCGTGGCGACGGTGATGATGAAGTTATCGGCGCAGGGCTTCACCTAAGCACTACGACGATATGACCGAGGTGTGTAACTGTGGAGGGGGCAACCGCACACGGCTAAAAGATCAACTTGTGTGTCTATGGGGTGCCCCTGGCCACGTATATAAAGGAGGGAGGGAGAGAGGAGGCCGGCCAGGTTGGGCGTGCCAAGGGGGGAGCCCTACTTGGACTCCTTGTCCAAGTAGGATTCGCCCCCCCTTTCCGTTCTTCCACCGGAGGGAAAGGGAAGGGAGAGAGAGAGGGGGAAGGAAAGAGGGGGGCCCGCCCCCCACCCCTAGTCCAATTCGGTTTGGGCAAGGCGAGGGCGTGCCCCTCTCTTGTGGCCCTTTCTCCTCTCCTCCAATAAGGCCCAGTAGGCCCAATACTTCTCCCGGGGGGTTCCGGTAATCTCCCGGTACTCCGGAAAAATGCCCGAACCACTCGGAACCATTCCGATGTCCAAATGCAACCGTCCAATATTTGAATATTTATGTCTCGACCATTTCGAGACTCCTCGTCATGTCCATGATCTCATCCGGGACTCCAAACAAACTTTGGTCATCAAATCACATAACTCATAATACAAATCATCATTGAACGTTAAGCGTGCGGACCCTATGGGTTCGAGAACTATGTAGACATGACCGAGACACATCTCCGGTCAATAACCAATAGCGGAACCTGGATGCGCATATTGGCTCCTACATATTCTACGAAGATCTTTATCGGTCAAACCGCATAACAATATACGTTGTTCCCTTTGTCATCGGTATGTTACTTGCCCGAGATTCGATCGTCGGTATCATCATACCTAGTTCAATATCGTTACCCGCAAGTCTCTTTACTCGTTCCGTAATGCATCATCCCGCAACTAACTCATTAGTCACATTGCTTGCAAGGCTTATAGTGATGAGCATTACCGAGAGGGCCCAGAGATACCTCTCTGATACTTGGAGTGACAAATCCTAATCTTGATCTATGCCAACTCAACAAACACCATCGGAGACACATGTAGAGCATCTTTATAATCACCCAGTTACGTTGTGACGTTTGATAGCACACAAGGTGTTCCTCCGGTATTCAGGAGTTGCATAATCTCATAGTCAGAGGAACATGTATAAGTCATGAAGAATGCAATAGCAATAAAACTAAACGATCATTATGCTAAGCTAACGGATGGGTCTCATGCATCACATCATTCTCTAATGATGTGATCCCGTTCATCAAATGACAACACATGTCTATGGTTCGGTAACTTAACCATCTTCGATTAACGAGCTAGTCAAGTAGAGGCATACCAGGGACACTCTGTTTGTCTATGTATTCACACATGTATCAAGTTTCCGGTTAATACAATTCTAGCATGAATAACAAACATTTATCATAATATAAGGAAATATGAATAACATATCTATTATTGCCTCTAGGGCATATTTCCTTCAGATGGCGCATGCACAACTGGGCGACAACAACCTTCTGATATATGCCGGGACGACCGGCGGTGTATTGGAGGTCGATGCCGACCACCTTGTACTTGTCTCAAGCAAGCAACTACTCAACGTTGTTGATGTAGTCGTCCACCACGGCCGGGTCGATGGTGTACACCACAAGAGATCCGTCTCCCTCGCATGGGTCTCCACTCTATGCTGGCCGAACTCCATTGGAGCGCCGCTAGACATCCCCTCTCTATGTGTCGTCATGGGTGTGCTTGTTGTGTTGTGGGACGTGATCGAAAGATTGAAGAGACTAAGGTTATAATGGCCACAGGAATTAAAGGGGGAGCCGGACGGCCAGGAATATCGGCAGGCCCTGATGGCAGTTCTAATTTGTAGCACGTGACTCCATCGCGTGGTATATATATATATATATATATATATATATATATATATATATATATAGCAGTTGAACACGCAAGGAAAAGCTGTGCACAAGCCGAGCGCGCCGACGGACGCGAGCAGAGTGCGCCGCTGCGCCTAATGGCGAGCACAGCGCGCTGCAGCGCCTAACGGCGAGCAGAGGCCGCACAGTGATACGTGGCAAATAAGACGAACTATGCGAGCGATGTCGGAGACATCAAGGACGAATCAAATTAGAGTTGCGTGTGCGATACATGGCATACAGTTGATCGATCCGAGTTGTTTGTGATGGAATAAGCCATATATAGTGCTCCGTCCTATTAGCTGAATTAACCTCGAGGTCCATGTTTTGGAAACATGTCATAAAGTAACAGGATAGACGTTCATTAAAGCCAATCAACATGTGTTCAAAAAACAAAAAATTATCAAAAAGTAACGAGATAGACACTGGCGGCACAACTTATAAATTGACGGATGGAGTACTAGTTATTGTGATGCATATAATTAAGCAAAGGGACCGCACATGTCTGTATTGACTGGAACGAGAATGCAATAGCACAATAAGAATTAAGGCCACGATGATGGGATGGCAGTGGTGGTTACAGGAGGCTAGAAGAAAGATGCATCCACCAACGTATGACCTCCTCTTCCTCAACTTAGTGCGCCGGGCCACCGACCGACGGCTAAGGAGCAGTGGCTTTTGTGGCGAGGTCAAGGTGCTTCTCAGCAAAGGCTTCCAAGGCTTCTAGCCGGTTGAAGAAGGCCAACGTCGTAGCGTCCTCACTGGCCTTGTAGATACCTATGTACACGATTCGCTCGTACATGTGGATGTGTAGGTCGACAAATTCTTGCAGGGCGAGGCGCCTCGCGGTGAGCGCGACCTCCAGGTCGACATTCTTCGTGGCGTCGGCGGGCAGTCGCAGGGCCACCAGTGCTTGAAAGAGGTTCCGACCATGGAGGTCGATTAGGGTGGCAGGGAATGAGGAGCCCAGGCGCGCGGGCTAGAGGAGTACGACGATGTCGTCCGCGAGCTTCTTGACGATGGTGAACTTGTTGGTGGTGGCAATGATCATCTGGTCGTACTGAGAGTCGTAGCTGGTGTTGGCGGCGGCCATCCACCAACCGGTCGCCAACACCGTCTGGAGACGATCCTCTGTGTCATGCCGCAGGCCGGCGTCGTGGACCATCTGGCACAGCCGCTGGCCGCTCACGCGCATCCCGCCATGGGTCTGGAGTGAGCACTTTTGCGCTTATTACTGTATGTGCTTAGGCAAATGCTTAGGTGCGTACGATGTGGTACATGCATTGGAATGGAGGGGCGCCTTTATATGAGTGCAAACCGCGTTGCATTCACATCGTGCTGCCTGTTTTCCCGGTCCTCCTCCCATTACTTCCCTCATGCATTCACACGATGCTAATTGAAGGAGGATGCATCATTGGCCGTTCAACATTTCGGGAACCGCTACCCTCTCCCTCGTTTGCATTAAACCCGTATCGGGAACTGCGTCGCACGCTGTCAAATCAAATAGTACTGCACCGCCCCCTGCACGCCCGGCTGAACATGCCTCCTCGCCTCCATCTATGCTTAATTACTGAATTTTAGTTGCAAAAATTAGATACTGCTAGTGATTTTTAGCTTCATATTTTGACAAATCGTAGTTTGTAAATCTTACCAAATTTTTTGTAAGTGGTTGCACACGGATCATCCAAAAGAACCATTTGCGTACAAGAGATGCACAAATCCTGCTCTAACTTTGCGTACGGGTGTTCTATCTAAAACGTTTGCGATCAAGAGCCATTAAAACCTATGGCCATTAAAACCAAGACACGTGGTGTCATGTGAATGGTTAACAGAACGCACAAGGTTTGAATTATACAAATGTTTGAGATATTAAAGTGGCAGCTACTTTTTCAAAATGCCTTAGTTGGCTATTATTCGAGTGCGCCTTCTCTCAAAATGGACACGAAAAATACGACAGCATTTTGGGTGCCATTCCATGATAGCATGCCAAGTTTCATGAATTTCAGATGAGTTTTG
Source organism: Aegilops tauschii subsp. strangulata (assembly GCF_002575655.3). NCBI lineage: Eukaryota > Viridiplantae > Streptophyta > Magnoliopsida > Poales > Poaceae > Aegilops > Aegilops tauschii. The sequence continues at coordinate 89,460,583 of NC_053039.3, read as the reverse complement.
GATTTACTAGAATTTAAAAACAAAGTATGTCAACATTTTGCCGGCAATCAATGGTGCCCTGGTGTTTGCAATTCATTTCCATTTCTTGCATTGGACCTAAGCATGCACCCAAGGACAAAGATTTGATTTTTCAATCAATTTATATGCACTGTAGCATGTGCATGTCGTTCAAATTTGAATTATGCACATAAATGCATTGAAAACTCAGTTAATGCATAAAAATGTCCAAACGAACCCCGAAAAATCACAAAAATTGACACAACACCCATGTTGTTCTATGTTGACACGAGAAAATTTGTGAAAGCAATAAGAGGCAATGGATATCGTTTCGTCCCCAAAGGTGGGACGTTCCCTACCGAAACCATCATGCTTGTTGTGAGAAGCTCTGGTTTGTGAGAAGCATATACCCAAACCTGCCCCAAATGGGACAAAAAATTTACCACGACAGGTTGATGCCGCTCCATGATAGCATGCCCAGTTTCATGAATTTCAGACGAGTTTTGGATTTACTAGAATTTAAAAACCAAGCATCTCAATGTTTGCGGCCGGGTGACGGTGGCAGGGTGTTTGACATTCATTCCCATTTCTTGCATGGGACCTAAGCATGCAACCAAGGAGACATATTTGAATTTTCAACCAAGTTATATACATTAGAGCATGTGCATGTAGTTCAAATTTGAATTATGCACATGAATGCATTAAAATGTCGAAACGAACCCTGAAAATCCCAAAAATTAACAGAACACTCCTGTTGTTCCATGTTGACACCAGGAAAAAAATTGAAATCGAAAAGAGGCAATGTATATTGTTTCGTCCCCAAAGGTAGGACGTTCCCTACTGAAACCATCAGGCTTGTTGTGAGAAGCTCTGGTTTGTGAGAAGCATATCCCCAAACCTGCCCCAAATGTGACAAAAATTTTACCAGGCATGTCGATGCCGCTCCATGATAGCATGGCAAGTTTCATGAATTTTTGACGAGTTTTGGATTCACTAGAATTTAAAAACCAGGCATCTCAATGTTTGTGGCCGAGTGCAGTCGCAGGGTGTTTGGTATTCATTCCCATTTCTTGCATGGGACCTAAGCATGCAACCAAGGACAAAGATTTGAATTTTCAACCAATTTATATGCATTAGAGCATGTGCATGTAGTTCAAATTTGAATTATGCACATGAATGCATTGAAAACTCTATTAGTGCACAAAAATATCCAAACGAACCCCGAAAAATCCCAAAAGTTGTCACAACACTCATGTTGTTCCATGTTGACACTAGGAAAAGAATTGAAATCGAGAGGCAATGTATATTGTTTGTTCCCCAAAGGTAGGAGGTTCCCTACCGAAAGCATCAGGCTTTTTGTGAGAAGCTCTGGTTTGTGAGAAGCATATCCCCAAACCTGCCCCAAATGGGACAAAAATTTTACCACGGCATGTTGATGCCGCTCGATGATAGCATGCCAAGTTTCATGAATTTCTGATGAATTTTGGATTTACTAGAATTTAAAAACCAGGTATCTCAATGTTTGCGGCCGAGTGACGGTGCCAGGATGTTTGACATTCATTCCCATTTCTTGCATCGGACCTAAGCATGCAACCAAGGACACAAATTTGAATTTTCAACCAATTTATATGCATTACAGCATGTGCATGTACTTCAAATTGGAATTATGCACATGAATGCATTGAAACTCAGTTAATGTGTAAAACTGTCCAAGCGAACCTCGAAAAATCCCAAAAATTGACACAACACTCCTGTTGTTCTATATTGACACTAGGAAAAAATTGAAATCAAGAAGAGGCAACGGATATCGTTTCATCCCCAAAGGTAGGACGTTCCCTACCAAAACCATCAGGCTTGTTGTGAGAAGCAATGGTTTGTGAGAAGCATATCCCCAAACCTGCCCCAAATGGGACAAAATTTTTACCATGACATGTTGATGCCGCTCCATGATAGCATGCCAAGTTTCATGAATTTCTGATGAGTTTTGGACTTGCTAGAATTTAAAAACCAGGTATCTCAATGTTTGCGGCCGAGTGACGGTGGCAGGGTGTTTGACATTCATTCCCATTTCTTGCATGGGAACTAAGCATGCAACCAAGGACACAAATTTGAATTTTCAACCAATTTATATGCATTAGAGCATGTGCATGTAGTTCAAATTGGAAAACTCAGTTGATGTGTAAAAATGTCCAAGCAAACCCCGAAAAATCCCAAAAATTGACATAACACTCCTGTTGTTCTGTGTTGACACTAGGAAAAAATTGAAATCGAGAAGAGGCAACGGATATCGTTTCGTCCCCAAAGGTAGGACGTTCCCAACCGAAACCATCACGCTTGTTGTGAGAAGCTCTGGTTTGTGAGAAGCATATCCCCAAAGCTGCCCCAAATGGGACAAAAAATTTACCACAACATGTTGATACCGCTCCATGATAGCATGCCAAGTTTCATGAATTTCTGATGAGTTTTTGATTTACTAGAATTTAAAAACCAGGTATCTCAATGTTTGCGGCCGAGTAACGGTGGCAGGGTGTTTGACATTCATTCCCATTTCTTGCATGGGACCTAAGCATGCAACCAAGGACACAAATTTGAATTTTCAACCAATTTATATGCATTAGAGCATGTGCATGTAGTTCAAATTGGAATTATGCACACGAATGCATTGAAACTCAGTTAATGTGTAAAAATGTCCAAGCAAACCCCGAAAAATCCCAGAAATTGACACAACACTCCTGTTGTTCAAAGTTGACACTAGGAAAAAATTGAAATCGAGAAGAGGAAATGGATATCGTTTCGTCCCCAAAGGTAGGACGTTCCCTACCGAAACCATCACGCTTGTTGTGAGAAGCTCTGGTTTGTGAGAAGCATATCCCCGAACCTGTCCTAAATGGGACAAAAGAATTACCACGACATGTTGATGCCGCCCCAAGATAGCATGCCAAGTTTCATGAATTTCTGACGAGTTTTGGATTTACTAGAATTTAAAAACCAAGTATCTCAATGTTTGCGGCCGAGTGACGGTGGCTGGGTGTTTGACGTTCATTCCCATTTCTTGCATGGGACTTAAGCATGCAACCAAGGACACAAATTTGAATTTTCAACTACTTTATATGCATTAGAGCATGTGCATGTAGTTCAAATTTGAATTATGCACATGAATGCATAGAAAACTCACAACACCCCTGTTGTTCTATGGTGACACTAGGAAAAAAATTTGAAATCAAGAAGAGGCAAAGGATATCGTTTCGTCCAAAAAGTTGAAACGTTCCCTACCGAAACTGTCATGCGTGTTGTGAGAAGCTCTGGTTTATGAGAAGCTTGTACCCAAACCTGCCCCAAATGGGACAAAAATTTTACCACGGCATGTTGATGCCGCTCCATGATAGCATGCCAAGTTTCATGAATTTGGGACGACTTCTGGATTTAATAGAATTACAAAAGCAAGTACGTCAACGTTTGCTGGAGGGCCACGGTGCGTGGTGTTCGAAATTCATGCCCATTTCTTGCATGGGACATAAGCATAAACCCATGGACACATATATGATTTTACAACCCATGTTGGTGCACCAGAGCATGTGCATGTGCTTCAATTTTGAATTGTGCACCTCAAATGGCTAGAAAACCAATTTAATGTATAAAATTTCCAAATGAACCCTGAATAATTCCAATTTTTTTACGACACACGTAAAAAAATCAATTGCCGTCAGTTGCATGTTCACTGCAGATAAAAGGTTTAGCAATTCAAACACCGTCCATTACCACTGTGACCCCATTTTGTAATTCAAATCAAGACAAAAAATCAAGTAGACCCCACACAATTTATTATCACCAACCGTGTGAGATGCAACCCCAAATATCTTGGAGCACCATCGGATTATAGTACGCATACGGCTTACGCAAGAAGGTGCAACGACTACAGTCCACAGCCCGCTCTGAATAAGGGACCGTGTCCGATGACACTTTGCGCGCCAGTTTTTTCGCTAAAGCGATTCCAAATTTTCGGCTTCCACGGAAATATCTACCTCCCCGCCCCCTCCCCCTTAACAAAAGCCACATTTCCCCTGTTTCCGCCTTCCTTTCCAAGATCAAACCTTCACTCCTTGCTTGGAGCGCCGCCTCCTCGCCGGCGACCCTCCTTCACGCTCCTCGGCCTCGCCTATATAGGCAGGTAATCCACACCCGACCCCCATCCCCCTCCTCCTTCCACATCCCACATGCCCCGACCGTCGGCGTGAGCGCGACACCTTCCACCCAAATCACCGACCCCTCCACCAAATAAGCGCCGCCCTAAGCCAGGGTGCACGCAGTATAGCCAGGATCTCAAGGGGCATTTGGCAGCGGAGAAGCAAATCGCGGCCGCACGCGCGGATGAGGTTGCCATGGCTGCCATTCGTGCCGACCCCCAGATCTTGGAGGAGCACCTCGCCGTCGAGGCCACCGTCGACGCCTCGCGCGCTGACGCCGCGACGCGGTTGGCTGCTTTAAACGACAGTTTGTGGAGTTTTCTCGAGGCCACCGTCGGTGCCTTCGACGATGACTACGAGGTGTTTTCTCAGCGTTCACGTGCTTACCTCATCTCGAGAGCCAGCAGGTTGGTGCCCGGAGCGGCTCAGTTAACGTTTGGTTCATTTGTTGTGGTGTTTAGTTAACTGCTTGGTTTAATTCTGCAATGTGATGTTCAATTGTTGTGGCTACATTTTTTTATTGTATACCATGTGAGAAATAAATCGAATTAGGCTATACTAAATACATGAGAAACAAATACAATTGCTATATTTCCAAGTTGTTAAGCATGCTTGGTTTGTTTAACTGTCTGATCTTCTATTAGGAGTATGTTATATTGTGCAATGTGGTGTTCAGTTAACGTTTGGTTCATTTGTTGTGGTGTTTAGTTAACTGCTTGGTTCAATTCTGCAATGCGATGTTCAATTGTTGTGGCTGAATTCTGTTATTGTATACCATGTGAGGAATAAATCGAATTCGGCTGCACTTAATACATGAGAAACATATAAAAGTGCTATATCTCCTAGTTCTTAATCATGCTTGGTTTGGATAAATGGGTTTTCCATGTGGCTTGAATTAATCTGATGAATCTGCAATGTGCTTATTTATCATCAACATATTTTACTGATAGCATGCGAACCCTTACTTAACCTGATGACTAACTACCTTATATGTGTTGCAGGGAAACAATGGGAAGCACTGAGATTTACAAGATTGTACTAACTATTATACCTTGCCTTTTTTTATTCCTTTGCCCTAGTTCCAATATAGAGAAGATATTTATGCACATCCTTGTTTTCAGGGTTCACTGATGATTACTTCTCAAACCACCCCGTGGTCAGGAGGTGAGGAAAGTTTTCATACAACACCCACGGTTCAATATTGAAGTGTTCCTGAAGAGGTCGAAGGATGGATGGTCAATCATCCACAGGCACTGGCCTAAAGTTGCAAAGACCTTCAACATGAATGAAGGCTCAATATTTTCCTTCTGCTTCAGCAGTTTTCCAGATGAGGTGCATCTGTCTATGTACCGTCTATGATGCTAATTTCGAAAGGTTCTAGATGTTGCATGTGAAACTTGGTGCTGGTGCAGTTGTGTAATGGGGTAGCTGAGTACTGAAGCTATATCATGTTGTACTCGGATGTATTTCAACTATGAAATCCTGCTTCCTTAATATGGAAATGAAATATATTATGTGCTTAATATGAATGTAAATTAGATTAGTAAATGGATTAATAATAATAGGGCAATTAGCCTGCTAATCGGGTTTTCCTATTGCAAACGGTTATTGAGAAAACACCGTTGGCGATGACACAGTTTGTAGGAATAAACCGTGTTGGATCAATTAACAATCACACACGACATTCTCTTGAAAACTGTTTGCATTACGCCACCTTGCGCAAACGTTTTCCTTGGAGTGACTGTGTGGGATGTATATACGAAAGGAAACGTTTAGCGGGGGCTGACTGTGTGGGATGTACTTACGACCGGAAACGATTTCGCCTGTATAATTGTATTTTTTAGCAATACTGTACGTATAACCATATTTGGTCACTCCTCGGTCGCACACGACCTCATTTTGCCGAGTGTGTGTGCCAAGAGGGCATATCCCCGACGGTTTCTGGGTCGTGTGGGAAGGACCCCCCTATCACAGTCACTCACTAGGTGACGGTTCCGAACGCTGTCGCGGAAAGGGGTTAAAAACCGTTTCTATAGCACCAACGTGTACTAGTGCACCCTTGTGGCTAGGGTGTGGGCCCCCTTCACTTTATTCTTTCTCCAGTATTTTTTATTAATTCCAAAACTGATCTCCCTAAATTTTCAGGTCTTTCCGAGAACTTGTATTTCTGCACAAAAATAACACCATGGCAATTCTACTGAAAACAACGTCAGTCCGGGTTAGTTCTATTCAAATCATGCAAGTTAGAGTAAAAAACAAGGGCAAACGAGTTTGGAAAAGTAGGTACGACGGAGACCTATCAACTCCCCCAAGCTTAACCCATTGCTTGTCCTCAAGCAATTCAGTTGACAAATTGAAAGTGATAAAGAAAAAACTTTTACAAACTCTGTTTGATCACGTTGTTGCAAATATGTAAAGCCAACATTCAAGTTTTCGGCAAAGATTATGAACTAACCATATTCAAAATAACATTTAGGTTTCGCATTTACTCATATCAATGGAATAATGAACTAGCAAGCAATAATAATAAATCTCGGATGACAACACTTTCTTGAAACAATCATGATATGATATAACAAGATGGTATCTCGCTAGCCCTTTCTGAGACCGCAAAACATAAATCCAGAGCACCCCTAAAGATCAAGGACTGACTTGACATTGTAATTCATGGTAAAGGAGATCCAGTCACAATCATACTCAATACCAATTAATAACAATCACTACAAAAAAGACACATCCATGACATTTTGGGCCGAATGAAATTTTTTTCTGTCATAATTATGACACTTCTATGACGATAATTGTGACAAAACCCGGTATCATCATAGATGTGGTGGGGTCCTACTTCTATGACAAAAAATCATGATAGAAAATGGGCTTTTCATCCTGGGCGGGCCGGAGATGCAGCTGCATGACATTCTTTGGGCCGTCCATGACGGAAAAAACCATGGTAGAAGCAAGGGCGAGGAAAATATCGGGGAGTTCCCGGTTACGGTGGGTGGTCGGGGGCCGAGTGATGCGCGTTTCTCCCGTACGTACGCGCGTGTGTGTGCGAGGCGTTGGGCTCTAACTGAACCCAAGTGATTGCACTGTAGGCTACGCGTTACTGAACCTGAGCGATCGGTTCAACCCTTGCTGTTAACTAAACCCGAGTGATTCCTTCGCTACTGCTGCTAACAGAAGCCGATCGATGCTGCCTCTGGATGAACAGTGAGCGTTGTTGGGGGGTTTGGATGAACAGTTCCCGGTGGGGGTTGGATGAACAAGACCCCATGGTAGTAGAGGCCATTGCCGCTGGATGAACAGTACCCCGATCGATCGAGCCAGTCGATGAACAGGACCCCGTGGAGGGCTGGTTGAACAGTAGCCGGTGGAGGGCTGGTTGAACAGTAGCCAGTGGAGGGCTGTATGAACAGTAGCCCATGGACACTACTGGAATCAGCTTCTTTGCCGTCCGCCATGGCGGACGACAAAGGCATGGATCACGGATGGCAAACTTCTTTGTCGTCCGCCAGCAGACGGCAAACTGTCCGTCTGAAAATGGTCCAGCAAAGGCCTTCTTTGCCATCCGCTTCCTGGAAACGGACGGCAAAGGATTTTGTTGTCCGCCATCCGAGGCCAGCAGACGGCAAAGACAGCGGATGGCACTGCGGTGGCGTGAGAGCCGTTAGGGGGTTAACGGCACTCTTTGTCGTCTGCCAGCGGACGGCAAAGCGCCAAAGCTCTTTGCCGTCCGCTGACAGACGGCAAAGAGCTCAGCTAGGCAGTATTGGGAAGCTGCCACGTGGCCAGCTATGCCGTCCGCTAGCAGACAGCAAAGTGATTTGAATCTTTGTCGTCCGCTGGCAGACGACAAAGTGACCAAATAGGCAGCCAGTGTTCCCAGGTTTTACAGGTAGCTGCCACATGTCCTCTTTGCCGTCTGCTAGCGGACGGCAAACAGGCTACATATCCCCTGTTTTTATTTGAATCCATTTAATTTAACAGGAATTCACACACAGATATACATATTTTTTTCACATGCACAGCAGACATATGATGTATCCAACACATAGCTCCATCCATGACAACATACATAAATAATAAGAAACAGAGTTCCATCCATACATATTACAGTAACATCACAATGTTCATCCAACACATTGTTCCATGCATCCATCTAACAAGTTCCACATTTTTCATCGATACAAACGAAAAAAGAAAAGGGAAACAAGCACTTCATCCATGCAAGCTTCCATATAGTGAATTAAATCTGCAAAATGGGAAACAAGAAAGTTAGAAGAAGAAGACTAGAATCAGAAGAAGAAGAAGAAACTGAAGAAGAAGAAGAAGAAGTAAGCATACTTCGGTAAAATGGAGCTAACCTAGCTAATTGTGCAATTTTTGAGTGAACTAAGCATATTATGCCATTTTTGATATAACTTAGAGCTAACTTCTTTTTGGAGAAGAAGAAAACTAGAAGAAGAAGAAGACTAGAAGAAGAACTTCTTCTTCTTTTCTTCTTCTTCTTCTTTTTCTTCTTCTTTTCTTCCTCTTCATGGATTTTCTTCATCTTATTATGTCATTTGTGGACTAAATAGGCTAAATTATGTCATAAATGGAATAAATAGGCTAAATAAGAAGAAAATTGCCATTTTTGAGCTTACCTAGCTAATTATGCCATTTTTGACCTAACTAAGCATATTATGAGATATAACTTAGAGCTTACTTCATTTTGGAGAAGAAGAAGAAAACTAGAAGAAGAAGAAGAAAACTAGAAGAAGAAGAAGAAGACCTTCTTTTTCTTCTTCTTCTTCTTCTAATTCTTCTTCTTCTTCTTCTTCTTCTTTTCTTCCTGTTCCTTCTTTCCTTCCTCTTCCTTGATTTTCTTCATCTTCTTATGTCATTTGTGGACTAAATAGGCTAAATTATGTCATAAATGGACTAAACACGCTAAATAAGAAGAAAAATACCGTTATCACGGAGGTGTAGGAATGGTCGGGGCTGCGCCAGTGCCAGATGGAGGTGAAGGACCGGTCGGGGTTCCGGCATTGGCAGAAGGAGTGGTCGATGCTTGTCAGGAGCCATGCTGCACCAAAGATCATTTCCAATAATGTCTCGTTAGCAAGTTCGCAAACTGCAATGTGAATAGTACGTAGTAAGCAATGACCATTCAAATCAAACTCACCGTGGTCGCCGGAGCAATCTGGGGCATCGGCGGAGGGGCCTGACCGTTTTTCTCGCAAATGGTCTGCACATTTGGTTCTCACGAGTCAGTCATATTAGATAGTAATGCGAACATTACGTGCATGATTTGGCTACTTTGCACGAGAAACATACCATGATGAGCTCGTATAGGGCCCGGTTAGCGTTGTCGTTCCGGTTCCTCTCCTCCTCCAACAGCTTAGCCGTCCTCTCCTCCATCTCCCTTTCCCTCTTCGCTGCCTCCCTTTGTGCCTCCCCTTTTGCCTCCTCCACAAGCTCCTTCGTCTTCAATCTCTCTTTCTCAACAATAGCCTGCAACACACCACTCCTCGTTAGCATTGTAATCATCGACGGACGCACACACAATGTAATGGAGGAAAGGTGAGAGAGTCCATATAACCAACTGCCATGGCGATCTCCACGGGCCGTGCACGAGGATCAGAGCTACTCAGGCGCTTCTTGATCTGCGGGAGAGTCTTAGGACAACATATCAGTCCATCACCAATGGCTAGAGAGCCATGGGACCTCCCGCCACCAGATATCATCACCAGCTCTGTATCAAAAGGATCCTGGCTCGGGTTAAAGTCCTCCCCTTTCCTCGCCTCCCCCTCGTGTCTATACTTCACAAGCTTGTGGTGGGAGGTCTTGTTGGTGAAGCTCTCTGGATCATCTAGGTCAGACTCCATGAATGGCTTGGCCTTCTTGTACGGGGCCATATGGGCCCTGCCATAGAGGTCGAACAGACCTGTCACAGGCTTCTTGTGGTGGTGCGCCTGAGAGAGAGGAACAAAATATTAGTTAAGGTCTCAAGCTGTCATGAAGAATGATATTGCTATGTAAATACGTCATTTTGGAACTAAGAAAGGTTATTATGTCATTTTCGAGGAAAATAAGCTAAGTTTAGGTCATTTTCAAGGTAACCAAGATTATTATGCCATTTTGACCAAAGTATGCTAATTATGTCATTATTGAGCTATCCAAGGTTATTATGTCATTTTAGAGCTAACTATAGCATATTAAGTCATTTTATAGAGCTATCTTGACAAAAGTATGCTAATTATGTCATTTGGAAGGGATAAATGCTATCATGAAGAATGAATTGCATGAATCATGTAGCAAACCACATACCCAGTTATCCCCGTACTCAAACAGGTTGGAGCTCCCTTGATGGTGTGGCACACCTTCCATTTGGTCGCGCTTATCCTTGGCCCTTTGGTGTTCGACTTTCCATTGGGGAGAGCACCACGCATCCACCAACGCCTCCCAACAGTCCATCTTATCCACACACCATCTCGGGGGCACCTAAGTGAGTCAAGAGAAATTTCAGCGCTACGCCTACGAATCAAATCAAGAAAACTAAGTTCAAGGCCTTAAGAATAGGTAATTACCTGCATGTACTTCTCCTTACTCAGAAACTTGCCGCGACACTTCTGCTTGCTCCTCCTAATACCCTTCGAGGCGTAGTAGTCTTGAACGGCCTGCACCCGAGCCTCGTGCCTTAAGTTCTGAAGTAGGCGCTTGCACTCGTTTTCGACAACCATACACGCGGCCTCCTGCTCTCCCTCTGAAACCCTATAGAAGGTCTGCAATCAAACAAGACAACACTGACTAGTACAATCACTAGGTAGTGTTGATTTTTAATTCCGTAAAGGAGAAATTACCCAAAACCGACAGAACACAATGTCGGCCAGTGTCTCGCACAAGACACCGTCGACCCTGTGCTCCGGCGGGGCCGGGGCAACCAAGTACAACTCCTAGGTCAGTGCTAGCTGTGGAACCTAACCCTCACCGGGCAACATGACCCACCCAGGGAAGTGCTGCCGGCAAAGCACACCATGGACCTGGTTGGGCCTACGGGAACCACGAGGGTGTACCCAGCCCCTGCAGTATGACAAGGCCAACACATTAGATATTAATTTGAAAGAACATGAAGGCAAAAGGTTAAAAAATAGTAAATGCACTTACTTCAACCCTTTAGGCGCAATCAACCACCTCTGGTCGGGGGTCGTCGGCACGGGCGGGAGCTTTGTACAGCCATGCTTGTAGACCTTCTTGCCCTTCTCAACCAGCTCGTCGTCGCTGTAGCTATCTTCTGAAAAGGTATCCTTGCTACCATCCTCCGAGCCACTAGCCTTCGGAGTCTCATGGGCCGAAGACCCCGTGACCGGAGTCTTCTGGGACGAAGACCCCGTGACCGGAGTCTTCTGAGACAAAGACTCTGGGACCGGACTCACGTGGGGCGAAGGATCGGCGACCCGAGTCTGGTGGGGGGAAGGATCAGCAACCGGAGGCTCATGGACCGGAGTCCGAGACGGGTCCATGTCAGACGGAGCACTCCTGTGGTCGGGTGAATCAGCTGAGGGTGGCGGCGAGGAAGGCGTAACAGCCTTCCTACCTCTCCCGCTGCCACGTCCACCTCTAGCAGGCTTCTTCGTCCTCCCCCGACCTCTCCCAGCCGAAGAAGAAGCGCCCGCCGCAGTTGTCTGCATACTGTCTAGCAGCGCTCTCCGGAGGGGCTGGGCTGGAATAATGGAACCACCCCTCCCAGTAGCGCTCGTAGGAGGATCGGGGCGCTCTGGACCCTCGCCCACCATCCTGTCAACACCTGCAATGACAAAAAGTAAACGAAATTAGTACAACATAAAAAATTTGGATACCTGACATGAGCATAATAATATGTATATAACTTAAGTGTATCATAATCATGCCCATAATAAAAATACACCCGATCACCACAAATATATATTGGGTCGGGGTGTGGTGTCAGGGTGTCGGGGTCGGGGTGTCGTGCCGAGGTGTCGTGTCGGGGTCGGGGTGTCAGGGTGTCAGGGTCGGGGTCTATTTTTTCCTTTTCTTCTTCTCTTCTTCTTCTTCTCCTCCTCTCCTCTTTCTTCTTCTTCTTCTTCTTCTTCTTCTTCTTCTTCTTCTTCTTCTTCTTCTTCTTCTTCTTCTTCTTCTTCTTCTTCTTTCTTCTCCTCCTCATCCACCTCCTCCTCCTCCTCTTCTTCTTCTTCTTCTTCTCCTCCTTTTTCCTTTTCTTCTTCTTTTCTTCTTCTTTTCTTCTTTCTTCTTCTCCCTCCTCCTGTTCCTCCCTCCTCCTTCTACTTCTTCTTCTAAACTAAAACTAAAACTAATATAAAATAAACTAAACTAAAATAAACTAAAACTAATCTAAAATAAACTAAACTAAAACTAAAACTAATCTAAAATAAACTAAACTAAAGCTAAACTAAAACTAAAACTAAAACTAAAACTAAAAGAGAAACTAAACTAAAAGAAATAAAAAGAAAACAATTAAACAAAAAAGGGGGAGGAGCTCACCTGGTGGAGGGGGAGGCCGGACGACTACGGCGACCGCTGGAGGAGGCGGCGACCCGGTGGAGGGGGAGGCCGGACGGCCGTGGCGCGGCTGCCCGACCTGGAAGAGGCGGCGGGGCCGCGGTGGAGGTCGAGGAGGGGTGCGGGGCGGCCGGCTACGCCGGACTGGGTCGGCGGCGGCGTCGCGGGCCGGTGTGGGTGGGGGATGGCGACGGAGGGGAGGGGGCGGGGCGACAGGGAAGGGGCAGCGGGGGTGCGGTGGAGGTCGGGGGCGCAGGGGAGGCGCGCGGGGCGGCGGGGTGGCCGGCTACGGCAGACGGGGTCGGCGGCAGCGGCGCACGTGTGGGTGGGGAGGAATGAGAGAGTGGAGAGAAGAGAGGGGGCGGGACGACCGTTAACGTACCCGCCTCTTTGCCGTCAGCCAATGGTCGGCAAAGTTTCTTTGTCGTCCGCTTGCGGACGGCAAAGAGGTGGGGCTGGTGGGCTTGAGTTGGTTAAACAGTAACTGGACCCACCCACCTCTTTGCCGTCTACTAGCGGATGGCAAAGATTCTTTGCCGTCAGCCAGCGGACGGCAAAGAACTGACTGATGGCAAAGACTTTGTTTGCCATTAGCCACATCTTTGCCGTCCGGTTTCTTTCGGCTGACGGCAAAGACCTTCTTTGCCGTCAGCAAGCAGACGGCAAAGAATGGGCTGACGGCAAATAAGCTAATTCCAGTAGTAGGAGGGGTGCTTGAACAGGAGCCTGTGGAGCGGGCTAGTTGAACAGTAGCCGGTGAAGGAGCGCGCGGTGGAGGCTGGATGAACAGGAGCCCGTGGATGAACAGTCGCAGGTGGAGGCTGGAGGAGGTCGACGGTGGATGAACATGAGCCCGTGGAGGCAGTCAACGGTGGATGAACAGAAGCAGTGGAGGTAGTCGACGGTGGAAACGAACAGTATCCCGTGGAGTCCCGTTTTGCGGTACGCCACACCCCCTCCCGATGAACAGGACCCCCGTTTCGACCATAGCGCTCCAACACAAGTCCGTTTCCTCCGTTTTGCGGTACGCCACACCCCTCCCGATCAACGGGACCCCGTTTCGACCGTAGGAGGTCCGTTTCCTCCGTTTTGCGGTACGCCAGACCCCTTCCGATGAACAGGATCCCATTTCGACCGTGGCCGGTCGAACACAAGGCCGTTTCCTCCATTCTACGGTACACGACGACACATTCCGGTCCGACCCAGCCGGTTGCCTCCCCAGAATCACGATGATGGAGCAGCTTCTCCGTTCCGACCCAGCCATGTACACGAGCCCTGGCCGTACGTATGCGTGAGTAGGCGTTCGAGACCCCGCCCGTATGTACGTACGTGGCCGTATTTACTTTCTTGCACCCTGGCCGCTGTACGTACGTGTACATGCTACGTGCGCGCCTCTACTACGACACATGCCCTTCCTTACACGGCCACGGTTCATCGCTGCAGCCTGCAGAGAGACCGATCGTATGTACGTACATGCTCGCGACCAAAATGACAGCGCTACGTACGCTTCGACCAGGTGGGTCCCGACTGTTAGGCACTTCCTTGCGTGCGAAGATATAGCTGGTGGGTCCCAGCAGTCAGGGGGCGAATCATTTTTTTGCCCTTAATATGGACGCACTTCCTTGCGTGCGAAGATGTAGCTGGTGGGTCCCATCAGTCAGGGGGAAACGTTTTTCTTGCCAAATACGGTGGGCCCGACAGGTGGGTCCTCGCTGTCAGGTGGAGGAATAATTATTTTGCGCGTAATAAGGAGGCACTTCCTCGCTGCGGCCGTGGACCCAGCTGTCAGCCTCTCAGCGTCAGTACTCTTCCAATGGAAGTCGTTCGTTAACCACATTGACCACGCCGCGCCGAGAGCACCAAGGCGGTGGACGACGGCGAGGCGGAACGACGCGGAGCCGGGGAAGACGTGGCAGTGGATGCCCACGCGGAGAGGAGTACGAAGGTTCACTAGTTCGGCTGCGGTGTGAGGCTGTCGTCGCTGCAGGACCTGGCCAGCGGTGGGAGTAGTAGGGGCGGTGAGGCCTCCGCGGCAGCACAACCGGCCATGGGAGGCAAGAGCACATGGTGGTTTGGACGGCTGGAGCAAGAAAATCAGAGGTTGAAGAAGCAGGACGACCATTGGATGTTAACAATACAACGGTCACTGGTGATAGAATCGTTTGTTGACTAAGTTGACAAAGCCCTCCGTCCGCGTCAACTTAGTAGGACCACAAGTCAGCCTCCCACTATGGTGGGTCCCAGCTAGCCGGGGGAGTATTCATTTTTTGTGCGTAATAAGGAGGCACTTCCTTGCGTGCGATGATATAGCTGGTGGGTCTGAGCTGTCAGCGGGAGTATTCATTCTTTTTGGCGTAATAAGGAGGAGGTACTTGCTTGCGTGCGGCCATGGACAATGTGGGTCCCAACTGTCAGCCTATCCATGTACGCCCCTCTTCCGATGTTGTCGTTTGTTGACAACGTTGACCACGCCGTGCCGAGAACACCAGCGCGATGGACGACGGCGAGACCCAGGAAGGGAATGACCCGGAGGCGGCGAAGCCACAATAGTGAAGGGATGTGGATGAGTAGAGGGATGGCCTGGCCAGCGGTGGGAGTAGTAGGGGGCGGTGAGGCCTGCGCGGCAGCACAGCCGGTTGATACATCTCCAACGTATCTATAATTTTTGATTGCTCCATGCTATATTATCTTCTGTTTTGGACATTATTGGGCTTTCTTATTCACTTTCATATTATTTTTGGGACTAACTTATTAATCGGAGGCCCAGCCCAGAATTGCTGTTTTTGCCTATTTCAGAGTTTCGCAGAAATAGAATATCAAATGGAGTCCAAACAGAATGAACCCTTCGGGAACGTGATTTTCGGAACGAACATGATCCAGAGGACTTGGACCCTACGTCAAGAAAGCCACCAGGAAGCCACGAGGTTGGGGGCGCGCCTACCCCCCCTGGGCGTGCCCTCCACCCTCGTGGGCCCCACGTTGCTCCACCGACGTACCCCTTCCTCCTATAAAGCCTACGTACCCCCAAACGATCAGAGACGGAGCCAAAAACCTAATTCCACCGCCGCAAACTTCTGTACCCATGAGATCCCATCTTGGGGCCTGTTCCAGAATTCCGTCGGAGGGGACATCGATCACGGAGGGCTTCTACATCAACACCATAGCTTCTCCGATGAAGTGTGAGTAGTTTACCTCAGACCTTCGGGTCCATAGTTATTAGCTAGATGGCTTCCTCTCTCTTTTTGGATCTCAATACAATGTTCTCCCCCTCTCTTGTGGAGATCTATTCGATGTAATCTTCTTTTGCGATGTGTTTGTTGAGACCGATGAATTGTGGGTTTATGATCAAGTTTATCTATGAACAATATTTGAATCTTCTGAATTCTTTTATGTATGATTGGTTATCTTTGCAAGTCTCTTCGAATTTTCAGTTTGGTTTGGCCTACTAGATTGATCTTTCTTGCAATGGGAGAAGTGCTTAGCTTTGGGTTCAATCTTGCGGTGTCCTTTCCTAGTGACAGCAGGGGCAGCAAGGCACATATTGTATTGTTGCCATCGAGGATAACAACATGGGTTTTTTTTATCATATTGCATGAATTTATCCCTCTACATCATGTCATCTTGCTTAAGGCGTTACTCTGTTCTTATGAACTTAATACTCTAGATGCATGCTGGATAGCGGTCGATGTGTGGAGTAATAGTAGTAGATGCAGGCAGGAGTCGGTCTAAATGTCTCGGACGTGATGCCTATATACATGATCATACCGAGATATTCTCATAACTATGCTCAATTCTGTCAATTGCTCAACAGTAATTTGTTCACCCACCGTAAAATACTTATGCTATTGAGAGAAGCCACTAGTGAAATCTATGGCCCCCGGGTCTATTTTCTCTCATATTAATCTTTCAACACTTAGTTATTTCTGTTGCTTTTATTTTACTTTGCCTCTTTATCATAAAAATACCAAAAATATTATCCTATCATATCTATCAGATCTCACTCTCGTAAATGACCGTGTAGGGATTGACAACCCGTTATCGCGTTGGTTGCGAGGATTTATTTGTTTGTGTAGGTGCGAGGGACTCGCGCGTAGCCTCCTACTGGATTGATACCTTGGTTCTCAAAAACTGAGGGAAATACTTATGCTACTTTGCTGCATCACCCTTTCCTCTTCAAGGGAAAACCAACGCAGTGCTCAAGAGGTAGCAAGAAGGATTTCTGGCGCCGTTGCCGGGGAGGGCTACGCAAAAGTCAACATACCAAGTACCCATCACAAACTCTTATCTCCCGTATTACATTATTTGCCATTTGCCTCTCGTTTTCCTCTCCCCCACTTCACCCTTGTCGTTTTATTCGCCCTCTCTTTTTGTTTCGCCTCTTTTCCGTTTCCTTGTCGTCATGGCTAGTCCTTTATCTTCTCCGTTGTCTCCTGAAAATGAAGTTCTCAATTTTAAACAAAGGGAGGGAGAAAATCTAAAAGCCGCTTGGTATAGAATTTGCAATGCTCAAAATAGATCTGCTAGGAAGCAATCTACTTCCGTTCTTCTCCGCAATTTTAATGTAGGCGCTAATCCTTGGTATAGATATATTCTTGATACCATTACAGGAGGGAATTTCTTGGGTAGCCATACTTTTGACTCTTATAATGCTATGATATATTTATTTGGCTCACCACCTCTTTTGGTTAATGGAACTATGTTAACTTTGGAGCATGTAATGCAAAGACTTGAAATTATTGAAAATAAAGTTGCTACCGTAGAGTTAATTGAAAATCTAGATAAAAAGATCCACAACCAAATTACCCAATATGGATCTAAGGTAGGAGTCACTTTGAAAAATATTAAGGAGAAGGAACCCATAGTTAATGAAAGAATAAATCGAGATTCCACTAGAATTGATAAACTTGAGGGTATCATTACCAACTTGGGAACCGCTTTTTCTTCCGTAAAAAATACTCCAAGTCCTCCAACTAAAATTGCCAAGCTTATGTATGTTCCTAAAAATAAGGGTGAATCCTCTAGTAAGGAAACTGCGGATCTTAAATCTATAAGTATTCATCCCAATCTTTTTGCTATCATTAAGGAACCATTTGCTACAAATGAATTTTTCGATCTTGTTCCTAAAAGTTTGATAATTAATAAAAAGAAAGAAACTCTAAAAGATAATAGATGTCTTATTGAAGAATTGCCTACCAAAGATGGCAATACCTAGATCTATCCTTGCTTTTATGCCTAGCTAGGGGCGTTAAACGATAGCGCTTGTTGGGAGGCAACCCAATTTTATTTTTAGTTTTTTTCTTTTTGCTTCTGTTTAGGAATAAATATTTGATCTAGCCTCTGGTTAGAGTGTTTTTATGTTTTAGTTAGTGCTTGTGCCAAGTTAAACCTATAGGATCTTCTTGGATGATAGTTATTTGATCTTGCAGAAAATTCCTGAAACTTTCTGTTCACGAAAATAATTGTTAAAAATCACCAGAACATGATAAAATATTGATTCCAATTGCTTCTGATCAATAAACAAATTGTCTAGGTCTTCCTATTTTGGCTGATGTTTTGGAATTACATAAGTGTGCGTTAGTTACAGATTACTACAGACTGTTCTGTTTTTGACCGATTCTGTTTTTCGTGTGTTGTTTGCTTATTTAGATGAATCTATGGCTAGTAAAATAGTTTATAAACCATAGAGAAGTTGGAATACAGTAGGTTTAACACCAATATAAATAAAGAGTGAGTTCATTACAGCACCTTGAAGTGGTATTTTGTTTTCTTTCGCTAACGGAGCTCACGAGATTTTCTGCTGAGTTTTGTGTTGTGAAGTTTTCAAGTTTTGGGTGAAAGATTTGATCGATTATGGAACAAGGAGTGGCAAGAGCCTAAGCTTGGGGATGCCCATGGCACCCCCAAGATAATCTAAGGACACCAAAAAGCCAAAGCTTGGGGATGCCCCGGAAGGCATCCCCTCTTTCGTCTACTTCCATCGGTAACTTTACTTGGAGCTATATTTTTATTCACCACATGATATGTGTTTTGCTTGGAGCGTCTTGTATGATTTGAGTCTTTGCTTTTAGTTTGCCACAATCATCCTTGCTGTACACACCTTTTGAGAGAGACACACATGATTCGGGAATTATTAGAATACTCTATGTGCTTCACTTATATCTTTTGAGTTATATAATTTTTGCTCTAGTACTTCACTTATATCTTTTAGAGCACGGGGGTGGATTTGTTTTATAGAAACTATTGATCTCTCATGCTTCACTTAGATTATTTTGAGGGTCCTAAATAGCATGGTAATTTGCTTAAATAATCCTAGTATGCTTGGTATTCAAGATTAGTAAAAACTTTCTTATGAGTGTGTTGAATACTAAGAGAAGTTTGATGCTTGATGATTGTTTTGAGATATGGAGGTAGTGATATCAAAGTTATGCTAGTTGAGTAGTTGCGAATTTGAGAAATACTTGTGTTGAAGTTTGCAAGTCCCGTAGCATGCACGTATGGTAAACGTTATGTAACAAATTTAAAACATGAGGTGTTCTTTGATTGTCCTCCTTATGAGTGGCGGTCGGGGACGAGCGATGGTCTTTTCCTACCAATCTATCCCCCTAGGAGCATGCGCGTAGTGCTTGGTTTTTGATGACTTGTAGATTTTTGCAATAAGTATGTGATTTCTTTATGACTAATGTTGAGTCCATGGATTATACGCACTCTCACCTTTCCATCATTGCTAGCCTCTTCGGTACCGTGCATTGCCCTGTCTCACATTGAGAGTTGGTGCAAACTTCGCCGGTGCATCCAAACCCCGTGATCTGATACGCTCTTTCACACATAAACCTCCTTATATCTTCCTCAAAACAGCCACCATACCTACCTAATATGGCATTTCCATAGCTATTCCAAGATATATTGCCATGCAACTTTCCACCATTCCATTTATCATGACACGTTCATCATTGTCATATTGCTTTGCATGATCATGTAGTTGACATAGTATTTGTGGCAAAGCCACCGTTCATAATTCTTTCATACATGTCACTCTTGGTTCACTGCATATCTCGGTACACCGCCGGAGGCATTCATATAGAGTCATACTTTGTTCTAGTATCGAGTTGTAATCATTGAGTTGTAAATAAATAGAAGTGTGACGATCATCATTTTCTAGAGCATTGTCCCAAGTGAGGAATAAAAAAAAGAGAGAAACGCCATAAAAAAAGAGAAGGCCCAAAAAAATGAGAGAAAAAGAGAGAAGGGACAATGTTACTATCCTTTACCACACTTGTGCTTCAAAGTAGCACCATAATCTTCACGATAGAGAGTCTCTTGTTTTGTCACTTTCATATACTAGTGGGACTTTTTCATTATAGAACTTGGCTTGTATATTCCAACAATGGGCCTCCTCAAGTGCCCTAGGTCTTCGTGAGCAAGCAAGTTGGATGCACACGCACTTAGTTTTTTTGTTGAGCTTTCATATATTTATAGCTCTAGTGCATCCGTTGCATGGCAATCCCTACTCCTTGCATTAACATCAATCGATGGGCATCTCCATAGCTCATTGATTAGCCTCGTTGATGTGAGACTTCCTCCTTTTTTGTCTTCTCCACATAACCCCCATCATCATATTCTATTCCACCCATAGTGCTATATCCATGGCTCACGCTCATGTATTGTGTGAAGGTTGAAAAAGTTTGAGATTACTAAAGTATGAAACAATTGCTTGGCTTATCATCGGGGTTTTTCATGATGAGAGCATTCTAGTGTGACGGAAATGGAGCATGACTAAACTATATGATTTTGTAGGGATGAACTTTCTTTGGCCATGTTATTTTGAGAGGACATAATTGCTTAGTTAGTATGCTTGAAGTATTATTATTTTTATGTCAATATTGAACTTTTATCTTGAATCTTTCGGATCTGAATATTCATACCACAATTAAGAAGAATTACATTGAAATTATGCCAAGTAGCATTCCACATCAAAAATTCTGTTTTTATCATTTACCTACTCGAGGACGAGCAGGAATTAAGCTTGGGGATGCTTGATACGTCTCCAACGTATCTATAATTTTTGATTGCTCCATGCGATATTATCTTCTGTTTTGGACATTATTGGGCTTTATTATTCACTTTTATATTATTTTTGGGACTAACCTATTAACCGGAGGCCCAGCCCAGAATTGCTGTTTTTTGCCTATTTCAGAGTTTCGCAGAAAAAGAATATCAAACGGAGTCCAAACGGAATGAAACCTTCGGGAACGTGATTTTCGAAACGAAGCTGATCCAGAGGACTTGGACCCTATGTCAAGAAAGCCACCAGGAAGCCACGAGGTAGGTGGCGCGCCTACCCCCCTGGGCGCGCCCTCCACCCTCGTGGGCCCCATGTTGCTCCACCGACGTACTCCTTCCTCCTATATATACCTACGTACCCCCAAACGATCAGAGACGGAGCCAAAAACCAAATTCCACTGCCGCAACCTTCTGTACCCACGAGATCCCATCTTGGGGCCTGTTCCGGAGCTCCACCGGAGGGGGCATCGATCATGGAGGGCTTCTACATCAACACCATAGCCTCTCCGATGAAGTGTGAGTAGTTTACCTCAGACCTTCGGGTCCATAGTTATTAGCTAGATGGCTTCCTCTCACTTTTTGGATCTCAATACAATGTTCTCCCCCTCTCTTGTGGAGATCTATTTGATGTAATCTTCTTTTGCAGTGTGTTTGTTGAGACCGATGAATCGTGGGTTTATGATCAAGTTTATCTATGAACAATATTTAAATCTTCTGAATTCTTTTATGTATGATTGGTTATCTTTGCAAGTCTCTTCGAATTATCAGTTTGGTTTGGCCTACTAGATTGATCTTTCTTGCAATAGGAGAAGTGCTTAGCTTTGGGTTCAATCTTGCGGTGTCCTTTCCTAGTGACAGTAGGGGCAGCAAAGCACGTATTATATTGTTGCCATCGAGGATAAAAAGATGGGGTTTTTATCATATTGCATTAATTTATCCCTCTACATGTCATCTTGCTTAAGGCGTTACTCTGTTCTTATGAAATTAATACTCTAGATGCATGCTGGATAGCGGTCGATGTGTGGAGTAATAGTAGTAGATGCAGGCAGGAGTCGGTCTACTTGTCTCGGACGTGATGCCTATATACGTGATCATACCTAGATATTCTCACAACTATGCTCAATTCTGTCAATTGCTCAATTGTAATTTGTTCACCCACCGTAAAATACTTATGCTCTTGAGAGAAGCCACTAGTGAAACCTATGGCCCCCGGGTCTATTTTCCATCATATTAATCTTTCAACACTTAGTTATTTCCGTTGCTTTTATTTTACTTTGCCCCTTTATCATAAAAATACCAAAAATATTATCCTATCATATCTATCAGATCTCACTCTCGTAAGTGACCGTGTAGGGATTGACAACCCCTTATCGCGTTGGTTGCGAGGATTTATTTGTTTGTGTAGGTGCGAGGGACTCGCGCGTAGCCTCCTACTGGATTGATACCTTGGTTCTCAGAAACTGAGGGAAATACTTACGCTACTTTGCTGCATCACCCTTTCCTCTTCAAGGGAAAACCAACGCAGTGCTCAAGAGGTAGCACCGGCCACGGGAGGCGGGAGCTGGCGGTCCTGACGGCGCTGGATTTGGCGGCTGGAGCAAGAAGATCAGAGATTGAAGAAACACGACGGCCGTTGGATTGACATCCAACGGTTACGTATGCTAGAATCGTTTGTTGCCGTATATAATAAGTAAAAGAAACTTACATACGCGTCAACTTAGTAGGCCCACTAGTCAGACCATTCCCTATTTTTTTAATAATTTATATATAGCTCATTGCAACTTCTTATGCAATTTATTGCAGTCCATTTTTTTGTTGGCCAGTGCGAGGGTTAAAAATTTAAACAAAATTTCGCATATTTCTGTGGGTTCCAAACTATTTTTAATACCGAAATGTCGAGCCAGATTTAAAGTACTTTGAATATTTGAATTAGGTTAAAGCCGAGTGAAATTGGAATCTGAAAATGTGAAAAAAAATCAGAAATTATAAAGTAATTGCCAATTTGTCATCTATTTTTTATATTTACAACCCATTTCATATTACTTTCAAGATTTGCAGGCGTCTTGAAAGTGTTGCAGCCCATCAGGGCGCAGAAAAATAAGTAGGCCTGGATTGGGTATTCTTCAAAAAAAGTAAACTGGGCTCATTTTCACAAACAAAAAATAGCTGGGCTGGTCATGTGGTGAACATAAAATATAGCCTGGGCTAGACGGGCCACAGCCCAGTTGAAACCCTGCTCCGTCTCAACAATAAAAAAATACTGCTCGAGTAGGTACGTCCCAGGTGTCAGCCGATCTTGTGCTGTTCCCTTGTCTATTGACTATATACGCTGACAATGTCGTGGGTCCCAGATGCCAGGAAACCACTAGCAAGAAGCATTTTCTTTTTCCATATGCTGACAATGGAGTATATATATATAACAAAAAATGAGGAACTTCCTTGCGTCCGGCCATGGACATGGTGGGCCCCTACTGTCATCCTCTCCACGTACAATCCTTTGCCGATTCCTCTTGTTTGTTGACCATGTTGACAAAGCGAGAGGGCGGCACCGCGGCGAGCACAACAAAGCGCGCGGAGGACGACGACGAGGCCTCGGAGGTCGGTGTTAATGATTTAGGAGACGGTGGGCGGCGATGCGTGTGCTCAGGCGCAGCCAGCCGTGGGAGGCGGAAGCAGGCGGCCCGGCCGGCGCTGGTTTGGTTTTTGCGGCTGGAGGAAGACAGAACTGAAGAAACACGGCATACTGTAAAAGTAGCTGGAGTACTTAACAACCTTAACTGAAACCAGCACGGGCACTTAACAACCATAGCTGAAAGCAGTATGAGAACTTATACAGGTTCAACCGTACAAAGCATGCCTCGAACGGTGGTACTTTGCCTACAGTTAACCAAAGGGTGACGCCGCCAAGCCCCAGGACAAGGCCCAGGCGCCACCCCGCGCATCCACAACCTTCTGAAAGCGGCTTCATCTCACGATGTGGTCAATAAACAGGATATTCGCTTTAGAGCCATGGAAAAGCAGGAACATAATCTTCTGTCCTATTCTCCAAGATGGACGGGCCTTCATTATTTGAGACCACCCATGAATAAGTATCTTTTCACCTCCAAGGGGAATGGAGTAGGTCGACATAAACATCATGTTGTGACCAAGCGCAAGTCTGACCCGACCATGGTCAGGCATCTGTATAGGAACAATAGACCTGGGCAGTTCCTGTTTCAAAAAGATCACAGCTGTAAAACTGTGCATAAGCAAGAGTTTATGAACAACATATATAACAGAAAACAGCTCGTACCATAAGTTTCTCAACACAGTTGGACCTGTTCAACGAGTGCAGCAGTGGCACACATATCCCACGTGGCCTTCCACCATTGAAACGACCCACAAGGACCTCAAGACGATCAATAAAGTGTAGGAACTTGTGGATGTCGTCCAAGTCAACTTCAGTGCCACGAGTAACAGCCGAGTTCTTATAGAATAACAAACGAGTAGCCTGCTTAACTCTGAAAAAACCTACACGTGCCACCAATTATAAGAAAATATTAGTTAGAAGTAGCATCTTCGCGAGATATTCGTTGCTACTTCTAAAGTTAAATTGTGACTAGTTAGACAGAATAGGTGGATGAAGAAGTAATCGAGGCAAGAAGCAAGAACCAGATACAAAACTAACATGGATGAACAATTGGAACGACGTCGGGGTGGAAGATCGCAGTGAAGATGAAACCAGGTTTTGCTATTTCCATCAACATTTGTGCGCCAACTTTCAGTCCATAACACTTGAGAAAGTTTATCCAAGTTCGGCCATAAAAAAAGCAGCGATCTTCTTGGTTCCTGAACCCAACTCGAAACTTATATCCATGACTTGTCTTCACTGTGACCATTAAACTGGTGTATTCAGTTATGGCAAGGCCGATCATCTTGAGTACATGTGTTCTGGCAGAGCAAGGAATGCACTGCAGGAAAAATAATATGAGAACACAATGTATTCCCTATATCCACATCTAGAAATAGTTTCCTCCTTCACGTCAGTGTTGACCATGGTACTAGTACCTTTTATCCAAATATAGCAATCCAAATTTCCAAATTAGTCGACAGCATGTTCAAAAAACCCCACCCTCCCAGATAGAAAAGAGGATACTAGGAACATACTGTGCGCGTTTTAAAATCCTTTGTTAGGATGAGAAGGAACAAGTGTGGCGTCTCGCCGAGGGGCACAGAAACCTGTAGGGTCCTCACACTTTGGGCACTGCAAATGAAACACACTAGATTCAGTAGGAAGAAAAATGCATCAACGGCGGCGGCTGCCATCCTAGGAGTACCCACGACCAAGGGACTTGGATTTAGCGGGGATGGATGAAGAATTCATACCAGGTTATCCATGAGAAAACCCTATGCAATCACCGAGCGGGGTTTTTTTTACGGGCGGGAGTTTTCTCTGAACAAGCAGACGAGGGAGAAGGGGATTCAGGCGCAGTGAAATATTGCCGCTTCGTCCGTCCAGCTTATTGCTAAAGCTGGAAAGGTGGGTTTTTTTGTGCTTTGACGGCTCATTGGGCATTACTGCGGCGCTACGACCGGGGTGTGTCTACCGTGCAGTTGTGCACTCTAATTTGGTGCATATGGCATGTGGACCCCGTTGCCGGATGCCCCACATATCAGCGAAAGGAAGTAGAAAGACAGGAGTAACTAGTATTTTTGACAGAGAGATACTCCCTCTGTAAAGAATTATAAAGATCTTTTATATCACAACTTTATACATAAGAAAAATCAAGGGGAATATATATAACATATATAATTATAAAAAACAGAGTTTTTTTAACACGGTATAGATGAGTTGGTGATGATGGTGTGCCTGCCATCCTGCAATATAGGCTGTCCAATTTATATTTGACGGATAGGAAGGAAACTATGGCAATTTTGCAAAAAGGTACCCACACACCTCTCCGCATTTGCAAATAAGGCCTTCCCTCATTCATCCTTTTCTCTCACAAGATAAAATACTCATACAAATGCATCTTGATCTTACGTGCAACTCACAGGCATTATGGGGGTTCAGTTGAGAAATACTCAGACATGCTCACGGTTCTGGACTTTGGGCCACACGCTGGTGGGCCTCCATGTTTGGGGGCCCTTGTGTTCTACCTCAGTGCCTTTCATATTGCAAGCGGTCGGTACGACACTGGTTTTAGATGCTGTCGCAAGGCGAATACACAAAATTGAATAAAGCACGATAGCTGTTGGAATGAAATCAAACGACAGTTCCTAACAAGCAATCAGAGTTGCAATTCTATCAACGATACTGTCGTACTAATTACACACACAGGACACTTGTTTCACCATGCCAGAGTATTACATCAAAATCTCTCAGAGGATAGATCAGTTCGGCAGTTGCGTGCTATTACTGAAGAATTTCAAAGTTGATTTGGACCAGCTCTCCTTGCCGAGAAAGTTCTATTTTGACATCATCCCCTACCGCAAGATATGATTTATATTTGAACCTTGACCATCCTTTAGCATCAATCATCATGCGGCCATCCTTTTTACTTACGATATATTGAGCAGGTTCATTCACACCAAGGCTGCGCATGGTAAGAGAAACTTGGCCACGGTCGCCCGAATTGTTGAACGACTCCCTCCTTGCTCTAGGAATTCTCTATTTGCAAACAAGAAGACATACACAAACAGTTAGATCAACACAGTGAATCATGTGAAATAACATGGAAAGAAAAAAGAACGAAGCACTTGGGCGGCCAATGCTTACCAAGAAGGTGGACATGTCGGTTTTTGTAAGGACTTTGGTATATGAAGTGCGAGCTGCAGCCCAGTCTATTGCCGGTGCAACTGCTGGTTCCATTGCCGCTGCACGGGCCAGAGCAGATGCAAGAGCAAGTGTTGGTGCAAGCGCCGAAGCCGTTGCTGGTGCCCGTGTCGGTGTGACTGGTATTGCCGCTGCTGCTGCCGGAGATGGTGCTCCTTGTAGAGCTGGTGCCGGTGTCAGAGCAAGTGCTGGTGTCGATGCCCGATCCGCCGGTAGATCAGCCTGATCCGCTGACGCGGTCGGTGCCCAATCCTTAGCGGGATCAGACTGAGCTGATGCCGCTGTCAGTGCAACAGCAACTGCCGGTGCTCGATATGTTGCTGAAGGTGGTACAGATGTGCGAGACAACGACGATCGTGTCTGATCTGCTATGATCAACTTTCTAACTTGACTAGGCTCCGTGACCGTGATCCAGTCTTTTTCTTCATTTCTTTTAAACGCGAGAAGGACTAATTGTGGCCTGTTTGTTAAACCAAACTACAGTTCATCATAGGGATTCAGCTTGTACTCAGACAACAGACTGATCCAATTTTTTCCAGTAATATAAGTGATAGATAGTGCCTTCGTTACTGACACGACATAAGAAGTGAAACCTGCAAAAATATCCATCATAGAGCAAACCGAATGGTTTATTCTGTGATGAATGTCACATGGCAAAACCTGCATCGTAAAATTGCAGCAAAAGAATGAAAACATGACATTAAATCAATAAGATTTAGACAGTAAATCAATAAGATTTACTTGATGTGACACGAGTGAATCATTACTAGGAAATCACTATGTTGAAGTACTAAACAGAAGATTGGTCATCCAACTACGCGTGGCATGCAGGGCCCCGCCTACTCCCACAAGCAGGGTAGTCCAAAGGTCGTGACAAATCGTATGGACCAAACATCCATGGGACTGGAAATCCTGGTGGGTGCGATAAACCCTGCAATGCATAGAGATATTGGAGTGTAACCATAATTGATAAACCGTCCTCACAAAAAAGATGATCAGGATACTTCAAAATATACAGACTAAATTGAGTGGAGAGAAATTAACATAGTTTGTTCTCAAGACTCACCACACACCAAAAGCGGCAGTACTAAACAATACAGGGTTCACAAACACAAATCAAGTACCGAACAATAGTACTTACTACAGACAAGCAAAGTTGCACTAATTAAACTCTGCAGACTATTTCTTGCCACCGACCTACGGGATGAACCCCGCATAACTGACTAGGCCATGGACTTCGTGAGAGATGTCTACCGGCACCATCACCATCTCCTCAACCTTGGAGAACCTAACAGAGTGGTATTTCCACTCATAAACATGATGATGAAGACATGCCGCATCAGATTTGTCGGGAAGCTTTACAAGAACCACACCCTTCATAATCGAAGGCATAGCCAGGAAATTGTTGTGGTCAAGTACAGCCTCGAGAACACGCCTGACAACAATGCTACAGGAAAACACTAGTTCAGGACACGTGGCGAGAAGGACACAGCAGCTGGATAGTTTAGCAGTAGAACACATCCTCAGGTCTTCTAGTTCACACGGCATGACTTTGAGAACTTCATCTCCACTGCGGACCTGGTTCTAATTCAAACAGAAACCAAATATTTTATTACTACCTCTGTTCAGGAATATAAGATGATTTTCGATATTTTACTCCATATATGACTACATATCCGCACAGAAATGAGTGAACAAAGACACTAGAACATGTCTTCAAAGGCATGAGAGCAGAGGGATTACTTGCAATATCCATAACACCAGTTACTGATGCAAATATACCCTCTTCAAAGGTAGCATTGATGTTCATAAAGTAGTTGAAAGTAATCTATAAGAAATCGGTGTCAACCTCTCGCATGTTTTGGTCAAAAGAGGAATTTAGAACCGCCATTTGGCACACAAAAATCACATGCAAGATCACCCAGAAAGTTGTACTACTAGTACTAGTACTGCGTGTTAGATGAAAAAACATGATCAAGATCGAGAAAAAGATCGTCAAGAAGAGATATTACCTGGACTTGCTTAATGAGGGATCCCGGAGAGGGGGGCTTGGACAGGGCGATGGCTTTGAGCTTGTCTGCGGTAGTCTTGGCGGGATGCTTGCGCTTCTTTGTACCATGAGCCTCAATGGTTTTTGCTAGAGCCATAGACATCACTTCGGCCGGTGCTCCAGCGTCCATCAAGAAACTGTCAAATAGAAATAAAAGAAAAGAAACCATAATCACAAACCCAAAAGAAGAATAGAGAGGGAGTTATAGGATCAGTCTCGGGGTTGCAAGACCAGGCCTTGGCCAGAATCAACACCTTTGATGCGCTCACCTTTCCTTGTTTGGGAGAGAAGGACAATGGCAGAAGCAGGTCGGGGTTTTCTTGAAGAAGTGAGGAACAAGATGAGGGAGAAGCGAGGGTTGGGTAGAGAGGAAGCTGAGAGAGAAGAGTGAAATGATGGTTGCTTCGTCCATCCAACTTACTGCTAGAAAGGAGGGGAGTTTTGTGATTTGACGGCTCATTGGGCATTACTGCGGCGCTTCGATCGGGGTAGTCTACAGTGCAGTTGGGCACTCTACTACGGAGTAATTTACTGCATGGCTGGTGGACCATAATGATGGCTGTCCCCCATGTCAGCAAAAGTGAGTAGCAAAGTTCTCGACGACTGTCGAGGAGGATCCGCGCGGTAGAGCCAGTCCACTATTTTTTCTGAAGAAAAAAATGATTACAGCAAGCGTTTCCACTCTTATGATGGAGGAGTGCGAAACACGGTAGCCACTTGAACATACACAGCGGTCCTACTACTAGGCATGTGCAGTGGTTCATACGTCAGTACTACATAATCTTGTTGCTAGTGTAGTAAGATATGATGATAGCAAATGATGTTGTGCACGTGTCAATTATATGAATAGTAATGTAACATAGTACCGCTTTTTCGACTGTCCGGTTGAGAATGAACGGTGAGATCAATGTTAACAGAACTAGGTCTACAGCGCACGGAGAGTATGGTGCTACAGTACTCCATGAAACATGAACCATATGAAGCACGACGACTCAGTGTTAGGCAGGGTGTATGAAGGGTGCATGGGATGGGAGCAAAAGTTCCCTTCTCGACCCACTTTTGCGTGTTTGGCAGAGTGCATGAAGGGTGCATGAGTCCACACTAGTAGGTTAACATAAATACACAAAGAGGGAACAACTATATTGAGATGAGAATGCAACCAAACACACCCACATGCTTTGTGCTACAGTGACTGATCTGCACCGTCTGAGTTTGATCCAACGTTCATGTTGCGCCGACACATGGACATGCCCATGCAGAGGACGCCTAAACACCACCGAAGTCCCTCTGATTCTCGAGGCGCACGACGTTGGTGATGCAGGGTGCAACGGCCCACAGAGCCTGCTCCCGGTCGACGGGAGCCAGCTCGTCAAAGACGGCGTCCAGTGGCACGAATGGATTCCAGTGACGGAGCCCTGAGAGGATTCGCCCGACAACGGCGACGGCAGCCCGCAACCCCTCCTTGTCCAGCTCCGCCCCCACCATCGCGCAGAGACGGCTCAGCTCCTTAGAGATATAGGTGAAGAAGGAGACCAGGTCAGGAAGCCGCAGCTCGTTGAAGTCGACGGGGTGGTCGAACGGGTTCAGCCCAATGGCCGGCATGGTCGCGCTGGCACGATGGTAGGCATTGCGCAGCCGCAAAACGTGTGTGGCAACTTGATCCACCAAGTGGCTGAGGCGATCCTGGACCTCGTCACGATCGGCCCGCTCGCGCTCCAGCCGGTTCCCCTAACGGCCTATCGTATCTCCCGCTTTCTGCAGCAACGCCGCCGATGCCTCGAGCATCTTTGTGATGGACGCCTGCCACTTTTGAAGCTCTGTGAAGTCCCACACATAACGGAGGAGCATGGCACTCCTCTCCTCCTTGAGCTCACGGAGCTCCACATCCTTGGCCCTGAGCTCCGCATCCTTGGCCTCGAGCTCCTGTGTCAGGCGCCTCACCTCAGACTTCGTGATCTGCTGCGCTGCCTTGGCACCAGGTAGAAGCAATGGGGAGAGGAAGCAAAGGGGGCGAAATGGCTGAAAGGCAATGCAATCTACGGGAAGGCGGAGGGAGCCAGCCGAGGAGCGGGGAATCTTTAGGTTTTCACCATGGGAAAACACCAGTCGACGACTTCTCACATCAGAGAGCTGTGGCTTTTACATGCGGAGTCATCGTGACTAATTACTGCCGCGCCTGCTCCCGTCAATCAAAAAATTAAAAATCCTGCCGTGCTTGCTCCCGTCAATCAAAAAATTAAAAATCTTGCCATGCCTGCCACACCCAAAGACTAGAGCAACGCTGCGGTGGATATTTAAATTTACCTACCGGCAATGAGATAAAAAAAAGGGTGAAAAAACAAATTGGCAGCGGCCTAGCTAATCGGTCGCACTAGCCCAACTAGCTAGCCGCCGTGATTCACTGATGTACTCGGCGGGAAAGGTGGTCTTTCGTGATTTGACGACTCATGTACTTGCTTTGGCGCTACGACCGAGGAGGACCCAGAAAATGCGCGGTACAGCGTCCCACGTCTTGGCAAGGAAGAATATTTGCATGCACCACCCAGGAGGACCCCGAAACCGTGCGGTAGGGTGTGGCACGTCTCAGCACGAAGGAAAAATGTCCGTGTAAAAATATACGGTATCAGACGTAGTAGTACCTATGGTTCGACGTTGTGACCCAGCCAGTCGGTCGAAAACACCCCACTAGCCACACAACTTCATCATGCTAACATGGCCCGGAGGATAGGTGTGTTTAGCTCCGGCTCGACCAGCCACAACATCTCTTGTTCTAGGCGATTCTTCTATTTTCCAAGCTTTTTTTAGTTATAATAACACCACGGCTAGCTAGAGCCACTCTTCGTGTGTGCCCGTGCGTCTAAAGGTTAGACGATGGAGAGGAGAGAGAGATTGCAGACCTGGGACCCACCAGTAAGTGAGTTAACGGTCATGCACGTGTTGACGAGGCAATCCCTCTACTCTACTCAACGTAATATTGTATAAAATCAAGTTATGGGACAAAGCCAACAACTGTTGTTGTGTCAGGCTATCGACTTACGCTTTGTAGTCCAGGTTGCCAGTTTGAATCTCGTCTTTCATATTTGTTAGTTTTAGGTCCAAGTTTGATCAATGACAAGTGGGACCCCCGTGTGTTGTTTCGATATTTCAGTGTAGGATGGTTTTTTTTAACAAACATTTTGCGTGGTTGGACAAGTGACGGCACGAGTTACACGTATTTTGCAAGTTTACGAACAAAAATGACAGCGGCATAGAATATCACATCCACCCCGCAGCTTAGATGCTATGGTGATACGAGTTTTTACATCGTTGGAACTGAGATTCAATGGCTTGGGAGTAGTCCTTGTAATTATGCGCAGTTTCCAAACTCTCCAAGGTTTTTTTGCAAATAAAACATTTAGGCCTCGTGTGTGCCGCTGCATCTTGGATCCAACGGCACCCTGTTGCTCATATTAGGTGCTCCCCGTAGCTTAATTAGCCAATACGCTGATACGAGCATCTAGGTCGTATGATATATGATTAGATGCCACATGCGTAGTACTTGTACTTTCTGCGCAATTCCCAAACTCTCTTGGACATATATTGCAAAAACATTCAAACCTCCTACTGTGAGCCGTTAGATCTCCGTGAACTCGTATCACCATAGAATCTACGGTGCGGGGGCACCTCATATTCTCCCATGCGAGAAAACATCAGGTGCTCTCGCAGCTAGGACACTACGGTGATACGAGCTTCGAGGTCGTTTGATCTAAGATCCAATGGCATCTGAGCAGTCTTTGTGCTTGTAAGTAGTGGCCAAACTCTTTGGGGGCTTTTCGGCAAAAAAACATTCAAACCACCGAGGAGTTGTTGGGTCACAAATCCAACGGCTCCGAAGAGCTTGGATCACCAAAGCATCTAAGGTGTGGTAGCACATGATATTCTTACATACAGGAGAATATGATGTCCTCCTTCATCTTAGATGCTACGGTGATACGAGCTTCGAGGTCGTTGGATATGGGATACAAGGGCATCTGAGTAGTTTTTGTACAAATTGTGTGCAATTTTCAAACTCATCAAGGTTTCCTGTAAAAATATAAAGACATCCTGTGAGCTCCTATATCTCAGATCTACAAGCTCCAAGGAACTCGTATCAGTATATAGCATCTAAGGTGTGGGGGCACATGACATTCTCCCGAGGAGGAGGGGGTGTAGAACCAATCGGTGTTTGGGAGGGTGGGGACAAATATAATCTAAACAATCCTAAACACAGCTTCAGAATTTTATCTAAGGTCGAGGGGTTAACCCCCGACAATCTACATAGATCCGCCTAAACACAACATTTGCATGTACTGTAGCACTAGACTTAATATTCATGTTTTAGTTTCCTGTTCATTTTGAATATTGAATAGAGGACCATGCATGTCTTACATTTTACTCCCTTCGTTCCTAAATATTAGTCTTTTTAGAGATTTCAAATGGACTGCCACATACGGATGTATATAGACATATTTTAGAGTGTAGATTCACTCATTTTTCTCCGTATGTAGTCACTTGTTGAAATCTCTAAAAGACTAATATTTAGGAACAGACGGAGTATTTTTGAATTCGTGTCATACATGCATGGTTTGGAAAAATAGATGCACTATACTTATTGGATTGTTGTTGTGTTCATGTGTGTGTGTGGTCATATGCTTGATACATACAAAGTTTTCTCACCACCATACCCTTCATCTTTTAAATTTGAATTTGCAATGAAAAACTTACTAGGGACACCATGAAATGTGAAATCCACGTTGAGATCACTATATCACAAACTCACTCTAATTCAAGAACTCGTCATAAATCAATTACCACGTTGAGATTACTATTTGCAAGGAAAATACGGGCATTGTAATACACATAGATTCGTTCGGCAATTTGAAAGATTCATTTCGTATACTCGAATGGTAGGACCCAACGGCGTACCAGCCAGACCGTGGCTCGTGTGGATCCTCAAAAAAATGAAAAAAACCGGGCTCATGTTGATCCTAAAAAAAACCGGCCTCGTGTCCTTCTGGTGGCGTGCGTGGTACGCACATTAGCCAACCCCAACCAGTCGAGCCTCCACATTTTGAGTCGAAATATCTGGCGGCCAGAACTCCAGCCCTAGGAAATTCCCCTCATGTCCCCGGTCCATAGTGACTACCGATGAACAGTGGAGGGATGCTTTAGTAACTAGACAACGTTGCCTACCGTGCGGAGCACGGTTCAATTCCCTCGTTCGCCGCTACCCAAGGTCACCCGTCAACTGCATTGCCTAGTACTAATAGGAGTACGTAGTACACCAGGATGAGCACAGAATTGAGCCCGTTTGTTCTTGCCTAGTACTTGATTTAATATATCAGGCAATGCACTGGTACGGAGGGATTATCCTTTTACTCTACATATATAACTTGTCTGAAGTCTAACTAAGCAAAATGTTTGACCAAATCCTTTCTTAAGAAATACAACAGAAAAGATGTATCGCTTGAAAATTTATTGCATGATGCAGGTTATGATATTGTTTCGAATCCTGGATTTCAAATTTCAGAAAATCCAAAAGTGACCAGAAATTCAAGAAACTGAGCATGGTAACATGATATGGCACAAATATTCCTACGTAATTTTTTCTTCAATTTGAGACAGGCTGCTTATGCGAAGTTGCACAAATGAAGAGCCAAGGTATTTATTGAAACCATGGGTGTTTACGTGCCGCCACAAGTTCCGCTTCTCATCGTCAGGTGCCGTCCGAGCAAGCGTGTGAGTCAACAGGAGGCGTGTGAGCAGACCGCTGCGCCGGCTGACAAGACGCGTGCGAGCAGACCGCTGCTCAGGCTCACCGGGAGGCGAGCCCTTTGACCAGGCTCCGCCGCCCACCTTCGTCCCAACTGCTCCCACTTTTAATGTTGCCGACGCGGCAATTTAAAATCAACCCCACACTACCCAGTGTCGATACAATCTTCTCTCTTCCTCTCCGATTCTCCCGTCGTGTACCTCCAACCAGCCTGACCTAACTGTATGCCATGCCGCATCACGATGGTCTGCCCTTTGTCTTCCAGTTTCCCGAGGAAAACACCCAGCCGGAGTCTCAATAACAGAAGGCGCTTTGGGATGAGTTTGAACCGGCCTTGCTGGAAGATGCCGCGCCTGTCCCCGCTCCTGATCCGGCTCCAGTTGCCCCGTCACCCCGACTGCGCCAGCGCCCATCCCCATGGCATTGATGGGCTGGGAGCCGCACATTGTCGCCAAGCTTGATGCCATGGGGTTCCATGAGGTCCCCGCCGACTTTCACGCGCCCGTGCACCTGCCAACGCATGCGCCTACGCGTGCAC
This sequence comes from Aegilops tauschii subsp. strangulata, assembly GCF_002575655.3. Classification (NCBI taxonomy): domain Eukaryota; kingdom Viridiplantae; phylum Streptophyta; class Magnoliopsida; order Poales; family Poaceae; genus Aegilops; species Aegilops tauschii. Next base: position 89,425,624 of record NC_053039.3, on the reverse strand, counting down.
TAACATGCGCGCCCATGCCGGTGCCCATGCACACGAATGTCTCCGCCGCGCCGTTGCCAGCGCCTATCCCCGCACGGGTGCTAGTGCCCCCCTCAGCGGCATGGATGGCCACCGTCGACTGCTTCCTTGCACCAACGCCAGTCGCCTCCTCCCGCTAGTTGACTCGCTCCTGGAGACCGAAGTCCAGAACATTGTGGCATTCCTTGAAGCTAGGGCCAACGTCCAGGAGTACGCCAACAACGGCGCAAGACGCCACAGTCCCCGTCGGTCAGTGGCCCGACGACACATAGAGCACGACAGAGGAGCCGCTTCCCACCGCAAGATGCCCTCGCCGCCGCCACGTAATCTAAATTTGCCATGAAAAATGTTTGGATTGCCATGCTTAAAATCCGAACGTTTATCATTTCTGTTTATTTTAGATCGATCATCGTATGAATGTAAAGTCGGAGTCAGACTGAATGAAATCCATGATTTGATCGATTGAATGTTCTGCTAGAGCCGTATCAAATTAAATATAAAACGTCATGAAGCCAAATGTATTCCTTCTCATTCAACGACCTAGACTGCTTCAATGTCGAGCGCTCAACACGTTTAGCGTGCAGTTAATTTCATGCCAAAAATAATGCTAATCACATAATAACACGCAAATAATATCCTACTTAATATCCGCATGCACTTAATATACTTCCAAATTACACATTGACTAGTACAACTAGTACGTGAAACTGGTGCCGTAACTTGTGAACGCATCCAAATATGGTCAATGGCAACATCGCCCACGAGTTCTTTGTGTTTGCCCGTGCGTCTAAACGCAGAAGGGGAGGAGAGAGAGAGCACACATGGAACCCACCAGTAAGTGAAGGCGAATAGTACTACGTGCTAGTGAGCCGGTCCCACTAATGTACTAAAATTAATATTACATGTTATCCATTAAATAGGATGTGGTAATATAAAAACATTATATGAACAAAGGGGGGTACAACAAACATTGTTGTTCTACGTATGTTGCCTATTGACGTGCGGCTTGAAGGCCCTGGTCGCATGTTCGATCCTCGTCCTTTATTTTTTAATTTGTATATGGGTCCAAATGTGTTTCATGATAGGTGGGCCCCTCGGTGTGTAGTTTGTAGCACTTTGTGGGTCGAAATTTGTTCCATTCCAGGTGGACTATCGGTGTGTAGTTTTGTAGCTTATTTGTAATAATTAAGGAGAACAACAGAGTTTTTTGCAATAATACCATGGTGTGACGTTGAAGGCGAGAAAGGAAGTGAGAGAGAGCGATGACCGAGCCAGAGGGAAACCAATTGGGGGAGGTGTGGGGGTTGCAACAGTGTTCGGAGTAGTTGTGGGCCTAATGCTACGAAAATATAATCTAAACCTACCGGAATAAATGCCTACACAAATTAATCCGAGGTTGGAGTCCCCCTCGCAATGTAAATAGCTCCGGCTTTGCGAGGGATGGAGAGGTAGCTTCAATGTGTGGAAGATTGATAACCCACAAGTACAAGGGATCACAACAGTTTTTGAGGGTAGAGTATTCAACCCAAATTTATTGATTCGACACAAGGGGAGCCAAAGAATATTCTCAAGTATTAACAGTTGAGTTGTCAATTCAACCGCACCTGAAAGACTTAATATCTGCAGCAAAGTATTTAGTAGCAAAGTAATATGGAAGTAACGGTAACGGTGGCAAAAGTAATAGTATTGGTTTTGTAGTGATTGTAACAGTGGCAACGAAAAAGTAACTAAGCAAAGATCAATATGTGAAAAGCTCGTAGGCATTGGATCAGTGATGGATAATTATGTCGAATGTGATTCCTCATGCATTAGTTATAACATAGGGTGACACAGAACTAGCTCCAGTTCATCAATGTAATGTGGGCATGTATTCCGAATATAGTCATACGTGCTTATGGAAAAGAACTTGCATGGCATCTTTTGTCCTACCCTCCCGTGGCAGCGGGGTCGTATTGGAAACTAAGGGATATTAAGGCCTCCTTTTAATAGAGTACCGGAACAAAGCATTAACACTTGGTGAATACATGAACTCCTCAAACTATAGTCATCACCAGTAATTGTCCCGATTATTGTCACTTCGGGGTTAACGGATCATAACACATAGTAGGTGACTATTGACTTGCAAAATAGGATCAAGAACTCACATATATTCATGGAAACATAATAGGTTCAGATCTGAAATCATGGCACTCGGGCCCTAGTGACAAGCATTAAGCATAGCAAAGTCATAGCAACATCAATCTTAGAACATAATGGATACTAGGGATCAAATCCTAACAAAACTAACTCGATTACATGATAACCCATCACCATCCAGCAAGCCTACGATGGAATTACTCACGCACGGCGGTGAGCAACATGGAATTGGTGATGGAGGAAGGTTGATGATGATGATGGCGACGGATTCCCCTCTCCGGAGCCCCGAACGGACTGCAGATCAGCCCTCCCGAGAGAGATTAGGGCTTGTCGGCGGCTCCGTATCATAAAACGAGGTGAATCCTTCTCTCTGATTTTTTCTGCCCGAACGTGAATATATAGAGTTGGAGTTGAGGTCGGTGGAGCCTCAGGGGGGCCACGAGATAGGGGGTGCGCCCCAGGGGGGTGGGCGCACCCCCCACCCTCGTCGACAGGGTGTGGGCCCCCTGACATTGATTCTTTCGCCAGTATTTTTTATATATTTAAAAAATATTCTCCGTGAAGTTTCAGGTCATTCCGAGAAATTTATTTCTGCACAAAAATAACACCATGGCAATTCTGCTGAAACAGTGTCAGTCCGGGTTAGTTCCATTCAAATCTTGCAAGTTAGAGTCAAAAACAAGGTCAAAAGTGTTTGGAGACATATCAACTCCCCTAAGCTTAAACCTTTGCTTGTCCTCAAGCAATTCAGTTGACAAACTGAAAGTGATAAAGAAAAACATTTACAAACTCTGTTTGATCTTGTTGTTGTAAATATGTAAAGCCAGTATTCAAGTTTTCAGCAAAGATTATGAACTAACCATATTCACAATAACCATTAGGTCTCATGTTTACTCATATCAATGGCATAATCAACTAGCGAGCAATAATAGTAAATCTCGGATGACAACACTTTTTTAAAACAATCATAATATGATATAACAAGATGGTATCTCGCTAGCCCTTTCTGAGACCGCAAAACATAAATGCAGAGCACCTCTGAAGTTAAAGGACTGACTAAACATTGTAATTCATGGTAAAAGAGATCTAGTCACAGTCATACTCAATGTAAACTAATAGTAATGCATGCAAATGACAGCGGTGCTCTCCAACTGGTGCCTTTTAATAAGATGATGATGACTCAACATAAAAGTAAATAGATAGGCCCTTCGCAGAGGGAAGCAGGGATTTGTAGAGGTGCCGGAGCTTGGTTTTGAAATAGAGATGAATACTATTTTGAGTGGTATACTTTCATTGTCAACATAACAATCGAGAGATCTCAATATCTTCCATGCTACACACATTATATGCGGTTCCCAAACAGAATGGTAAAGTTTATACTCCCCCACCACCAACAAACATCAATCCATGGCTTGTCCGAAACAACGGGTGCCTCCAACTAACAACAATCCTGGGGGAGTTTTGTTTCCAATTATTTAAATTTAAGCATGGGACTGGGCATCCCGGTTACCAGCCATTTGCTCGTGAATGAGGAGCAGAGTCCACTCCTCTTGAGAATAACCCGCTTAGCATGGAAGATATAGACAACCCTAGTTGATACATGAGTTATTCGAGTATACAAAGCAGAATTTCATTTGAAGGTTTAGAGTTTGGCACATACAAATTTACTTGGAACGGCAGGTAGATACCGCATATAGGAAGGTATGGTGGACGCATATGGAATAACTTTTGGGGTTTATGGAAGTGGATGCACAAGAAGTATTCCCGCTTACTACAAGTGAAGGCTAGAAAGAGACTGGGAAGCGACTAGCTAGAGAGCGACAATAGTCATGAAGATGCATTAAAATTAATCAACATTGAGTGCAAGCATGAGTAGGATATAATTCACCATGAACATAAATATCGTGGAGGCTATGTTGATTTTGTTTCAACTACATGCATGAACATGTGCCAAGTCAAGCCACTCGAATCGTTCAAAGGAGGATACCACCCTATCATACCACATCACAACCATTTTAATAGCATGTTGGCACGCAAGGTAAACCATTATAAACTCCTAGCTAATTAAGCATGGCATGAGGAACTATAATCTCTAATTGTCATTGCAAACATGTTTCATTCATAATAGGCTGAATCAGGAATGATGAACTAATCATATTTACAAAAACAAGATAGGCCGAGTTTATACCAGCTTTTCTCATCTCAATCAGTTCATCATATATCGTCATTATTGCCTTTCACTTGCATGACCGAATGGTGTGGATAATAATAATAGTGCACGTGCATTGGACTAAGCTAGAATCTGCAAGCATTTAATACACAGGAGAATTCAAGGTAATATGGGCTCTTTGTTAGATCAACAATAATGCATATGAGAGCCACTCAACATTTTAATCATGGTCTTCTCCTCTCGACCCCCAAAGAAAAGAAAAGAAACAAAACTATTTACACGGGAAAGCTCCCAACAAGCAGAAGAAGAACGAGAAATCTTTTTGGGTTTTCTCTTTAATTACTACTACTACAAGCATGGAAAGTAAACTAGCTAAAAGCTACAACTAATTTTTTTTGGTTTTTCTTAAGGTTTTTCAAACACACAAGGAGAAGGCTTCAAAAGAAAATAAACTAGCATGGATAATACAATGAAAAAGTATGAGCACCAACAACTGGAATGAGTGTGTGAACATGAATGTAATGTCGGTGAGAGATACGTACTCCCCCAAGCTTAGGCTTTTGGCCTAAGTTGGTCTAGGGCCACGGCTGGCCTGGTGGATATCCAAAGTTGTAGCTAGGGTCGTACTGAGATGCAGTAGCTACTGCCTGACGAGCTGCAGCTTGGAGGCGAGCTGCCTCTGTCCTCCTCTCATACTCGTTCGCCTCCTCCCTGGTTATAATATATCTCCTTTTTGCCTGAAAGTCAAAGAAAGTAGGAGCAGGGAGAGCAACATGGACAGTGCGCCGTCCGTCAAAGATTAGTCAGTACTGGAGGAACTGATCGTTCCTCTCAACAAACTGATGGCGAACCATGGCATTATAATCTAGATAAGTAGGAGGCAACTCAATATCATTTCCATGTATGGGTATCTCAAGATAGTTAGCTACACGAGTTGCATAAATTCCAACAAACAAGTCTCCACTTAAACCGTTAAGATGCAACCTTCGTGCAACAATGGCCCCCAAGTTATATTTTTTATCACCTAATACCGCACTTTTGAGGACACAAAGATCTGGAACGCACATGTGACAAGCTCCATATTTACCATTAATGCTTCTACCTATAAAGAGAGCAAAATAATGTATGGAAGGGAAATGAATGCTCCCTATGGTAGCTTGTGTGATTTCCCTAGATTCCCCCACAGTAATACTAGCAAGAAAGTCTTTAAATTCAGATTTGCGAGGTTCACTAACATTGCCCTAGTGCGGGAGTTTACAAGCAGTGTTAAGTCCATGGTATATGATTTATCATAAAGATCAATAAAATAGTGTGAGAATTGCGCGAGGATGTAAATTTAAACCTTCTCACAAATGAATCAGTTAGATAGAGGTATTTCCGGCACTTATCTGACACGAAGCTCTCAAGATCAGCGTTACGCACATACGCGTCAAATTCATCCTTGATGCCTGCTTGGACCATGAACTCCTCTGATGGCCATTCACAAGGCCGCACTTGAGCTTCCCTTGGTAGTTCATTGTCCGGCTCATGTATCGCGAGCCTTGGGCCTTGCTTCCTTGAGGAACACCTTGGTACATTTTCCTAAACGTATTTCTTCCTCTGAAAAATTTCTGAAATTTTTAGTGACTCAAAATAAAAGTGAACCAAACTCAACTAGATTGATAGCAACTACTCCCACAAGTGCCTAGAGGCCATATCATGCATTAAAACTACTTTTGACCACATAAATTTGGCATGCAAGCTCAAGAACAGGGTCACCTAAGCAGCAAAAATTTGCAATAAATAAAGCACTAGAACAAAAACTAATTGAACCATTGGAGGAGTCACATACCGAAGAACAATCCCCCAAAGCAGTTTTGTGAATGGAGCTTTGGGCAAGGAGATCGAAAATGGCAGCAAGATGAGCTAGGACTCGGGTTTGAGCTGGTGGATGATTTTTTCTGGAGGAAGACGAAGTGTGTGGGTGCAAGAATAAGTGGAGGGGGCCCACGTGGGGTCCACGAGGCAGGGGGCGCGCCCTAGACCCTCGTGGCCAGGTGGTGGGTCCACCTGGTGTGTTCTGAGTGCCAATAATTCTTAAATATTCTAGAAAAAATCATATAAAATTTTCAGGGCTTTTGGAGAACTTTTATTTTTGGGGTATTTTTTATTGCAAGGATAATTCAGAAAATAGACAGAAAATACTATTTTTACTTTATTTAATCTAAATAACATAAAGTAAAAATAGGGTACAGAGAGTTGTGCTTTCTAACTTCATCCATCTCATGCTTATCAAAAGGAATCCACTAACAAGGTTGATCAAGTCTTGTTAACAAAAACTCATTCCGAACCGCATGAAACCGGAGAATTTTCGAAAATGCTAAGTTACCTCAACGGGGATATGCACATCCCCAACACTAAGAGTATCATATTTCTTCTTGACAGTAGGAAGAGGAAATTCAAAACCTCCAATAGTAATTGTTGAAGTTTTTCCAATAGAATTAATACTTTCGACTTGAGGTTGTTTCCTCGGAAAGTGTACCGTATGCTCATTACCATTAACATGAAAAGTGACATTGCCTTTGTTGCAATCAATAACAGCCCCTGCAGTATTCAAAAAGGTTCTACCAAGAATAATAGACATACTATCGCCCTCGGGAATATCAAGAATAAGAAAGTCTGTTAAAATAGTAATGTTTGCAAATACCGACAGGTATAGCAGTTGATTTATCAGCCATTTGCAAAGATATTTCAGTAGGTGTCAACTTATTCAAATAAAGTCTACGATATAAAGAAAGAGGCATAACACTAACACCGGATCCAAGATCACATAAAGCAGTTTTAACATAGTTTCTTTTAATGGAGCATGGTATAGTTGGTACTCCTGGATCTCCAAGTTTCTTTGGTATTCCACCCTTAAAAGTATAATTAGCAAGCATGGTGGAAATTTCAGCTTCCGGTATCTTTCTTTTATTTGTAACAATATCTTTCATGTACTTAGCATAAGGATTCATTTTAAGCATATCAGACAAACACATACGCAAAAAGATAGGTCTAATCATTTCAGCAAAGCGTTCAAAATCCTCATCATCCTTTTTCTTGGATGGTTTAGGAGGAAAAGGCATGGGTTTCTGAACCCATGGTTCTCTTTCTTTACCGTGCTTCCTAGCAACAAAGTCCCTCTTATCATAACGTTGATTCTTTGATTGTGGGTTATCAAGATCAACAGCAGGTTCAATCTCTACATCATTGTCATTGCTAGGTTGAGCATCAACATGAACATCATCATTAATATTATCACTAGGTTCATGTTCATTACCAGATTGGGTTTCAGCATCAGAAATAGAAATATCATTGGGATTCTCAGGTGTGTTCGGGTTAGTGTTTGGAAGTTATAGTCCAAAACAAGGTCAGTCCGGGTTAGTTCTGCTGAAAACAACGTCAGTCCGGGTTAGTTCCATTCAAATCATGCAAGTTACAGTCCAAAACAAGGTCAAAAATGTTTGGAAAATTAGATACGATGGAGATGTATCAAAGATACGGCGTGAGAAAGCGAGGTCAATCGAGAGACATATAGATAGAGAGACAAAGTGAGTGTGGTACGACATTCATTGAAAAGATATATATGCTCTGGAAAGATATTGTCGGATTGAGATTTTGGGAAGGGTGAGGGCTGCAAGATAGAGCTTGAGAGATGATCAAGCCACATACATGTAGATATATTTTGTTCGTTGGAGGAAGCAAGGTCAATCAATTACATGTATAAAGGGAGAGAGATTGAGCGAGTGTGGGTCGTTGTGCGATCGAAAGAGTGAGACGGGTTGGAGAGAGTGACCTAGATAGACAATGTGCATGAGAGAGTATACAATATGAATATGTCGATTTGGGCTCAAACATGGAGATATATCATTTGTGTCCGAGAAAGAGCGAGGTTAATCGAGACATACAAAGAGAGAGAGAGAGAGAGAGAGAGGGAGAGAGAGAGAGATTGAGCGAGCGTAGCCCGCCATGAGGTTGAAAGAGTGGGGGCGACATGGATGGACTGACCTAGATAGACAATCTGTGTGAGAGAGTATAGAGTGTGTCGATCGAGGCCCGAACAGGGAGATATATCATTTGTGTGTGAAAGAAAACGAGGTTAATCGAGACTGAGATAAAGAGAGCGAGATTGAGCAAGTGTGGCCCGCCGTGCGGAAGAAAGGGTGAGACATTCTCGAGGTAGTGACCTAGATAGACAACGTGCGTGCGTGCGCACGAGATGTTTGGGGGGCTAGATAGGCAATGCATGTATCTAGCGAGAGAGGGTGGGACGGAAAGAGAGAGAGAGAGGGAGAGCTTGGCATGGGGTGCAATGGCGGGTGTGTGAGGTAAATACATTTGGTAACAGAGTGGAAAAGGGGGGTTGTGTAGTTGAGAGAGTTAGAGATCGAAACATGGAGAGAAAGAATGAATGTGTGTCGGAACCAATAGCTTCCTAAGGTGGTTAGGAGAGGAAGATTGACCGATACAGGAAGTATGTAGCGTGTGTGCCGGGGGGGCTAAAAACAACATTTGAATGTAGATAGTACGAGACTTAATATCGATGTTTCAATTTCGTGTACATTGTAAGATTTGAACTGAGGACCATGCATATGGGTAGTTATTTCAAATTCGTGCCATATTAGGTTTGGAAAAGTTGACATTGACTCAATTGTTGTGCTATTTTGTAGGTCATATGTTTGAATCCATCCAAAGTTTTCTCACTACCATGGTGTTCATCATATACATATGAATTTATATTAAAAAGGTAGCATGGATACCGTGAAATGCGAAACCCACGTTAGAATTGGAGGCTGCTATGTGACACACACTCTAATTCAAATAACTAATTATGTGACACACACACACTCTAATCCACGTTAGCATGGATACAGTGGATACCGTTTTGATTTTGTTTCAAATAACTCCTCATTAACTAATTTATAGTATCTCGTTTCGAATGACTAATTATTTGCAAGGAAAACACGGGCATGGTAATACATACAGATTCGTTTGCAAATGAAAGAAGATTCATTTGCATTCGCAAATGTAGGTGCACCAGGCAGACCAGGGTCGTGTCGTGGTGGTCGCGTGTGTCGTACGGACGCTTAGCACCCAGCCACCCACCCCCTCCCTCCCTCCCCCCCCAAAAAAAGAACGACGACAAAATAAGTTCGCGCTTCCACGTTTCGGATTAAAATATCTGGCGGCCCCAATCCCAGCCCTGCAAAATCTCCCTTCTCCGCCGTCCCCTTCCGCGCCCAGATTGCTCAAATCCCTAATTCGCCGCCAACCCAAGCAAAGTTCAAATCGCCCCTCGTCTCGTCTCTTTCCCAACCTCTGTGCCAGTTGACGGCGACGAAGACGATGGTCGCGCTTCACCACCGCACCGGAGCTACCTCATCTACGCCCTCGTCCACCGCACCAGGTGGTCCACCGACAACGTCGGCCGCCGCAACCGACGTGCCTCACAGACACCGACTTCCACCGCATTAGGTGCGCTTCACCAACGCCGTCTCCCACCTCACCGGGGCTACTTCACCGAGCACATCGTTGCACTTCCACCCCTCGAGGCCGTTGGGGCTTCAGCAACGGTCTTGTCCACCGCATCGTAGCGCTCCACTGCCACTCTAGATCTGCATCCATGCGCGGCCAGTCATAGCCAGCGCGTCACCCTCAACGGCTCTGAAGTGACCCGCACTCTAGCTAGGCGAGCATGCCCAAATGCCGGCCCGAACTAGGTATCCACACATCACTCCCTTATGCATTGTTCCGACGATGGTTGGATATCCTTTCACTGCTCTCTTAGCTTACACACCTATGCAACTCTGACTTTAACTCTTGTTTCTTCTGGAGATATCATCTGAAACGAGCAAAACCATTTTTTAGCGAAGCATGACGGCGCTACGGGATCTGGTACACATGCTGCACACCCGTATAACCTTGTAAGTATCTGTCCTCCAGTACAACAACAAGGTCGATTCCTCTTATTTAATCAATCATTCGCCATGTCAAAAATGCAGCGAGGGATGCAAGGAGCACAAGTCCTGCACATCCAAGCAAGTGGTAACATGGACTTGTACATGGAACATCCCGAGCGCAAGCAGAGCTTCAGTGAGCCTGTACAACGAGCTAGCGTAAGTCCCTGCATTTCATTTAATTCGTACTGGCCTGCGTGTATGATTTCTGTGCAGTGGTGGATCCACGAATTCAAGTTACCAGGGGCGAACATTTAACTTAAAAAATACGAAGGCACTTGCACTCCGGAAATCAACATAACTTGAGAAATGTGAAGCTACATGCACTTTGAAAACTAGCTAATGATCCAAAGTAGTTCAGATTATAAAACACTAAATGATGCAAGCACCAAAAACACAAAATGCAACAAGGTGTACAAGGACTACTAACATGGTTTGTACCTGCTTGAATTATTCGTTCTCTGGCTGAAAATATCGAAGTGTAATTGGACCTATAACCAGTGCGTAAACTGCATATGAATATATCTATCCTGCACAAGTATGCCAATAGTTTCAAACAACATATTAGAAACGTATTTATGCCACGTTGTCATAATACGGTGACTTTCTGGTAGATGGCCTGGACGTTTCCTGAAGCCATGAAAATGTACTATAATTTTCTTGTCATCAATGCCTGCAAATCTCTATGTCTCTCTCAACATAGCAGATCATCATTGGACACTAAATCCTTCAATTGGAGCTTGCAAAATGCTTGCATTAGATCCCTCATTAGACACTATATGTTCATCAGCAGGAGCATGTAAAATGTTTGCATCAAATCCTTCATTAGCAGTCTGGTCATTAGACACTTCAGGCTCAAGAACAACATGAGCTTGTATGTTTGCACTGGAAACTTGATTAGATACATCAGATTCAGACAGTTCAGTATTGATGGGGGAGTTATAAAATAAGTAGAAATTGGTTTCATTTTGTCATAGATTCCCTACATACAAGCAGTTTCACAACACCGTCAGATTTAACTATTGGCCCAAAATTGAACAATTGAATTAGATATAATCAGGGATGTGATGTACCTGCTCGTTGCACATGCTGCTCTTGCAACCTGCGACTGTCCGTTTGCGCAAGCTCGACGCCATGCCCGTGCTGCCGCCGCTGCCTCCCACGCAGGCTACACCCAGGGCTGGATCTTCATCTTCTTGTCCTTCCATTCGCTTGAAGCCCGGTGACCGCCCTCCAACGAGGGCGCGAGGAAGTGTTGTGTTGGTCTGTCCAGCGGCGGCTAGGTTTGGAGCGAACCAGACTGGAGGCTGGAGGGAATGAATTGGGATTTTTCCTGTTGTCGACCGATATGGGAGGCGCTCGTTTGGGCCGTGAACCTGCTATAGGGCCTGCCTTGCACTTACTTTATTGGCCCATCCAAATTGAAACATTTTTTCTTCATATTTTACATTGCCTGCTCGTGCGTTGGGACGAACATAACTAGCCTGGGCCAACCTAGACGACTCAAACTAGGTGCACACTTTCCAGCCACCCAAGGCGGCCGCCCATACCAGCCCCTACGATGGCGTCGCCCCTTTTTGCGTGTATGATTAGGGTAGTGAAAAATATTCCAGTGGCGCTTTTGATTTATCCACAGAATGGTTGAATTGCTTATTTCTATTAAATGAGTTCGCCAATAATGTGAAGGATGCCAGTCTTTCATCCTATTGTAGATTGCTTAGAGCTCGATATGCCAAATGTAATCGCATGAAATATACAGTAAAAGCCAGTGTGATGTGTGTGGCTACAACTAGTCTGACTACATGTCCTCATATAACATATCAAGGACGCACCATCTTACCAGATTAACCATTCGACTTACCTATACAGTGTGGAAAGAAAGAAGTATTGGGACTGCATATCCAAGCAATTGATGCCATGGAATCCTTCGTAGAACCTTGTAAGCGAAAAAGAAGTTGCAGTGTGCCTGTACAAAGAGCTAGCGTAAGTTCAGTTACCTGCTTCTCGGAATTTTAGTTAGCCACCTATTGCAAAATTGTTCAATTACGTTGCTTGGCTTAATTTAGTTTGCTACTGATTACATAATGGCATAGCCTGTTAATCCTATTATAGATTGCGCCTATCTATGTGTTTGATACTTACTGTTAAGAAATTACCTGTTTGCCTGAACTGAAATAGCTACTTAAGCACGTAGATAGCTAGTCATATGTACTTCTAGGGTGCAACAGAATTCACGTGTAATTTACGTTCTGATACCCTGTTGCTTAAATGGTTTGCTGTTATCACTTGTAGCACTAGTAATATTTGCATGTTCATAGATAGACAACTGTCAGGTTTATATGAGGGACACCGTCTTTTTAACTTATATCTATTTTGGAATCATTTTGCTTACATCAAAGAAATTTACAGATGTCTGTGTTGCTGGTAAACGGTACCGACTTGTTACTTTAATATGTTGCCAAGAACTTGTTAGTTTTACTAGTTCATGTGTAATTAAATACTTTTCCAAAACTGGTTAGTTTTACTAGTTTGATGTTAGTTTCTTATGGCTCTTGAAAAACTTTATTTATTGATTGCTAACATTCAAGTTTGCAGGATCCAACTGAATCTCCCTTGGCACAACAGGTATGTTTTCAGAAACTTCCTTGTTTACCTGGTTTGCCGCTGTAACTTGTTGTTGTAATCATCTTACCAACTTCAAGTTTTCAGGATCCAATTGGAAGTCCAATTGCAAAGCAGGTACATTTTCAAAAATATATTTGTGTAACAGGTTTGCTGCTATAACTTGTTGCTCTAATCAAGTTACTAACTACTCAACTTTTCAGGATCCTAGAGAAACTCCAATGCCACAACAGGTTCCTTTTGCAAAACTTGTTTGTTTAACTGCTTTGCTGCTGCAACCGGTTGCTCTAATCACATTACTGGCTACTCAACTTTTCAGGATCCAAGATAAACTCCAATGCCACAACATGTACCTTTTGCAAAACTTGTTTGTTTAACTGCTTTGCTGCTGCAACAACCGGTTACAATGATGTTAATAACTACTTTTTAGCATCCAAGTGAAACTCTTTATTTCCTTGTTTCACTACTGCAGGATCCTTCTAACACGACACTACGATCATAGACCCTTCGAGAAACTGTGTGCGATGCAATGATCGCAAATGGTGGTGTAGGAAAACCGTCAGAAATGTATAAAACGTTTGCGATGATGGATGCATCAAACACGTTTTAGGTTTTAGTTGCGTGTGCGATGAAGGGCATACAGTTCAGTTCAGTTAACTGTTTGCGATGAGGAGGAACAAAAGAAACGGGCAGCCAGATGAAGGTGTGTGCGATGTACAGCATTCGGTTCACTCGGATGAACTGTTTGTGATTAGGCAACACAAAAGAAACGGACAGCCCGATCAAGGTGTGTGCGATGTACAGCATACGGTTCACTCAGATGAACTATTTGTGGTTAGGCAAGAGAACAGGAACGGTTCAATATAACAAGATGTGTGTGATACGCGACAAACAGGTCTATAATCAGAAATGTGTGCGAAGACCGATAATAATGCAGGCGATTGCTTCTAATAAGACGTATGTGATATGCTCTGTCTACACAACATCTATTGGCCATTGTGGGATGGGCAGTCATCCGGATACGTGGCATACAGTTGATCCATCTGACCTATTTGTGATGGAATAGGCCGTGTGTGTTGTGGGCAAATGCTTGCTAGTATTCAACCGTTTGGGATTGATGAATTCATCACTGGCAGGATCCCTAGTGTGGTCCGTGTTCATCTAATCACCATCTACTTATTGTGCTAGCTTGATGCTAAGTTTCCATTAATTGATGGCATTTTATGAACACGCCACCGTTTCCCGCCATTTCCTCACCTGTTTCCCGCCACCCTGCTATATTGCGCATAGGGGGCGCGTGACGCACGGAGGCGACAAAGCGCAGCCTGTAGCACATCCACCTTTTCCAAGCATGCCAACCCACCAAAGCGCCGCCTCTGCCATCAACCTCGTCGACGAGGAAAACTAGCAGGCGCCACGGCCTGTTGAGGCCGAGGCGCTCCCCGGCAACGCGATGGATGATGCTGTGATGCGCGTCATCGCCAGGGTTGAGCAGACCTTTGGCGCATGGCGCTTGAGCGCTGTGGATCAAGATAGGCACGTCAGCGCCGACAGGCTGCAGCTCGCCGCACAACATGACCGATGGCGCGCCGCAGAGCAAGCTAGGCGCGTCCGCGTCGATAGGCTGTGGCTCGCCGAACGGCGAGACTGTTGGAGCGCCGCAGAGTGAGAGGCGCGGCGCGCCGCACAGCACGAGCGGATCCATCGGCCCTTGCCTACTGTCAACACGGCGTCGCAGCTGGGTACACGTCCTGTCAGTACCCCCATTCCTCGCCAGGAGTGGGCAGAGGCCCTCAGCACCGTACTTGCACTAGATGTCGGCCATGCCGTACTTGCACCGGACACCCGCCACACCGTTCGTATGGGTGCCGCCGTTCGCCTTGTCCGTGGCCCGCTGGATGCCAACGCGCTGGTCCGTAGGCTCGACCGCCTCCTTGGCCCAGGTGTCCACCTAGGCGCAGTAGAGGAACATGGCCGTCGCATCCTCGAGCTGGTGATCTCCGATGAAATAGCCAACTTGGAGCTCAAGATCGCGCTCCAAATGTACCGCGAGCGTGTTGACCACTTGGACGAGCGCCTGCACGAGTTCAGGCAGAGCCAAGAGCTACCCTAGGCAAGGGCTGCTGGTCATGGTCACATGGACGCGTTTTATTTTGAAAAGTTGTTTCGACATGGAGAGCTTTGTATTCACAGCTATCATAGTATTGCTCTGTTTATTGCTCTGTTTCAATGTGTGTACTCTGTTTTCCATTCTTATATGTTCTGTTTCAATGTGTCTATATACGCTTTCCATTCTGTATATGTGGATGATAACAGCTAGATTCAAATTAGTATACAAAAACAGATAGAAAATGGAATTCATAATATATATATATATTAATTGTTCATTAGATCATCACAGAATATATATATATATATAATATCATCACATATACGTGATGATACTTAACTACTAGGTACAATGCATAAAATTGAAAACGAACAATACTAAAACTAATAATCCCTCCTGGGGCCAGTATTCCGGCAGCCCCTCGCCAGCAGCTCCCTTGTGCGCGGCGTCTTCCCAGTGCGGAGGCAGTACTCCGACTCCTCTGCCTCGCAGCGCTTGACGTACCGATCTGCCTCTTGCTGGCGGACGCGCGCGGCCGATCTTGCCATTTCGTTGGGCGCCCACCGGAGCTCCTCGTCGGTGGCACGCTGGAGCGTATCCGCCCACCTCCATGCAGCGACGAGGCGCCCAGCGCCTATGACCTTCCTCGTGAAGTACCCTTCTCCGTACACCTCCTCGGCACGACGACGCGCCCGCCCCCAAAGCTCCGCCGCCTCCTTTTCCAGGCGGCATCACGGGCTTCACAAGCCGCCTGATACCTGGCTTCCTCCTCCGCCATCTCCGTCTTGAACGCCACTTGCCTAGCTTTCTCAGCCGGCGGCAGCGACTTCCACAGACAAAGATTGTTCTGGCCCCAAAACCAATCCAAAGTTGGGGGTCCGGCGCAACCTCGTCAGGCGGCGCGTAGGGGCTCTCATCGCTGCTAATCGAGTAAGCATCCTTGGGGGCGGCGACTCCTTGTCGGCGCATGGGCAGACCGGCGTCGCCATGGCAGAGATTTGAGAGAGAGAAAGGAGGGGAAGATGTAGATGAGAATGCAGGCGGGACGACGTGAGCAAGGTAGTATTTATTGGCGGCCGAAATATAGATCGACGGGGATAGTACAAACGCTGGTTGCCGGAATTTATGAGTATTGTAGTTTGAATTACACACGATTCCGGCAGCAAAATCCGTGTGTGCACATAATAGCTGACGGTTTCCAATGCAGAACCATGTCTGATTAATGATCCCCGCCATTCACCTACCAAACCTCGAGCCGCGGGATAGACTGCCAATCGTGTGGGGGCCGGTTGTCCTGCAAGATCTTTACATTTTCTTTTTTGAACACCAGATATTTACATCGTCTGATGATTTTTTAACTCGCACACAAGTACACAAAAATATGATTTTTCAAACCGTTTAGGTTAGGCGTTGCATGTAGATGTAGTTCAAATTTCAATTACGGTCATTAAATGGTTAGAAAATCACTTAAATGTCTTTAAAAGGTCAAATGACCCCTGAAAATTTCCAAATTTTCACATGACAGTTGAATTAGTGCATGTTAAACATAGGAAAAAATTTTAAGGCCGTAAGAGGAAGCTATCTCTCGTCCGTCAGCAAACATGCATTGTTCTCTCTCGGAACCATGAACCTTCTAGTGAGTTGCTCCGGTTTGTGATGGGTGTGTGTCCAAACTTTCGTCAAACAGGCCATTTTTTTACCACATCATCTTGGTGGCATGACATTAAATCAAGCAAGGTTTCATGTTTTTCTGATCATTTTTTAATTTTTTGGAATTAAAATGCCATGGCATGCACTCCATGCATGTGCCCATGCCTTGACACCAATATGTTTGAAAATTCATTCAAATTTACTGCACATGGACTTAACTCGCACACAAGTACACAAAAATATGATTTTTCAAACCGTTTTGGTTAGGCGTTGCATGTAGATGTAGTACAAATTTGAATTACGGTCATTAAATGGTTAGAAAATCACTTAAATGTCTTTAGAAGGTCAAATGACCCGTGAAATTGTAACATCCCAAATTTTCAATTTGGAATGTTATACATTAGATCATCATGCATAACATATTTTATTGCATTTTGTTTTGCGATCCTAGAACTACGCAACTCGAGGACCCACGGAGAGAGTTGGGGATTTCGTTATTTTCATACTTTGGGTTTTCTCAAATTTTGAAAATAGGATCATTTGTTTTAATTATTTTTCTCTCCGAACATATTTCATATCAAAATATATGAGAGGGGATAAAATGACTTCTCCATAAATAATGAAATATTGGAGGAAAAATATTAAAAACAAATATTTGATTTTATTTGATTATTATTTGAATTAGGAAAAATACGCGTTTTCCAAAATTGCATTTAGGCCCCAAACAAATGTTTATCTTGTTCGGCTTGATTTTAGAAGTCGGGGAAAATTTATTTCGGGATTTTTGAAGTCCGTTTAGTATTTCTTTTATTTGTTTTTCTGCGTGAAATTATATTTTTTTAAACGCGAACCAACCTTGGGCTGTATTAGGCCAGGACTCCGCCCGGCCAGGCCTTTATAAGGCGCGCCCCCAGGCCCCGTCAGCCCAAGTCGCCCCCGCCACCGAAAACCCTAACCCTAGCCCGATCCGCCGCCGTCGCGTGCCGCCGCCGCCCAACGCCGTCGCCCGAGCCGCCGCCGCCGTCCCGCAGCCCGACGCCGGAGCCCCGCCGCCGACCACACCGCCACGCCGGAGCCGCCCGTCGCCCCGCCGAGGTTGACCACCGCCCCGCCGCCGGCGGTTTTCCTCAAGAAAACCGTTTGGTTTTCCGTCCGGTTTTTCGTTCGGTTTTTTTTAAAACCTAGATCTGTTTTTTTCGGTTTAGTTTATTTAGCGAACACTCGTTCGTTCGTTTGTTTTAGCGAACGGTTTTCGTTTTTTCTCACAGACAGCGAACGTTCATTCGTTAGCCTGTTCATCCGTTTTCTTTTTCTTGGATTTTCCGCGATTATTTCTGATCGCGATTTCCGATCTGTTTTTCGTTCTAGTATAACTTTTCGCCCGTTTGTCGGAATCAGGCGATTCAAGCGCCTAGAGTTTCGTCTCGAAACCCTCTTTCCGTTTAACCAACTCAAACAAGTTTTTTCTACTGTAAAATTTGACTTAGGTCCAGATTAGTAAACGAAGATTGTTTCTTTCACCGTTTGACTTTCGTTGCTTCGTTTGATTTGATTCTTTTTGCAAACCGGAGTTCTTAAGTTGAACTTTTTGGTTAGATCTTTTATTTGAGTTTTACCTATGCATTAGATGAGTGCTTATTGTATGCTTGTTTGTTTGCGATAGAGTACCCGGAGTGCGCAGCGTGCTACTTCGAATCTCTAGGTTTCACGGGTCATCAGCAAGGCAAGTAACACTTTGATCATACCTCTTTTCATACCCAGTTTTACTGCATTAGATCAATCCTCAAACAATTGCATGATTAGGATCTAATTAAATTGTGGGTATCGGGAAGTAGATGAGGTAGTACCTATTACCTGTTTTATTATCAACCATTGGGAATTACTTCTACGTTTGCTTATTGCTATGCTAGTAGACGTGGATTGGGTGAGTGTATCCATGAAAAATGTGAGATTGTTAATTAATGGTTTACTTAAGGTGGCAACTTAAACACACATCTGGGTGGATTGAGGCACCTGGGTATTCCAGTGATTGCTTGCTTTTATTATGGACCGCCACCCAGGCTCAAAGGGATCATGAGATTATTCATGCTAGAAACTTCCGTGTGCAGCCACATGCTATTATGGGCTCTAGCATAGTTGATTAAATCGTGTGAACTCTTACAATGGTAGACTAGCAGATGTAGGGGAAAGTAGGTGTAATTGTCTACCCATCGTAAGGTGCTAACGCTTCTGAAAGACTGTGTCTCGGTCATCCGTTTCTCAAACACCATGTAGTGCGAGAAATCCAACGGAGGAGATCGAGTCTTGTGAGGAAAAGTGCACAAACCTCTGCAGAGTGTACAATCTGATCATGGTTAGCCGTGTCCCCGGTTATGGACATCTTGAGTATCTAGTTCTTGGATTATCATGTGAATCTCATCATCTTATACTTAACTAATTTTGTTGGGTTGTTAATGATTACTTTTAATTGGGATTGAGAGGGGGTTTACCTTCTCAATATTTTTTCAACCAACTTTGTAGTTAAATAAAAATATATTTCTTTGCAGTAGGGAAAAATTGGCTTTTCGCAAAACTGTAACCATAGAGATTTCCACCAGCCAAATATGCATGTAGTGATAGCATTATTCTGTTCATTACTCTCTATGTGTTACATTGCCAGCATATTCCATGTGCTGACCCGTTTTCGGGCTGCAACGTATCATGTTGTAGACTTTTCAGACGACGAGTAAGGAGCCTTAGGTCGTGGTCTTATACTCAGTGATGCCGTTGGAGTTGATGGACTCACTTTATCTTCCAAGCCTTCCGCTGTTAATGTATTTAGATGGCCTTAAGCCATATTTATTGTAATAAGTTCTCTCTTAAGACTATTCGATGTCATAAGTGTGTGATTGCTACTCTGTTATAAATCCTTCAAGTACTGTGCGTGTCAGCATTACCGATCCAGGGATGACACTGATGCACAGAGACTAGACTGTTTGAGGTCTGGTTGCTACAAAGATGGTATCAGAGCACACGCTGACTGTAGGACACGACCACTAAGCTAAAGCCCTAGATCACTACTCTCTTCTCATTTTTGACTCCTCTCCTTTCTTCCACTCTTTTAGGATGGCGGATGCAAGGAACAAGTTCGCGCAACCGGATGAGGATACACCTTTTGGACGACACTTGAAGGAAGTTACTAGGTACCTGAACATCGGAATACCAAGCTTCACCAGGACCTACAATGCCACACTACCAGAAGAGGAGCGCTGGATGATTCAAGTTCAAGTTCCAGGAAGGACGTTCACGCCAGTCACTGAACCCATAGAGTTTTCCTTTGATGCAACAACCTGGAGTCTAGGAAAGAGTATGGCAGCTCACATTACCATGGGACGCATTGGAGAAGTGTACCACAATGATCTCAAGGATACTATCTACCAAATTTGTGGGCGCCGAGACGAGCAATGGGAGATGATCAGCACCAGGAAGGATAGATCTATTGCAGCTTTCATTCAAGAGTTAAACCAGCACATTCGTCGCCAGGAAAACCAGATGTGCGCAGACATGATAGATCTGAAGAAGGCAAAGACTAGGATCATGGAACTGGAAGAAGAACTCAAGGCTACATGCGAGGATTATATGGAGGAAATCGTCGCACTAGTGAGGAAGAACGGCGACCTGACACAGAAGCTAGGAGTATTCATGGGAGACCCAGCACCAGGAGGAGAAGATGACGATTCTACTTGCCTGGAGAACTACATCATCATCGACGACACCGACTCGGACCCCAGTGAGGATGATTGGGAGGATGAAGCCGGAGCAGATATCATGGAGTCTTCGACTGAGCAATTTTTCTAGTAGACCACCAAATTAGTAGTAGTATTCCACCATGTATATAGTATAGTCCAAGCACTTTGTAACGATAGTTAGATCGATTGTATGCCTTGTTTGAATTGATTGGAGTGATATGATTGTGTTTGTCACATGTGCATATGGGTAGTGTTTTCCCTCTAGACCTCATTCTATTCTATTTTCTCATATTTTCTAAAAAATCCATCAGATGCCTCCAAGACGCGACACCGGATTTGTTTTCCCACCGGAGATCACTCAGTTGATTCAGCAGCAGAATGCCCTGATGCAAGTGCTAGTTCAGAACCAGGGGAACAACACCACCAACAACAACAACAACCCACCACCACCACCTGTGTTCCACTTAGCCCGTTTTCTTAGGCTGAATCCGCCGGTGTTCTCCAACAGCACCGAGCCGATTGTGGCAAATGATTGGCTCTGCAAGGTTGGAAGGGAACTGACCACTGCAGGATGCACAGATGCGGACAGAGTGCGTTTTGCCGCACATCAGCTTGATGGACCCACAGCATCATGGTGGGAGAATTACACAGCCACACACCCTATTGACACTGTCACATGGGACCAGTTTCAGCAAACTTTCCGCACTGCCCATGTTTCAGCAGGAGCTATGGCCATGAAGAAGTGTGAGTTTCGCAACTTACGCCAAGGAGGACGCACCGTAGGCCAGTATGTGGAGGACTTTAGTAAACTAGCACGTTATGCCCCAGATGACGTTGCTACAGGTGCAGCCAAGCAGGAGGAAGTGCCAGTGGTGAAGGATTTCCCTGACATATTTCCAGAGGAGTTGCCAGGCATGCCATCGGATAGAGACATTGAGTTTTTGATTGAGCTTTTGCCAGGCACAGGGCAAATTTCTAAGAGATCGTACATGATGCCCGCTAAGGATTTGGAGGAAATTAAGAAGCAGATTAAGGAGTTACTGGATAAAGGATATATTCACCCAAGTTCGTCACCTTGGGGATCACCAGTACTTCTAGTGGAGAAGAAAGATGGATCGTTAAGGATGGTTGTTGATTATCGTGGTTTGAATGAAATAACCATCAAGAACAAGTACCCACTGCCGATAATCAATGATTTGTTTGACGACTACAAGGAGCTAAAGTATTTTCCAAGATTGATTTGCGATCAGGACACCACCAGTTGAAGATTCGAGAGCAGGATATACCCAAGACAGGTTTTACCACAAGGTATGGGCTATATGAGTACACCGTTATGTCATTCGGTCTGACTAACGCACCGGCCTATTTTATGAACATGATGAACAAAGTGTTTATGGAGTTTTTGGATAAGTTCGTCGTAGTGTTCATTGATGATATTCTGGTCTATTCGAAGAATGAAGAAGAGCATAAGGAGCATTTGCGTTTGGTACTTGGAAAGCTCAGAGAACATCAGTTATATGCCAAGTTCAGCAAGTGTGAGTTTTGGTTAAAGGAAGTTCGATTCCTTGGACATGTTATTTCCGGAGAAGGAATAGCAGTTGATCCCACCAAGGTTAACACTGTGACAAATTAGGAAGCACCCACGACAGTTGGAGAAATCCGGAGTTTTCTTGGACTCGCAGGATACTACCGGAGATTCATTGAGAATTTCTCGAAGATTGCAAAGCCTATGACGGAGTTGTTGAAGAAAGACACCAAATTCAATTGGACTGAGGAATGTGAGGCTAGTTTCCAGGAGTTGAAGCAACGTTTGGTTACATCGCCAGTATTGATTCTGCCAAATCAACGCAAGGATTATGAAGTATATTGCGACGCTTCTCGTCAAGGACTTGGAGCAGTGCTAATGCAGGAGGGAAGAGTTGTTTCATATGCCTCACGACAACTTAAACCCCATGAGTTGAATTATGCTACACATGATTTGGAGCTAGCAGCCGTAGTGCATGCGTTGAAGACATGGAGACATTTTCTCATCGGAAACCATTGTGAGGTGTACACGGATCACAAGAGTTTGAAGTACATTTTCATGCAGAAGGAGTTGAATCTCAGGCAAAGGAGATGGTTGGAGCTCATTAAGGATTATGATATGAGATTGCATTATCACCCAGGGAAGGCTAACGTAGTAGCTGATGCATTGAGCCGCAAGAGCCATGTCAACACACTCATGACTGGAGAGTTACCCAAGGAGTTAGCAGAGGATCTTCGCGAACTATGTTTGGAAATAGTTCCGAGAGGCTATGTAGCAGCATTGGAGATTCAGTCTAGTTTGATGGATAAGATCAGAGAAGCTCAGGAGACAGACAAGGTGTCATGCCCAATATGCGACCCTATGCTAAAGGAACTCGAAGGTCCCACCAAGGATAGACCCGCATATTGAAACGCTTTTGCAAGGTGGATATCATTACATCAACATTACAAAATATATGGGGATACATACAAGGCATACAAATGCCGCAAGGATACCTCAATACATCATACATAAGATCAACATCCGACTACGGATGAAACATAAACAGAAACTCAAACGACAACCACCCTGCTAGCCCAGGCTGCCGACCTGGAACCTATCCCCTGATCGAAGAAGAAGCAGAAGAAGAACTCCAAACAAGTAAACATCGCTCTCGCGTCATGATCATCGCAAAACCTGTACCTGCAACTGGTGGTGTAGTAATCTGTGAGCCACGAGGACTCAGCAATCCCATTACCATGGGTATGAAGACTAGCAAAGCTTAAAGGGAAAGGAAGGGGTAAAGTGGTGAGGTTGCAGCAGCGACTAAGCATGTATGGTGGCTTACTTACACAAATAAGAGCGAGAAGAGAAGCAAAGGAACGGTCGTGAAACTAGCAATGATCAAGAAGTGATCCTGAACTCCTACTTACGTCAAACATAACCCAGAAACCGTGTTCACTTCCCGGACTCCGCCGAGAAGAGACCATCACGGCTACACACGCGGTTGATGCGTTTTAAATAAGGTCAAGTGTCAAGTTCTCTATAACCGGATATTAACAAATTCCCATCTGCCACATAACCGCGGGCACGGCTTTCGAAAGATAATACCCTGCAGGGGTGTCCCAACTTAGCCCATTATAAGCTCTCACGGTCAACGAAGGATATTCCTTCTCCCGGGAATACGCGATCAGTCTCGGAATCCCGGTTACAAGACATTTCGACAATGGTAAAACAAAACCAGCAAAGCCGCCCGATGCGCCGACATCCCGATAGGAGCTGCACATATCTCGTTCTCAGGGCAACACCGGATGAGACATCCTACGAGTAAAACCAGACCTCGAGTTTCCACGAGGTGGCCCCGCAGTCTACTCAGTTCGGACCAACACTTAGAGAAGCACTGGCCCGGGGGGGTTAAAATAAGATGACCCTCGAGAGAGCGACTCCCTAGGGAAAAGAAATAGGCTGGACAAATGGTAAAGCCAAGGTTGGGCCTTGCTGGAAGAGTTTTATTCAAGGCGAACTGTCAAGGGGGTCCCATAAATCACCCAACCGTGTAAGGAACGCAAAATCCGGGAACATAGCACCGGTATGACGGAAACTAGGGCGGCAAGAGTGGAACAAAACACCAGGCATAAGGCCGAGCCTTCCACCCTTTGCCAAATTTATAGATGCATTAATAATATAAGAGATATTGTGATATCCCATCATAAACATAATCCAACATGGAGCAATCTTCATCTTCACCTGCAGCTAGCAACGCTATAAGAGGGGCTGAGCAAAGCGGTAACATAGCCAAACAACGGTTTGCTAGGAAGGGTGACAAAGGTTAGAGGTTCATGGCAATTTGGGAGGCTTGAGGAACAAGTGAATAGGTAGCGCAGCAAAGCGATAGAACGAAGCAACTAGCATAGCAATGATAGTAATGAGATCCAAGGTGACGGTCATCTTGCCTGAAATCCCGCTAGGAAGAAGAACGAGTCCATGAAGAAGATGAAGCCACGAAGACGAACGAATCCTCACGATCGCAACGACACGGGAACTATCGAGAAGAAGCACACAACAAGGTAAACACACCACACAAGAACAAGGCATGATGCTCAACCAAATATGATGCATGACAAGGCTACATGAAGCTACTCATGACAAGAGATGATGCATACAAGAACAACACATCAAAGCAAGTTTAAATGAGGCCGGAAACAACATATAACAAATCCGGTAAGTCCTCATATGCAAATTTCGAAATTGGTCCAGAACTGAATAAGCATTAAGTTGAAGTTGTTAAACAGCAAGTTAAAGAGCACCATGATGATCTACACGAAATTCTAGTCAAGTTACATGTAAAGTTCATTAGATTCGGAGCTACGGCCTAGAAGATATGAGCAAAACAAGTTAAACATGGCATTGATGCAAAATGCATACAAACATCAAGCAAACACCTCAAAACAAGGATGCAACATGATAATATGAGACTACATGCCAAACTAAGCAAGTTCATATAGAGCATGCTCAAAACGGAGCAACGGTGCAACACATACACTCCAAACAAGACATAGCAACAATCTGGCCAAAACAGCAACTGGGCATATAGCAAGCATCAAAACAATATGCTACAGCAACCCAACATGAGAACAAAAGGCATGGACATGATGTACAGGTAAAGCCCAACAAAACATGAACACTGAGCTATCTCCAGAAATCACTAGAACATGCTCAAAAGGACATGGCAAGATTGCAAAATAATAACAGGTTCACAGACGGTGAAATTACTGGACATGGCAGAAATAGCATCAGGTTGCAATGTTCAGAGCACGAAATAAACATGCTACAGGAACTTAACATGGCAACACAAGGCATGACATGAATCTACTCAACGCATATGACAAAAGTCCCTTACTGACCATAAGCCAAAAAGGACAAGAAGATATGATGGCAAGCATGTGAACATAGCAAGTTTCGTTATCAGGTTTCAGACTTAGCAGAAAACAGAGCATGGCAGAAATAATGATATGTAGGCCTCTTTGTGAGCTTGATGCACTCACTACAGAGCAATGCATGACAAACCAAGCATACCTACAGCAATATGGCAAGTTTATGAAGCTAACCATGGTAAGAACAATATCATAGCATGTATGGATCAACTATAACAAGCTTGGCAAAATTGCATATCATGTTAAGAATCTGCCAGAAATATTTTATAGCAAAAGTAGAGCAAGATTTAGTCATGCTATGGCACTCCATAATTGCAAACAAGGGCAGGAATGGATCAATTATAACAACAGCTACAAAACATCCTTACTGAACATCTCCAAAATACGCATGGATCTCTCTGTAACATCAAGTTTACATGGCAACAAAATAACAGCAGACAAGGACTTTAGAGAAATCACTAAGTCTCTGAAATCAAAAACATTACGGGGCCTACTTTGCATGCTTGTGCTAGTCACCACAGAGATCACAAAAATACATGGACTACACCACTGGAAATATGGCATGGCATACTTCAAAACACATGTAGAGCTCATGCTCAAAAGATGCACGGATTAAATGATACAAAAATGACAAATCTCCAAGTTCTGTTAAGAACCAGAGAATAACAGCAACTAGCCCTCTTCCAACAGAGATTTGGGCATCAAGATGACCTCTAATGAACATGGTACAATTGAACAAAATGAAGAGCATCACGAGGCGAACAATTTGACATATTACACGCGCAAATCAGAGCTACATGCATGAAGTTACACACAGTTGAACATGCACACATATTAGCAAAATCTGGGGACTTGGAGATATTTTCGGGTCTAACCTGCGGGCACTGTAGATCGGGATCGAGGGCAGTGCTCGAGCTCGGGCCCGATGCGCCGGAGGGAGGAAGGAGAGGCGCGGCCGGGCGGCGCTCCGGCGAGGGGAGGTGCCGGCGGCGGAGGTCGGAGGGAGGAGCTGCCGCGGCGGGACCCACGGGGCACGCCGGCGGGGCGGGGCGCCGGCGGCTGGAGGCTGCGGGGAGCGCCGGGCGGCGAGGCCACGACGGCGGCGGGGACGCCCAGGCGGCGGCAGGATCTTAGGGCGGCGACGGGAGGCACGGGGCGGCGCGAGCCTGCGGCGACCGGCGGCGGGGTCGAAGCGGACGGGCGGCGGGGCTCGGGCGGGGCACGGACCAGATGCGGCCCGGGGCGGGCCGGCCTCGGGCTCCGGCGGGCCGCGGCGGCGGGAGGAGAGGAGGCGCGGGGAGCTGACATGGCATGCCGGGATTGGGCGAGGAGGCGGCGGAGGACGCGTCCGGCGCGGAGGCAGACATGTCCGGCGGCGGGGAGGAGTTTGGCTAGGGTTAGGGTGGAAATCATCCGCGAATTTCGGGGGAGGGCACCTATTTATAGATAGAGGGACCTAGGAGAGTCCAAACGAGGAGCGGTTTTCGCCCACGCGATCGTGATCGAACGACCGAGAGCATGGCGGAGACTTAGAGGGGTTTGGGGGCTGTTAGAAGGGGGTTTTGCTGCAATACCAAAACGGACTTTGCGGTTACCCGGTTAACCGTTGGAGTACCAAACGACCTCCAAATGGAACGAAACTTGACCGGTGGTCTCCGGGTGGTATACTAGGACCACTTGACAAGCCTCGGTCCATTTCGAGAAAGTTTGACACCCGCACACGAAAGAAAACAGGAGGGGTGCACCGGAGGAGATAGGAGTGCCGGATTGCAAAACGGACAACGGGGAAAATGCTCGGATGCATGAGACGAACACGTATGCAAATGCGATGCACATGATGACATGATATGAAATGCAGATGATGACATGGCAAAATGCAACACGCAAGCAAATGACATGGCAACGACAGTGAATAACTGGCAGACACCTGGCGCATCGGATCCGGGGCGTTACACAAGGAGAGTGCTGAGATAAAGGAAAGGTTGAGTAAAGGAAAAGCCAAGGGATTTCATGAGGATGAGCACGATACCTTATGGTTGAGGACCGCGTTTATGTGCCCAATGATCCGGAGATTAGGAAGTTAATTTTGCAAGAGGCCCATGATTCACCATATTCGATTCACCCAGGAAATACCAAGATGTATCTGGATTTGAAGGACAGTTTCTGGTGGACCGGAATGAAGAAGGATATTGCGGAGTATGTAGCAGTTTGTGATGTATGTCAGAGAGTGAAGGCAGAGCATCAGAAGCCAGCAGGATTGCTACAACCATTGCCGATACCCGAATGGAAGTGGGATAAGCTAGGCATGGATTTTATCACAGGATTGCCCAGGACTCCTTCAGGCTATGACTCGATATGGGTTGTAGTCGATCGTTTGACGAAGGTAGCTCATTTCATCCCAGTAAAGACCACTTATACCAGTGCTAAGTTGGCAAAGATATACATGACCAGGATCGTATGTCTGCATGGAGTTCCGAGGACCATTGTATCAGATAGAGGAACCCAGTTTACTTCAAAGTTTTGGAATCAGTTGCACGAAACTTTGGGTACCAGGCTAGAGTCCAGTACCGCTTTTCATCCATAGACAGACGGACAGACCGAGAGAGTCAATCAGATTTTGGAGGACATGCTAAGAGCTTGTGCGCTAGATTATGGATCCAGTTGGGACAACAATTTTCCATATGCAGAGTTTTCTTACAACAATAGCTACCAATCCAGTTTGAAGATGGCCCCTTTCGAAGCTCTGTACGGAAGGAGGTGCAGGACACCGTTGTTGTGGGATGAAGTTGGAGACCGTCAGTAGTTTGGACCAGATTTGATTAAAGAGTCTGAACAGAAGGTGAAGTTGATTCGCGATAGGCTCAAGGTAGCCCAGTCCAGGCAGAAGAGTTATGCGGATTCTAAATGCAAGGAGACAGTTTACGAAGTCGGAGACAGAGTTTATCTTCGAGTATCACCACTTCAAGGAGTGAAGCGCTTTGGAGTTAAGGGAAAGTTAGTGCCACGTTTTGTAGGACCATACAATGTTTTGGAGCGTATGGGAGAAGTTGCTTACATGTTGGAATTGCCCGAAGGATTGTCGGGAGTTCACGATGTGTTCCACATATCCCAGTTGAAGAAGTGCCACGCGGAGATGGCTAAGATACCACTGAAAGATACAGTGCCCCTGGAAGCGATTCAGTTGGATAGTAATTTGACCAACGAGGAGAAACCAGTTAAGATTCTCGAATATGCCAGCCGAGTCACCCGCAGCAAGGTTTTCAAGTTTTTCAAAGTTCTGTGGAGTCACCATACCGAGGATGAAGCCACCTGGGAGCGAGAGGAAGATCTACGGAAGGACCACTCTCACCTATTTTCTAGCCAACCCGAATCTCGAGGGCGAGATTCATCTTAAGGGGGGTAGGTTTGTAACATCCCAAATTTTCAATTTGGAATGTTATACATTAGATCATCATGCATAACATATTTTATTGCATTTTGTTTTGCGATCCTAGAAATTCTACGCAACTCGAGGACCCACGGAGAGAGTTGGGGATTTCGTTATTTTCATATTTTGGGTTTTCTCAAATTTTGAAAATAGGATCATTTGTTTTAATTATTTTTCTCTCCGAAAATATTTCATATCAAAATATATGAGAGAGGATAAAATGACTTCTCCACAAATAATGAAATATTGGAGGAAAAATATTAAAAACAAATATTTGATTTTATTTGATTATTATTTGAATTAGGAAAAATACGCATTTTGCAAACTTGCATTTAGGCCCCAAATAAATGTTCATCTTGTCCGGCTTGAATTTATAAGTCGGGGAAAATTTATTTTGGGATTTTTGGAGTCCGTTTAGTATTTCTTTTATTTGTTTTTCTGCGCGAAATTATTTTAAAAAAACGCGAACCGACCTTGGGCCATATTCGGCCAGGACTCCGCCAGGCCAGGCCTTTATAAGGTGCGCCCCCGAGGCCCCGTCAGCCCAAGTCGCCCCCACCGCCAAAAACCCTAACCCTAGCCCGATCCGCCGCCGCCGTCGCGTGCCGCCGCCGCCGCCGTCCCGCCGCCCGACGCCGGAGCCCCGCCGCCGTCCCGCCGCCGACCCCGCCGCCCCACCGAAGCCGCCCGTCGCCCCGCCGAGGTTGACCACCGCCCCGCCGCCAGCGGTTTTCCTCGAGAAAACCGTTCGGTTTTTTGTCCGTTTTTCGTTTGGTTTTTAAAAAAAACTAGATCTGTTTTTTTTCGGTTTAGTTTATTTAGCGAACACTCGTTCGTTCGTTTTAACGAACGGTTTTCGTTTCTTTTCGCAGACAGCGAACGTTCGTTCGTTAGCCTGTTCGTCCATTTTCTTTTTCTCGGATTTTCCGTGATTATTTCTGATCGTGATTTCCGATCTGTTTTTCGTTCTAGTATAACTTTTTGCCCATTTATCAAAATCAGCCGATTCAAGCGCCTAGAGTTTCGTCTTGAAACCCTCTTTCCGTTTAACCAACTCAAACAAGTTTTTGCTACTGTAAAATTTGACTTAGGTCCAGATTAGTAAATGAAGATTGTTTCTTTCGCCGTTTGACTTTCGTCGCTTCGTTTGATTTGATTCTTTTTGCAAACCGGAGTTCTTAAGTTGAACTTTCTGGTTAGATATTTTATTTGAGTTTTACCTATGCATTAGATGAGTGCTTATTGTATGCTTGTTTGTTTGCGATAGAGTACCCGGAGTGCGCAGCGTGCTACTTTGAATCTCTAGGTTTCACGGGTCATCAGCAAGGCAAGTAACACTTTGATCATACCTCTTTTCATACCCAGTTTTATTGTATTAGATCAATCCTCAAACAATTGCATGATTAGGATCTAATTAAATTGTGGGTATCGGGAAGTAGATGAGGTAGTACCTATTACCTGTTTTATTATCAACCTTTGGGAATTACTTCTACGTTTGCTTATTGCTATGCTATGCTAGTAGACGTGGATTGGGTGAGTGTATCCATGACAGATGTGAGATTGTTAATTAATGGTTTACTTAAGGTGGCAACTTAAACACACATCTGGGTGGATTGAGGCACCTGGGTATTCCAGTGATTGCCTGTTTTTTTTATGGACCGCCACCCAGGCTCAAAGGGATCATGAGATTATTCATGCTAGAAACTTCTGTGTGCAGCCACGTGCTATTATGGGCTCTAGCATAGTTGATTAAGTCGTGTGAACTCTTACAGTGGTAGACTAGCAGATGTAGGGGAAAGTAGGTGTAACTGTCTACCCATCGTAAGGTGCTAACGCTTCTGAAAGACTGTGTCTCGGTCATCCGTTTCTCAAACACCATGTAGTGCGAGAAATCCAACGGAGGAGATCGAGTCTTGTGGGGAAAAGTGCACAAACCTCTGCAGAGTGTACAATCTAATCATGGTTAGCCGTGTCCCCGGTTATGGACATCTTGAGTATCTAGTTCTTGGATTATCATGTGAATCTCATCATCTTATACTTAACTAATTTTGTTGGGTTGTTAATGATTACTTTTAATTGGGATTGAGAGGGGGTTTACCTTCTCAATATTTTTTCAACCAACTTTGTAGTTAAATAAAAAAATATTCCTTTGCAGTAGGGAAAAATTGGCTTTTCGCAAAACTGTAACCATAGAGCTTTCCACCAGCCAAATATGCATGTAGTGATAGCATTATTCTGTTCATTGCTCTCTATGTGTTACATTGACAGCATATTCCATGTGCTGACCCGTTTTCGGGCTGCAACGTATCATGTTGCAAACTTTTCAGACGACGAGTAAGGAGCCTTAGGTCGTGGTCTTATACGCAGTGATGCCGTTGGAGTTGATGGACTCACTTTATCTTCTAAGCCTTCCGCTGTTAACGTATTTAGATGGCCTTAAGCCATACTTATTGTAATAAGTTCTCTCTTGAGACTATTTGATGTAATAAGTGTGTGATTGCTACTCTGTTATAAATCCTTCAAGTATTGTGCGTGTCAGCATTACCGATCCAGGGATGACACTGATGCACAGAGACTAGACTGTTTGAGGTCTGGTCGCTACAGAAATTTACCAAATTTTCACATGACAATTGTATTAGTGCACGTTAAACATAGGAAAAAATTGAAGGCCGTAAGAGGAAGTAATCTCCTGTTCGTCATCAAACATGCATTGTTCCCTCTCGAAACCACGAACCTTCTAGCGAGTTGCAACGGTTTGTGGGGGGCGTGTGTCCAAACATTCGTCAAACAGGCCAATTTCTTTACCACATCATCTTGGTGGCATGACATTACATCAACCAAGGTTTCATGTGTTTCTCATCATTTTTCTATTTTTTGAATTAAAATGCCATGTCACTCCATGCATACGTATGCATGTGTGCATGTCGTGAGACCAATATGTTTGAAAATTCCTTCTAATTTACTGCACATGGAATTTACTCGCACACAAGTACACATATATGATTTTTCAAAACATTTTGGTTAGGCGTTGCATGTAGATGTAGTTCAAATTTGAATTACGGTCATTAAATGATTAGAAAATCATTTAAATGTCTTTAAAAGGTCAAATGACCCCTAGAATTTTCCAACATTTCACATTACAGTTGAAGTAGTGCACGTTAGACGCACAAAAAAATTTGAAGGCCGTAAGAGGAAGCTATCTCCCGTTCATCATCAACCATGCATTGTTCCCTCTCGGAACCACGAACCTTCTAGCGAGTTGCTCCGGTTTGTGAGGGGTGTGTGTCCAAACTTTCGTCAAACATGCCAATTTCTTTACCACATCATGTTGGTGGCATGACATTACATCAACCAAGGTTTCATGTGTTTCTGATTTTTTTTGGAACTAAAATACCATGCCACTCAATGCATACATATTCATGCATATGTGTCCATGTCGTGATACAAATATGTTTGAAAATTCCTTATAGTTTACTGCACATGGAATTAACTCGCACACAAGTACACAAATATGATTTTTCAAACCGTTTCGGTTACTGGTTGCATGTAGATGTAGTTCAAATTTGAATTACGGTCATTAAATGGCTAGGAAATCACTTAAATGTCTTTAAAAGGTCAAATGACCTCTAGAATTTTCAAAAATTTCACACTACAGTTGTAGTAGTGCACGTTAGACGTAGAAAAAAATTTGAAGGCCATAAGAGGAAGCTATCTCTCGTTCGTCATCAAACATGCATTGTTCCCTCTCGGAACCACGAGCCTTCTAGTGAGTTGCTCCGGTTTGTGAGGGGTGTGTGTCCAAACTTTGGTCAAACATGACAATTTTTTTACCACATCATCTTGGTGGCATGACATTACATCAAACATGCTTTCATGTGTTTCTGATTTTTTTAATTTTTTGGAAATAAAATGCCATGTCACACCTTGCTTAATTGTGTCATAGCCGTTAGACCAATATGTTTGAAAATTCATTCCAATTTACTGCACATGGAATTAAATCGCACACAAGTACACAAAATATGAGTTTTCAAACCGTTATGGTTAGCTCTTGCATGTACATGTAGTTCAAATTTCAATTACGGTCATGAAATGGCTAGAAAATCACGTAAATGTCTTAGAAGGTCAAATGACCCGTGAAATTTTCCAAAATTCGACATGACGGTTGTATTAGTACTACAAAATTTCTCGTTCATTTAAAACACCATCCGTTGGCACTTTATTCCAAATTCGTCTTTCACAGCTAATAAAAAATATCTACAACATCACACACAGTTGTTTTCTGGGAACCGTTTGCGATGAAAATATCTGGGTCTATTTAAGTCTCCCTCCTTAAGCTTCACCGGCTCGTCTGCTCTAGTGCCGGCAATCCACGAATACCGATCCCCATTCCCGCACCCCTTCTTCTAAAAATGACGCCGTGGAAACGCTTCGTGAAGGCCCGTACGATGGCCGCGTCCCCTCCCCCCCCCCCCCCCCCCGAGCGCCGCCGCGAGAGTGCGGCCGCCTACGCCGAGAGTGCCGCCACATCCGTATTGAGCGCGGCCGCTTCCGCCGAGAGGGCGTCTGCGGCAGCCGACAGGGCAGCTGCAGCAGCCGAGACGGCTGCAGCTGCTGCGACGGTGGCTGCAAACGCTGAGAGCGCTAGAGCTGCCTTCCGTGCCGCTGATGTCGCCCTGGTTCGGGTCGAGGAAATCCACGCCAAGATCGAGGATGCACACAACAAGATATTCCAGGCCACCTCGGACTCCAGCATGCAACCCACGTCTGAAAAGGCGGTGGTGGCCATGGAGCACCTGCTTCCTCATGAGGTCGCCGAGCGGGAGCTGGAGATGTAGGAGGCGGCGGAGATTGAGGAGCGCCGGGAGGAGGAGTTGCACGTGGCCGAGATCGAGGAAGAGAAGAGTCTGTCCGTCGAGGAATCGGCGGTGGAGTACCAACGCGAGCTATGGCGCAGCCACTACTACGAGTACTGCAACCTTGAGGGCTGCGCCGAGGACGAGGACGAGGACGAGGACGCGGTCGACTTCAACAGGGGGACGCAGAGTCCACCAACAGCGGCATGTCGCCAGGACAAGTCAACGACGTCTCATCTCACACCGGCGATGCATAGGCCGGCGTGGCAGCGGATTTTTAATTATGCGTACTTAGGCTTTGTTTTTAATGCTTGTCTTTTGTTAGAGCAATGTTTAGGTCAACTGGCTCTGTGTAATTAATGAAGTTGCTCGATTCAGTAAGTGTGGTCTGTCTGCTGTACGCTCTTTTGTGTGCCCAAATTAGCAAGCGATGTTAAATTATGCAATGACGTGCCCAGGGAAATTTCCACCAAAATTTGAATTATCAAACTCATCCCATGTGCGTAAAGCAGAAGAATCGTTTGTGATGCAGACAATCGTTCAAAGTGAATGGTCTGGCGGCACCGCGCGCGTTCAAAGTGAATGTGCCCATGCCTTGAGACCAAAATTTAAATTATCAAACTCATCCCATGCACGTAAAGCAGAAGAATCATTTGCGATGCACACAATCGTTCAAAGTGAATGGCCCGGCGGCACCGCGCACAAAGTTTCCCTCCGCATTTCCAAAATTTTGGCCTACCACCAAAATATCTACCCCCGCCCCCCTTCCCCCCTTCCCCACCCCCTTTTCTCCCCGACCACAAGTCACATTTCCCATGTTTCCTCCTTCCTTCCTTCCTTCCTTGCTAAGCTATAGCCGCTTCCTCGCTCTCACCGTCTCGCATCCTACCACCGGGGTCGCCATGGTCTTCTTCAAAGACATCTCCAACGGTTCCTCCTCCGGCGACTACTCCTTCACCACCCGGGTATGCCTCTCTTCTCTCTCTCGGGCTATGACTTGGAATGAAGGATTTTTACCCGGAGGTTGATTTGAGTCGTTTCTTCCTCTTGTAGCTCCCTAAGACCATCAGTGGCAACGAATGGAGCGGGGTGGCTGAAGATCTATCTGCTCGTTGTCACCATCAATCTCCATGCGTGAAGCTACTTGTGTTTGACTCTGTGGACACTGGGAGGAAGTTTCTGGCATGTGCAGAGAAGGTTAGACCCTCTTCCGTTGTTACAAATCATTTGTTAGATGTGATTCAGTCACGGTCCCAACCCATTCATACCACAACTTCAACCAAACGCATCCTAAGACAGTGTCACAGTTTGTCCCTAGTATCTTAAATTGTTGCCATCTCATCAACGGTGCCATTAGAAAATTATTTGGCACCGCTTCAGCAGTTTGTGCAGCCAACTTTGCACAACGCATATGAGCAGCCAGGTAGTAAAATACTAAATTTTATGGCACGAAGGAACTGGGCATCGGAGCAACTACGTGCTCCGGAGTCCGGGTCCCTGATTTTTTTTCCGTTGCATTGGCTCACCAGTTCAGGGCACCGGTGCGAGATGTAGCAACAGTTGTCTTTACACCAGTTTTGGCATACATAGTGGACGGCCTTAGTGCTATTAGTTCTATGTTACTAAATTTGTGCATGTACACACCTGTTAGTATCAATTTGCTGTCATCCAAACACTGTCGCTATGCTGTTGCAGTTATATTTACCTTCCTCATAAAATGTTCAATTTGTTATTTGTTGTACATGAGTAAGAACTTGTAGCGTCGTTGTAGTTAATTATAGCTTCTGATGTTCCAGAATTTGGTTGTTGTCTCAGTACCAATTATTTCATTTGCACATTGATCTTTTTGAGAAGATATGTCATAATTAACATGTTTCTTCAGTTTTTCAATATAAGCATTGGTGATTTTCTATGTTGCTATAAACCCATTTCCCCTACAATTGTTACTGATCTAGTTTTAAATATTATAGGATGAACGGAAGTGTTCTTACTTGGAGTGGGTTGATCAAGAGTGGTCACAGTCTTTGAAGATGTGCCTAACGAAGCTCTAGAGCATGTATGTGCCTAACGAAGGTGGAGAATGAGCTCAGATTTTTTTAGAAAAGACTTTGCTAAGATGGTGTTGGCGAAGGATGAGGCACTTTCCCAGTTGGCCCGTGCAAAACGGGTTCTTATTAAACTGAAAGCAGAGGTGGATAAGATGAGCCTAGATGATCTCGATTAGGGAAATGAATATATTGTTCTTATGAAGTTGAACTAGCTATATGTTGTACTGTGCTATTTTCATGTAGCTACCGTACTGTGATGTTATAATATATTTATGTGCCTGATATGAAATTGGCAAACAGCTGTTCGATATGAAATGTGAATTTGCGTAATACTGGAATTATTAATTGTAAACTAATAAACCTCCTAAATGTGGCATGGACATTTGCAAATGGTTCTAGTTGTAAAAGCAGTTGCGATGGATAGCCCAATGCCACACAGTTTTCTTCATCAAATCGTGTGTGATATAGTTGATAATAGCAAACAGTTAACCAAGGACGACCGTGTGTGATAGTTACACCTTTCACACACGAGCCTACACATAAAACTGTGTGGGATTTACGTCTAAACGGAAACGTTTTCCCTGGATTGACTGTGTCGGATGTACATAAGAACGGAAACGTATTCCTTGGAATGACTGTGTGTGATATACATACGAACGGAAATGTTTTTCTGGGATTCACCGTGTGGGATGTACATACCTACGAAAATGATTTTATCGGATTACCGTGTGGGATGTACATACCTACGGAAATGATTTCTGGGATTCACCGTGTGGGATGTACATACCTACCGAAATGATTTCTGGGATTCACCGTGTGGGATGTACATACCTATGGAAATGATTGGGTTTCGATGCCTCGCCCGATCGCACACGGGCCCAACCTGGGTCCTAGGAGGGCCTATCCCCGACGATTTCTGTGTCGTGTGGGAAGGACACCCTATCGCACACACTCACTTGGTGACGGTTCCAAATGTCGTCGCGGAAAGGGGTAAAAAACCATTTGTTTAGGACTGACGCGCACCAGTGTTTGTTTAACTGGTTTGCTATTATAACTCCCAGTTTAGATGTTTTGCTAACTTCAACTTTTCGGAATCCAATCGGAACTTTAATGGCAAAACAGGTTAGCCCAAGATCAAAGAGCAAGGTCCCCATGGACATTGTATCATCCCACAGCAGTGGCACTGGCCCAATCGTGCATCATGAATTGCAAACTGATCATGCTCTAGAGGCTAAACTAGTGGTAGAAAGAGATTCTGCCTCTGCACTTAGAGATGAAGTTGACATGTTGAGGAAGCAAACAACACAATCACAAGTAGTACTCAAGACAACCATTAAATATTTGGTGGATTTCAAAATGAAGCAAGCTGAGATTGACCGCATTGTTAAGGTCCTGAAGGAAAAAAGGAAATTAAATTCCCACTTGGTAAATCATAGGTGAAGTGTTCTTTCCATCGTTGAATAACCTTTGTGTTGTTTGTTCATGTAATCGATCGAACCATTTGTTTTAGAGATCATGTAATAATTTTTTTTGTTTTTTGGTTTGTAATTTTATTTGAGCACAAGTCTGTATTAATTGATAAGACACGGAGACATTTCATTTTGATTGCTGTGCCAGACCTACAAATATGCCAATTGGGCTGAATGTGCATTCAGCAATGCTGAATGTGCATTCAGCAATAATAGTAGTATAGATCGACCATAAGTGGCACGCATCGGAAAAGGCCAAGATGATGTACTAGCTTCGCTAAAAAAAGGATGCTCTTCTAGCAAAAAAAGTACAGCGGCCTGGCTTATGTATGTTAGTTGATATTATCGATCCATATACTCTATAAGTGTTTATATGTCTGTTAGTTTTGTACATTGTTGGTTGATTGACTCGGTATTTGAATCTTTATACATCGCTTGTGTACATATCTAAATGGGAGTACACATTATGCTGCGTGTGACATTTGAGTTGGACATAAACTGTTCCAAATATTCGAATTCACCTTAAACTGGATTCTAGCTTCTGAATTCGAGTATCGGCATTTGTAAATCATATTCGTATATGACAGTGGAATACATCTTTGTCGTGCTTTTGAAGATATATAAAACCACATAGATTGATTTATAAAGATTCGTATAGGAATGCAAAATGGATTCGAATTTAGTTGCTAGGGTAAACGTGGATGCTTATTGTCCCAACATTCAAAAGAAGTGGCAAAATGCCCACTCCCATGTCGGTTGCCCGAAGCCAAGTTTTAGGGAGATGGAAATTACTTTCTACCCCTTACAAGGACAATTGATCGACCCGATTTCCACGGCTCTCAATAGGGGTAGGTTAGTAACTTCAATTAGACGTGACACGACCGCCTCTGAGCCCATTCCGACACGGTGGGCGCCAAACATGGGCGGCAAAATACATTTGATTCAAGCTCGTCCGAAAGACCTCTATTTCTCCCTCCATTTCCCCATTCATACACGGTGGGCGGCAAAACAAACTCGACTCGGCCGAAATCGATGTAGGAAAATATTTTCAATAGGGGCAGGTTTGTAACTTCACTCAGATGTGACACAACCTCCCTACCTGTCAGCCCCATTCATACACCGTGCGCGCCAACCATGGGTGCTAAAACACCCTCTCCTCGCCCGAAATAGCTCTGGGCAAATATTTGCGAGATACGAGATTAATGTCCTATCCCCAACCGACGAGACGTCCAAATTTTAAACAGGGGCTAAGTTCGTAACTTTCCCATATTCCAGACAGGCGCGTCCCAAAAACATGGTTCCCCGTACCACTCCCTCCATTTTCCCATTCATACACCGTCCACGCTAGAACACCATCCCCACACCAGCCTCCTCCGTCCGCCACCCCATCCATCGCCGCCGTCCTCCACCCCATCCATCGCCGCCGTCCTCCATCCCATCCATTGCCACCCTCCTCAACCATGCCAGAGCGCCTACCAAGACCGCGTCGTCCACTGGTAGAGATGGATGTTTCTCATCCACGGCGACGGACCAAGAGCCTTGCATCGCGTCCTCTCGCTTCACCGGCGCTGTCGTCCTCTTTGCCGGGGCCGCTCACATGACCTTCTCTTCTACCACAACGGGACTTATCCCCCGATGCACCCATCTACCGTCGCAGATCTGCTTCAACACCACTGACAGCCATCGCACCCCCGAGGCCTACACGGCGCCGCAAGAGACGTGGTACTTCATGTCTCCACAACTTTTTGATCTCAACCAGAAAATAGATCGTAACTTGGTTACTGTACTTTCTTTTAAGCTCTTAGAATTTAGTTCTTAGTTCGAAGCAAACAATGGATGCTAAATAGCATTTCCCTGGTTTGCAACTTTAAATCTGCCATGGCACAATCATAATAGGGTTTAATTGATCATGCTTAGGGTTTAATTGATCATGTTGGTTCTATGGTGGTTTCTTTAATAGAAACCGGAGGGGAAACCCTCTTTTGCTCAAAAAAAATGCTTAGGGCTTCCCCCTTTTATGATCACTATACGTGTCATAATAGAACTGCTCCACCCATCAAGCTAAACAAGCTTAGTTGTTCAAATACGAATCTAATATTATTAAAACAGAGTCGTTTAATTGGTCAGCTAAATGTTCCTAATTTAGTTTCGAAAATGCATGTTTGCCGCTCGGGTGTGTATCTCTACAGGGTGCCCACGGTGGGCCGCGGCCCACAATGGGATTTTGGGTTGGCCCAGGCCCCGATTCCCCTCTGTTCTGCTGCGCGCTTCCGATCTCTACTCGCCCCTAGCCGTCTGCCTCGTCGGCGACTTTCCGTCCCCGGATGGCGTGACTCTAGGAGGAGACGCCGGACTAACAGGAGGTCAGGAGCCGCTCGCCCAACAGCGTCACCGCTGCCCGGGCGCACCATCGTGCCTACCTTCCCAATCCATTCAGGGCTCAGGCGTGCAACACCCACTAAGCCAACCCGATTTATCCTGAGATATGTCCTCAACACTCAGCAGCCACTCCTCATCACCCATTTTCTAATTGATTCATTACTCATTAGGCAGGACTGTCATTAGGGTTTGTTGTGTACTGAGTGCTACATACACTTAATGGTTCAAATTTATTTCAGTAATCTTTAGTACCTGTAAAGTTCACAGGGTTTCAAAATTCCGGCCCTAGGAACAGACACTAGTCATTTTGGATTGTTGGTCATAGTGACATTGACCCAGATTACTACTGCAGGCCAAGTTTATTGACAATTTTACTTGTCTTTCTTACTCATTCGATATGATATCCAATTATTCATGTCGATTAGTTGCAAACAATAAGTGCTAGACAAACTTCTTGATTCAGATTTTGGAGGGTCTCTTACTGTAGTTACAATTCTGCATACCTGTCCTACTAAGCTCACAAGTAAATGATTGATTCACTACATCTATGCTTGCCTTGTCATATTTCTTGTCAATATTCTTTTAGGGTGGACCACCCTGTTTCAAAATACTGGAACCGTAGACATGAGTGAATAGTATTTCTCTGTGTGATCTGTTCCATCATGTGTGGGCAACGAGCACTGCATTGTATAGAAAGAAAGTGTCATTTCCAGCTTTTACATAGACTACGATCTTTTACATGGAATACAATCTGCCTACTTGCTTTGTGTCGCACTACCAGCACTCCACCCTTGAAGCTAAACATTATGCCACTGATAATTCCTTAGTTTATTTGTTCAAATACGAATTTGATATGATTCTAATGTTCCTACTTCAGTTTTCAAATGTGTGTTTTCCTGTTATAGAGACATAAGAGGTTTGTATTTATGTGTGTGGTCTGGTCAGCACGGTTGGGGGTGAACTTTGCATATGCATGGGTTTATAGAGAGACACTATTCGAGTTGAATCCGCAATGCATTCCATAGATAATCTGACTACTTTTTATGTTTTCATGAATCTCAGATTCTGAACAGCTACATAATGATTCTGAGCTTGCGCGCATGAAAAGAATAAAGCAAAACAATGCCATGGCTGTCAAACTTGGGATTAAGGGACTGAAATCAAGTCTGGATGCATTGCAATCCAAACGCTCTCCACCTATAGATTCATGCTCTGTAACATCCCAATTTTCAATTTCGATGTTATACCTAGGTCATCATATGCATATCATATTTTATTTGCATTTTGGTTTGATCCTAGAAATCTTAAGCAACTCAAGGACCCAAGGAGAGAGTTGGAGGTTTCATTTATTTTCATATTTGAATTTTTCAAATTTGAAAAGAGGATCATTTTGGTTTTAATATTTTTCTCTCCGAAATATTACCAATATTAAAAATAAAAGAGAGGGGATAAAATGACTTCTCCAAAATAAAAGAAATATTGGAGGAAAAATGTT
Source organism: Aegilops tauschii subsp. strangulata (assembly GCF_002575655.3). NCBI lineage: Eukaryota > Viridiplantae > Streptophyta > Magnoliopsida > Poales > Poaceae > Aegilops > Aegilops tauschii. Next base: position 89,384,606 of record NC_053039.3, on the reverse strand, counting down.
AAAATCAAATAAATATTTTATTTGGATTTTATTCAAAGTTTTATTTGAATTAGAAAAAATATGCATTTTTTTAAAATTGCATTTTAGGCCCGAAAAATGTTCACTTTGTTCTAAATATTTTATTTAGACGGTGAAAATTGTTTTTGGCATTTTCGGAATTTTTTTATCTTTATTTATGATTTTCTTCGGCGGAATTTATTTTGTTAAAAAAAAGCGAACCAACCTAGGAGCCGGCTCGGGCCGGGAATCCCAGGCGCCCTGCCGCCGCCAGCCTTTATAAGGCGAGGCCCAAGGCAGCCAGCCCCAAGCCACCGCCAGCCCAAGCCGCGCCCCGCGAAACCCTAGCCGCCACCGCACCTCGAGATCCGCGCCGCACCGCGCCGCCGCCGCCTCGTGACGTTGCCGGAACCCGACCCCGCCGACCTTTTTTTCCGGGTTTTCGTCGGGTTTTTTTGGTAAACCCTAGATCTACTTTGGTTTTTTATAGATCGGTTTTTCTTCGGTTAGATCTATTCTGCAAACGTTCGTTTGTTTAGTTCTTATAACGAACGAATTCGTTCGTTTGTCTCTGTTAGCGACCGTTCGTCCGATAGATTTTTCTTTTTCCGTTTTTTCTCGCCAGGGACCTATCCGCGATTATTTTTATCATGGATAAGCCCCTGATCTTCAAACCCTCGCAACTTTTTAACCGTTCGTCCAAATCCAGTGAAACCAACTCCAAAATCTTTGTTTGAAAACCCCTCTTTCCAGTTATCCAACTTGAACATGATTTTGATAATTTAAAATTTGGTTGCAAGCAGATTTGAATTCGAACTTCTTTTGATCGTAGTTTGAGTTTCGTAGCTCCGATTTGTGTGTTTCCGTTTGCTAATCGAAGCTCTTCGGTTGAACTTTCAATTTGGACTTTCTCATCTGAGTTTTACCCTTGCATCTATTGCTTGAGTGCTTATGTATGCTATTGTTTGTTTGCGATAGAGTTTCTAGCGTGCGAAGCATGCTACTATGAGTCTCTAGGGTTTGCAGACCATCAGCAAGGCAAGTAACACTTTGATCATACCCCTTTATTACCCAACTTTTATGCGGTAGTTTCAACCCTCAAACATTGCATGAGTAGGATTGATAACATGTGCGTATTGGGAAGTAGATGATGAGGTAGAACCTATTGTCCTTTATATCAAACCCTGGGAGTTACTTCTATGTTATGCTTATACTGTTATGCTATGCTCGTATACGTGGTTTGGTTTGAGTGATCCATGACAGTTGTGAGTGTTATTATGAACTAAGGGTTTATTTATGGTGGCTACTTTAACACACATCTGGGTGGATTGTTTGTGGGCACCTGGGGCAATCCAGTGCTGTCCAAGGAGATCCCGGGGAATCCGTGTGATCATCATATGATCCGCCACCCAGGCTCAAAGGGATCATATTGTATTTCATGCTGGAAACTTCCGTGTGCAGCCACAAGCCATTATGGGCTCTGGCATAGTTGAGTAGGTTGTGTGACTTCTTTCAGTGGTAGACTAGCAGATGTAGGGGATGTAGGTGGTACGGTCTACCCGTCGTAAAGAGTTAATGCTTCTGAAAGACTATGTCTCGGTCATCTGTTTCTCAAACATCATGTAGTGCGAGAAATTCAACGAAGGAGATCGAGTCTTGTGGGGAAAAGTGCGCAAACCTCTGCAGAGTGTACAAACTAATCATGATTAGCCGTGTCCCCGGTTATGGACATCTTGAGTATCTGGTGCTTGAATTATTATGTTGATCTCATCACTATATTTAATTAACTTGTTGGGTTAATGATTACTTTAATTGGGATTGAGATGGAGTTTACCATTCTCAAAGTTTATCTACTACCATGATAGTTAAATAAAATATATTCCTTTGTTGTAGGGAAAATTGGTTTTTCACAGAAACATAGTAACCATAGAGCCTCCACCAGCCAAATATGCATATAGTTGTAGCTGTTACATGTTCATTGCTCTACAGTGTTATTTTGCCAACATATTCCATGTGCTGACCCGTTTCCGGGCTGCAACGTATTATGTTGCAGACTTTTCAGACGAAGAGTAAGGTGCGCTAGGTCGTTGTTTTGCACTCAGTTATGACGTTGGAGTTGATGGACTCGCTTTATCTTCCAAGCCTTCCGCTGTTATCTTATTAGATGGCCTTCAACCACATTACTGTAATAAGTACTCTCTTATGAGATATTCAATGTAATAAGTGTGTGATTGCAACTCTGTTATAAATCCTTCAAGTACTGTGTGTGTCAGCATTACCGATCTAGGGATGGCACTTATGCACAGAGATTCGACTGTTTGAGGTTGGATCGCTAAAAGATGGTATCAGAGCACACGCTGATTGTAGGAAGCTACCACTAAGATAACCCATAGGTCACTCTTCTCTACTCATTTCTGACTCCTCTCCATTTTGCACTCTAGATGGTGGACCCAAGGAACAAGTTTGCTCAACCGGATGAAGACACACCGTTTGGACAACATTTGAAGGAAGTCACTCGGTACCTGAACATCGGAATACCAAGCTTCACCGGGACCTACACCGCCACTTTACCAGAAGAGGAGCGTTGGATGATTCGAGTTCATATTCCAGGAAGGACATTCACGCCAGTTACTGAGCCCATAGAGTTTTCCTTTGATGCACCAACCTGGAGTCTAGGAAAGAGCATGGCAGCCCACATCGCCATGGGACGCATCGGTGAAGTCTACAACAAGGATCTTAAGGACACAATCTACCAGATATGTGGGCACCGAGATGAGCAATGGGAGATGATCAGCACCAGGAGGGACAGATCCATTGCACCCTTCACCCAGGAGTTAAACCAGCACATTCGTCGCCAGGAGAACCAAATGTGCGCAAGCATGATGGATCTGAAGAAGTTGATGACTAGGAACATGGAGCTTGAAGAGGAACTCAAGTCTACACGCGACGTATATGAGGAGGAAATCGCAATACTAGTAGAAAAGAATGATGACCTGACGAGGAAGCTAGGAGTATTCATGGGAGACCCCGAGCCAGGAGGAGATGACGACCATCCCAAGGACTACATCATCATCGACGACACCGACTCTGACCCCGACAGTAGTGATGATGATTACGAAGACGAAGCTGGAGCGGATATCATGGAGTCTTCCACCGACCAAAATTTCTAGTCGACAACCATATTATCAGTAGTATTCCCCCTTGTATATAGTAGTAGTCCGAGTATTTTGTAACGGTAGCTAGATCGATTGTATGCCCTTGTTTGAATTATGTGGTGTGATATGAATGTGTTTGTCTCATGTGCATATGGGTAGTGTTTTTCTCCTTAGACCTCATTCTATTGTAATCTCTCCCCTCTAAACCCATCAGATGCCTCCGAGACGTGACCCCGGATTTGTCTTCCCACCGGAGCTCAGTGAGTTGATCCAATAGCAGAATGCCTTGATGCAACTACTAGTCCAGAACCAAGGCAACAACAACAACAATAACAACAACCCATCGCCACCACCTCCAATGGACAACTTAGCCCGTTTTCTGAGGTTGAATCCGCCGGTGTTTTCCAGTAGCCCCGAGCCCATTGTTGCTGATGATTGGCTACGCGGGATTGGAAGGGAGTTGACCACCGCAGGTTGCACAGATGCGGAGAAGGTGCGCTTTGCCGCACACCAACTGGATGGACCCGCAGCCTCATGGTGGGAGAATTACACAGCCACTTTTCCCATAGCTAATGTCACATGGGATCAGTTTCAGCAAGCATTCCGCATAGCCCATGTCTCAACTGGAGCTATGAATATGAAGAAGCGTGAGTTCCGCAACTTAAGCCAGGGAAACCGTACTATGGGGCAGTACGTGGATGAGTTTAGCAAGTTAGCCGGTTATGCCCCAGATGATGTGGCCACAAATGCCGTGAAGCAGGAGAAGTTTATGGAAGGACTGAATGATGAGATGAGTATGTAGTTGATGGTGGCAACATTCACTAACTATCAGGAGTTGGTAGACCGGGCCCTCATGATTGAAAGCAAACAACAGCAGATAGAGAGCCACAAACGGAAGTGTGGACAGGGGAAGTACAATTCTGGAGCTCAGCAGAAGCCTCGCTTTACCCATAACTCCGGAGGTTACACCCATAACCATGGAGGACATACTCACAATGGAAGAAGTACCCATAACCACAGTGGGCCTAAGAATGGAAACGGGAATAGAGCAAGCAGTAGCCAGAACCGCCCCAACCCAGCAGCGCGCACCAAGAAGGACCTGAGCCATGTTACCTGTTATAAGTGCAGGAAGACAGGGCACTACGCCAACGACTGTTCTGAGTTGAAGAATGGCAACGGAAATGGAAGCTCTGGGAAGAAGCCCAACCCTTTCAATAGGGGATAGGTGAACCACGTTAACGTGGAGGAGGTTGAAGAGCAGCCAGATGCAGTTATAGGTAAGTTTTTGGTGAAGTCATTTACTGCAATTGTTCTTTTTGATACAGGTGCATCGCATTCATACATTTCAAAGGGGATTTGTGGACAAGTTTAAGTTACCAACCTTAGCTCTTAGGTCACCCATGTTAGTAATCTCACCAGGAGCAGAGTATATGGCCAGCCGATGGTGTGATCGGTTACCCTTGACCATTGGTAGCCATGTTTTCCCCTCAGACCTAATAATTTTGGAGTCACAAGGATTGGATATAATATTAGGCATGGATTGGTTATCGAAGTATGGAGGAAACATTGACTGTGCTAGTAAGTAAATTCTGCTCACCACCCCAGAGGGAAAAAGGATCAAGTATGTATCTAGACATTCATGAAGGAGGACCCAAGTAAATTCTCTTTCGGGGGTTGTTCAGGAAGAAGTGCCTATTGTGAAGGATTACCGGATGTATTTCCAGAGGAACTACCAGGCATGCCACCAGATCGGGACATAGAATTTTTGATAGAGCTATTGCCAGGCACCGGACCAATATCAAAGAGACCGTATCGGATGCCCGCAAATGATCTGGAGGAAATTAAGAACCAGATTAAGGAGCTACTGGAGAAAGGTTATATTCGATGAAGTTCATCCCCGTGGGGAGACCCAGTGCTTTTGGTTGAGAAGAAGGACGGATCTTTGAGAATGGTTGTTGATTATCGTGCGTTAAATGAAGTAACGATCAAGAACAAGTACCCACTACCGATGATCAATGATTTGTTTGACCAGCTGCAAGGAGCTGAAGTATTTTCCAAGATCGATCTGCAATCAAGATACCACCAGTTGAAGATCCGGGAAAAGATATACCTAACACAGCTTTCACCACAAGGTATGGGCTATATTAGTACATGGTCATGTCATTTGGATTGACCATCGCCCCTGCTTACTTCATGAGTATGATGAATAAGGTGTTCATGGAGTTTTTGGATAAGTTTGTAGTGGTGTTCGTTGATGATATTTTGGTGTACTTGAAGAATGATGAGGAACACAAGGAACACTTGCGCTTAGTTCTCGAGAAGCTCAGGGAACATCAATTGTATGCCAAGTTCAGCAAACGTGAGTTTTGGTTGAAGGAAGTAGGATTTCTTGGACATGTTATATCAGGAGAAAGTATAGTAGTAGACCCCACCAAGGTTCAGTCTGTAACTGAGTGGTTGGCACCCACCTCAGTTGGGGAGATCCACAGTTTTCTAGGACTTGCGGGATATTATCGGAGATTCATTGAGAATTTTTCCAAGATTGCGAAGCCTATGGAGTTGTTGAAGAAGGACACCAAGTTTAAATGGACGGATGAATGTGAGTCCAGTTTTCAGGAGTTGAAGAAATGTTTGGTTACAGCCCCAGTGCCGATTCTTCGGGATATACGCAAGGATTTCCAAGTGTATTGCGACGCTTCTTGCTTGGGACTTGGAGGATTACTTATGCAGGACGAAAGAGTTGTTTCATATGCCTCACGACAACTTCGACCGCATGAATTGAATTATGCCACGCATGATTTGGAGTTAGCAGCCATGGTGCATGCGCTCATGACTTGGAGACATTTTCTTATTGGAAACTGTTGTGATGTGTACACGGATCACAAGAGTTTGAAATACATTTTCACGCAGAAGGAGCTGAATCTCAGGCAAAGGAGATGGTTGGAGCTTATAAAAGATTATGATACGGAATTGCATTATCACCCAGGAAAGGCCAATGTCGTAGCAGACACTTTGAGCCAGAAGAGTTATGCCAATACCCTTGTAAGCGGAGGATTACCGCAGGAGCTAGTCAAGAATCTCAAGGAGCTTCGTTTGGAGATAGTTCCAAGACGTTTTGTGGCAACAATGGAGGTTCAGTCTACATTATTGGGAAAGATTCGAGAAGCTCAGAAGGATGATAAGGAAATCGCTGAGATAAAGGAGAAAATGAGGAAAGGAAAAGCCCAGGGTTTCCGTGAGGATGAGCACGAGACCTTATGGTTCGAGGATCGTATTTATGTATCCAATAATGTTGAGATCAGGAAGTTAGTAATTCAGGAAGCTCATGACTCTCCATACTCAATTCACCCCGGAAACACCAAGATGTATTTGGATTTGAAGGACCGTTTCTGGTGGACGGGTATGAAGAAGGATATTGCCGAGTATGTAGCAGTGTGTGATGTATGTCAGAGAGTGAGGGCAGAACATCAGAAACCAGCAGGATTACTGCAGCCTATGCCGATACCCGAATGGAAGTGGGATAAGCTTGGCATGGATTTCATCACTGGATTGCCCAGGACCCGATCGGGATACGATTCAATCTGGGTAGTAGTTGATCGTTTGACAAAGGTAGCTCACTTTATCCCGTGAAAACCACCTATACAAGAGCGAAGTTGTCCAAAATATATATGACGGGGATCGTATGTCTGCATGGAGTTCCGAGGACCATCGTATCAGATAGAGGGACACAATTTACCTCGAAGTTTTGGAATCAGCTACACCAAACTTTGGGTACCAGGCTAGAGTTCACTATAGCCTTTCATCCGCAGACAGATGGACAGACAGAGAGAGTCAATCAGATTCTGGAGGACATGTTGAGAGCTTGTGTGCTAGATTATGGATCTAGTTGGGATGATAATTTGCCTTATGTCGAGTTCTCATACAACAACATTTATCAGGCTAGTTTGAAGATGGCTCCTTTCGAAGCTTTGTATGGAAGAAGATGCCGGACACCGTTAATGTGGGATGAAGTTGGAGACCGCCAGTTGTTTGGACCGGATTTGATCAAAGAGTACGAAGAGAAGGTTAAGTTGATTCGAGACAGGCTGAAGGTAGCTTAGTCCAGGCAGAAGAGTTATGCAGATACTGAACGCAAGGAGATAGTCTATGAGATTGGAGACCGAGCATATCTTCGTGTGTCACCTCTGTGAGGAGTTAAACGTTTTGGAGTTAAGGGAACATTAGCCCCGAGATTTGTAGGACTGTACCGAGTTTTGGAACGTATGGGAGAGGTTGCCTACAAGTTGGAATTACCCGAAGGATTGTCAGGAGTTCATGATGTGTTTCACGTTTCCAAGTTGAAGAAGTGTCATGCTGAGATGGTCGATATTCCACTAAGAGATACAGTGCCCTGGAAGCAATTCAGTTGGATAGTGATCCGACCTATGAGGAGAAACCTGTCAAGATTCTCGAGTTTGCCAGCCGGGTTACACGCAGCAAGGTTATCAAGTTTTGCAAAGTTCAGTGGAGCCACCATACCAAGGATGAAGCCACCTGGGAACAAGAGGAAGATCTACGGAAAGACCACCCACACCTATTTTCTAGCCAACCCGAATCTCGAGGGCGAGATTCATCTTAAGGGGGGTAGGTTTGTAACATCCCAATTTTTTATTTGGATGTTATACCTAGGTTATCATATGCATATCATATTTTATTTGCATTTTGGTTTGATCCTAGAAATCTTAAGGAACTCAAGGACCCAAGGAGAGAGTTGGTGATTTCGTTTATTTTCATATTTGAATTTTCTCCAATTTGAAAAGAGGATCATTTTGGTTTTAATATTTTTCTCCCCGAAATATTTCCAATATTAAAAATAAAAGAGAGGGGATAAATGGACTTCTCCAAAATAAAAGAAATATTGGAGGAAAAATGTTAAAATCAAATAAGTATTTTATTTGGATTTTATTCAAGGTTTTATTTGAATTAGAAAAAAATATGCATTTTTTTAAATTGCATTTTAGGCCAGAAAATTGTTCACTTTGTTCTAAATATTTTATTTAGACGGTGAAAATTGTTTTTGGCATTTTTAGATTTTTTTTATATTTACTTAGGATTTTCTTCGGCGGAATTTATTTTATTAAAAAAACGCGAACCGACCTAGGAGCCGGTTCAGGCAGGGACTCCCAGGCGCCCCGCCGCCGCGAGCCTTTATAAGGCGAGGCCTGAGGCCGCCAGCCCCAAGCCGCCGCCAGCCCAAGCCGCTCCCGCGAAACTGTAGCCGCCGTCGCACCTTGAGCTCCGCACCGCGCCGTCGCCGGAACCCGAGCCCGCCGCCGCCGACCGGTTTTTTCTGGGTTTTCGTCAGTTTTTTTGTAAACCCTAGATCTACTCCGGGTTTTTATAGATCGGTTTTTCTCGGTTTTTCTTCGATTAGATCTATTCTGCGAACGTTCGTTCCTTTAGTTCTTATAACGAACGAATTCCTTCGTTTGTCTTTGTTAGCGTACGTTCGTCCGATAGATTTTTCTTTTTTCTGTTTTTATTCGCCAGGGACCTATCCGCGATTATTTTTATCGCAGATTAGCCCGTGATCTTCAAACCCTCGCAACTTTTTAACCGTTCGTCCAAATCCAGTGAAACCAACGCCAAAATCTTCGTCTCAAACCCCTCTTTCCAGCTAACCAACTTGAACATGATTTTTATAATTTAACATTTGGTTGCAAGAATATTTGAATTCGAACTTCTTTTGATCGTAGTTTGAGTTTCGTAGCTCCGATTTGAGTGTTTCTTTTTGCTAATCGAAGCTCTTCAGTTGAACTTTCAATTTGTACTTTCTCATCTGAGTTTTACCCTTGCATCTATTTCTTGAGTGCTTATGTATGCTATTGTTTGTTTGCGATAGAGTTTCCGGAGTGCGAAGCATGCTACTACAAGTCTCTAGGGTTTGCAGATCGTCAGCAAGGCAAGTAACACTTTGATCATACCCCTTTATTACCCAGTTTTTTGCATTAGTTTCAACCCTCAAACATTGCATGAGTAGGATTGATAACATGTGCGTATTGGGAAGTAGATGATAAGGTAGAACCTATTGTCCTTTATATCAAACCTAGGGAGTTACTTCTATGTTATGCTTATACTGCTATGCTATGCTCGTAGACGTGGTTTGGTTTGAGTGATCCATGACAGTTGTGAGTGTTATTATGAACTAAGGGTTTATTTAAGGTGGCTAATTTAACACACATCTGGGTGGATTTTTTGTGGGCACCTAGGGCAATCCAGTGCTATCCAAGGAGATCCCGGGGAATCCGTGTGATCATCCTATGGTCCGCCACCCAGGCTCAAAGGGATCATATTGTATTTCATGCTGGAAACTTCCGTGTGCAGCCACAAGCCATTATGGGCTCTGGCATAGTTGAGTAGGTTTTGTGACTTCTTTCAGTGGTAGACTAGCAGATGTAGGGGATGTAGGTGGTACGGTCTACCCGTCGTAAAGAGTTAATGCTTCTGAAAGACTATGTCTCGGTCATCCGTTTCTCAAACATCATGTAGTGCGAGAAATTCAACGGAGGAGATCGAGTCTTGTGGGGAAAAGTGCGCAAACCTCTGCAGAGTGTACAAACTAATCATGATTAGCGGTGTCCCCGGTTATGGACATCTTGAGTATCTGGTGCTTGAAATACTATGTTGATCTCATCACTATATTTAATTAACTTGTTGGGTTAATGATTACTTTAATTGGGATTGAGATGGGGTTTGCCATTCTCAATGTCTATCTACTACCATGATAGTTAAATAAAATATATTCCTTTGTTGTAGGAAAAAAAATTGGTTTTTCGCAAAAACATAATAACCATAGAGCCTCCACTAGCCAAATATGCATATAGTTGTAGCTGTTACGTGTTCATTGCTCTACACTGTTATTTTGCCAGCATATTCCATGTGCTGACCCGTTTCCGGGCTGCAACGTATTATGTTACAGACTTTTCAGACGAAGAGTAAGTTGCGCTATGTCGTTGTTTTGCACTCAGCTATGCCGTTGGAGTTGATGGACTCGCTTTATCTTCCAAGCCTTCTGCTGTTATCTTATTAGATAGCCTTCAGCCACATTATTGTAATAAGAACTCTCTTATGAGATATTCGATGTAATAAGTGTGTTATTGCATCTCTGTTATAAATCCTTCAAGAACTGTGTGTGTCAGCATTGCCGATCCAGGGATGGCACTTATGCACAGAGATTCGACCGTTTGAGGTTGGATCGCTACATGCTCAGAATATGATCCTTACAGTGATTCTGAGCTAGAGGGAGACCTAAGTCAATGTAGCTCCCTGGTGGAGGAGTTAGAGGCAGATGCCCTATCTTATTCACCCATCAAGGTGCTTGCTCTAACTTTCCAAGGTTATATTGGTCGCACATATCTTGCAACTGATGCTTTGCATTGTTTCTACTTTGTTGCACTGCCATTAGCTTAGTTTACACATTGTGTATGTGAATATGCCCTGCCTATCATTTTTAGTACATATTCCATATGTCATCATACCATATTTATCCATTCAAATGTTGTTCTTGTGTATCAGACGTTCAAAAGGAAGAGGGCGATTGCTGATCGCGGAGGAGCACGAGCAAAGTATTTGGAAAAGGTAGGGACACCTGATAAATCAAATAGCCCATTAGGTGTAGTTGCAATATCACCTGACCCACAAAACACCCCAACTCTAGCCCTACTACACTGGTCATTTCTAATGCCCCAACTCGGTAGACCCCAACTGCAGAAACAGTATGATGATGCCAGTTGACATACCACCAGCTCTACGATGCAAAACCCCCATTCCAGCAAAGAGTACACCAAGTCCAGTTGCCAAATCCCTTTTCAAACCAGAGAGAGCCCGAAATGCAGCAAATAGGACCCATGTTCCATTTCTTCCCAGTTTAGAAGATGAAGCTTATATTGTTGTCAGGAACTTTGTGCGCATTTTTCCTTCATGGAAAGATTATACCGCAGACACAGAACAATTTCCAGTCTTCCTCCGCAACTTACGCGTAAGTAATGTACTAATGTTATTCATGGTAATTACTGCATATGTTTCTGCTGACAAAAGACACAAGATTTCATTCTTTTAAATAGGCGAGGACCAAAATGGATTGTCAAGACGAGCAAGGGTTGGTTGCACTTTTCAAGCACTCGTTGATGAAGTATCATTCCTACCTGAGGCAAGCGCACTTCGATGGCAAGCCTCTAAACGAAATTTCTCTAAAGTTTCCGGTGCTAGATTTATCAGACAGTGACTGGAATAATCTTGTTACACATTGGTCTCGTCTGCAGCGTAAGGTACTGTCTATGATATCATATCACAATTTGAACTACATTTCTGCATTTAACTTAACGTCTCACTTGTACGAATACTGTTAGCAGAAGAACATTCATTCTCAAGAGACCACAGAATCTCACAACTATACTGCACACTGCATTGCTCTTGTGAGTACCTCTTGCCCTGTATGACCATACTTACTTCCATAGTTGTTTGATTATGTAGCATCACTGCACATGTTAGCCTCGTTATCGTCCATTTGGTGGACAATATAAGATCCGTATAGACACTTACTTAAATTTAGAATCAACCAATGCTTTTGAAAAGGTTTAGCTCTGCAGTCCTCTTGTAAGGACTGAACGTCGTCTATCACTGTACTTACATTAACAGCTACTCCCTCCGTCCCATAATATAAGAACGTTTTGTATAGTACACCAGTATTCAAAACACTCGTGTATTATGGGAAGAGGGATTGGTTCATTGTGTAGCATTCTGCATCTTATCTCCCCTGCCCACCATTTACTAAAAAAATATCAGATGTATATTTAATCTTACCAAAAAGTTGAATACACAGATAATGCCAGTGCAGAAGTGTAGCCCATTGCTCTTGTTAGTACATTTTGTCCTGTAACGCTTGTACTTCCAGGGATTGGTAGTTGATTATGTAGCATCAATCTGCATCTTATATTCATTATCCTCTATCCCTTCCAGTATTATCATATCTATAATTACTCTCTACAAAATGTAGAGTATAGGCAATGCTTATGAAGAAGATTATGTGCTGAAATTCTTGAGTTATCCTTCCCTTGACATGGAGAAGGGCATTATAAAGCCGGTGTTAACTGTTAATGTAAGTCAGTCCTTCTAAAGCCTTTATCCTAAACTACTGTTTAATTTGCTCATACTCCATATCGTTTACTGCTGTTTAGTTTGCTGTTTCTATCAAAATGCATGTTCGCAACAACCGTAAGTTCCAAGTTTTACTTGTAAAACCAAATTCCTTATTCATACCATGCACATTACTCAATACTCCCTATATGTATGCTTGTTTTTGTGGATGTATAATCCAGTGTGTGGTGAAGCAGCCCACGTTTGCACCTTGTCATCTCCTATTTTGTCTTACTGATGTGGCTGATGATATGAACAACATGCCATGCACATTAACCAAAATAGATACAATGATTGTCTTTGCCCTTCATCTATGCTTGTTATGTTGACATGGTAATCCAGTAGTGTGGTGAAGCTCCCCGCATTATGAACAATGCCAAATTATGCTATTGATATTTTGAGCTTACTCTTTATTTTCTAATTTGAAATTGGATGGAATTGACAGCACAGTTATCATCTTTGTTTATACAGGTGTAAAACATGTCATCTCTGTACTTGTTTCAGGGTGATATGCCCAATGGCATACACAAGTCTGCTGAAGGCTGTGACACAAACCCAACATATATTGCAGCAAAGAAGGCAAAACATCTTGAAGATAGCGAGACAACCCCAAAGTCTTGTCTCGATGCAGTGTTCAAGTTACTTGAGACTAGCAGTCAGACAAGCTCATAGAATTCACTGTCTGAATCAGTTCGACTTCTTCAGTCCCAAGTTCTAGCAGAAAGGCATTTTGCAACTCAACTTTGACTTGAAGTCCTATCTCTAAGAAAGATTGCGGAGAACACCAATGAGAACCTCATTGCTAAACAACTACACCTGGAAGCTATGACTGACATGCTAGGCCGGTCTCACAGCCTTGCTCAACAGCTTGCGCAGCAGTTCCCGCGCAAGGCTAACCTTTCTTGAACTGTCTTGGAAGTGGTCTCGGTTTAGTATTATTTTGTTATGCTGCAATGGTGCCCAGTTTTTGTAATCTGCTTCTTCATTGCGCTTTATGATCACTGGTGGTGAAATTTGATGCCCAGTGGATGTAATATACCATAAATCCTTTATTGTATAGTGTAGGTTTATTCTAAGTTACTATGCCGTAATTTCTTTATTGTATAGAGTAGGTTTGTTCTTAATTCCTACTAGTTACTGCCATCATTCGTTATCTGAAAAAAATCTGATTTAGTCGACCGGGCCGAAACATTCGCCTCTAATGGTCCTAGTTTTTAGCGGGCTACAATTGGTCCGGCCTGCATCTTTCTTGGGCCCGAATGGCCATTGGGGCCTTCACACTTCGCGCCAGGCCCGCAACTTACTCCGGCCTATATTCGGCCCAAATTTTAGTTGGGCCTTTTGTGGACCTAGCGCTTAGTTTGGCCCATGTAGCGTTGGGCCATTAACAGGCTGAATATTCTGGTGGCCTGTTAGGGCCCAGAAGAAACCATGGGCCTTTAGCAGGCCAAAATTCATGTTGGGCCTCAATTTTCACTAGTCGTCGATGGGCCTTCAGCAGGTTGAAAGGTAGACCTGGCCTTTTTTGGCCCAGTTATATAACGGGCCATTACCAGGCCAAAACATATTTCGGGCCTGAGTTGGCCCACTGATATCATGGGCCTTTAAGAGGCCAAAAGCTTAGTACAGGCATCAACAGGCCGAATTATACGACAGGCCTTTAACAGGCCCAAAGTCACGTTGGGCTAAACTGTTGCCACCTTTATCACGGGCCGTTAGTGGGCCGGATGTAGCGTCAGACCATATATGGCCCATGGGCAGCACGGGCCATTCCCAGGCCGAAAGACACACCGAGCTGAAATGGGCCCATGTCTACATCGGGCCTCTAACATGCCGAAAGTCACCGGGCCGTAATTGGGCCCAAATATTCGGCGAACAATTAACGGGCCAGATATGGCTTCGGGTCGTAAATGGGCCTTATTAAACATGCCGTTATTGGGTTGGCCTACTAGTACCTGAGTAAGTACTACGGGCCTTTGACTGGGCCGGCCTTTTTAACCTATATGGGCCTTTGTTGGGCCGTGCCACGAGTCGACGTATCATAGGCGCCTCCTGTCCAATGAATGGATGACATCTGTCCCAACGGTGAGCCAACACGTGTTTCCTCTAGCCAATGACAATTTTACACGTGGAAAATCCTCATTGGTCTAGGCTGTTAACGGGTTATCGGATCCAAAACCGGACCCGATAGTGTAACGGCGACCCGTTATGGTGGACGCCACGTGTCGGTCACCCTTGACGAAAGCACTTCTATGACGCGTGATTTATCGTCATGGAAGTGGAAACTTCCGTGATGATAATTTTGGTAATGTCATGGAACACTTCTACGACAGCACAGGTATGACTATCTTGATTCTGTCATAAAATCGTCATGGATGTACATGCATGACAGAAAACGTGACCTACTGTGACAAACACGTATCATCACGGAAGTGTCTTTTTTGTAGTGAATGCATACAAATGACAGTGGTGCTCTCTAAATGGTGCTTTTTATAAGAGGAGGATGTCTTAGCAATAAAAGTAAATAGATAGGCCCTTCGCAGATGGAAGCAGGGATTTGCAGAGGTGCCAGAGCTCGAGTTTTTGAAATAGAGATAAATAATATTTTGAGCGGCATGCTTTCATTGTCAACATAACAACTAAGAGATCTCGGTATCTTCCATGCTACATACATTATAGGCGGTTCCCAAACAGAATGGTAAAGTTTATACTCCCCCACCACCAACAAGCACACTCCACGGCTGGTCCGAAACAACGGGTACCGTCCTACTAACAACAATCCTGGGGGAGTTTTCTTTGTAGTTATTTTGATCTGATTCGGGCATGGGACTGGGCATCCCGGTTACCGGCCATTTTCTCATGAATGATGAGCGGAGTCCACTCATCGTGAGAATAACCCAGCTAGCATGGAAGATATTGACAGCCCTAGTTGGTACATGAGCGATTCAAGCATACAAAACAGATTATCATTTGAAGGTTTAGAGTTTGGCACTTGCAAATTTACTTGGACGGTAGGTAAATACCGCATATAGGATGGTATAGTGGACTCATATGGAACAACTTTGGGGTTTATGGAAGTGGATGCACAAGCAGTATTCCCGCTTAGTACAAGTCAAGGCTAGAAAAATACTAGGAAGTGACCAACTAGAGAGCGACAACAGTCATAAACATGCATTGAGATTGACAAACATTGAATGCAAGCTTTAGTAGGATATAAATCACCATGAATATAAATATCGTGGAGGCTATGTTGATTTTGTCTCAACTACATGCATGAACATGTGCCAAGTCAAGCCACTCAAATTATTCAAAGGAGGATATCATCCTATCATACTACATCACAACCATTTTAATTTCCATGTTGGCACGCAAGGTAAACCATTATAAACTACTACCTAATTAAGCATGGCATGAGTAACTATAATATCTAATTGTCATTGCAAACATGTTTCATTCATAATAGGCTGAATCTGGAACGGTCAACTAATCATATTTACAAAAACAAGATAGGTCGAGTTCATACCAGCTTTTCCTCATCCCAATCATTTCATCATATATCGTCATTATTGCCTTTCACTTGCACGACCGAATGGTGTGGATAATAATAATAGTGCACGTGCATTGGACTAAGCTGAAATCTGCAAACATGTATTCAAAAGAGAAGACAAGGTAATATGGGCTCTTTGTTAGATCAAAAATAATGCATATGAGAGCCACTCAACATTTTCATCATGGTCTTCTCCTCTTGACACCAAAGAAAAGAAAAGAAATTTAAAGAAACACGCTGAAATGTTTTTGGAGTTTTTTTTCTTTCGAAGAAGGTAAAACAAGAACGAGAAAAACTATTTACACGGGAAAGCTCCCAACAAGCAAAAGAAGAACGAGAAATCTTTTTGGGTTTTCTTTTAATACTACTACTAAACATGCATGGAAAGTAAACTAACCGAAACTAATTTTTTGATTTTTCTTAAGGTTTATCAAACAGACAAGAAGAAAACGGGAAAAAGAAATAAACTAGCATGGATAATACAATGAAAAAGTATGAACACCAACAACTGGAATGAGTATGTGAACATGAATGTAATGTCGGTGAGAAATACGTACTCCCCCAAGCTTTGGCTTTTGGCTTAAGTTGGTCTAAGGCCACCACTGGCCCGGATGATATCCGAAATCATAGTTGGGGTCGTGTTGTGATGCAGCAGCTACTGCTTGGCGAGCTGCTTCCTGGAGGCGAGCAGCCTCCGCCGTTCTCTCATACTCGTTTGCCTCCTCTCTCGTTATAAAATATCTCCCATTTACCTGAATTTAAATAAGGCAGGAGCAGGAAGGGTAACATAGACGACATGCCGTCTATTAAATATTAGACGATACTGGAGGAACTGTTCAGTCCTCTCAAGAAACTGGTAGCGTACCATAGCCTCATAATCTAGAAAAGCAGGTGGCAACTCAATATCATACCCCCTTATGGGTACACCTAAATAATTAGCTAAACGAGTTGCATAAATCCCACCAAATAAATCTCCATCTTTAGCATTATGGTGCAACCTCCTAGCAATAATATCCCCTAAATTATATCGCTTATCACCCAACACTGCACACTTGAGGACACTAAGATCCGATGCACAAAGGTGGCTATGATCATGTTTACCATTAATGCATCTACCTGTGAAGAGACACCACTGCAGGATGCTGCTAACGTGACACTACGATCAGAGACCCTTCGACGAAACTGTGTGCGATGCCATAATCGCAAATGGTGGTGTAAAAAACCTGTCAAAAAAGGTGCAAAACATTTGCGATGGAGGACGCATCAAACACGGTTCAGATTTTAGTTGCGTGTGCGATGTAGGGCATACGCTTCAACTCAATTAATTGTTTGCGATGAGGAGGAACAAAAGAAACGGGCAGCCAGATGAAGGTGTGTGCGATATACAACATATGATTCACTCGGATGAACTGTTTGTGATTAGGCAACACAAAAGAAATGGTCAGCCAGATCAAGGTGTGTGCGATATACAGCAGCCGGTTCACTCGGATGAACTGTTTGCGTTGAGACATGAGAACAGAAACGGTTCAACTTAACAAGATGTGTGTGGTACGCGGCAAACAGTTCTGTAATCAGAAACGTGTGCGAAGACCGATAACAACACAGACGATTACTGCTAACAAGCCATGTGTGTTGTGAGCAAACGATTGTTGGTATACAATTGTGAGTGATTGATGAAAACATCACTAACGGGTTCCATTGTTTAGTCCATGTGCGATGTGATTTTCTTTGTCCGCACAACATCTACGCTATGTCTACAGAGCATCAACATATATACTTAAAAAGGCAGCATTGCATAGCCAAATTAAGCATAAATTACACAAGTGACTACACACATAGCATTTCCACACACCAAAGTAAGCAATTACATGCATACTAAAGTAGGAGAAACGAGGATCTAATCATCTACTTATTGTTGCGACGACGCTTGCCATTGCTCTGCTTCCGGCTGGATCCCTGGCCGTTTTGGGGAAGGGGGCACTACCTCATGTCAAGGATCCGCTTGTACATGTCGTAGCTC
This sequence comes from Aegilops tauschii subsp. strangulata, assembly GCF_002575655.3. Taxonomy (NCBI): domain Eukaryota; kingdom Viridiplantae; phylum Streptophyta; class Magnoliopsida; order Poales; family Poaceae; genus Aegilops; species Aegilops tauschii. The sequence continues at coordinate 89,366,713 of NC_053039.3, read as the reverse complement.
GTGTACGCCTCCTTGGCCGCGTACACGACGTGAGTTTGTCGAGTTTCTCCATCCAGGCCGAGTGCCAGGCACGCTTGTCCTTGTTGCACGAATCCTTCATGTCTCTGTAATAGGGGTCGATGATGGCCTCGGCGAGGTGAACCAGTGAGTCCTTCTCATGCTCCTTGCTGCCGTAGATCTTATATTGGCCCTGGATGTCGACAAGATTCTGGCAGGCGATGCCTGAATTCTTGAGCGCCTTTACATCATTGGTGATGTCCACCGTAGCGAACATGTAGTGGGGGTTGTTGACAAACCTAGCAAAATGCTCGCAATGCCTTGTGGCTAGGCAGTAGTGGTAGACGAGGACATGGTGGCACACGCACATCTGGGTGACGGCGACCTTGGGACGAGACCCGACACGAGCGCGGGTGTACTCGAGGTCAAACCCGACCACCTTGTACTTCTCCTCGGCAAGCAACAGCTCCATGATGTGGATGGAGTGCTCCACCCAGACCGGGTCGTTGGTGTACACCACCAAGAGGTGCATGAACCTTCTGTGGGTGTCCACCACAGCACGCATGGTGAACTACTGCTCATCTTCGGGAGCCGCTCGGAGCGCCATTGGAGCCGCACAGGATACCCTCTAAGAATTTCTCATGGTGGGTGTGCTTCTTGCAATGGTTGGGCATGATCGAAAGGTTGGCCGGTGTAATAAATGGGGGCCGGTCGGCCTGTAATCGTCACATCTTGTCACGACGTTCATAGCAGAGGATTCTAGTGCATGCTTGACAACACCGCACTACACACGTGGGCTCGAAGAGGCGCCAAATGTATCATCGGTGAGCCTGTTCCCGCGCTATCGCGCAGTTTACCACGCAAGTTTCCCGGCCGGCTAGTTTGGCCACACGTCGGCTAGAAGAGGGACAAATCGTGGGCGTTTATTGGAAAAAAGCTTTGTAAAAACGAAGTGTATGGAATGACTTCGGTGATAAGTTTACCCGTGGGTGATAAGGTCAAAGTTACACAAACGAGTGATGATGGACACTTGAGTGGGATAATTAATTATGCGCTCTACAAGGCACACGGTGGAAGAAACCAACTGTGTGCAATAATGTCAAAGATCGCAGTCGAGTTAGCTATACACATCGTGTGCTGTGAGATCGACAAGGTAAACAGATTCGAGAATGGTTAATAAAATCTAAGACCATTGCATATTAAGGTCAAAATAGTGCTACAAATATACGAGTCTCATACGATGCCATTTCAACGATTGTACCACAAAAGCTCAAAATATTATAAGGTTCAAATTCCAGAGTTATATGGCTCAAATTCGAAGATTACAAGGTTCAAACTGATATTAGAAATGAAATTCAGATCATCGGCTACAAACGCTCGCGTTGATCCGCTGAACATGGATATCAGAGAGGTTCAAACTAACATTCTGCTGCAGGCGCCGGCGCTGATCAACAAACCATTCATTTTTGCAAAATAAATGTAGGGAAAACCTCATTTCCTTCAGCACCCTTGCTGTGAGAGAAAAAGAACCTAGCGAATATAATCTCCGGTAAGGTCCCTCGGTAGGAGTTCAAGGTAATTTCTGAGAGATGCAGATCTAGGCATTCGACGTGATTGTTATATTGTATCACATTATCCACCACTGGGCCTAATCTTATCTGCAAAACAAGAAAACCTGTTAGTGCCTACATGCAGTTTTGAACATTAGTACAGGCCTATTTGGTTTGCAGGATTTGTAAAATGCACTAACATGCCATCTTTGATCTGACATGATTAACATGGGCATTTGATTACATTCTAGAAAAATGTAGCCATCTTCACAAGAGGTTGGAGTGGATGAAAAGTTCCCTAAGAAAACTAGTACAGATGAATCCAAAGGAGAAATGCTTATTGATTGTAACCATATGGATCATGCAACCAATATGGGGGTGGGGGTAGAACATGTATGTACTAAAATCCTCCAAAAGAATCCTTCAGAAATCGTAGTACATCGTCATTGTAAACTTGGAAAAAGGTGTCACAAATTGAACTCCCTTATGGTTAACATTTAACAGGAAAGGAACATCACCTCGATATATAGCTTCTCCAGGCATGGAAAGCATCTCAAGAAACTGACAACTTGCTCCAGGTTGGGGCCGATAGATTCTAGTGCCAAGACCTTCACTGTGCGCAGTTTCGGGGTCAAGCTTGTCGGAATCATTTTCTGAATGACAGACGAACAAACATCTTCAAAAATAATGTTAATTTGTAGATGTACAGGTGGAAGGCGGCTATTGTACCTGAACAGGTGTGGATCCAATAACAAGTTCGGAGTATTTGTCAGATGAGTAGCCCACCACTATCAATTTCGGTGCAGAAATGACATTTATTCTTGTTGGACCTTCTTGATCAACTACAAGTATTCTCTCAAGTGCAGGTGTGTCCTCAATGACCATACCGTGGTACACATCTTGTGATGTCTTCCTGCCGCACCAGCAACACACATAAATAGTCCGGAGAGTCATGGAGGTGATGTGGAAGGTACTCAACCCATTGATCGCCTGAAGACGAAGGTACTCGAGTGGAGTACAGCCATAGAGCGGGCGCTCCATGTCACCGTTTGAGAGGCAGACGACGACGAGCTCGAGGTGCTTCAGTCGTGGTAGAATAAGAGCGGGCGCGTCATTAACGGGGGGTGGCAGTTCCTGAACTTGGTGACGCGCAACATGGGCGTGTGGCGAAGTGCGGACGTTGGTAGCGACTGTAGATGCCCATCATCAATAGTGAGCTCCCGGAGCTGATCTAGGGTGGGGGATTGGAACCACTCGTCAAGCTTGGCTCGGTCCTTGCCGTTGGAACGGGACTTGCCCATTCTAAGGCCTCTGGTTGGGCCAAGGTGACTGCCGAGGATCTTGGAGAACGCATCCAAGCTTTTGCGATAGCCATGGTAGAGCTCGTGGGTGTCGATGAGGTCGAGAGGGCTGGAGTTCCATAGGGGGCGCCACCGCCGGGAAAGGATGGTTGTCCGCGCCCCATATTTGATTGGGAGGAGGGAGATGATGACTGTCAACATATCATCGGGGAGGCTGCTGATGAAGTCTAGGCCTGCTGGAGTCGCTTGCGGTTCTAGCTCGCCCCACCTCTGCTTGTTGGCAGCCCCGTTCTCCACCTCCGGAGTCTCCTTGTCAACGGCGCTTTCTGATAGAAATGGGAGTACATGGAATATTTAGTTAAAATAGGGTAATAGAAAAGTGTATTGGTAACTAGAAGTTATTAGGTAGCAATATAGTAAGAAAAGGGAATAACAATTGGTTGCTTAAATACTACACAATTCATTTGACACTGCTGGGTAAGTCAACATGCAGATAGTTGAAAAGAAAACTTATTTAGAACAAAGTCTGGATGGATGATTTTGTCGGGGAAGTTTAGCATATATCTATGACCAGGCCCTTTTACGTGCAGTGCAATTTTAGTGCCAGCTTTTAGTACATAAAACTTAGAAATTTCTTTCCAAAAGCCAGTGCCAAAATAGGAGTCACCATGTTCATCAAATCTTACAGTAGCAATGATTATAAATCCATGGTTTGTGTGCAGTATGACATCCGTGCAGTTTGATCTATGTAAAGGGAAAGATTGTGCACTACATAATATGTTGCATAGCAAGGGATGCGCTGCAGAAAATGGTAGGATTGTAAAAGAAAATATGGTAACATGCAAATATGGGCCCAAATTGAAAGAACTGTACAGCAGTTGAAATCGAAGGACAAAAATCTACAATTAAACAGATAGGGTAAACATGATGTCATGGAAATATGAGAGTAATCGAAAGAACAATACATCATTAATTTGCCTAATATAGAAAGAAGAGGGAAAATCCTTGATATGTCCATTTTGCATCATGTTTTCTTAATGTTATTTATGATGTTTTTATCCATAATAAAGTTTTTTGGAGTAATTCTAATGCCATTTCTCTCATAATATGCAACACTAATGCATGATGCTGCTAACGCAACACTACGAGCAGAGACGGTGGTGTATGAAAACCGTCAAAAAGGTGCAAAACATTTGCGATGGAGGATGCATCAAACACGGTTCAGATTTTAGTTGCATGTGCGATGAAGGGCATACAGTTGATCTGTACAAACTATTTGCGATGAGACAGGACAACAGAAACGGGCAGCCAAATCAAGGTGTGTGCGTTATACGGCATACAGTTCACTCCGATGATTGAGGTGAACACAAACGATTCGACATAACAAGATGTGTGTGATACCCGGTAAACAGGTCGGTAATCAGAATTGTGTGCGATCATTATAGACAGCCCATACGGTCTTTTTTTGTGAATTGTGTTCTCGTCAGGGCACACAGTTCAACAAACCAACCCGTGGGCGATAATGTAGAAGATCTCTGTCGAATACATATTACTAACCATCTGTGATGAGATTGACAGGATAAACAGAGATATATATAGTCTGCTTAATTTAGTCCTTCATCTTTTGTTCTTGTTGGATGGCCCCGCGACATCGTCTTGGCGAGGACGCTTCTTGCCGCTGACCGTTGGCTTTTCATCGCCGCCGCCATCGTCATCATCGTTGCTGTCATCGTCGTCCTCATCCTCGTTCGACCATTCCTCATCATCATCATCGTCGTCCTCTTCTTCGTCCTCCACGGCTCCTCGTCCGTCAGGTTATCCTCTGATGACTCCGGAGGCGGCGTCCCTTCCATGAACCGGATATAATCAAGGTCTGGGCTCGACGCCTGCTACCTCTTGAGCATGCGTTGGTTTCCCTTGAAGAGGAAAGGGTGATGCAGCAATGTAGTGTAAGTTTTTCCATCAGTTTTTGAGAACCAAGGTATCAATAGGAGATCTGATAGAGATAATAATATAAATATTTTTGGTATTTTTATTGTATAGTTTGGAAAATAAAGATTGCAAAATAAACAACGATGGAAATAGCAAGTAGATAGGAAAATAATATGATGGAAGATGGTCCCGGGGGCCATAGGTTTCACTAGTGGCTTCTCTTAAGATAGCAAATTCTACGGTGGGTGAACAAATTATTGTCGAGCAATTGATAGAAAAGCGCATAGTTATGAGAATATCTAGGCATGATCATGTATATAGGCATCACGTTCGCGACAAGTAGACCGAAACGATTATGCATCTACTACTATTACTCCACACATCGACCGCTATCCAGCATGCATCTAGAGTATTAAGTTCATAAGAACAGAGTAACGCATTAGGCAAGATGACATGATGTAGAGGGATAAACTCAAGCAATATCATATAAACCCCATCTTTTTATCCTCGATGGCAACAGTACAATACGTGCCTTGCTGCCCCTGCTGTCACTGGGAAAGGACATCGCAAGATTGAACCCAAAGCTAAGCACTTCTCCCATTGCAAGAATGATCAATCTAGTAGGCCAAACCAAACTGATAATACGAAGAGACTTGCAAAGATATTAAATCATGCATAAAAGAATTCACAGAAGAATCAAATATTGTTCATAGATAATCTTGATCATAAACCCACAATTCATCGGATCTCGACAAACACACCGCAAAAAGAATTACATCGAATAGATCTCCAAGAGAATCAAGGAGAACTTTGTATTGAGATCCAAAGAGAGAGAAGAAGCCATCTAGCTAATAACTATGGACCCGAAGGTCTACGGTAAACTACTCACACATCATCGGAGAGGCTATGATATTGATGTAGAATCCCTCGGTGATCGATTCCCCCTCCGGCGGAGCGCCGGAAAAGGCCCCAAGATGGGATCTCATGGGTATAGAAGGTTGCAGCGGTGGAAATAGGGTTTCGAGGTGCTCGTGGATGCTTTCAGGGTATATGGGTATATATAGGAGGAAGAAGTACGTCGGTGGAGCTGCGAGGGGCCCACGAGGGTGGGGGCGCGCCTACCCCCCTTGGGTGCGCCCTCCTGCCTCGTGGCCTCCTCGCTTCTTTCTTGACGTCCACTCCAAGTATCCCGGATCACGTTTGTTCCAAAAATAACTCTCCCGAAGGTTTCATTCCGTTTGGATTCCGTTTGATATTCCTTTTCTGCGAAACACTAAAATAGGCAAAAAAACAGCAATTTGCACTTGGCCTTTGGTTAGTAGGTTAGTCCCAAAAATAATATAACAAGGTATATTAAAGCCCATTAAACATCCAAAACAGATAATATAATAGCATGGAACAATCAAAAATTATAGATACGTTGGAGACGTATCAACGCCGGACTCATGGAAGACGAGCGGGATGATTTCGATGTTGACCTATCATCGGGCGCCAGATTGCTGGCCGAACTGTCGTCCTCGCTATCGCTCGACATGGCTGCAGAGTGTGTGCCAGTGTGTAGCGCGGCCTGCCGGGGACGATGAAGATGGTGGACACTTAAGCGCGGGGGGTATGCAAAGAAGAGGAACTGCCAATTAAAGCATGGGTTTTTCTTGCGCGGGGGGGGGGGGGGGTGGGGAATTGAAGCCGGGGTTGACGTATTATCTAACCGCTGATATAATCAACCGCAATTATACCTAGTCGCTCCAAATTCCCGGGATTGCACAGGACTCCTATTGGCTATTTGGCTGGTTTCCTTTTTCAGGACAAAAACAAGGAACGAGTTTTGGGATTATGCACCGGTACCGGTACGAACGGAGTAGGACAGTTGGCAAGCAATACATTGATCTCTTCTTATTGATAAAGCCAGTAATAATCAAACTAGAAAGGAAAAGAAAAAAGACAAAGAAAAATATCTGCCCGAATCTTCGCGTAACATCAATGGCATAGGACCTAGATGTGCACTACTTAGAGCACATCTAGATGTGCTTTAGCAATACTGTCAGACAAAACCCCTAATCATCATTGCAAACAACGCATAGAACATGGCTAATGCGACAACCACAACTACACATGCTAGTTCCTTCTTATCTCTTGCTTTCATCTGTTGCCTGTGATTGATTCTTTCTTGCTTCATCGTACTGATTGTACATTCCAGATCAGCCAGTTTCTTCTTCAGCTTTACGTTATCTTCTGCGAGCTTGGTGATAACACTCCGAGCCCTGCCATGCCATTCTTCATCCAGCCTGTAAACAAAGCCACAAGCCCCATATCCCTGCCAAAGTTAAATAGTATTCTGGATGAGTGGTGGCATTAACTGAAGTAAAATGATGAACTTAATTAGCACTAACCTCTAAGGGGCAACTAAGAAACCGCCTGCCAATGTCGAATCCCTCCGTGCATACACGTCGAGCGGGAGTGTGCCCGTGCACACAACTCAGCTTTTGGTACTTCTCGGTGGCGCAAAACTCGGAGTCGAACTCGTGTTGCGGGAGTCTGGAGTCAAGCTCTAGATCCGGCGGCAGATCGCTTTCCTGGGGGGGTCATTCAGGACGGATTCAACAAGGAGCTGTACTTTGGACATGCTAAAAAAGATCGGGATAGATTGGAACTTGACAGGACGATTCGGATCCGTAGTACATCTGCCTTCTGATGACCTTAGGCAAGTGCTCGGCGGCGACCGCCGTCGTGGCGGCGATACGAGCAGGAGCAGCCGCACCAAAACCATCAGCACCACTCGTCCGCATTCCACCAATGTTAGCGCCACGCGGGGGAATTTGGAGGCTATGTAGGGATTTGGGGGAAATGGGGAAACTGTGGAGATAATCTAACGGTCGGGAACTACTAATGGCACTTTATATATGTTGTATATGGCACACCGTTTGTACATGTCGTTTGTGTTAGGTATTACAATGTCACACACGATTTCCGCACCAAACCGTGTGAGAAGACAATGTAGGTTAGACACAGTTGCCGTTACATAACCGTATGTGATGTACTACCCTGTCCATAAAATTGAGTTACGGTGAGATACCGTGTAAATGGCCGCTCCACGGATATCCGTAAAAAACCAGCCGCTCTGCATATAGAGATGGCGGAGGCGGCCTAGGCAGTGGCTACCAGAGAAGAGGTCAATCCTCGGTCAGTGGGCGGTGCGGCGTCATAGGAGGTCAATCCTTGGTTTGCAGCGGGAGATAGGAGGAGCTCAACCATCGAGGTCGGCGGCGGCGTGATTCGAGCACATCCATCGCAGTCGATGGCGGGATAGTGGAGGTCAAACTTCAGGCGGCAGCCGCACTAAGCTTTGCTCCTCGACCCTGCTGTCTCGGCGTGCCACCGCATCGCGCTTGTCTGTTTGGGTGGAGGTTGCCGCGTGGCTAATTAATTAAGGTATTATTTTCGTGAGGGGCTAAATTAAGGTATTCAATTCCTAAGTGTAGTGTTGTAACTAGTACTCTACGTGTAAATTGACTGGCCATTAATTTTTGTCATTGCACGTCTGGATAACAACATGGAGCGCCCTTAGTAATTATTAAAATAAAACCTTGTGATTTATGCACGCATCTTTGGGCAGTAGTTAATCCGTGTATTAATGTTTTTGTTTTGTTTTTAATTACCATTCGTGTGCTGCAGATGGAACGATCTTGATGGATGAAGAATCGGAAAACCACATATTTTATCAGTGGCATGACAGTGCTCATGAATTTGGCTGAAAGTACAAAGAGGAGAATTGGTGATGCGGATTACATCCTATGTCCATGTACTGATTGTGCCAATACAGAGTCACATGAAGTTGCAGATGTCCAGATGCACTTAGTCTCTAGGGGATTCATGGATGGATATACATGTTGGACCAGACACGGTGAAGAGGAGGTCATGGTTGAAGATACCCAGGGCAGCGAGATGCCAAACCCCGATCAGTGTCACATGGATGTTGAATCTAACATCGGGGCAGAGGCGTCAAGCTACCAATGGAACACCGGAAAGCTGAAACGCTCACTGGAAAACCAAGACGTCGATGCAGATGACGACGATCTTGATATGCTAGATTTTGTTGCTATGATTGCAGATTTCGAGGGCCCAGAAAAAGGATATGATTGGGTACAAGGATCTGCCAACCATTGATGCGGACTCCAAGAAAGAATTGTATCCAGGTTGCAAAAAGAAATATTCCAGGTTGAGTGCCACCCTGGCGCTTCTCAGATTTAAAGCAGCAAACGGTCTATCAAACAAGGGCTTCACAGAGATGTTAGGTCTTTTGAAAGAAATTCTTTCGGAAGATAATGTGCTCCCCAGAAGCACGAATGAAGCGAAGAAAATTGTTTGTCCATTGGAACTTGAAGTACAGAAGATACACGCTTGTGTGAATGATTGTATATTGTACTATGGTGAGTACAAAGATTTTCGTGCATGTCCCACATGCAAGCATGCACGATACAAGCGCAGGAGAGCAAAGGGCAAGTACAAATTGGACGATGAGATCAAGACAGGAATCCCATTCAAGGTTGTTTGGTACTTGCCTTTAATTCCAAGGTTGAGGCGTTTGTTTACAAACCCTAGAGAGGCAAAGAGGTTGCGGTGGCATCATGATGAGCGAATTGCAGATAGGTTTATGAGGCACCCGAAAGATGGGGCTCAGTGGGAATTAATCGACAAAAAGTTTGAAAAAATTGCCAAGGATCCTAGAAGTATAAGTCTCAGGGAGTGTGCTGATGGGATGAATCCTTTCGGCGGTATGAGCACCAACCACAGCACATGGCCGGTGCTTCTGTGCATATATAACCTAGCTCCTTGGTTGTGTATGAAGACAAAATACATTATGATGTCAATGATTATCCAAGGCCCGAAGCAACCTGGAAATGACATCGACATTTACTTTTAGCTACTGGTAGAAGAACTGCTGACAGTGTGGATAGATGCGCCTGCTGTAAAATGTTATGATGCTTACAGAAAGGAGATTTTCGATCTACATGCGATGCTGGTGCACACCATTCAAGATATGCCGACATTAGGCAACACATCGAGGCAGAAAACAAGGGGAGATGTAGGGTGTGTCACATGCATGGATAGAACAGCTAGCAGAAGACTTCCCAACTCGCGCAAAACAGTGTATTTGTGTCATCGTAGGTTCTTACGGAAAAATCACCCATACCGAAAGATGAAAGCTGAATTTGATGGTACGGCAGAGGCAGGTGCGGGCCCAAGACCCTATGAAGGGGAGGTGGTCCACAACATGGCTAAAACAATTAATGTTGTGCTTGGCAAGAACCACCCTTTGACAGTGAAACTGACACCAAAGGATCAAGTGTTTAAGAAGAAATTGGTGTTCTGGAAATTACCTTACTGGGAGATTCTACGTGTACGTCACTGCATCGATGTCATGCACGTAGAGAAGAACGTATGTGAAAGCATCCTTGGTACTATGCTCAAGATTAAAGGTAAAAGAAAGGACGGTGACGGTTCACAACTCGATATGCTTGCTGATCAATCACAATGCAAGAGTGAAGCAGAAGATGATGACAAATTCATCAAAGCTCGCCAGAGTTACAATTTCAGTACAAAAGAAGCAACACAGTTCTTCACCTATTTGTTGTCAGTTAAGACACCCTCTTCCTACTATGCAAACATCAGAAGTCTCGTGGATGTGAGCTCAGGTAAAATGAAGTTGGGACACATGAAGTCACATGATTGCCACGTAATGTTGACACAAATCCTCCCAGCGGCCATCAGCAATCTGATGGACAAAGATATAAGAAACACACTCATTGACCTCTGTGATTTGTTCAACCAACTATGGTAGAAAGTTGTAGATCCTGAAGAGTTGGATCATATGCCAGATGATATTGCAAGAATATTGTCCAACCTAGAGATGTTTTTCCCACCATCATTCTTTGATTTCATGGTCCATCTCACTGTGCACCTTGTCGACGAGATAAAGTATTGTGGTCCTGTGTTTCTTCTCAACATGTATCCCTTCGAGCGGTTCATGGGAATACTGAAGCGCTTTTGTCGGAACCGAAACCATCCAGAGGCAAGCATCCTACAAGGTTATACCGCGGAGGAGGTGGTTGAGTTTTGCACCGAATACATGAAACAAATACTTATAGGTTTGCCCCTCTCTTGCCACGAGGGAAGGCTGAAAGGTAAGCCGGTCCTTGCTAGCACGCAAATGGCTGCACCCGGAGAATTGGCAGAGAAAGCCCATTTGACGGTACTGCTTAACAACCCAGTTCTCATCGCTTACGCCGAAGAACACCTGGCGGAGATACGCCAAAGATTATTACAAATGGTGCCTTCATCAGTTGTGGAGATGAAGGAGCACACTAAGAACTACGCCGAATGGATCGATGAAGAATCGTTTGGCACAAGGATCCATCGATGACATTGCTACGTGGTTGGCACAAAAGCCATCACCTACGGTGCTGACGTACCAAGCATATGACATAAATGCATACATGTTCTACACTGAGGAACGTGATAAGAAGACCTTGTATCAGAACAACTCTGTTCGAATAGAATGCATGACTGCAAGTGAAGCTGATAAAAGGGTACATTATGGAACCATCAAAGAGATTTGGGAGCTTGACTATGTGAAAGTTAAGGTGGCATTATTCAGGTGCGCATGGATCCCTCTTGGTCAGGTAAGGATTGATGAGTACAGAAAGACCTGTGTTAACAGGACAACGATGGCATATCACGCGGACCCATTCATTCTTGCCAGTGATGCTACCCAGATTTTCTTTGTGAAAGACCCCTTGCATAAGAATGGCCATTTAGTGATGCATGGGAAGAGAAGGGTGGGTGTCGACGATGTTGCCGATCAGGATGAGTACGATGAATTTGATGAGTCGCCAGCCAAGGGATCACGCACCCGTGTAACAGAGCAGCGTAAAATCATCAAAAACCCCAAGTTTATTCGGGGTCAACTTAATGATCCCAGTTCCCCCATGTACATGGGAATTAAGATGTAAGACTAGTCTTTATGCCTACCCTGCAACTTAATTCGTTCAATTTAGAACGGTTGCATGTACTGAATTTGTGAGTTATGCCCGATTTTCTATTGATGTAAGAACTGTTAATATGTTGACCTTGATATGCTGTCAGCTTAGACAGTGAATATGAACTGTTTTTTGTTATTATTATTATTTTTATCATTATTATTATTATTATTATTATTATTATATCATAGAGGTAGCACACTCAATTGATCTCACTACAGTATGTGTGAACAAATATATGCAATCTGGTTTGCGAATAGCACATGGTTCGTTGATGAAAGTCGTGTACCGACCAAACCCCGCCACGCCGCCCATGATCTGAGTCGTGCTTTCTGATTAGCCAGAATCCAAACCCCACGGATTGTACGTCTGCACCGTTGGATGCTCCCAGATCGAACGGCGATCCTCATCCCTTTCGACAGCCCATGCAGTTCCGGTTGTAATTTTATTTTTATGCACAAAATGCACGTTAATCTCAAAAATGTCTTAAATATAGCTAACGATACCTCAAATGCGTCAGAAAATCAAACACATGGTATATTGGTGATTGCGTACCGTGGGGAAATTTTTATGAGGCCAAACGATGAAGTCACCGGCCACAGGAGTTTGAATTGACACGTCTCCTTTTGGAAAACCATGATCCTTCATGTGAGATGCTCCGGTTTGAAAGGAGCGGTCATCAAAACTTGTGCCAAACTTTACCAATTTTTTCCACGGGGTCGTGAGAGCACGCCATAGGCACACATCGATTTTGATGATGTCTGAACTCCATCTAAATTTCCTGTAATTGAAATACCAACTAGGCCTACGCTAGTGGCCGCACCTCACGGCCGAAATGTTTGAAACTTCTCCCCACTTCTCGAACAAACGTATGAAAACTCACAAAGCGACACACAAATGATCTGTACAAAAGCATCTTGTGAGAGAGGTTATTAGTCAATGGGTCTGAACCTTTCAGATCCGTGTGTGCTTTACGAATATCTATGTCATCTTGTAGATGCAGCTACCACGCGCTACTTGGAGCTATTCCAAATAACTGCTCTACTATACGAATCCGGTTTACTACTCAGAGTCATCTGGATTAGTGTCAAAGTTTGCATCGACATAACCCTTTACGACGAACTCCTTTTCACCTCCATAATCGAGAAAATTCCTTAGTCCACTAGATACTAAGGATAAGTTCGACCGCTGTCATGTGATCCATTCCCGGATCACTATTGTACCCCTTGACTAACTCATGGCAAGGCACACTTCATGTGCGGTACACAGCATAGCATACTGTAGAGCCTACGTCTAAAGCATAGGGGACGACCTTCGTCCTTTCTCTCTCTTCTGCTGTGGTCAGGTCTTGAGTCTTACTCAATACTCACACCTTGTAACACAGCCAAGAACTCCTTCTTTGCTGATCTATTTTGAACTCCTTCAAAAACTTGTCACGGTATGTATTCATTTGAAAGTACTATTAAGCGTTTTTTATCTATCCTTATAGATCTTGATGCATAATGTTCAAGTAGCTTAATCCAGGTTTTCCATTGAAAAACACTTTTCAAATAACCCTGTATGCTTTCCAGAAATTCTACATCATCTCTGATCAACAATATGTCAACAACATATACTCATCAAAAATTCTATAGTGCTCCCACTCACTTCTTTGGAAATACAAGTTTCTCATAAACTCTGTATAAACCCAAAATCTTTGATCATCTCATCAAAGCGTACATTCCAACTCCGAGATGCTTACTCTAGTCCTTAGAAGGATTGCTAGAGCTTTGCATACTTGTTAGCATCCTTAGAATCGACAAAACCTTTCTGATTGTATCACATACAACCTTTCCTTACGAAAACTGGTAAGGAAACTTGTTTTGACATCCATCTGCCAGATTTCATAAATGCAGCTAATGCTAACATGATTCCGACGGACTTAAGCATCGCTACGGATGAGAAAATCTCATCGTAGTCAACTCCTTGAACTTGTGAAAATACTCTTTGCCACAAGTCGATCTTCATAGACGGTAACATTACCGTCCACGTCCGTCTTCTTCTTAAAGATCCATTTATCTCAATGGCTTGCCGATCATCGGGCAAGTTCACCAAAGTCCATGCTTTGTTCTGATACATGGATCCTATCTCGGATTTCATGGCTTCTAACCATTTGTCGGAATATGGGCCCACCATCGCTTCTCCATAGCTCGTAGGTTCATTGTTGTCTAGCAACATGACTTCCAAGACAGGATTACGGTACCACTCAGGAGTAGTACATATCCTTGTCGACCTACGAGGTTTGGTAGTGACTTGATCCGAAGTTTCATGATCACTATCATAAGCTTCCACTTCAATTGGTGTAGGTGCCACAGGAACAACTTCCTGTGCCCTGCTACACACCAGTTGAAGTGTCGGTTCAATAACCTTATCAAGTCTCCACCATCCTCCCACTCAATTCTTTCGAGAGAAACTTTTCCTCGAGAAAGGAACTGTTTCTAGAAGCAATTACCTTTGCTTCCAGATCTGAAATAGGAGGTATACCCAACTGTTTTTGGGTATTCTATGAAGACGCATTTATCCGCTTTGGGTTCGAGCTTATCAGCCTGAAACTTTTTCACATAAGCATCGCAGCCCCAAACTTTTAAGAAACGACAACTTAGGTTTCTCTAAACGGTGTCGTCTCAACGGAATTGCGTGGTGCCCTATTTAAAGTGAATGCGGTTGTCTCTAATGCTTAACCCATAAACGATAATTGTAATTCGATAAGAGACATCATGGTATGCACCATATCCAATAGGGTGTAGTTATGATGTTCGGACACACCATCCCTGTTACGGACCAGCGAGGAAGAATTCCTTCTCACTGATAGACAATACATTGGTCACAGAAGAAAAATACCAGGAGTACTAAATATAATACAAAGTTGAGCAGAGACTGCCCAACAATTTATTACATGAACGCCGATAAAACAATACGGCGGATAGGGTGGCAAACTTCTAACTCACGATAATAACGGTGGTGGAAATATCATCGCGAAGCGAGTGACATGATTCCAGAATACTACAACTCTTCGAGCGTCGGAGTGAGGCCCGAGAAGACTTATTGCGGGTGGCGGAAGCGTAAACGATACAAGTGACCAATATCCGGGATCGCGCAGGACTGACTGGGACTCCTCTAGGCGTCGGACGCGCTATCAAACTCTTCATCCAAGAGATCGCCTTCGTCAACATCTGGCCAAATCAACAAGCCAGGTGAGTACTATGAAAGTACTCGCAAGACAGTTCGGACATAAGGTATAACAAATGCAAACATGAAGCACATGAATAAGTTAACCAGTGCGATCAGACACAGAGATAATAAATACTGGGTGCCAAGCGAGGGTCTGAATGACGCCTCGAGCGGAAACTGCAGAATAGTAATACTGGTGCCAAACGAGTGTCTGAAAGACTCCTCGAGAGGAAAATGCGGAATAATAATACAGGTGCCAAACGAGTGTCTGAAAGACTCCTCGAGCGGAAAATTCGGAATAATAATACAGGTGCCAAACGAGTGTCTGAAAGACTCCTCGAGCGGAAAATGCGGAATAATAATACAGGTGCCAAACGAGTGTCTGAAAGACTCCTCGAGCGGAAAATGCGGAATAATAATACAGGTGCCAAACGAGTGTCTGAAAGACTCCTCGAGCGGAAAATGCGGAATAATAATACAGGTGCCAAACGAGTGTCTGAAAGACTCCTCGAGCGGAAAATGCAGAACAATAATGCCACAGTCGGGCGTCGGGGCGACACCACATAAAGGGCTTATAACAGAAAGTAAAGACAGTGCATGCCGCAGTCGGACGTCTGAGCGACATCACATAAAGGGCTTATATCGAAAGTGAGAAACGAGTACACGCCACAGTCGGACGTCTGCGCGACGTCTCATAAAGGGCTTATATTGTAACACAACAATACAATAATTCGGGAATATAACTTATCATAAGCACGAGACAAATATAATGTTAGTCCATCCACAGGAATAACAATAAAATTGAATTTACCACTTGAGCTTGTTCACCGGGGGCAAGTTTTTCACACGGATAGATTTGGACATAAAGTCTACATTACTGATCATGGATACGATGATTTGGAAAGAATTGACTCTGCAGAGTTTGTACTTAACCACAGCCAACAGATTTCAGTAGTCACGGGGACTAGTTCCGTCTACGGTGTTCTGGAAGGAACACGTCTAACCAGTACACACCCAATTTAACCATCCGAAGCCAGGGATCACCCTCAGCAACATTCAGGAAAAACCCTGAGTCGGGGAGGCTACAACCTCGCGTAGCATGGGATCAAATTTCTATACGCGCGCTATAAGGGGGTGCCCCCCCTCTCGGTCCCAACCGGAAACACCCATGCCCCCTGACCGAATGACTGGCTTTAATCCTGGGCCAAGGTACCATCATCCCGGCCTCTCTGTTTGGTGTGTACACGGAAAGAGGTTACCAACTTACTAAACCGTATCCTGGCAATGAGACATGTGGTAGCACGGAAAGGGGAAGGGACGATAACACGGCTCCAACCATGTTAACGTCGGAAAAGTCGGATGACACAAGGCTGGCATGCTACAACAGTACCACCTTGCTGCCCTTCATGTCACCACATGATTAGGCCACCTCTCATCAGAGGTCGTCGCAACTTTGGAACATGCGGGAAAAGATCGATAACGTGGCTCCAACCACGTTAACGTCGAAGAAAGTCGGATGACGCAAGGCTGGCATGCTACAATAGTACCACCTTGCTGCCCTTCATGTCACTACATGATTAGGCCACCTCTCATCAGAGGTCATCGCAACTTCGGAACAACCGGGTCGTTGCCTTACAAGCAACGAGGTATTTATCGACACTCACATGCCACGCACAAACTTTCACATGAACATGCAAAACATCTGCCATATCAAATGTTCAAACATGCTTGCCTGGTTCAGAGAAGTCGGAGTCTAGCTCGGCGAAGTTCGCGGCTCCGTCCCCTCTCCCGGAACCTACGGCAATCACGAAACGGGGCACTAACGTGAAAACCAACACATGCACAGAAACTTTGCCAAATATTTTTCAAATAAATCCCATAAAAAACTAGACAAAATTTGGAGATTGACAGAAAAAGAATCACTCAAAAATACCTTTTCATTAAAAAGTTATAAAGGTTTCTGTCCAGGGACCTTTCTGTAATGAAACAGAAAAGTTCCAGGGTTTTAACTGAGAAAACAGAAAACGCTTCGGCTGGGAATGCGCAAGCGCGAGGAGAAAACGTATTTTGCCCGAAGGCGCCAACAGAAAACGGTTCGGGGAAATAAAACAGAGGCTGACACGCGGGGCCCGCATGTCAGGTTTGAAAGCTCGCCGGCGCCCGAAGACGGCGGTGGACGCCGGCGTCGAACCACGGCGAGTTAGGAGAAACGGAGGGTAGCAAGAGCTTCAGTGTCTTCTTCCGCGTCGGTGGGTGGTGGACTCGTCCAACGGGGAGCACCACGTCGACGGCGACACTATCTCCGGCGGACGGCGGTTCGGGTGAGGTTGGGGAACTCCGGTGGAGGGCTGCAAAGTACGAATTGAGGCGCGGGTCAGAACGGGTGATGCAAGGAGAAGCTACTGACAAGAGAATGGGGGCTGCGGAGCACACACGGGGGCGAATCGGGCTGGATCCCGTGGCGGATTGCGGCGGCCGGAGTCGAGGAAGGAGACCTCCTCGGGGCTCTTCCAGTGGCTAGGCGTGCTCTAGGGGAAGTGTAGGGCTGGTGGGTGCTCGAGTTGAAGCTCGGGGCCCCTATTTATAGGCAGATCGACGGGGTGGCCGTGAACGGAGAATCTCCGGCGAGCGATTACGGCGGAGCAGTGGGTTGGCAGGGGGTTTGAGCGGTCGAGCAGCATCAGTGGATGTTACGGGACTCGTTTTGCAGCTAAACGGAGCTGGCCCTGGCGTAATGGCGTCTGCCCACGGTGAGGTGACCGCACGGGCTCAACGGCGGCAGAGAGCGCGCTCCGCGCCCTGGGGTTCACAACGAGAGCGGCAGCGCATTCGGGGGAGTGGACGGCCACGCGGCGGGCTCCGGTGGATTGGGCGGCGCTGGGTGGAGTCGGCGGCGCCGTGTCTCCCGCTGGCGTCCGCAAAGCCGCCGCCGGCGTCGGTCACGGGGCGGCGCACCTTCTGCTGCTCGTCGCCGACGCCCGCAAGATGCCAGGCACTCGTGCGGTGCAGGAACAAGTGGGCGAGGACGAGGAGCAAGGCGACGCGAGGGTACTGGCGAGATCGACGCCCGTTTCTGAAGAAAACGACAGCAGCCACTGCAGTGTTGTCTGAACTTAACTGAAACTTGACATGACCATGCACTGCAGGTGTTCGACAGTAGGTTTTGGTAAAGAGATAAATTTTTCTGGAGCTGTAACTTGGTGAGATGATCACTCAAAGCACCCAGGGGCTGCATGAATTTACTTGGAATTTTTGGAGAAAGTTTTGAATGAATTTCACCAAATTTGGCAAATCTGGTCCAAACTTGCAGCTGATGTAGTTTGAAAATTTTGAACTGGAGACCAGTGGATCTTCATGGTTCCAGGTTGAGGGTTCAAAGGACTAGGAGGGGAAAGAAGTTTGGGGCCAAAAATCTAAACAGAAAAAGGAGTTCCTTTGCAAATCTCCAAGAGGTAGAATAGAAGGCAGAAAAATATTTGAATGAAATTTGAATGGAAATGATCACATGAGGTGGTTCAACTTGCTGGATTTGATGCAAATCATGATCCAAAGGTGAGGGAAGGGTTAGGAGAGAGGATTTGCACTAATGCCATGGCAAGAAGGAATAGTTGAAAGTGACAAAGGACTTTCCAAAAGCCATAGTGCATTCTCAAAAAGGATTTTCAAAGGTTATTCTCTCAAATGAAAAGCATTTTGTCTTGAGCCCAAATGAAGAGCAAGAACCCCCAAGGTCAAAGGCAGATCTTGGGTGAATCCAAATAAAAATTTTGCCATAAAGAAAAATATTTGAGAGTGAGAGTTCTCTTGAAGAAAAAAATTTAAAATCACTCCCCTCAAGTCAAATAAAACCTTTTGAAAAATCCAATAAAAACTTGGGTGTCACAACACCTACCCCCTTTGGAAAAATCTCGTCCTCGAGATTTCTGCTGATCCTCAAATAGATATGGATACTCTGCTCGGAGGAAATCTTCCCTTTCCCATGTGGCTTCATCCTCAGTGTGGTTGCTCCACTGGACCCTGAAAATTTTTGTCGTTTTCTGACGGGTCCTCCGTTCAGACTCCTCTAAAATCTTTACTGGCCTTTCTCTGTAGGTGAGATCTGGTTGCATATCAATGTCCTCATGAGGTACATGTTCCTCCGGGTTACTCACACATTTCCTCAACTGCGAGACGTGGAATACGTCATGGACGTCTGACAGCTCCTTGGGGAGGTCTAGTTGGTAGGCTACTGTGCCTCTTCGTGCCTTCACACAAAATGGTCCAATAAATCTTGGGGCTAGTTTCCCCTTAATTTTGAACCGTTGCAGACCCCTCATAGGAGATACTCGGAGGTATACGGAATCACCAGGTTCAAAGCTGACCTCACGATGCTTCTGATCATAGTAGCTCTTTTGTCGGCTCTGTGCTGTCTTGAGTCTGTCCCTGATTTGTTTAACTTTTTCCTCGGCCTCCTTAAGCATATCTGGGCCGAAGATACGGCTGTCACCTGTTTCTGACCAATTCAATGGGGTACGACACCTCCATCCGTACAATCCTTCAAAGGGTGCCATTTGCAAGCTGGCTTGGTAACTGTTGTTGTACGCAAATTCGGCATACGGCAAACTCTCTTCCCAACTGGATCCATAGGTGAGTACACAGGCTCTTAGCATATCCTCTAGGATTTGGTTTACACGCTCTGTTTGTCCATCTGTCCGAGGGTGGTATGCTGTACTGAAAGCTAGTTGCGTGCCCAGAGTTTGTTGTAGGTGATCCCAAAATTTGGAGACGAATTGGGTGCCTCGGTCTGATATTATAGTCTTTGGGACTCCATGCAAGCAAACTATACGGGAGAGATAGAGTTTTGCCAGTCTTTGTGTGGAGTAGGTAGTCTTCACGGGAATGAAGTGAGCAACCTTGGTTAGTCGGTCTGTGATGACCCATATGGCATCATTTCCGCGTTGTGATCGGGGTAATCCGACAATGAAGTCCATTCCGATTTCATCCCATTTCCACTCCGGTATCCTGTTAGGCTGGAGTAGTCCTGCTGGCTTTTGGTGCTCGGCCTTGATGCGCTGACATGAATCGCAACAAGCAATGAATGTGGCTATATCTCTTTTCATACCGTGCCACCAAAATCTTTCCTGGATGTCCTTGTACATTTTGGTTCCTCCGGGATGGATCGAGTATGGGGCGGTGTGGCTTTCCGTCAAGATCTGTTGCTTGAGTTCCTCAATGTTAGGTACGCAAAGCCTGTCCCGGTACCATAATGTTCCTTCACTGTCCGTGATGAATTCTGAAGTCTTACTACGGTTCATTTTCTTCTTTATGCCTTCGATACTGGGATGTCCCTGTTGAGCCTTCTTAATCCGTTCCATCAAGGTGGGTTGTATCTCCAGGTTTGATACGGTGCCCTCAGAGACTAACATCATGTTGAGCCGAGTGAACTCTCGCTGAAACTCAGGCCTCAAACTTTGCTGACCGTCACCGTCCGGGCTGGGGTTTCGACTAAGGGCATCGGCCACTACATTTGCCTTCCCTGGGTGGTAGTGAATACCGACGTCATAGTCCTTGACCAGTTCCAACCAGCGTCGTTGGCGTAAATTCAGCTCTGGCTGTGTGAAAATATATTTGAGGCTCTTATGGTCCGTATATATTTCACAGCGATTTCCCAACAGAAAGTGCCTCCACTCCTTGAGTGCATGTATAACTGCTGCTAGTTCCAAGTCATGTGTTGGGTAATTTTCCTCATGCTTTCGCAGTTGCCTGGAGGCATATGCGACAACTTTGCCATCCTGCATTAGTACACATCCGAGACCTTTTCGGGACGCGTCACAATATACTTCAAAGCTCTTGTGTATGTCTGGCACAGTTAAGACTGGTGCGGTTGTCAGCTTTTTCTTGAGTTCTTGGAAGCTCTGCTCACATGCTTCCGTCCATACAAATTTCTTGTCCTTCTTGAGTAACTGTGTTATAGGTTTTGCCACAGTGGAGAATCCTTCAATAAATCTCCTGTAATATCCGGCCATTCCTAGGAAACTCCGCACATCTGTGACATTCGCGGGTGGCTTCCAGTCCAGTATGGCCTTGACCTTTTCTGGGTCCACGGCTACGCCTTCTTGGTTCAGTATATGGCCTAAGAAACCAACTTGTCTTAGCCAAAATTCGCATTTGCTAAACTTGGCGTACAACTGATGCTTCCTCAATTCTCCCAAAACCACTCTGAGGTGCTCAGCATGCTCTTCGGGTGTACTTGAGTAAACTAGAATATCGTCAATGAATACCACCACAAATTTGTCCATGAATTTCATGAATACTTTGTTCATGAGGTGGACGAAGTATGCGGGGGCGTTTGTTAGTCCAAACGGCATCACCGTAAACTCGTATAACCCATATCTGGAAGTGAAAGCTGTCTTGGGGATATCCTCTGTTCGTACCTTCAGTTGATGGTATCCTGATCTCAAATCAATCTTTGAAAATACTTTAGCTTGTGCGAGCTGGTCAAACAAATCATTTATCCGTGGCATCGGGTATTTGTTTTTGATGGTGACCATATTGAGGGCTCGATAGTCTATGCATAGTCTCAGTGTCCCATCCTTCTTCTTGGCGAACAATACGGGCGAACCCCATGGTGAGGAGCTGGCACGTATAAACCCCTTGTCCAGTAATTCCTTTATCTGCTTCTTCAACTCCACCAATTCTGAGGGTGCCATTCTATACGGCTTCTTATAAATGGGAGCGGTGCCAGGTGCTAATTCAATGCTGAATTCGATCTCTCGGTCTGGTGGCATACCTGGTAGTTCTTCCGGGAACACATCAGGGAACTCGCATACCACTGGCACTTTTCTTAATTCTGCGATGTCCATCTTGTTCAGTTTTGGTTTCTGTGATCGTGGCCTTTCTTGAGCGGAAACTCTTATCGTCTTGCCGTGATGGTGAGTGAGAATCACTGTCCGATTGAAACAGTCGATGAATCCTTTGTTGGTGGTCAACCAGTCCATTCCTAAAATGACATCCAGTCCTTTACTTTCCAACACGATGAGATTCGCGTGGAATGGTAGTCCTTCGAACTCAATGACCACTCCTTGGCAGTAACCCTGAGCAATTTGCTTATTTCCGGGGGACTTGATGATCATAGATTTTTCCAAGGGGAGTATCGGAAAACCATGTTGCGAAACAAAACTCTTTGAAACGAACGAATGGGAAGCTCCAGAATCAAACAAAACCGTGGCAGGTACTGTGTTGACAGGGAACGTACCGAGCACGATGTCTGGGGCATTCTGCGCTTCTTCCCTGGTCACATGGTTCAAGTGACCCCTTCCTGTGGTTGTTGCTGGGATTGAAGTTTTTGCGCTTGGGGGCTGGATTGTTTCCACCATTGTTCGGTTTGGGTGCCGAGTCTCTTGGCTTCGGGCACTGTTTAGCATAATGCCCTTGTTGACCACAAGCATAGCAGGTGACCCCTGGACGGTAGGTGAACTCCTTGTCTCTGGCATGAAATTGTCCGACGGGTCTTGGCTCAGTAGTCGTGGATCTCCTCGTGTCTGTCCTTGGGACCTCAGTCTTGCCTCGGTGGCTGCGGGCAAGAGTCATCTTGTCCCTCTTCCGCTTGCGGATATCTTCCAGACTACGGCGCTCATTCTCCAGGGTGATGGCCTTGTCCACCAGCGTCTTAAAATCCGGAAAGGTGTGTACAATCAGTTGGCATCTTAATGCTGGTGCCAGGCCGTCCAGGAATTTTTCCATCTTCTTGTTTTCTGTCATGTGCTCGTCGTAGGCATAACGAGACAGTTGGGTAAACTGGCCGTTGTATTCTGTGACGGTCATGCCTCTTTGCTTCAGGTCATCAAACTCTCTCTTCTTGATCTTTAGGATGCTCCTGGGAATGTGTGCCCCACGGAAGCCTTCCTTGAATTCTTCCCAGGTGATGTTGTGTTCCCTGGGGTGCATGTGTAGGAAGTTTTCCCACCATGCTGCGGCTGCTCCAGTAAGGTAGTGTGGTTCATAAAGCACCTTCTCATGATCTGAGCATTGAGCGATAATCAGTTTCCTTTCAATCTCGCGAAGCCAATCATCGGCTTCCAGTGGCCTGTCGGTGTGAGCAAAAGTTGAGGGGCGAGTCTTCTGTAACTCAGATAACTTGGAATGTGGTTGATAGGGTTCACGGTGATTTCCCATGTTTATGACATGGTTCATCATCTCCTGGTGCTGTTGCTGGCTTTGCTCGAAGAGACGGCATACTTGAGATAGTGCCGCTTCGCTGTCCTGTTGGCTGGACTGACCCTGAGTGAAATTGTTGCTGGTCTGTGTTCCGTAAACCTCTTCTGGCTGATTGGGCATAGAGCGAGTCCAAGGGCGAGACATTTTTCCAGTCTGGGGTATCATTTGCAAAACCCATGAGAAAAACCGTGTAGCGCAGGAAAACCCTTGCAAAGGCAATAATCAAAAAGGCTTCAAGGTTTTCAAAGAAACACAAATAATTTTCACGGAGAAGAAGTGCTTAACACAAATCTTACATGCGAAAGCAAACACACGATACAGCACTCAGGTTGTGCGTACACAAACCTGACATGTTATTAAAAACTAGCGTACTACTCCGGAAGGCAGCAAACACACCATCACAAACTAGCGTACAGATAAGAACAACACATCATACAAGCAGGCATAACACGCGGCTACTCGGTGCTCTCAGTCGGAGATGGTGAAGATCTCCTTCCCCTTGCCGAGGGCAAGGCTCAGCGGTCCAGGAGAATCAACCTCCTCCTCTCTAGCTGGTTCCTGGCGTGCGACGCTGCGCTGCGGTGATGGTGCGGGGGCGACTGGTGGTAGAGCGCGTGCGGCAGGCGGTGCGGCTCTGACGGGAGTAGGAGCGATGACTCGGTCGAACTCCTCAGTGGTAGGCAGACGGCGAGCAGTGGCCAAAACGGCCGGTGCATACGAGGCTGAAGACGAGACGAATGTCAGAGGCGGCGCCGTGTGGAGAAGCTCCTTCCTGCTGGCAGGACCGCCCCGGACTAAGTCCATGCGGGCCGCCACAAGATCGTCTACGAGGTTGTCGAAAGACTCCTCCAGAGCCTTGAGATACTCCACAACCATCTCGATGGCTTCGTCTCGCTCTCCCCGATGGCAGGCGAACGCATAGTGGCTGGTGTAAGGCACATGGCATGGGAGGTAGCGGTAGCGACGAGTCTTCATCGTAGGAAGGATGTCCCGAAGGTGAGCTATCGCCTCCCGGGCAGCCATCTGCATGGCATGCCTCTCCGTAGGCATGGCCCTTCCCGTAAAACAGAAATGGCGAGCAGCAGATCGTCCTCCCCTGAATTGCACCACAGCCTGGTGCATAGACACGTCGTCACTGAGCTTGTGCTGATAGAGTGTGAACTCCGGGCGAGCTGCTGGCCCGATCGCGAGCTTGGTGATGGAGACGAGGAGCTTGACAAACCCCTCGGGCACGTTGGTGAACACTCGATTCTCACAGCTGCTGCCAGCCATCTACAAAAGTAGGCAAAAATTCTGAGTAGTCATGTCATAAATTTTATGATGACCAACAGAAAATAGCTACAATTGCAAAATGCTGAAGAGGCACTAAAGACGCTAATAACCGATTAGCGATCGCACCTAGTGGCTTCCTACAGTCAGCCTGGCTCTGATACCAAGCTTGTCACGACCGGTTTTTCAATAAAATAATTATTGAGAAACCAATCCCTATTACGGACCAGCGAGGAAGAATTCCTTCTCACTGATAGACAATACATTGGTCACAGAAGAAAAATACCAGGAGTACTAAATATGATACAAAGTTGAGCAGAGACTGCCCAACAATTTATTACATGAACGCCGATAAAAAAATACGGCGGATAGGGTGGCAAACTTCTAACTCACGATAATAACGGTGGTGGAAATATCATCGCGAAGCGAGTGACATGATTCCAGAATACTACAACTCTTCGAGCGTCGGAGTGAGGCCCGAGAAGACTTATTGCGGGTGGCGGAAGCATAAACGATACAAGTGACCAATATCCGGGATCGCGCAGGACTGACTGGGACTCCTCTAGGCGTCGGACGCGCTATCAAACTCTTCATCCAAGAGATCGCCTTCGTCAACATCTGGCCAAATCAACAAGCCAGGTGAGTACTATGAAAGTACTCGCAAGACAGTTCGGACATAAGGTATAACAAATGCAAACATGAAGCACATGAATAAGTTAACCAGTGCGATCAGACACAGAGATAATAAATACTGGGTGCCAAGCGAGGGTCTGAATGACGCCTCGAGCGGAAACTGCAGAATAGTAATACTGGTGCCAAACGAGTGTCTGAAAGACTCCACGAGAGGGAAATGCGGAATAATAATACAGGTGCCAAACGAGTGTCTGAAAGACTCCTCGAGCGGAAAATGCGGAATAATAATACAGGTGCCAAATGAGTGTCTGAAAGACTCCTCGAGCGGAAAATGCGGAATAATAATACAGGTGCCAAACGAGTGTCTGAAAGACTCCTCGAGCGGAAAATGCGGAATAATAATACAGGTGCCAAACGAGTGTCTGAAAGACTCCTCGAGCGGAAAATGCGGAATAATAATACAGGTGCCAAACGAGTGTCTGAAAGACTCCTCGAGCGGAAAATGCAGAACAATAATGCCACAGTCGGGCGTCGGGGCGACACCACATAAAGGGCTTATAACAGAAAGTAAAGACAGTGCATGCCGCAGTCGGACGTCTGAGCGACATCACATAAAGGGCTTATATCGAAAGTGAGAAACGAGTACACGCCACAGTCGGACGTCTGCGCGACGTCTCATAAAGGGCTTATATTGTAACACAACAATACAATAATTCGGGAATATAACTTATCATAAGCACGAGACAAATAAAATGTTAGTCCATCCACAGGAATAACAATAAAATTGAATTTACCACTTGAGCTTGTTCACCGGGGGCAAGTTTTTCACACGGATAGATTTGGACATAAAGTCTACATTACTGATCATGGATACGATGATTTGGAAAGAATTGACTCTGCAGAGTTTGTACTTAACCACAGCCAACGGATTTCAGTAGTCACGGGGACTAGTTCCGTCTACGGTGTTCTGGAAGGAACACGTCTAACCAGTACACACCCAATTTAACCATCCGAAGCCAGGGATCACCCTCGGCAACATTCAGGAAAAACCCTGAGTCGGGGAGGCTACAACCTCGCTTAGCATGGGATCAAATTTCTATACGCGCGCTATAAGGGGGTGCCCCCCCTCTCGGTCCCAACCGGAAACACCCATGCCCCCTGACCGAATGACTGGCTTTAATCCTGGGCCAAGGTACCATCATCCCGGCCTCTCTGTTTGGTGTGTACACGGAAAGAGGTTACCAACTTACTAAACCGTATCCTGGCAATGAGACATGTGGTAGCACGGAAAGGGGAAGGGACGATAACACGGCTCCAACCATGTTAACGTCGGAAAAGTCGGATGACACAAGGCTGGCATGCTACAACAGTACCACCTTGCTGCCCTTCATGTCACCACATGATTAGGCCACCTCTCATCAGAGGTCGTCGCAACTTTGGAACACGCGGGAAAAGATCGATAACGTGGCTCCAACCACGTTAACGTCGAAGAAAGTCGGATGACGCAAGGCTGGCATGCTACAACAGTACCACCTTGCTGCCCTTCATGTCACTACATGATTAGGCCACCTCTCATCAGAGGTCATCGCAACTTCGGAACAATCGGGTCGTTGCCTTACAAGCAACGAGGTATTTATCGACACTCACATGCCACGCACAAACTTTCACATGAACATGCAAAACATCTGCCATATCAAATGTTCAAACATGCTTGCCTGGTTCGGAGAAGTCGGAGTCTAGCTCGGCGAAGTTCGCGGCTCCGTCCCCTCTCCCGGAACCTACGGCAATCACGAAACGGGGCACTAACGTGAAAACCAACACATGCACAGAAACTTTGCCAAATATTTTTCAAATAAATCCCATAAAAAACTAGACAAAATTTGGAGATTGACAGAAAAAGAATCACTCAAAAATACCTTTTCATTAAAAAGTTATAAAGGTTTCTGTCCAGGGACCTTTCTGTAATGAAACAGAAAAGTTCCAGGGTTTTAACTGAGAAAACAGAAAACGCTTCGGCTGGGAATGCGCAAGCGCGAGGAGAAAATGTATTTTGCCCGAAGGCGCCAACAGAAAACGGTTCGGGGAAATAAAACAGAGGCTGACACGCGGGGCCCGCATGTCAGGTTTGAAAGCTCGCCGGCGCCCGAAGACGGCGGTGGACGCCGGCGTCGAACCACGGCGAGTTAGGAGAAACGGAGGGTACCAAGAGCTTCAGTGTCTTCTTCCGCGTCGGTGGGTGGTGGACTCGTCCAACGGGGAGCACCACGTCGACGGCGACACTATCTCCGGCGGACGGCGGTCCGGGTGAGGTTGGGGAACTCCGGTGGAGGGCTACAAAGTACGAATTGAGGCGCGGGTCAGAACGGGTGATGCAAGGAGAAGCTACTGACAAGAGAATGGGGGCTGCGGAGCACACACGGGGGCGAATCGGGCTGGATCCCGTGGCGGATCGCGGCGGCCGGAGTCGAGGAAGGAGACCTCCTCGGGGCTCTTCCAGTGGCTAGGCGTGCTCTAGGGGAAGTGTAGGGCTGGTGGGTGCTCGAGTTGAAGCTCGGGGCCCCTATTTATAGGCAGATCGACGGGGTGGCCGTGAACGGAGAATCTCCGGCGAGCGATTACGGCGGAGCAGTGGGTTGGCAGGGGGTTTGAGCGGTCGAGCAGCATCAGTGGATGTTACGGGACTCGTTTTGCAGCTAAACGGAGCTGGCCCTGGCGTAATGGCGTCTGCCCACGGTGAGGTGACCGCACGGGCTCAACGGCGGCAGAGAGCGCGCTCCGCGCCCTGGGGTTCACGACGAGAGCGGCAGCGCATTCGGGGGAGTGGACGGCCACGCGGCGGGCTCCGGTGGATTGGGCGGCGCTGGGTGGAGTCGGCGGCGCCGTGTCTCCCGCTGGCGTCCGCAAAGCCGCCGCCGGCGTCGGTCATGGGGCGGCGCACCTTCTGCTGCTCGTCGCCGACGCCCGCAAGATGCCAGGCACTCGTGCGGTGCAGGAACAAGTGGGCGAGGACGAGGAGCAAGGCGACGCGAGGGTACTGGCGAGATCGACGCCCGTTTCTGAAGAAAACGACAGCAGCCACTGCAGTGTTGTCTGAACTTAACTGAAACTTGACATGACCATGCACTGCAGGTGTTCGACAGTAGGTTTTGGTAAAAAGATAAATTTTTCTGGAGCTGTAACTTGGTGAGATGATCACTCAAAGCACCCAGGGGCTGCATGAATTTACTTGGAATTTTTGGAGAAAGTTTTGAATGAATTTCACCAAATTTGGCAAATCTGGTCCAAACTTGCAGCTGATGTAGTTTGAAAATTTTGAATTGGAGACCAGTGGATCTTCATGGTTCCAGGTTGAGGGTTCAAAGGACTAGGAGGGGAAAGAAGTTTGGGGCCAAAAATCAAAACAGAAAAAGGAGTTCCTTTGCAAATCTCCAAGAGGTAGAATAGAAGGCAGAAAAATATTTGAATGAAATTTGAATGGAAATGATCACATGAGGAGGTTCAACTTGCTGGATTTGATGCAAATCATGATCCAAAGGTGAGGGAAGGGTTAGGAGAGAGGATTTGCACTAATGCCATGGCAAGAAGGAATAGTTGAAAGTGGCAAAGGACTTTCCAAAAGCCATAGTGCATTCTCAAAAAGGATTTTCAAAGGTTATTCTCTCAAATGAAAAGCATTTTGTCTTGAGCCCAAATGAAGAGCAAGAACCCCCAAGGTCAAAGGCAGTTCTTGGGTGAATCCAAATAAAATTTTTGCCATAAAGAAAAATATTTGAGAGTGAGAGTTCTCTTGAAGAAAAAAATTTTAAAATCACTCCCCTCAAGTCAAATAAAACCTTTTGAAAAATCCAATAAAAACTTGGGTGTCACAAATAGCTTGGTGGCAGTGACTATGGAGAACCATCACTATCTCATCTGGAAGATTAACTCCCACTCGATTCAAGCGATTGTGGTACTCAGACAATCTGAGCACATGCTCAACGATTGAGCTTTTCTCCCTTAGTTTGCAGGCTTAAGAAACTTGTCAGGGGTCTCATACCTCTTGACGTGGGCACTAGTCTGAAATCCCAATTTCAGTCTTCGGAACATCTCATATGTTCTGTGACGTTTCAAAAACATCTTTGGTGCCACAATTCTAAACCGTTAGCATTACGCACCAAACTATCACATAGTCATCAAAACGTGTATGCCAGATGTTTCGCAACATCTACAGACGACGCTGAGGTTTAGCACACCAAGCGGTGCATTAAGGACATAAGCCTTCTGTGCAGCAATGAGGACATTCCTCAGTTCACGGACCCAGTCCGCATAATTGCTACTATCAACTTTCAACTAAATTTTCTCTAGGAACATATCTTAAATAGTAGAACTAAAGCGTAAGCTATGACATAATTTGCAAAGACCTTTTGACTATGTTCATGACAATTAAGTTCATCTGATTATTTAATGAACTCCAACTCAGATAGACATCCCTCTAGTCACCTAAGTGATACATGATCCGAGTCAAGCTAGGCCGTGTCCGATCATCACGTGAGACGGACTAGTCATCATCGGTGAACATCTCCATGTTGATCGCATCTACTATACGACTCATGTTCGACCTTTCGATCTCTTGTGTTCCGAGGCCATGTCTGTACATGCTAGGCTCGTCAAGTCAACCTAAGTGTTTAGCATGTGTTCCGAGGCCATGTCTGTACATGCTAGGATCGTCAATGTTGGAAATATGCCCTAGAGGCAATAATAAATTGGTTATTATTATATTTCCTTGTTCATGATAATCGTTTATTATCCATGCTAGAATTGTATTGATAGGAAACTAAGATACATGTGTGGATACATAGACAACACCATGTCCCTAGTAAGCCTCTAGTTGACTAGCTCGTTGATCAATAGATGGTTACGGTTTCCTGACAATGGACATTGGATGTCGTTGATAACGGGATCACATCATTAGGAGAATGATGTGATGGACAAGACCCAATCCTAAGCCTAGCACAAGATCGTGTAGTTCGTTTGCTAAGAGCTTTTCTAATGTCAAGTATCATTTCCTCAGACCATAAGATTGTGCAACTCCCGGATACCGTAGGAATGCTTTGGGTGTACCAAACGTCACAACGTAACTGGGTGGCTATAAAGGTGCACTACAGGTATCTCCGAAAGTGTCTGTTGGGTTGGCACGAATCGAGACTGGGATTTTTCACTCCGTGTAAACGGAGAGGTATCTCAGGGCCCACTCGATAGGGCATCATCATAATGTGCACAATGTGACCAAGGAGTTGATCACGGGATGATGTGTTACGGAACGAGTAAAGAGACTTGCCGGTAACGAGATTGAACAAGGTATCGGGATACCGACGATCGAATCTCGGGCAAGTAACATACCGATAGACAAAGGGAATTGTATACGGGATTGATTGAATCCTCGACATCGTGGTTCATCCGATGAGATCATCGAGGAGCATGTGGGAGCCAATATGGGTATCCAGATCCCGCTATTGGTTATTAGCCGGAGAGGTGTCTCGGTCATGTCTACATGTCTCCCGAACCCGTAGGGTCTACACACTTAAGGTTCGGTGACGCTAGGGTTATAGAGATATTAGTATGCGGTAACCCGAAAGTTTTTCAGAGTCCCGGATGAGATCCCGGACGTCACGAGGAGTTCCGGAATGGTCCGGAGGTAAAGATTCATATATGGGAAGTCTTATTTTGGTCGCCGGAAAAGTTTCGCACTTTATCGGTATTGTACCGGGAGTGCCGAAAGGGGTCCGGGGGTCCACCAAGGGGGTCCACCAGCCCCGGGGGGCCACATGGGCTGTAGGGGTGTGCGCCTTGGCCTATATGGGCCAAGGGCACCAGCCCCAAGAGGCCCATGCGCCAAGAGATAAGGGAAAGGGAGAGTCCTAAAGGGGGAAGGCACCTCCGAGGTGCCTTGGGGAGGATGGACTCCTCCCTGGCCGCACCCTTCCTTGGAGGAAGGGCCAAGGATGCGCCCCCCCTCTCCCTTGGCCCTATATATAGTGGGGGGGAGGGAGGGCAGCAAAAAACAAGCCCTGGCGCCTCCCTCTCCCTCCCGTGACACATCTCCCTCCTCCCGCA
This sequence comes from Aegilops tauschii subsp. strangulata, assembly GCF_002575655.3. Classification (NCBI taxonomy): domain Eukaryota; kingdom Viridiplantae; phylum Streptophyta; class Magnoliopsida; order Poales; family Poaceae; genus Aegilops; species Aegilops tauschii. The sequence continues at coordinate 89,335,495 of NC_053039.3, read as the reverse complement.
GCGCTTGGCGAAGCCCTGTTGGAATCCCGCTACTTCCACCACCACGCCGTCGTGCTGCTGGATCTCCATCAACCTCTCCTCCCCCCTTGCTAGATCAAGAAGGAGGAGACGTCGCTGCTCCGTACGTGTGTTGAACGCGGAGGTGCCGTCCGTTCGGCGCTAGGATCATCGGTGATTTGGATCACGACGAGTACGACTCCATCAACCCCGTTCTCTGAACGCTTCCGCTCGCGATCTACAAGGGTATGTAGATGCACTCCTCTCTCTCGTTGCTAGATGACTCCATAGATTGATCTTGGTGATGCGTAGAAAATTTTGAATTTCTGCTACGTTCCCCAACAGTGGCATCATGAGCTAGGTCTATGCGTAGTTTCTATGCACGAGTAGAACACAAAGTAGTTGTGGGCGTCGATTTTGTCAATTTACTTGCCGTTACTAGTCTTATCTTGATTCGGCGGCATCGTGGGATGAAGTGGCCCGGACCGACCTTACACGTACTCTTACGTGAGGCAGGTTCCACCGACTGACATGCACTAGTTGCATAAGGTGGCTAGCGGGTGTCTGTCTCTCCCACTTTAGTCGGATCGGATTCGATGAAAAGGGTCCTTATGAAGGGTAAATAGAAATTGGCATATCACGTTGTGGCTTTTGCGTAGGTAAGAAACGTTCTTGCTAGAAACCCATAGCAGCCACGTAAAACATGCAACAACAATTAGAGGACGTCTAACTTGTTTTTGCAGGGTATGCTATGTGATGTGATATGGCCAAAAGGATGTGATGAATGATATATGTGATGTATGAGATTGATCATGTTCTTGTAATAGGAATCACGACTTGCATGTCGATGAGTATGACAACCAGCAGGAGCCATAGGAGTTGTCTTAATTTATTGTATGACCTGCGTGTCAATGAAAACGCCATGTAATTACTTTACTTTATTGCTAACCGTTAGCCATAGTAGTAGAAGTAATAGTTGGCGAGACAACTTCATGAAGACACGATGATGGAGATCATGGTGTCATGCCGGTGACGAAGGTGATCATGCCGCGCCTAGAAGATGGAGATCTAAGGCGCAAGATGATATTGGCCATATCACGTCACTTTATGATTTGCATCTGATGTTTGTCATGTTTACATCTTATTTGCTTAGAACTACGGTAGCATAAATAAGATGATCCCTCACTAAAATTTCAAGATACGTGTTCCCCCTAACTGTGCACCGTTGCGAAGGTTCGTTGTTTCGAAGCACCACGTGATGATCGGGTGTGATAGATTCTAACGTTCGAATACAACGGGTGTTGACGAGCCTAGCATGTACAGACATGGCCTCGGAACACATGCGAAACACTTAGGTTGACTTGACGAGCCTAGCATGTACAGACATGGCCTCAGAACACAAGAGACCGAAAGGTCGAACATGAGTCGTATTGTAGATACGATCAACATGGAGATGTTCACCGATGATGACTAGTCCGTCTCACGTGATGATCGGACACGGCCTAGTTTGACTCGGATCATGTATCACTTAGATGACTAGAGGGATGTCTATCTGAGTGGGAGTTCAATAATCAGATGAACTTCATTATCATGAACATAGTCAAAAGATCTTTGCAAATTATGTCATACGCTTTAGTTCTACTGTTTAAGATATGTTCCTAGAGAAAATTTAGTTGAAAGTTGGTAGTAGCAATTATGCGGACTGGGTCCGTAAACTGAGGATTGTCCTCATTGCTGCACAGAAGGCTTATGTCCTTAATGCACCGCTCGGTGTGCTGAACCTCAGCGTCGTCTGTAGATGTTACGAAACATCTGACATACACGTTTTTGATGACTACGTGATAGTTCAGTGCGTAATGCTAAACGGTTTAGAATTGTGGCACCAGAGACGTTTTTTGAAACGTCGCAGAACATATGAGATGTTCCGAAAACTGAAATTGGGATTTCAGACTAGTGCCCACGTCAAGAGGTATGAGACCCCTGACAAGTTTCTTAAGCCTGCAAACTAACGGAGAAAAGCTCAATCGTTGAGCATGTGCTCAGATTGTCTGAGTACCACAATCGCTTGAATCGAGTGGGAGTTAATCTTCCAGATGAGATAGTGATGGTTCTCCATAGTCACTGCCACCAAGCTATTAGAGCTTCGTGATGAACTATAACATATCAGGGATAGACATGATGATCCTTGAGCAACTCGCGATGTTCGACACCGCGAAAGTAGAAATCAAGAAGGAGCATAAATTGTTGATGGTTAGTAAAACCACTAGTTTCTAGAAGGGCAAGGGCAATAGGGATACTTCATGAAACAGCAAATCATTTGCTGCTCTAGTGGAGAATCCCAAGGTTGAACCCAAATCCGAGACTAAGTGCTTCTGTAATGAGGGAACGGTCACTGAAGCAGAACTACCCTAGATACTTTGTAGATGAGAAGGCAGGCAAGGTCGACAGAAGTATATTGGATATACATTATATGAATGTGTACTTTACTAGTACTCCTAGCAGCACCAGGGTATTAGATACCGGTTCGGTTGCTAAGTGTTAGTAACTCGAAATAAAAGCTGCGGAATAAACGGAGACTAGCTAAAGGTGAGATGACGATATGTGTTGGAAGTGTTTCCAAGGTTGATGTGATCAAGCGTCGCATGCTCCCTCTACCATCGAGATTGGTGTTTGCGTTGGGCATAAACATGATTGGATTATGTTTATCGGAATACGGTTATTCATTTAAGGAGAATAATGGTTACTCTGTTTATTTGAATAATACCTTCAATGGTCCTGCACATAAAATGAATCTCGATCGTAGTGATACACATGTTCATGCCAAAAGATATAAAATAGTAATGATAGTACCACATACTTGTGGCACTGCCATTTGAGTCATATTGGTATAGAACGCATGAAGAAGCTCCATGTAGATGGATCTTTGGACTCACTCATTTTTGAAAAGATTGAGACATGCGAACCATGTCTATTGGTATATATGCATGAAGAAACTCCATGCAGATGGATCGTTTGGACTCACTTGATTTTGAATCACTTGAGACATGCAAATCATACCACATGGGCAAGATGACTGAAAGGCCTCGTTTTTCAGTAAGATGGAACAAGAGAGCAACTTATTGGAAGTAATACATTTTGATGTATGCAGTCCAATGAGTGCTGAGGCATGCAGTGGATATCGTTATGTTCTTACTTCACAGATGATTTGAGTAGATGCTGAGTGTATTTACTTGATGAAACACAAGTCTGAATTATTGAAAGGTTCAAGTAATTTCAGAGTGAAGTTGAAGATCGTCATGACAAGAGGATAAAATGTCTGTGATATGATCATAGAGATGAGTATCTGAGTTACGAGTTTGGCACACAATTAAGACATTGTGGAAAGTGTTTCACAATTAATACCGCCTGGAACACCATAGTGTGATGGTGTGTCCGAACATCATAACTACACCCTATTGGATATGGTGCATACCATGATGTCTCTTATCGAATTACAACTATCGTTTATGGGTTAAGCATTAGAGACAACCGCATTCACTTTAAATAGGGCACCACGCAATTCCGTTGAGACGACACCGTTTAGAGAAACCTAAGTTGTCGTTTCTTAAAAGTTTGGGGCTGCGATGCTTATGTGAAAAAGTTTCAGGCTGATAAGCTCGAACCCAAAGCGGATAAATGCGTCTTCATAGAATACCCAAAAACAGTTGGGTATACCTCCTATTTCAGATCTGGAAGCAAAGGTAATTGCTTCTAGAAACAGTTCCTTTCTCGAGGAAAAGTTTCTCTCGAAAGAATTGAGTGGGAGGATGGTGGAGACTTGATAAGGTTATTGAACCGACACTTCAACTGGTGTGTAGCAGGGCACAGGAAGTTGTTCCTGTGGCACCTACACCAATTGAAGTGGAAGCTTATGATAGTGATCATGAAACTTCGGATCAAGTCACTACCAAACCTCGTAGGTCGACAAGGATATGTACTACTCCTGAGTGGTACCGTAATCCTGTCTTGGAAGTCATGTTGCTAGACAACAATGAACCTAAGAGCTATGGAGAAGCGATGGTGGGCCCATATTCCGACAAATGGTTAGAAGCCATGAAATCCGAGATATGATCCATGTATCAGAACAAAGCATGGACTTTGGTGAACTTACCCGATGATCGGCAAGCCATTCAGATAAATGGATCTTTAAGAAGAAGACGGACGTGGACGGTAATGTTACTGTCTATGAAGCTCGACTTGTGGCAAAGAGTATTTTCACAAGTTCAAGGAGTTGACTACGATGAGATTTTCTCATCCGTAGCGATGCTTAAGTCCGTCGGAATCATGTTAGCATTAGCTGCATTTATGAAATCTGGCAGATGGATGTCAAAACAAGTTTCCTTACCAGTTTTCATAAGGAAAGGTTGTATGTGATACAATCAGAAAGGTTTTGTCGATCCTAAGGATGCTAAAAGGTATGCTAGCTCCAGCGAACCTTCCATGGACTAAAGCAAGCATCTCGGAGTCAGAATATACGCTTTGATGGAGTGATCAAAGTTTTTGGGTTTATACAAAGTTTGTTAGAAACTTGTATTTACAATAAAGTGAGTGGGAGCGCTACAACATTTCTGATAAGTATATGTGAATGACATATTGTTGATCCGAAATGATGTAAAATTTCTGGAAAGCATAAAGGGTTGTTTGAAAGGAGTTTTTCAAAGGAAGACCTGGATAAAGCTGCTTACATATTGGGCATCAAGATCTATAGAGATAGATCAAGACGCCTGATGATACTTTCAAAGAACGCACACCTTGACATGATTTTGAAAGAGTTCAAAATAGATCAGCAAAGAAGGAGTTCTTGGCTGTGTTACAAGGTGTGAGTATTGAGTAAGACTCAAGACCTGACCACAGCAGAAGAGAGAGAAAGGACGAAGGTCGTCCCCTATGCTTTAGACGTAGGCTCTACAGTATGCTATGCTGTGTACCGCACATGAAGTGTGCCTTGCCATGAGTTGGTCAAGGGGTACAATAGTGATCCGGGAATGGATCACATGACAGCGGTCGAACTTATCCTTAGTATCTAGTGGACTAAGGAATTTTCTCGATTATGGAGGTGAAAAGGAGTTCGTCGTAAAGGGTTACGTCGATGCGAACTTTGACACTAATCCGGATGACTCTGAGTAGTAGACCGGATTCGTATAGTAGAGCAGTTATTTGAAATGGCTCCAAGTAGCGCGTGGTAGCATCCACAAGATGACATAGATATTCGTAAAGCACACACGGATCTGAAAGGTTCAGACCCGTTGACTAATAACCTCTCTCACAAGCATAACATGATCAAACTAGAACTCATTGAGTGTTAATCACATAGTGATGTGAACTAGATTGTTGACTCTAGTAAACTCTTTGGATGTTGGTCACATGGTGATGTGACCTGTGAGTGTTAATCACATGGTGATGTGAACTAGATTATTGACTCTAGTGCAAGTGGGAGACTGTTGGAAATATGCCCTAGAGGCAATAATAAATTGGTTATTATTATATTTCCTTGTTCATGATAATCGTTTATTATCCATGCTAGAATTGTATTGATAGGAAACTCAGATACATGTGTGGATACATAGACAACACCATGTCCCTAGTAAGCCTCTAGTTGACTAGCTCGTTGATCAATAGATGGTTACGGTTTCCTGACCATGGACATTGGATGTCGTTGATAACGGGATCACATCATTAGGAGAATGATGTGATGGACAAGACCCAATCCTAAGCCTAGCACAAGATCGTGTAGTTCGTTTGCTAAGAGCTTTTCTAATGTCAAGTACCATTTCCTCAGACCATGAGATTGTGCAACTCCCGGATACCGTAGGAATGCTTTGGGTGTACCAAACGTCACAACGTAACTGGGTGGCTATAAAGGTGCACTACAGGTATCTCCGAAAGTGTCTGTTGGGTTGGCACGAATCGAGACTGGGATTTGTCACTCCGTGTAAACGGAGAGGTATCTCTGGGCCCACTCGGTAGGACATCATCATAATGTGCACAATGTGACCAAGGAGTTGATCACGGGATGATGTGTTACGGAACGAGTAAAGAGACTTGCCGGTAACGAGATTGAACAAGGTATCGGGATACCGACGATCGAATCTCGGGCAAGTAACATACCGATTGACAAAGGGAATTGTATACGGGATTGATTGAATCCCCGACATCGTGGTTCATCCGATGAGATCATCGTGGAACATGTGGGAGCCAACATGGGTATCCAGATCCCGCTGTTGGTTATTGACCGGAGAACGTCTCGGTCATGTCTGCATGGTTCCCGAACCCGTAGGGTATACACACTTAAGGTTCGATGACGCCAGGGTTATACGGTAAGGTCGGTCCGGGCCGCTTCATCCCACGATGCCGCCGAATCAAGATAAGACTAGTAACGGCAAGTAAATTGACAAAATTGACGCCCACAACTACTTTGTGTTCTACTCGTGCATAGAAACTACGCATAGACCTAGCTCATGATGCCACTGTAGGGGAACGTAGCAGAAATTCAAAATTTTCTACGCATCACCAAGATCAATCTATGGAGTAATCTAGCAACGATGGGAAGGGGAGTGCATCTACATACCATTGTAGATCGCTAAGCGGAAGCGTTGCAAGAACGCGGATGAAGGAGTCATACTCGTAGCGATTCAGATCGCGGTTGATTCCGATCTAAGCGCCGAACCACGGCGCCTCCGCGTTCAACACACGTGCAGCCCGGTGACGTCTCCCACGCCTTGATCCAGCAAGGAGAGAGGGAGGGGTTGGGGAAGACTCCGGCCAGCAGCAGCACAACGGCGTGGTGGTGGTGGAGGAGCGTGGCACTCTAGCAGGGCTTCGCCAAGCACCGCAAGAGACGAGGAGGGAGAGGGGTAGGGCTGCGCCATAAACAGAGAGATGTTCTCGTGTCTTTGGCAGCCCCAAAACCCCCACTATATATAGGGGAGGGGGAGGGGCTGCGCCCCCCATCTAGGGTTCCCCCCAAGGGGTGCGGCCAGCCCTAGATGCATCTGGGGGGCGGCCAGAGGGGGAGAGAGGGGGGCGCACCCTAGGTGGGCCTTAGGCCCATCTGAGCCTAGGGTTTCCCCCTTCCCCCTTCCCTGCGCCTTGGGCCTCTTGTGGGGGGGCGCACCAGCCCACCTGGGGCTGGTCCCCTCCCACACTTGGCCCACGCAGCCCTCTGGGGCCGGTGGCCCCACCTGGTGGACCCCCGGGACCCTCCCGGTGGTCCCGATACGTTACCGATAGCACCCGAAACTTTTCCGGTGACCAAAACAGGACTTCCCATATATAAATATTTACCTCCGGACCATTCCGGAACTCCTCATGACGTCCGGGATCTCATCCGGGACTCCGAACAACATTCAGTAACCATGTATATCTATTCCCTATAACCCTGGCGTCATCGAACCTTAAGTGTGTATACCCTACGGGTTCGGGAACCATGCAGACATGACCGAGACGTTCTCCGGTCAATAACCAACAGCGGGATCTGGATACCCATGTTGGCTCCCACATGTTCCACGATGATCTCATCGGATGAACCACGATGTCGGGGATTCAATCAATCCCGTATACAATTCCCTTTGTCAATCGGTATGTTACTTGCCCGAGATTCGATCGTCGGTATCCGGATACCTTGTTCAATCTCGTTACCGGCAAGTCTCTTTACTCGTTCCGTAACACATCATCCCGTGATCAACTCCTTGGTCACATTGTGCACATTATGATGATGTCCTACCGAGTGGGCCCAGAGATACCTCTCCGTTTACATGGAGTGACAAATCCCAGTCTCGATTCGTGCCAACCCAACAGACACTTTCGGAGATACCTGTAGTGCACCTTTATAGCCACCCAGTTACGTTGTGACGTTTGGTACACCCAAAGCATTCCTACGGTATCCGGGAGTTGCACAATCTCATTGTCTAAGAAAATGATACTTGACATTAGAAAAGCTCTTAGCAAACGAACTACACGATCTTGTGCTAGGTTTAGGAAATGATGTGATCCCGTTATCAACGACATCCAATGTCCATGGTCAGGAAACCGTAATCATCTATTGATCAACAAGCTAGTCAACTAGAGGCTTACTAGGGACATGGTGTTGTCTATGTATCCACACATGTATCTGAGTTTCCTATCAATACAATTTTAGCATGGATAATAAACGATGATCATGAACAAGGAAATATAATAATAACCAATTTATTATTGCCTATAGGGCATATTTCTAACATGCGTGATGTTACTACCTATATATGTTACTCCCACTGTGGGTAAAATATGCCATGTCATCAACCAACACCTTAACATACAACAACTTCAACGGATTGTATCTAGTTTTCCCAATAGGACGTGGGATAATAAATAAGGTGCTCTCTCATTCTACATTGGAGCTTATGCAAGGGGTGTTGGTTCATGTACATACAACCTTGCTATCTTCCCTCATTTATTGTATGACACATCATCAAAAATCCTATGTGGCAAAATCTAGCAACAACTATCTTACAATCATTGGAGATGCCCTAACATATATAGGTAGTAACATCACACATATCTATACCTACTAATAAACCAGTGATTGCTCCTTCAAAAAAAATAAAAATAAACCAGCGAGTGCTTCCGGTTGTACGTCATCGTCGTTTTTGCAGAAAAGTCCCTCTATTTTTAATAATTCAACCCGCCATCCTTTCTTAAGTGAGAAAAACGTTTCGTTTAGAAATTTATAAATAAAACCCTGTGGTTTTAGGGATTCAACACGCGGTCCCAGGTGAGTGAATAAAAAGCGGTTTCTAGGCTGGTGCGGCGGTGCTCCCGATCCCGATCGGGAGCAGGACGACGGCGGCAGAGATCCGGGAGGCGGGGAACGGCGCGGAAGTGGCGGAGGTCGGGATCCATCCCGGCGGTTCGTAGTGGAGGCCGGCCGCGGCGGCGCTCCCGATCCCCGATCCGATCGGTAGCAGGACAACGGCGGCAGAGTTCTGGGAGGCGGGGAACGGTGGGGAAGTGGCGGAGGTCGGGATCCATCCCGACGGTTCATAGTGGAGGCCGGCGGCGGCGGTGCTCCATGGCTGTGGCGACTCGGTCTTCTGGGAAGAAGATACAAGGGAGGGAGACGAGGTGAGATGGAGAGAAGAGAAGGGAGAATAGGGACTGCGCGGCTACCTGCTGCTGGTCCGACCGCGGCTCCGGTCATCGGATCAGGTTTGTGTCCAGATTCCTCTGCTCCCCGCAAAAAAGTATGCCATGTCGTTGCTAATTGCTAGAGATGCCCTTCACAAGTTCAGCCCGTGGTCAACAGCAACCTCCAGGTCGCGTGAGAATTCAGTGGCATGGGCATGCTCTCGCCTGATTAATTTTGTATAGAAGATTTTTCATGAGTGCTTGAGTACATGTTCAATATACATAACAACTTCTCTGGTGACTTACTCAACTAATGGTTAGATACAATTTTAGAAGCAGTGAATAGACGCATGATACGTTTTTTTATCTGCTTCTGAATGTTCATAATGTGTAAAATGATTCAACTTTTGTATGATTTTGCTTCAGAAGTTGAATTTGCAAAATCTTGAGAACATTGACTATATGCTCCAACACTGCACGCCAACTCTTGATGGATTTCCAATGTGTTGCTGGCCTCCCAATTTTTTCCGTCGTGCAGCCGCTCCCTGTCTCCCTGTGTCGTCCCAAGATGGTCCGGCTGGGCGCTGTCCTGACGGCCGAGCGTGTGCTATCCACGGAACACAGCTCCTCCACCCAGGCCCTCCTCCGCAACGCCGGCGAGGACACTACTTCGTCCGAACCGATTATCACAACCACGCACAGGTACACAGACATGAGCTCCCCTGCCACCCCTGCATTGATTTAAGGCGAAATCCAATTGGGAGGTATTGATAGGCACCAATGTATTCTTGGTTGAGTTCCCATGTCTTGAATTACGTTGATCCTTTTGGTAAGATCAAACTGAACATCACTTGCCCAAACAAGCTGAACGTCATGCTACATTATTGTAAATCATTTACCAGGACTTTGTGTTCTTTGTACAAAACAGCCAAGACCTCGATCACATATTCGTAGAGCACAAGCGAAGACATCTTTCGTTGAATCCACATATATGTTCAGTTTTTTAATTGATTTTGAAATTTCAGAAGCTCTATGGCACATGTAACAGGTCTTGGACATGATGGCCGGACGCGATGAGGAGGACATACTGGATCCCCATGGATGCCAAGGATTCGAGGACATTGGCAGATGTAGAGGAGGCAATGATGACGGAGATGATTGCGGCACACAATTTAAATAAACCAGAATATCCTGAAAATTATATTTGGTGTATAGAATTCAGTTTTAGTCTTTGAGTACATTTTCATCATTCACTAACTCCAGTAGTGAGTAAAAATATATAAAACTACGTGACTTGTAAATTTTTGTGTCTGTCGTGTGTCCCAACGATTCCATCGGCATCGGCCCTCCCCTACCCTGGTGCGGACTGCAGTATTAGCGGTCTCCTTGGAGTCCTGAAGCAGCTCAAGGGCATCGTCCTTGGTGCGCCTCCTCAAGGCTTGATGCTTTCTACAGGAAAAAAAATGGTTCTTTTCTTTGAGATGAGGAAAATTACTTCCCTTTCTACAGGAAAAGATGGTTATGTTAGATAAATGTCTTCCCAAGTTAAAGGCACATGGCTCTGAAGTACTAATATTCTCTGAGGTACTGATTCTCTCTGTTACTCATGCACCTAGCTTGGTTGCTTCACAAAGCATCATGACTATGATAAAAATATGATAGCAATCATGAGTTACAGAAATTCTTCTTGTGAGGTGATTTTGTGCCCATGCTCACATTCTATCTTGAGTTTTGTGACCCATATTATACAATATCTTCTTTGCGTATTCATGATTGTGTGGAGCTTGCAAGCCTAATTCATGCTGGCTTCTTAGCTTTTCATTTTTTATATTTGCCACAAGCCTGCTTTGCTATGTTATGCATGATCTTCTTGCCCATCTCATACTTTCAGCTCTCCCTTCTCATTATATAGTGAAAATATAATCTTAAATCATGACCCAAAAAAAATGTTCAGGTTCTACATGTTTACTTGCATGCTATTTTTTTTACAGGGGCACCATAACATGTGAAAATTTTGAAGAGCGTTGTGAAGATTTGTGGGAGCAGCTCCGACTCCAATTAAAGAAGTTCCACGCAGCGGGCATGAAGATTGGTCACATCTATATGTATAGTTGTGCTGCAGGTGATTATACTCTTCATTGAAGACTTATACTTTGAGGGGCTGTAATAGTAATGCAGGAATGTTGCATTGTTCCTATCTACCATCGACCATCATTACTTACTTTTTTATGTTCTTCTTGCTATTGGCTGGTAGCTTTTAGTAGCAATTTGGATAATTTTGTGCATAATATTCTGTCTGGTTTTGGGGCAAGAAAGGTCGGGGATTCTGTTGTGGGTGGATCATGGCTTCCAGAACAATGCACACTATACAGTAGCCTGAGCAAGTTATGGGCGGTGCCTTCATATGGTTGTTAAATTGTTGCTCTTTTTCCATATGGATTAATGCGAAGCACCTCAAATTTCTCTTTTGAGGAATATATGTCTCTTTTTGTTCGATTTGAGTTCTTGGTCTTCCAGTTCAGAACATTTAGGACGTGATTTTGGAGAAACTTCGAGAGCAGGAATAAGTCATCGTCGTATTCAACGTTGTAATTAAAATGATTTAGAGTAGGAACCAGAGCTGAGATTGTTACTTTTTATGTAATAGAATGGGTTCTATAAGAAATGATTTTTTTCACAAAGGTGGGGATTCAACTCTCTAGCTAGAAAATTGCTAGAGCGTACTTGAATTGTTGAAAGCGTGGATCATGTCCTATAGTAGCTATCTTTGATTTACAACCAGAGTTCACTTATAATTATAGGATGAAACTTTATATTATTTTGCCATCTTATTTCGTTTGTAAATGTAGCTACAACAAGTAGCAGTTTGAATTGATGCAAGCAAGTAAGCAATGCTTTGATTGGAAAATTTGTGTGTTGGCATAGGCTGAAGCAAGCACCTCTTCATTCTGAATCAGTAGTTGGTGCAGCTAGCTGTAGCAAGCCCCAGCTTAACTTAATGCTAGCAATTACTTGCGGCCTTGATCTGCTCTTGGCAATTGGGTAAACAAGCGCTTCTTTGATCTGTATGCCTGAATCTTTAGTTTGTGCAGCTAGCTGCTAGCAAGTAATTAAAGCCTTGATCTGCTCTTGCCGACAAAATAATCTTGGAAGAAACATCCAGATCACTCCACTATGGGCCCATCCAGTATCTTATGCATCATATAGTTGGCTTTTCAAGATTATCTGTCACTCCACTATTTACTGTATTGTTGTAACTACTCCATGTTCCATTGAACTCCATGCTGATTGCATCTTTGCAAAATCTGGAATATTGTATGAACAAGGTAATTGTTGGAGTTTTAACTTCAATTTTTGTTGTTGTTACACAAAATGTTGCCTCCACTGACTTTTTGCCGAAAGACAATTAGCCATCGCCTAGACCTACTTTGCTGCAGGTTCTTTTTTTCTTTGTGCGAATTATGATTGAGCTATGTTTGTTTTACAGTGATTTACAGCCAGGGTTTACAGAAGATTAAACTAGCAATTAAAATTGATTTGAGAAAGTATTTAACGCAATTGGTCTCTTGGCATAGGCTCAAGTATAAAACTAATATGTAAAATCTCCATATATTTGTGCAAATTGATTTTGTAAGCTACTCTGAAAAATTTATTCTTTTTTCAAGATTGATGTACTTGGTGCTAACTTCCATTTTCTCTCAACAGGACATGTGCTATTCTGAAAATGGAGCTTCTCTATTGGATGGCAGCTCATGATGGTAGTTTCAGATATGAAGCTAAGGAAAGCGCGCCTCATAATTCATTAGATGTAACCCAGTAGGGCCAATTAGATATTGTTGGTTGTAAACGACATGAGTTTTTAGCTTTCATAAAATCTAGATATGTACTCTTTAACAATAAGCTGTGGAGGAGAGTGGTCTTAAATGTGCTGGTTGAATTTACCAACGTTGGTTCATTTTGGTTTTACTGTCCACATTGCATAGCAAGTTTATATATTTGATACAAGTCAAGACATATTTTACAAGAATGATTATAGATCCACCTATGCTGGTGCTAGATCTATCGCTCATGTAAATTATATAAAATAATATGTCAATTCTGCACTTAGAACACTTCATCTCACCTGTTTAGCTGAAGTGCTGCACTGCTCATCTCGCCTCTCTAACTGAAGTGATGCACTGCTGCTCTATGTTGGTGTGTGGTAGCAGCGAGTATACTTGATCTACCTTCGGCTAGGCAAAAATATGACGATGTAATTTTGATCTAGATCTTGACTCTCCAATGTCAGGACAATTACGCCAGTAGCCTGCTGCTTTTACTCATGCGTAGCATCATGCGTAATTTCATATTTAAAAAATCAGTAAATCTGCAAATCAAATATAAGAACACAAAAACATCATGCAATTTCCCAACCAGATAATGTACGTCTCCAAAAAAATGATTCTATTCTTCAAAAAAATATCCAAAAATATTCTCCAAATTACATGGCCCAAAATGCGACAGTCAGTGTAACTTTATTTCTGATGTTTGCCAAAATTGGGTACAAGAAGTGTTGTGTAAAGGTATGCTTGCATATTTTTAATTTTTTCGCCCGTTGCAACGCACGGGCATTTGTACTAGTCTAGGTTAAATAGATGATGTGGCAAGCAATAAATGAAGAAATGGAGGAAAGTGGTAACATAGCTAGTTACTAATAGTATGAGTAACATCACACACATATCAAGGAAAAATGAGTCTATAGCCTAATAAATGAAGTGTTGCATGTTACCACACATATGTTACTCCCCACAATAGAGGTAGTAACATAGACTAGTAACATGTGCATGTTACTAGTCTATGTTACTACCCATTGTGGCCAGTCTAACTAGCTATGTTACCACTTTCCTCTCTTTCTTCATTTATTGCTTGCCACATCATCTATTTTATCTAGATACGTGTGATGTTACTACCTATGTTACTCCCACTGTGGGTAGTCTAAGCAGGCTATAAGGAATAGAATAATATATATGTGCTTATTAGTTGGAGGAAAGAGAAGAGAAACGGGCTCTTGGTTAGTAGAGCCAGCTGCAACACGAGACCCAAGACACTTTGTGAGGATGTAAGGTGGGCCAACTATTGATAAACTATTACGTATATAAAATTTATTATTGTACATGCCCGCTAAGATGTTGGCTGTATATGACATGACAACTTCTTATAGCCGACCCTTGGCTGTATTATTAACCATGCTCTTAGTGAGGTAGCTAGTATATCATAGACGACTAGCTAGTATCATATCACTAGCCATAGTGGGAGTAACTTCAGCAGTAACATCGACACCATCATATTTTAGTTTATCAATGAATGCTACAACTTTGTGTCGATGCAGTGGGTATATATCATAAATGCTATACTACTTTGTGTCATGCATGGCCATAAATATAGTCGTCTATGATATGTACCCCCTTCGTAAACTAATATAAGAGCGTTTAGGTCACTATTTTAGTAATTAAACGCTCTTATATATATATATATATATATATATATATATATATATATATATATATATATATATATATATATTAGTTTACAGAGGGAGTACTACTCTATGATACTATATATGCACTATGAAGGTACGTACGTACTCTATGATAATGTATATTAGTTTACAGAGGGAGCTAGTATATGACACTCTCCACCATACTCGTGATTTCTTATTGTCGGATTTCGGGTTCCGGCAAAACCCTTGAGGTTCGAACACTGGGGTGCGCATGAAGATCTCTCCCCCTCTCTAGCTCGCACACTCTACGATCTCACGGCCTAGCTCGACGAACCCAAAGAACATGAGACACAAGATTTATACTGGTTCGGGCCACCGTTGTGGTGTAATGCCCTACTCCAGTGTGGTGTGGTGGATTGCCTCATGGGCTGAGGATGAACAGTTACAACGGAAGAACAGCCTCGCGAGGAGAGGTGTTCTTGTGCTTAGTGAACTTGAGTGGTTCGGATGATATGGATCCGGTCTGGGTCCGAATCAGATGCCTCCCTATGGTGGTGGCTAGTCCTATTTATAGAGGCCCTGGTCCTCTTCCCAAATATTGAGCGAGAAGGGATCCCACAACGGCCAAATTCGAAGGGAGACAACTAGTACAAGCTATCCTGACAAAAGTAGTCTTCGCCTGCCAAAGGCTCTGGTGGTGACGCCATCTTGGGCTCCACGGTAACCTCCGTCCTGCCGTCCTGCTGGTCTTGGTCTTGTTGCACCAATGTGGAAACCTTTGCCTGATGCCTCGGGACTCCTCATCTACGCTTGCCCCTTTAGCACCAAAGAGGAAACAAGGACACTGCGCGCTGGCGCCCGCCTGGTTCCAGTCGTCATGGCTTGCGCCTCAGAAACCTCATGAGGCGCCCCTTGCCTTGATCTCTCCGCCCTTCGCGAGCCAGCCTGGTGAGGCCGCCCTGAGGAGGTCTTGCGTCGTCCGCCTCACGAGGCTTGGCCCCTCGCGAGGGTCTTGAATGTTTGCTGGTGAAGATGGGCCGTACAGGGCCGCTGGTGGAGCCACGCTGCGGGCCGCAGGCAGGCAAGTCTGAGGACCCCCGTTCCCAGAACACCGACAGTAGCCCCCAGGCCCAAGGCGCGCTCGGGCTTGGCTTCTAAGTGAAGCCAAACAGCAAGCACGGAGCACCGCGGGCCCCATCAGCCTGCGGCCACGGTTGGCGCGCGTCATCTCCGCTTCCCCATGCCGCCTCGGCAACTACCCGACTTGATGGGTCCTTGCTGCATGCAGAAAAAGATCATTATTACCTTAGATCGTGGAGGCCGGCGGTTGGCCTCCCCTTGGCTATAAATGGGAAGTGGGGGTGGAGCCCCCGTCACCCGTCTCTTCCTTGCGTCTCCTGCTTCTTCCTCTTCCTTGCTCCACTGCCAGCAGCGACACCCATGGCGCCTACAAAGAGGCTCTCGGTTGCAGAGAAGGGGAAGGCTCGCCAGGAGGGGCCTGGCTCACCGCCGCCCAAGAGGGGGCGCGACCGTCCCCACAAGCACATTGCGACCCCCGCCGCGGCGGCACCTCTTCTCGTGGCGGCAGCCGCCCAGTGTTGGAAATATGCCCTAGAGGCAATAATAAATAGGTTATTATTATATTTCCTTGTTCATGATAATCGTTTATTATCCATGCTGGAATTGTATTGATAGGAAACTCAGATACATGTGTGGATACATAGACAACACCATGTCCCTAGTAAGCCTCTAGTTGACTAGCTCGTAGATCAATAGATGGTTACGGTTTCCTGACCATGGACATTGGATGTCGTTGATAACGGGATCACATCATTAGGAGAATGATGTGATGGACAAGACCCAATCCTAAGCCTAGCACAAGATCGTGTAGTTCGTTTGCTCAGAGCTTTTCTAATGTCAAGTATCACTTCCTTAGACCATGAGATTGTACAACTCCCGGATACCGTAGGAATGCTTTGGGTGTACCAAACGTCACAACGTAACTGGGTGACTATAAAGGTGCACTACAGGTATCTCCGAAAGTGTCTGTTGGGTTGGCACGAATCGAGACTGGGATTTGTCACTCCGTGTAAACGGAGAGGTATCTCTGGGCCCACTCGGTAGGACATCATCATAATGTGCACAGTGTGACCAAGGAGTTGATCACGGGATGATGTGAGTTACGGAACGAGTAAAGAGACTTGCTGGTAACGAGATTGAACAAGGTATCGGGATACCGACGATCGAATCTTGGGCAAGTAACATACCGATTGACAAAGGGAATTGGGTACGGGATTGATTGAATCCTCGACATCGTGGTTCATCCGATGAGATCATCGAGGAGCATGTGGGAGCCAACATGGGTATCCAGATCCCGCTGTTGGTTATTGACCGGAGAGTCGTCTCGGTCATGTCTACCTGTCTCCCGAACCCGTAGGGTCTACACACTTAAGGTTCGGTGACGCTAGGGTTATAGAGATGTTAGTATGCGGTAACCCGAAAGTTGTTCGGAGTCCCGGATGACATCCCGGACGTCACGAGGAGTTCCGGAATGGTCCAGAGGTAAAGATTTATATATGGGAAGTCTTATTTTGGTCGCCGGAAAAGTTTCGCACTTTATCGGTATTGTACCGGGAGTGCCGAAAGGGGTCCGGGGGTCCACCAGCCCCGGGGGGGGCACATGGGCTGTAGGGGTGGCACCAGCCCCAAGAGGCCCATGCGCCAAGAGATAAGGAAAAGGGAGAGTCCTAAAGGGGGAAGGCACCTCCGAGGTGCCTTGGGGGGGGGGGGGGGAAGGACTCCTCCCTGGCCGCACCCTTCCTTGGAGGAAGGGCCAAGGCTGCGCCCCCCTCTCCCTTGGCCCTATATATAGTGGGGGGAAGGGAGGGCAGCAATATCTAAGCCCTGGCGCCTCCCTCTCCCTCCCGTGACACATCTCCTCCTCCCCGCTTGCGCTTGGCGAAGCCCTGCCGGGATCCCGCTACTTCCACCACCACGCCGTCGTGCTGCTGGATCTCCATCAACCTCTCCTCCCCCCTTGCTGGATCAAGAAGGAGGAGATGTCGCTGCTCCGTACGTGTGTTGAACGCGGAGGTGCCGTCCGTTCGGCGCTAGGATCATCGGTGATTTGGATCACGACGAGTACGACTCCATCAACCCCGTTCTCTTGAACGCTTCCGCTCGCGATCTACAAGGGTATGTAGATGCACTCCTTCCCTCTCGTTGCTAGTAAACTCCATAGATTGATCTTGGTGATGCGTGGAAAATTTTGAATTTCTGCTACGTTCCCCAACAGTGTCATCATGAGCTAGGTCTATGCGTAGTTTCTATGCACGAGTAGAACACAAAGTAGTTGTGGGCGTAGATGTTGCCAATTCTTCTTGCCGTTACTAGTCTTATCTTGTTTCGGCGGCATTGTGGGATGAAGCGGCCCGGACCGACCTTACACGTACGCTTACGTGAGACAGGTTCCACCGACTAACATGCACTAGTTGCATAAGGTGGCTAGCGGGTGTCTGTCTCTCCCACTTTAGTCGGATCGGATTCGATTGAAAGGGTCCTTATGAAGGGTAAATAGAAATTGGCATATCACGTTGTGGATTTTGCGTAGGTAAGAAACGTTCTTGCTAGAAATCCATAGCAGCCACGTAAAACATGCAACAACAATTAGAGGACGTCTAACTTGTTTTTGCAGGGTATGCTATGTGATGTGATATGGCCAAAAGGATGTGATGAATGATATATGTGATGTATGAGATTGATCATGTTCTTGTAATAGGAATCACGACTTGCATGTCGATGAGTATGACAACCAGCAGGAGCCATAGGAGTTGTCTTAATTTATTGTATGACCTGCGTGTCAATGAAAACGCCATGTAATTACTTTACTTTATTGCTAACCGTTAGCCATAGTAGTAGAAGTAATAGTTGGCGAGACAACTTCATGAAGACACGATGATGGAGATCATGATGATGGAGATCATGGTGTCATGCCGGTGACGAAGGTGATCATGCCGCGCCTCGAAGATGGAGATCTAAGGCGCAAGATGATATTGGCCATATCACGTCACTTTATGATTTGCATCTGATGTTTGTCATGTTTACATCTTATTTGCTTAGAACTACGGTAGCATAAATAAGATGATCCCTCACTAAAATTTCAAGAGACGTGTTCCCCCTAACTGTGCACCGTTGCGAAGGTTCGTTGTTTCGAAGCACCACGTGATGATCGGGTGTGATAGATTCTAACGTTCGAATACAACGGGTGTTGACGAGCCTAGCATGTACAGACATGGCCTCGGAACACATGCGAAACACTTAGGTTGACTTGACGAGCCTAGCATGTACAGACATGGCCTCGGAACACAAGAGACCGAAAGGTCGAACATGAGTCGTATAGTAGATACGATCAACATGGAGATGTTCACCGATGATGACTAGTCCGTCTCACGTGATGATCGGACACGGCCTAGTTTGACTCGGATCATGTATCATTTAGATGACTAGAGGGATGTCTATCTGAGTGGGAGTTCATTAAATAATCAGATGAACTTAATTATCATGAACATAGTCAAAAGGTCTTTGCAAATTATGTCATAGCTTACGCTTTAGCTCTACTGTTTAAAGATATGTTCCTAGAGAAAATTTAGTTGAAAGTTGGTAGTAGCAATTATGCGGACTGGGTCCGTAAACTGAGGATTGTCCTCATTGCTGCACAGAAGGCTTATGTCCTTAATGCACCGCTTGGTGTGCTGAACCTCAGCGTCGTCTGTAGATGTTGCGAAACATCTGACATACACGTTTTGATGACTGCATGATAGTTCAGTGCGTAATGCTAACGGTTTAGAATTGTGGCACCAAAGACATTTTTGAAACGTCGCAGAACATATGAGATGTTCCGAAGACTGAAATTGGGATTTCAGACTAGTGCCCACGTCAAGAGGTATGAGACCTCTGACAAGTTTCTTAAGCCTGCAAACTAAGGGAGAAAAGCTCAATCGTTGAGCATGTGCTCAGATTGCCTGAGTACTACAATCGCTTGAATCGAGTGGGAGTTAATCTTCCAGATGAGATAGTGATGGTTCTCCATAGTCACTGCCACCAAGCTATTAGAGCTTCGTGATGAACTATAACATATCAGGGATAGACATGATGACCCTTGAGCAACTCGCGATGTTTGACACCGCGAAAGTAGAAATCAAGAAGGAGCATCAATTGTTGATGGTTAGTAAAACCACTAGTTTCTAGAAGGGCAAGGGCAAAAGGGATACTTCATGAAACAGCAAATCATTTGCTGCTCTAGTGGAGAATCCCAAGGTTGAACCCAAACCCGAGACTGAGTGCTTCTGTAATGAGGGGAACGGTCACTGAAGCAGAACTACCCTAGATACTTGGTAGATGAGAAGGCAGGCAAGGTCGATAGAAGTATATTGGATATACATTATATGAATGTGTACTTTACTAGTACTCCTAGC
Source organism: Aegilops tauschii subsp. strangulata (assembly GCF_002575655.3). Lineage (NCBI taxonomy): Eukaryota > Viridiplantae > Streptophyta > Magnoliopsida > Poales > Poaceae > Aegilops > Aegilops tauschii. The sequence continues at coordinate 89,315,401 of NC_053039.3, read as the reverse complement.
AGCACCAGGGTATTAGATACCGGTTCGGTTGCTAAGTGTTAGTAACTCGAAATAAAAGCTGCGGAATAAACGGAGACTAGCTAAAGGTGAGATGACGATATGTGTTGGAAGTGTTTCCAAGGTTGATGTGATCAAGCATCGCATGCTCCCTCTACCATCGAGATTGGTGTTAAACCTAAATAATTGTTATTTGGTGTTTGCGTTGAGCATAAAAATGATTGGATTATGTTTATCGCAATACGGTTATTCATTTAAGGAGAATAATGGTTACTCTGTTTATTTCAATAATACCTTCAATGGTCTTGCACCTAAAATGAATCTCGATCGCAGTGATACACATGTTCATGCCAAATGATATAAAATAGTAATGATAGTACCACATACTTGTGGCACTGCCATTTGAGTCATATTGGTATAGAACGCATGAAGAAGCTCCATGTAGATGGATCTTTGGATTCACTCGTTTTTGAAAAGATTGAGACATGCGAACCATGTCTATTGATATATATGCATGAAGAAACTCCATGCAGATGGATCGTTTGGACTCACTTGATTTTGAATCACTTGAGACATGCAAATCATACCACATGGGCAAGATGACTGAAAGGCCTCGTTTTCAGTAAGATGGAACAAGAGAGCAACTTGTTGGAAGTAATACATTTTGATGTGTGTAGTCCAATGAGTGCTGAGGCATGCAGTGGATATCGTTATGTTCTTACTTCACAGATGATTTGAGTAGATGCTGAGAATATTTACTTGATGAAACACAAGTCTGAATTATTGAAAGGTTCAAGTAATTTCAGAGTGAAGTTGAAGATCGTCGTGACAAGAGGATAAAATGTCTGTGATATGATCATAGAGATGAGTATCTGAGTTACGAGTTTGGCACACAATTAAGACACTGTGGAAAGTGTTTCACAATTAATACCGCCTGGAACACCACAGTGTGATGGTGTGTCCGAACATCATAACTGCACCCTATTGGATATGGTGCATACCATGATGTCTCTTATCGAATTACCACTATCGTTTATGGGTTAGGCATTAGAGACAACCGCATTCACTTTAAAAGGGGCACCACGCAATTCTGTTGAGACGACACCGTTTAGAGAAACCTAAGTTGTCGTTTCTTAAAAGTCTGGGGCTGCGACGCTTATGTGAAAAAGTTTCAGGCTGATAAGCTCGAATCCGAAGCGGATAGATGCATCTTCATAAGAATACCCAAAATAGTTGGGTATACCTCCTATTTCAGATCTGGAAGCAAAAGTAATTGCTTCTAGAAGTGGGTCCTTTCTCGAGGAAAAGTTTCTCTCGAAAGAATTGAGTGGGAGGATGGTGGAGACTTGATGAGGTTATTGAACCATAACTTCAACTAGTGTGTAGCAGGGCACAGGAAGTTGTTCCTGTGGCACCTACACCAATTGAAGTGGAAGCTTATGATAGTGATCATGAAACTTCGGATCAAGTCACTACCAAACCTCGTAGGACGACGAGGATGCGTGCTACTTCAGAGTGGTACGTGATCCTGTCTAAGATATCATGTTGTTGGACAATACTGAACCTACGAGCTATGGAGAAGCGATGGTGGGCCCATATTCCGACAAATGGTTAGAAGCCATGAAATCCGAGATAAATGGATCTTTGAGAAGAAGACGGACATGGACAGTAATGTTACCGTCTATGAAGCTCGACTTGTGGCAAAGAGTATTTCCACAAGTTCAAGGAGTTGACTACGATGAGATTTTCTCATCCGTAGCGATGCTTAAGTCCGTCAGAATCATGTTAGCATTAGCTGCATTTATGAAATCTGGCAGATGGATGTCAAAACAAGTTTCCTTACCAGTTTTCGTAAGGAAAGGTTGTATGTGATACAATCAGAAAGGTTTTGTCGATCCTAAGGATGCTAGAATATATGCTAGCTCCAGCGATCCTTCCATGGATTAGAGCAAGCATCTCGGAGTCAGAATATACGCTTTGATGGAGTGATCAAAGTTTTTGGGTTTATACAAAGTTTGTTAGAAACTTGTATTTACAATAAAGTGAGTGGGAGCGCTACAACATTTCTGATAAGTATATGTGAATGACATATTGTTGGTCCGAAATGATGTAAAATTTCTGGAAAGCATAAAGGGTTGTTTGAAAGGAGTTTTTCAAAGGAAGACCTGGATAAAGCTGCTTACATATTGGGCATCAAGATCTATAGAGATAGATCAAGACGCCTGATGATATCTTTCAAAGAACGCACACCTTGACATGATTTTGAAAGAGTTCAAAATAGATCAGCAAAGAAGGAGTTCTTGGCTGTGTTACAAGGTGTGAGTATTGAGTAAGACTCAAGACCTGACCACAGCAGAAGAGAGAGAAAGGACGAAGGTCGTCCCCTATGCTTTAGACGTAGGCTCTACAGTATGCTATGCTGTGTACCGCACATGAAGTGTGCCTTGCCATGAGTTGGTCAAGGGGTACAATAGTGATCCGGGAATGGATCACATGACAGCGATCGAACTTATCCTTAGTATCTAGTGGACTAAGGAATTTTCTCGATTATGGAGGTGAAAAGGAGTTCGTCGTAAAGGGTTACGTCGATGCGAACTTTGACACTAATCCGGATGACTCTGAGTAGTAAACCGGATTCGTATAGTAGAGCAGTTATTTGAAATGGCTCCAAATAGCGCGTGGTAGCATCCACAAGATGACATAGATATTCGTAAAGCACACACGGATCTGAAAGGTTCAGACCCGTTGACTAATAACCTCTCTCACAAGCATAACATGATCAAACGAGAACTCATTGCATGTTAATCACATAGTGATGTGAACTAGATTGTTGACTCTAGTAAACTCTTTGGATGTTGGTCACATGGTGATGTGACCTATCAGTGTTAATCACATGGTGATGTGAACTAGATTATTGACTCTAGTGCAAGTGGGAGACTGTTGGAAATATGCCCTAGAGGCAATAATAAATAGGTTATTATTATATTTCCTTGTTCATGATAATCGTTTATTATCCATGCTGGAATTGTATTGATAGGAAACTCAGATACATGTGTGGATACATAGACAACACCATGTCCCTAGTAAGCCTCTAGTTGACTAGCTCGTAGATCAATAGATGGTTACGGTTTCCTGACCATGGACATTGGATGTCGTTGATAATGGGATCACATCATTAGGAGAATGATGTGATGGACAAGACCCAATCCTAAGCCTAGCACAAGATCGTGTAGTTCGTTTGCTCAGAGCTTTTCTAATGTCAAGTATCACTTCCTTAGACCATGAGATTGTACAACTCCCGGATACCGTAGGAATGCTTTGGGTGTACCAAACGTCACAACGTAACTGGGTGACTATAAAGGTGCACTACAGGTATCTCCGAAAGTGTCTGTTGGGTTGGCACGAATCGAGACTGGGATTTGTCACTCCGTGTAAACGGAGAGGTATCTCTGGGCCCACTCGGTAGGACATCATCATAATGTGCACAGTGTGACCAAAGAGTTGATCACGGGATGATGTGAGTTACGGAACGAGTAAAGAGACTTGCCGGTAACGAGATTGAACAAGGTATCGCGATACCGACGATCGAATCTCGGGCAAGTAACATACCGATTGACAAAGGGAATTGGGTACGGGATTGATTGAATCCTCGACATCGTGGTTCATCCGATGAGATCATCGAGGAGCATGTGGGAGCCAACATGGGTATCCAGATCCCGCTGTTGGTTATTGACCGGAGAGTCGTCTCGGTCATGTCTACCTGTCTCCCGAACCCGTAGGGTTTACACACTTAAGGTTCGGTGACGCTAGGGTTATAGAGATGTTAGTATGCGGTAACCCGAAAGTTGTTTGGAGTCCCGGATGAGATCCCGGACGTCACGAGGAGTTCCGGAATGGTCCGGAGGTAAAGATTTATATATGGGAAGTCTTATTTTGGTCGCCGGAAAAGTTTCGCACTTTATCGGTATTGTACCGGGAGTGCCGAAAGGGGTCCGGGGGTCCACCAACCCCGGGGGGGCCACATGGGCTGTAGGGGGTGCGGCTTGGCCTATATGGGCCAAGGGCACCAGCCCCAAGAGGCCCATGCGCCAAGAGATAAGGAAAAGGGAGAGTCCTAAAGGGGGAAGGCACCTCCGAGGTGCCTTGGGGGGGAAGGACTCCTCCCTGGCCGCACCCTTCCTTGGAGGAAGGGCCAAGGCTGCGCCCCCCCTCTCCCTTGGCCCTATATATAGTGGGGGGAAGGGAGGGCAGCAATATCTAAGCCCTGGCGCCTCCCTCTCCCTCCCGTGACACATCTCCTCCTCCCCGCTTGCGCTTGGCGAAGCCCTGCCGGGATCCCGCTACTTCCACCACCACGCTGTCGTGCTGCTGGATCTCCATCAACCTCTCCTCCCCCCTTGCTGGATCAAGAAGGAGGAGACGTCGCTGCTCCGTACGTGTGTTGAACGCGGAGGTGCCGTCCGTTCGGCGCTAGGATCATCGGTGATTTGGATCACGACGAGTACGACTCCATCAACCCCGTTCTCTTGAACGCTTCCGCTCATGATCTACAAGGGTATGTAGATGCACTCCTTCCCTCTCGTTGCTAGTAAACTCCATAGATTGATCTTGGTGATGCGTGGAAAATTTTGAATTTCTGCTACGTTCCCCAACACCCAGGTCGTGGCAGTCATGTTGATGAGGTGAGGCGTGCTGTGGTTGCGCGGGCCCCTCGGCCGCGCTTCCATTTGGCGGAGGTGATGCCTGCTACCTCTTGAGCACTGCGTTGGTTTTTCCTTGAAGAGGAAAGGGTGATGCAGCAAAGTAGCGTAAGTATTTCCCTCCGTTTTTGAGAACCAAGGTATCAATCCAGTAGGAGGCTACGCGCGAGTCCCTCGTACCTACACAAAACAAATAACTCCTCGCAACCAACGCGATAAGGGGTTGTCAATCCCTTCACGGTCACTTACGAGAGTGAGATCTGATAGGATAATATTTTTGGTATTTTTGTGATAAAGATGCAGAGTAAAATAAAAGCAAAGTAAAAAGCAAAGGAAATAACTAAGTGTTGGAAACTTAATATGATGAAGATAGACTCAGGGGCCATAGGTTTCACTAGTGGCTTCTCTCAAGAGCATAAGTATTTTACGGTCGGTGAACGAATTACTGTTGAGCAATTGACAGAATTGAGCATATTTATGAGAATATCTAGGTATGATCATGTATATAGGCATCACGTCTGAGACAAGTAGACCGACTCCTGCCTGCATCTACTACTATTACTCCACTCATCGACCGCTATCCAGCATGCATCTAGAGTATTAAGTTCATGAAAACAGAGTAATGCCTTAAGCAAGATGACATGATGTAGTGGGATAAATTCATGCAATATGATAAAAAACCCATCTTGTTATCCTCGATGGCAACAATACAATACGTGCCTTGCTGCCCCTACTGTCACTGGGAAAGGACACCGCAAGATTGAACCCAAAGCTAAGCACTTCTCCCATTGCAAGAAAGATCAATCTAGTAGGCCAAACCAAACTGATAATTCGAAGAGACTTGCAAAGATAACCAATCATACATAAAAGAATTCAGAGAAGATTCAAATATTGTTCATAGATAATCTTGATCATAAACCCACAATTCATCGGTCTCAACAAACACACCGCAAAAAGAAGATTACATCGAATAGATCTCCACGAGAGAGGGGGAGAACATTGTATTGAGATCCAAAAAGATAGAAGAAGCCATCTAGCTACTAACTATGGACCCGAAGGTCTGAGGTAAACTACTCATACTTCATCGGAGAGGCTATGGTGTTGATGTAGAAGCCCTCCGTGATGGATGCCCCCTCCGGCGGAGCTCCGGAGAAGGCCCCAAGATGGGATCTCGTGGGTACAGAAGGTTGCGGCGGTGGACTTAGGTTTTTGGATCCGTATCTGATCGTTTGGGGGTACGTAGGTATATATAGGAGGAAGGAGTACGTCGGTGGAGCAACAGGGGGCCCACGAGGGTGGAGGGCGCGCCCCCCTACCTCGTGGCCTCCTCTTTTGTTTCTTGACGTAGGGTCCAAGTCTCCTGGATCATATTCTTCCTAAAAATCACGTTCCCGAAGGTTTCATTCCGTTTGGACTCCGTTTGATATTCCTTTTCTGCGAAACTCTGAAATAGGTAAAAAAACAGCAATTCTGGGCTGGGCCTCCGGTTAATAGGTTAGTCCCAAAAATAATATAAAAGTGGATAATAAAGCCCAATAATGTCCAAAACAGTAGGTAATATAGCATGGAGCAATCAAAAATTATAGATACGTTGGAGACGTATCAGGCATCCCCAAGCTTAATTCCTGCTCGTCCTCGAGTAGGTAAATGATAAAAACAGAATTTTTGATGTGGAGTGCTACTTGGCATAATTTTAATGTAATTCTTCTTAATTATGGTATGAATATTCAGATCCGAAAGATTCAAGACAAAAGTTTAATATTGACATAAAAATAATAATACTTCAAGCGTACTAACAAAGCAATGATGTCTTCTCAAAATAACATGGCCAAAGAAAGTTATCCCTACAAAATCATATAGTCTGGCTATGCTCTATCTTCATCACACAAAGTATTTAAATCATGCACAACCCCGATGACAAGCCAAACAATTGTTTCATACTTTTGACATTCTCAAACTTTTTCAATCTTCACGCAGTACATGAGCGTGAGCCATGGATATAGCACTATATGTGGAATAGAATGGTGGTTGTGGAGAAGACAAAAAAGGGAGAAGATAGTCTCACATCAACTAGGAGTATCAACGGGCTATGGAGATGCCCATCAATAGATATCAATGTGAGTGAGTAGGGATTGCCATGCAACGGATGCACTAGAGCTATAAGCATATGAAAGCTCAACAAAAGAAACTAAGTGGGTGTGCATCCAACTCGCTTGCTCACGAAGACCTAGGGCATTTTGAGGAAGCCCATCATTGGAATATACAAGCCATGTTCTATAATGAAAAATTCCCACTAGTATATGAAAGTGACAAAATGAGAGACTCTCTATCATGAAGATCATGGTGCTACTTTGAAGCACAAGTGTGATAAAATGATAGTAACATTGTCCCTTCTCTCTTTTTCTCTCAATTTTTTTTATTTGGGCCTTTTCTCTTTTTTATGGCCTCTTTTCTTTTTTTTTCGTCCGGAGTCTCATCCCGACTTGTGGGGGAATCATAGTCTCCATCATCCTTTTCCTCACTTGGGACAATGCTCTAAAAATGAAGATCATCACACTTTTATTTTCTTACAACTCAACAATTACAACTCGATACTTACAAAATATGACTCTATATGAATGCCTCCGGCGGTGTACCGGGATATGCAATGAATCAAGAGTGACATGTATGAAAGAATTATGAATGGTGGCTTTGCCACAAATACGATGTCAACTACATGATTATGCTAAGAAATATGACAATGATGGAGTGTGTCATAATAAACGGAACGGTGGAAAGTTGCATGGCAATATATCTCGGAATGGTTATGGAAATGCCATGATAGGTAGGTATGGTGGCTATTTTGAGGAAGGTTTATGGTGGGTGTACGATACCGGCGAAAAGTGCGCGGTATTAGAGAGGCTAGCAATGGTGGAAGGAAGAAAAGTGCGTATAATCCATGGACTCAACATTAGTCATAAAGAACTCATATACTTATTGCAAAAATCTACAAGTTATCAAAGCAAAGTATTACGCGCATGCTCCTAGGGGGATAGATTGGTAGGAAAAGACCATCGCTCGTCCCCGACCGCCACTCATAAGGAAGACAATCAATAAAGAAATCATGCTCCGACTTCATCACATAACGGTTCACCATACGTGCATGCTACGGGAATCACAAACTTTAACACAAGTATTTATCAAATTCACAACTACTCAACTAGCATGACTCTAATATCACCATCTTTATATCTCAAAACAATTATCAAGCATCAAACTTCTCATAGTATTCAACACACTCATAAGAAAGCTTTTACTATTCTTGAATACAAAGCATATTAGGATTATTTAAGCAAATTACCATGCTATTTAAGACTCTCAAAATAATATAAGTGAAGCATGAGAGATCAATAATTTCTATAAAACAAATCCACCACCGTGCTCTAAAATATATAAGTGAAGTACTAGAGCAAAACTATATAACTCAAAAGATATAAGCGAAGCACATAGAGTATTCTAACAAATTCCAAATCATGTATGGCTCTCTCAAAAGGTGTGTACAGCAAGGACGATTGTGGTAAAATAAAAAGAAAAGACTCAAATCATACAAGACGCTCCAAGAAAAACACATATCATGTGGTGAATAAAAATATAGCTCCAAGTAAAGTTACCGATGGAAGTAGACGAAAGAGGGGATGCCTTCCGGGGAATCCCCAAGCTTTGTCTTTATGGTGTCCTTAGATTATCTTGGGGGTGCCATGGGCATCCCCAAGCTTAGGCTCTTTCCACTCCTTGTTCCATAATCCATCAAAATTTTCACCCAAAACTTGAAAACTTCACAACACAAAACTCAACAGAAATCTCGTGAGCTCCGTTAGAGAAAGAAAACAAAAGACCACTTCAAGGTACTGTAATGAACTCATTCTTTATTTATCTTGGTGTTAAACCTACTGTATTACAACTTCTCTATGGTTTATAAACTATTTTACTAGCCATAGATTCATCAAAATAAGCAAACAACACACAAAAACAGAATCTGTCAAAAACAGAACAGTCTGTAGTAATCTGTAACTAACGCAAACTTCTAGAACTCCAAAAAATCAGCCAAAATAGGAAGGCCTAGGCAATTTGTTTATTGATCAGCAGCAATTGGAATCACTATTTTATCACGTTCTGGTGATTTTAACAATTGTTTTCGTGAACAGAAAGTTTCTGGAAATTACAGCAAGATCAAATAACTATCATCCAAGAAGATCCTATAGGTTTAACTTGGCACAAACACTAATTAAAATATAAAAACACATCTAACCAGAGGCTAGAACAAATATTTATTCCTAAACAGAAGCAAAAGCAAAAAAAACTAAAAATAAAATTGGGTTGCCTCCCAACAAGCGCTATCGTTTAACGCCCCTAGCTAGGCATAAAAGCAAGGATAGATCTAGGTATTGCCATCTTTGGTAGGCAATCCATAAGTTGCTCTTATGATAGATTCATATGGTAATTTTATTTTCTTCCTAGGGAAATGTTCCATGCCTTTCTTTAATAGAAATTGGAATCTAATATTCCCTTCCTTCATATCAATAATTGCACCAACCGTTCTAAGGAAAGGTCTACCAAGAATAATAGGACATGAAGGATTGCAATCTATATCAAGAACGATAAAATCTACGGGCACATAGTTCCTATTTGCAAAAATAAGAACATCATTAATTCTTCCCATAGGTTTCTTAATAGTGGAATCCGCAAGGTGCAAGTTTAGAGAGCAATCATCAAAATCACGGAAATCTAGCAAATCGCACAAAGTTTTGGGAATAGTGGAAACACTAGCACCCAAATCACATAAAGCATAGAATTCATGATCCTTAATCTTAATTTTAATAGTTGGTTCCCACTCATCATAAAGTTTTCTAGGGATAGAAACTTCCAACTCAAGCTTTTCTTCATAAGATTGCATCAAGGCATCAACGATATGTTTAGTAACGCTTTATTTTGACTATAAGCATGAGGAGAATTTAGCACGGATTGCAACAAGGAAATACAATCAATCAAAGAACAATTTTCATAATTAAATTCCTTTAAATCCAAAATAGTGGGTTTATTAACATCTAGGGTTTTCATTTCTTCAATCCCACTTTTATCAATTTTAGCATCAAGATCTAAAAACTCCGAATTTTTGGAACACCTTCTAGGTAAAGGTGGATCATATTCAGTCCCATCATTATCAAGATTCATATTGCGAAACAAAGATTTAATAGGGGACACATCAATAACTTTTAGATCATCATCTTTATTTTCATAGAAATTGGAAGAACACGCTTTTATAAAGCAATCTTTCTTAGCATGCAACCTAGCGGTTCTATCTTTGCACTCATCAATGGAAATTCTCATAGCTTTGAGAGACTCATTGATATCATGCTTAGGAGGAGTAGATCTAACCTTTAAAGAATTAGCATCAAGAGAAATTCTATCAACGTTCCTAGCCAATTCATCAACTTTAAGCAATTTCTCTTCAAGCAAAGCATTGAAATTCTTTTGCGAATTCATAAACTCTTTAACACTAGTCTCAAATTCAGAGGGCATCATATTAAAATTTCCATAAGAGTTGTTGTAGGAATTTCCATAATTATTAGAGGAATTACTAGGATAAGGCCTAGGATTAAAGTTTCCTCTATACGCGTTGTTATCAAAATTATTCCTACCAACAAAATTCACATCCATAGATTCATTATTATTCTCAATCAAAGTAGACAAAGGCATATCATTAGGATTAGAAGAAACACTCTTAGTAGCAAATAATTTCATAAGTTCATCCATCTTTCCACTCAAAACATTAATTTCTTCTATCGCATGCACTTTTTTATTAGTAGATCTTTCAGTGTGCCATTGAGAATAATTAACCATAATATTATCTAGGATTTTAGTAGCTTCTCCTAAAGTGATTTCCATAAAAGTGCCTCCCGCGGCCGAATCTAAAAGATTTCTAGAAGCAAAATTCAATCCGGCATAAATTTTTTGTATAATCATCCACAAATTCAAACCATGAGTAGGGCAATTACGTATCATTAACTTCATCCTCTCCCAAGCTTGTGCAACATGTTCATGATCAAGTTGCTTAAAATTCATAATATCGTTTCTAAGAGAGATGATCTTAGCGGGAGGAAAATACTTAGAGATAAAAGCATCTTTGCACTTGTTCCAAGAATAAATACTATTTTTAGGCAAAGACGAAAACCAAGCTTTAGCACGATCTCTAAGCGAAAAAGGAAATAGCTTCAATTTAACAATATCATTATCAATATCTTTCTTCTTTTGCATATCACACAAATCAACGAAGCTATTTAGATGAGGAGCGGCATCTTCACTAGGAAGGCCGGCGAATTGATCTTTCATGACAAGATTCAACAAAGCAGCATTGATTTCACAAAATTCAGTATCGGTAAGAGGAGCAATCGGAGTGCTAAGGAAATCATTATTGTTGGTATTGGTAAAGTCACACAATTTGGTATTATCTTGAGCCATCGTGACAAACAAGCAATCCAACACACGAGCAAACAAAAAGCAAGCGAAAAAGAGGCAAACGGAAAAGAGAGGGCGAATAAAACGACAAGGGTGAAGTGGGGGAGAGGAAAACGAGAGGCAAATGGCAAATAATGTAATGCGGGAGATAAGGTATTTGTGATGGGTACTTGGTATGTTCACTTTTGCGTAGACTCCCCGGCAACGGCGCCAGAAATCTTCTTGCTACCTCTTCAGCACTGCGTTGGTTTTTCCTTGAAGAGGAAAGGGTGATGCAGCAAAGTAGCGTAAGTATTTCCCTCAATTTTTGAGAACCAAGGTATCAATCTAGTAGGAGGCTACGCGCGAGTCCCTCGTACCTACACAAAACAAATAACTCCTCGCAACCAATGTGATAAGGGGTTGTCAATCCCTTCACGGTCACTTACGAGAGTGAGATCTGATAGGATAATATTTTTGGTATTTTTGTGATAAAGATGCAAAGTAAAATAAAAGCAAAGTAAAAAGCAAAGGAAATAACTAAGTGTTGGAAACTTAATATGATGAAGATAGACTCAGGGGCCATAGGTTTCACTAGTGGCTTCTCTCAAGAGCATAAGTATTTTACGGTGGGTGAACGAATTACTGTTGAGCAATTGACAGAATTGAGCATATTTATGAGAATATCTAGGTATGATCATGTATATAGGCATCACGTCTGAGACAAGTAGACCGACTCCTGCCTGCATCTACTAAAATTACTCCACTCATCGACCGCTATCCAGCATGCATCTAGAGTATTAAGTTCATGAAAACAGAGTAACGCCTTAAGCAAGATGACATGATGTAGAGGGATAAATTCATGCAATATGATAAAAACCCCATCTTGTTATCCTCGATGGCAACAATACAATACGTGCCTTGCTGCCCCTACTGTCACTGGGAAAGGACACCGCAAGATTGAACCCAAAGCTAAGCACTTCTCCCATTGCAAGAAAGATCAATCTAGTAGGCCAAACCAAACTGATAATTCGAAGAGACTTGCAAAGATAACCAATCATACATAAAAGAATTCAGAGAAGATTCAAATATTGTTCATAGATAATCTTGATCATAAACCCACAATTCATCGGTCTCAACAAACACACCGCAAAAAGAAGATTACATCGAATAGATCTCCATGAGAGAGGGGGAGAACATTGTATTGAGATCCAAAAAGATAGAAGAAGCCATCTAGCTACTAACTATGGACCCGAAGGTCTGAGGTAAACTACTCATACTTCATCGGAGAGGCTATGGTGTTGATGTAGAAGCCCTCCGTGATGGATGCCCCCTCCGGCGGAGCTCCGGAGAAGGCCCCAAGATGGGATCTCGTGGGTACAGAAGGTTGCGGCGGTGGACTTAGGTTTTTGGATCCGTATCTGATCGTTTGGGGGTACGTAGGTATATATAGGAGGAAGGAGTACGTTCTTTGTCGGCGAGCTGCCTGCCTCTGGTGCAGGCGGTCTTTGGCTGCAGGGGGACGGTGCTGCAGCAAGGCTTCTTGGGTCGCAGTCTTGGTCTCCGCCGCAGGCAACGCGGTCCTGGCTCACGGCTGGCAGACGTTCGCCCGCGTGCGCGGACTGGGCAGGCGGTGTGCCCTCCAGTTCAAGTACGATGATGACGCGACTCTCCTCATGAGGGTATTTGGGGAAGATGGTCGCCGCGTCGGGTGCTGCCCCGAGGGAAACGATAGTGACGAGGTGCTCGGCCTTGGCGATGGTCGTGGCGAGGGGGAGTGCGGCTTCGTCCTCGACGCTGACCATGGCTCGTCTAGCTACGGCGGCTCCTCTTCCGACAGTAGCTCTAGCAGTGGCGGCTACGACCAGCCGCCGCACCCACTTCGAAGGTGGCAGCGGGTCGTCCTGTCGCCGCACTCCGGTGAAGCGCGAGGAGGGGTCTGGCTGAGCTCAGGAGAGCGCCACGGGCCCGTCCTCGCGACCTGCCGCGGGAGCACGTTCCGCTTTTGTTTCGTTCTTCCTTTCCTTCCTGCATTAGAGAGAGACAAATATGGGACCCTGCTAGGGCGTGCAACAATTATGATTTCTAAGTGGCTGTGATACGTTTATCATTCCTGTGTTGTGTTGCAGTGTCATGTTTTATGTATGCGCGTAGAATGACTTAGCTCGATGCGCCTGAAGTAGGTTCCGCCTCGCGAGACGCGCGTTCCCTAGTGCCTGACGAGGCCTCCTGTGCTCGGAAGGCGCCTGAGGACTGCAAAAATTCGTTAGGGAGTCCCTATTGTTCCGGACCCTAGTCGTAGGCACTGCCGGCTGTAACCCAGTGCTTCGCATCACGGTACCTGGGGGCACGGATTGAGCGGGGACCGCTAGCTTGCGAGCTCGAGCGAGGGTGCCTTGCGAAAGACAAGAAAACGAAAACGCTCACGAGGGCGCCTGTCCAACCCCCTCGCGAGGCACGCGAGGGAGAGGACGGGTCAAAATGAGGAACCGAGGGCAGAAAAGGAGGAAACAAGGACAATGGAACCAGGCCAGCAAGGAACACCAGAAAGCAAATTCTCACTTAAAAGAGGGGCAACCAACTGCAGAAAGCAAATGAAAAGCCGCGTCCGGCACCTAGTCTAGTCTTCTTGTCTTCTCACCAGCGCGAAGCTAAGTGCTGCCACTAGGCGTGGGAGGGATCCCCCGAGGCCCGAGGGCGGCACTCCAGAGCCTCCGGGGTGTGTACAGCCCCACTCATTATTACGTGAGAGTGTCACGAGCGAAGATTCTTCACAGAAACTGGGCCTTGCTTCATGGGTAGAACTTCCGGAGGTGCTGGATGTTCCAGGCGTTCTGGATGGGGATCCCGTCCTGTGTCTCCAGGCGCGCGACGCCAGGCCTGGAGACGTGGGCGACCCGAAATGGGCCCTCCCACATGTGTGAGAGCTTGTGCAGCCCTTCCCTGGAGAGCACCCGCCTCAGGACAAGATCCCCCACCTTGAGCTTCCTGGAGCGGACGTTGCGGCAGTGGTACCGCCGCAACGCCTGCTGGTACCTCGCAGCTCGGAGTGAGGCTTCTCGGCGGCGTTCCTCCCCCAGCACGAGATCCATCCCCCGCATGGCGTCCTGCTGTGTTTCATCAAACGCCAGGACCCGCGTGGAGCGATGCCTGACCTCGTGTGGGAGAACCGCTTCTGCTCCGTAGACGAGGAAGAACGGGGTCTCACCTGTCGGCCTGGTGGCGGTGGTGCGGATGGACCACAGCACAGACTGGAGCTCGTCGTGCCTGCCCCTGCCGCATGCCTCGAGGTTCTTCTTGAAGGTCCTTGTCTTGAGACCCCTCAGGACCTCCACCTTGGCGCGTTCGGCCTGGCCGTTGCTCCTGGGGTGCGCCATGGAGGCATAGCAGATCTGCGTTCCAAGGTTAGCACAATACGTTTTGAAGAGATTGCTAGTGAACTGTGAGCCGTTGTCGATGATGATGCGATTAGGGACCCCAAATCGGCTTACGAGGCCCTTGATGAACTTGAGTGCTGACCCGGCTGGGATGGTGCGGACAGCTTCCACTTCCGCCCACTTGGTGAATTTGTCAATGGAGATGTAGAGGTAGCGGTAGCCTATAGGCGCTCGAGGGAATGGGGCAAGGATATCCAGCCCCCAGACCGTGAACGGCCATGAGAGCGGGATAGTCTGGAGGTCCTGAGCAGGCTGGTGGATCTGCTTGGCGTGGAACTGGCAGGCCTCGCAAGATTTTACCAGCTCGGCCACGTCGTTCAGTGCCGTGGGCCAGTAGAACCCGCTGCAGAAAGCCTTGCCGACCAGGGTGCGCGATGACGAGTGGTGCCCGCAGTCTCCGCCATGTATGTCGGCCAGGAGCTCGTTCCCCTGTTCCCTGGAAAGGCATTGTAGAGAAACATCATTTGGCCGCTTCCTGTATAGCTCACCATCCTGAATGTAGTACGCCGTAGCCTGCCGAGCCACACACTCCGCGTCTTCCTCCTTCTCCGGCAACGTGCCTTGCATCAGGTACGCCTTGAACTCCTCGGTCTAGCACCCCTCCCGAGGCTCGAGCGCTTAGAGGAGGCGCGCTCCTAAGGTCGGGCCGCAGGCGGGGGATCCCGAGGCTGGAGGCTAGGGGAGTTCCTCCTGAGATGGCATCGGCTCCGCAGGCGGAGGTGATGCCAAAGGCTTGAAGAGCTGCTCCTCGAAGACGCCAGGCTCTTGGGGCAGCCGTTTGGATGCTCTTCTGGCGATGTCATCGGCCTCTTTGTTGGTGCCACGAGGCACATGCTGTAGCTCCAGGCCCAGGAACTACTTTTCCATTTTGCGCACCTCCGCGAGGTCATGCTCATCCTTTGGCTTGTGCACCTTGTTGGACAAGTTGACGAGGAGCTGCGAGTCTCCCTTGACGGTGAGGCGTTTCACCCCCAGGGCCACAACCGCTTTGAGGCCGGCGATGAGACCCTCATACTCTGCGATGTTGTTGGAGACCTTCTTGCCCCGCTGGAAGCAGAGCTGCACGGCGTAGTAAAGCTTCTCCTGAGTGGGCGAGATGAGCACGGCTCCAGCCCCCGCGCCCTGTCGTGCAAACGCGCCATCGAAGTACATGACCCAACCATCTGGCGCTTCACTTCCTGGTGAGAGGGACTGGTTCTCGCCTGCTTCGAGCTCCGGGGTGTCGGTCCATTCCGCCACAAAGTCGGCGAGTGCAGCCCCCTTGATGACTCTGGTTGTGCTGAACTCCAGGTCGAACGCTTGCAGCTCGATGTTCCATTCGGCGGCCCTTCCCGCACCATTGGGTCTTATGAGCACTCTCTCCAATGGGTAAGCTGAAACGACCTTGATGGGGTGACCTTGGAAGTAGTGTTGCAACTTGCGCGAGGCCACCAGGAGCGCGAGCAAGAGCTTCTGAGGCATGGGGTATCGCGCCCTCGCATCTCGCAGGACCGTGCTGACAAAGTACACTGGGTGCTCGACAAGGGTGGGAGAGCCGACGGAGTTTTTGGCTCCCGGGGACAGAGGTGTTTCCTGCGGGTTTTCAGCTCCTTGGGCTTGATGACCTGTCAGGGCAACCGCTGTCTCAGGAGATCGCCTTGGTGCTGAGCTACCTCATCCGGCTTGGCGACTCCACTTGGCAGGTCCTCGACCTCGGGCCCCTCCCTGAGGGCCACCAGCGCCGCGCTGGCGGAGTGGGGTGTGGCAGACAGGTAGAGTACCAAGGACTCGCGAGGACGAGGCGCCACCATCACCGGCGGGCTGGTCAAGTATCTCTTGAGGTCTTGAAATGCCAGGTCAGCCTCGGGGGTCCACTCGAATGGACCCTTCTTCTTCATCAGCTTGAAGAATGGCAATGCGCGCTCCCCTAACTTGGAGATGAAGCGCGCCAACGAAGTCACGCAGCCTGCAAGCTTCTGCATCTCCTTGAGGTTTTGCGGTGGGCTCATGTCTTCGATTGCCTTGACCTTCTCCGGGTTGGCCTCGATCCCCTTGTGAGACACGAGGAAGCCTAGCAGCTTGCCCGAAGGGACACCAAACACGCACTTCTCCGGGTTGAGCCGCAGGTCCACCTGGCGTAGGCTCGCAAAGGTCTCCTCTAGGTCCTGAATCAGAGTTCTTGCCTCCTGAGACTTCACCACAATGTCGTCGATGTAGGCCTCAGCGTTTCTTCCGAGCTGCTGCCCCAAGGCGATGTGCATCAGTCGCTGGAAGGTCGCTCCTGCGTTGCGCAGTCCGAATGGCATGCAAGTGTAGCAGTATACCCCGCATAGGGTCAGGAAAGCCGTTTTCTCCTCATCTTCCACCGCCATCTTGATCTGGTCATAGCCTGAGAACGCATCCAGGAAACATAGTAGATCACACTCGATGCTGGAGTCGACAATCTGGTCGATGTGCGGCAGTGGGAAAGAGTCTTGAGGGCAAGCCTTGTTGAGGTTGGTGAAGTCGACACACATGCGCTCCTTTCCTCCTTTCTTCGGCACGACTACCAGATTCGCCAGCCACTCTGGGTACCGGACTTCGCGAATGACACCCGCTGCCTCCAGCTTGCGGGTTTCCTGAACAATGAAGGACTGCTTCTCCGTGGACTGCCGTCTTGCCCTCTGCTTCACAGGGCGCACGTTGGGGCATACCCTCAGATGATGCTCGATCACTCTTCTCGGAACCCCGACCAACTGCTTGGGTTCCTAGGTGAATACTTCCTTGTTCACCCGCAAGAAGTCCACCAACTCTTTTTCTTGATTTGGGGCGAGGTCGGCGCCTATGGTAAAGGTGGCGCCAGAGGCCCCGTCCTTGTCGACCGGTATCTGCTTCATCTAGGCTTGACCCTGAGTGAAAAGCTGCTTCTTCTTGGTCAGCGCAGCCCCCTTGGTTCTGGACACTGCCTTGTCGGTCGAGCAAGCTGCCGCCGTGGCCCTAAAGGCAAGCTTGAGGGCCGCCACGGCTTCCTTGGTGTCTCCGACCATGGTGAGGACGTCCTTGCTTCCTGGTATCTTCATGAGGTTGTAGGCAGGATGAGTGGCTGCCATGAACTGGGCCAGCGCCGGGTACCCGAGGATGGCGTTGTACGGCAAGCCGATGCGGGCGATGTCGAAGTCGATCAGCTCGGTGCGATAGTTGTCGCGTGTGCTGAAAGTCACGAGGAGACGGATCTGCCCCAGGGGGTCGGAGGAGCCGCCGCTGACCCCGGAAAAAGGCTTGCTGGGGCGGAGCTGCTCAAGTGGTACGTGAAGGAGGCTGAAAGCCTCCACGGAGAGCATGTTGAGGCCGGCGCCGCCATCGATGAGGGTATTGGTAACGGTTACGCTGCAGATGGTGGGCATGCAAAGCATCGGAAGCATGCCCGAGCCGGCGGTGGTGACTGGGTGATCCCCCGAGTTGAAGGTCAGGTCGGCCTTGGGCGCCGCCCAACCCGGGGGAGCCCCCTGCCGCGTGGAGACGGTGCTGATCTGGCGAAAGAACGGTTTGGCGTGACGATCCGAGGGCAGCGCCTGCGAGCCACCGAGGAGAGCCGCAATGACAGGGGGTGCTGGTCCTGAAAAGCGCGCGATGAAGAGGCCACGCAACTCCTCCCAGGAGACCACAGAAGATTCCAGTAGATGGAGGAGCCAGGCGCGCAGCACGCCAGCCAGGGCCATTGGGAGCCAGTTGGCCATGACTTTACCGTCGCCCCCGGCCTCCAAGACGGCCTCCTCGTATGCCAACAAGAAGGCTGACGGATCATCCGCACCATCGTAACGGGGCGGCATCTCCGGCTTGAACTTGTGAGGCCACTGCACCCGCCGCAAGGCGGGGGTGAAGGCCCGGAGCCCCCCGGCGCTGCGGAGGGAGGCCGTCATTCCAGTCAGAGAAGAGGCGGCATCCATGAGAGTCGGTCGGAGAGGCGAGGCCGTCGGGGGGCAAGGCTTCGACACACCCCTACCTAGCGCGCCACATGTCAGATTTCGGGTTCCGACAAAACCCTTGAGGTTCGAACACTGGGGTGCGCACGAAGATCTCTCCCCCTCTCTAGCTCGACGAACCCAAAGAACATGAGACACAAGATTTATACTGGTTCGGGCCACCGTTGTGGTGTAATACCCTACTCCAGTGTGGTGTGGTGGATTGCCTCTTGGGCTGAGGATGAACAGTTACAAGGGAAGAATAGCCTCGCGAGGAGAGGTGTTCTTGTGCTTAGTGAACTTGAGTGGTTGGGGATGACATGGATCTGGTCTGGGTCCGAATCAGATGCCTCCCTATGGTGGTGGCTAGTCCTATTTATAGAGGCCCTGGTCTTCTTCCCAAATATTGAGCGGGAAGGGATCCCACAACGGCCAAATTCGAATGGAGACAACTAGTACAAGCTATCCTGACAAAAGTAGTCTTCGCCTGCCAAAGGCTCTGGTGGTGATGCCGTCTTGGGCTCCACGGTGATCTCCGTCCTGCCGTCTTGCTGGTCTTGGTCTTGTTGCGCCGATGTGGAAACCTTTGCCTGATGCCTCGGGACTCCTCGTCTACGCTTGCCCCTTTAGCACCAAAGAGGAAATAAGGACACTACACACTGGCGCCCGCCTGCCGCCCTCCTGGCTCCAGTCGTCATGGCTTGCGTCACAGAAACCTCGTGAGGCGCCCCTTGCCTTGATCTCTCCGCCCCTCGCGAGCCAGCCTGGTGAGGCCGCCCCTGAGGAGGTCTTGCGTCGTCCGCCTCGCGAGGCTTGGCCCCTCGCGAGGGTCTTGAATGTTTGCTGGTGAAGATGGGCCGTACAGGGCCGCTGGTGGAGCCACGCCGCGGGCCGCAGGCAAGCAAGTCTGGGGACCCCGTTCCCAGAACGCCGACACTTACCGTGGAAAAAAATTGGAGGCGAAACAATGAACTCATGTTTTCATTCGAACAAAAATATGATATTAGGCAATGTAAATGTTTTCAAAGAGTACACGTTTCACTCATGAAAGCCGTGTGTCCACTAAACCGTGGCCGACACACCCCCCACCCCTCTGCCACGCGCGCGATCTGAGTGATGCTTTCTGATTGGCCAGAACCCAAACCCCATAGATCGTACGTCTGCACCGTTGGATTCTCCTTGATCGAACAGCGATCCTCATCCCTTTCGACAACACATGTACATGTTTTCAAATAGCCCCTCCCAAAAAAATGTTTTCAAATAGCACACAGTTCACGCACGAAATCCGTGTGCCTACCAAACCGTGGCCGATGCCCCCCCCGCTGCGCGCGCGATCTGAGTCGTGCGTTCTGATTGGCAGAACCCAAACCCCACGGATTGTACGTCTGCACCGTTGGATGCTCCCAGATCGAACGACAATCCTCATCCCTTTCGACAGGAAATGCAGTCCGGCTAGGAATTGATTTATATGCCAACATGCACGGTAAATGCCAAAAAATGTCTTACATATAGCACATGAGACCTGAAATGCGCTAGCAAATCAACCCCGTAGTAAAATTGTGATTGGTTTACATGGGAAAAATTTAGAGGCAAAACGATGAACTCACGTCTTCATTTCAATCGAAATTATTTTGTTTGTGCACACGAGTGCTTAGAGGCAACCGTTTGCATAGGCCTTTCCGCACGCACGGCGACCGGGGATATTTTTCACCCTTTTCACCTAGGCCGCCAACACCCGGAGTCCCCAACACCCCCACCATCCTCCCGCGTTTCACTCAACTAGTCCACCCAATCTCCTTCGCCAGCCCCCCTCCCACCAGATCCACAGCAGAACCCTCTCCGGCACCGTCGTGCTCACCCTGGCCATGTGCCCGCTCTACGTCGTCAAGCCTACCTCCACTGTCGTTCCCAACACGCGGCGGTCCGCGCCTCGCTGTCTTCATTTGCTCGCCAGCCACCCTCGAGCATATCGATGCAGTAACCCTCGCCTCTCCTGTGGTCCGGCCGGGTTTGCATTAAGAAGCCTATTAGTTACTGCTCTCCATCGCGGTGAGGCATATTTCCTCGCAATCCCTCTTCCAATTTCGTTCCGTATGTTCCCAAATTGGCTATAAAATAACGGAGAGGTTATATATGTTCATTATCTACCTTCCTTACTACATATAAGTTGTATTTGTTCCAATAAGTTACTGCCTATTTACAGATCGCGGGCGCCCGAGTCACACAAACTTAACAAATTAGCCGTACATTTTCTAAATTATTTCATGGCATGTTTAGAAAGCTTGATACCAAGTTGTTAGTTTTATGCTTATCCTCCTTTCCTGAGTTTCGCATGTGTTCTCTGTAGATGCCGAGTAGCAGCGACATCACTCATTCAGGCCATGTATCTTCATCTGATTCAGACAACCCTAGGTCTTCAGCAGATTGTGAGGGATCAAGTAGTCTTGAACGGGATAGAGCTGCAGCAATTACCCTTCCGGTCAGGACACGGAGGAATGCTCTAAGGAAGCCCACACACCAGCCTAAAGGTGTATATGAAGTTACCGAGATTGATTTAAAGTCCTGGGCTCCAACTAAACCAGATAAAGCACGCATGAGGTTCAGGAGTGTGTGTGGATTTGTTGGCACGCCAAGGCTCAAGATTAATCTGCCAGGGTTTCGGAAGGCTGAGACAGAAACATGGCGAAGGATAGTCCGGGAGATCATGGATCACTTCAACGTTCCAGAGCAGTGGAGAATGCAGGTGGAACATGCTGCACTAAAGAAGGCTAGGGATGCTTGGAGAAATTGGAAGCACATGCTGTACAAGAAGTACTCGAGTGAAGGCAAGGACCCAATCCCCGCATACCCCCAAATTACAAAGGCAGACTGGGCAGAATTCAAAAGTGTTAGGGCAACTCCAGAGTTTGCTGAGAAGAGTTTCAAGCAATCAGAACTTCAGAAGAAGAACATACACCCCCACCGTATGGGTGTGGCAGGATGCTACGACATGAAACTGATATGGGAACATGAGGACAAAGAAGCAGTAGCGGCGGGTGGGAATCCGACCTTTAGTGAAATCAGGGGCAAATGCGCCAGGGACTACTTGCGGGCACGTGCAAAGAGGCGTGATGACGGAACTTATTACTTTGAAAACGCACTTGACGCTAAACTGTATGAAGTGATGGTAGAGGCTTCCAAGATCCTTGGAAGGTTCTACAGGAACTCAGGGCCATGTGACATTCTGTCCATTGCTCTGGACACAAAAGAGCCCCTTGGACGTGCAAGGGGTATAGGTGTTAATGTCCCGCACAAGAGGGCTTTCACACTCAGCAAAGAAGAGAGGCCCAACATGAAAAAAGCGAGGAGTGAAATGAAGCAGAATGCATTGTTTGAAAAGTTGAAGAAGAAGATTTATCCGGCTGTTCGAAAGGATGTTGAGGAGTCAATGATGATGCAGAAGACTCTAACACTAACAGATAGCCAGCAGATGGGAGGGGAGGCGGGCATGGGTGATGCTACTTATTGCGCGACAACACTGCACAAGAGTAGCTGTGCATCAGCTGACCCCTGCGACACTGAGACTGCAACTGCTCGTGATGATGCTATATCTAATCTATCTAGAATGAAAGACAGACTGAAGGGCATGCTTATACATTATGAAGGTACATTAAAATGTGCAACAGCCTGGGTTTGCCCACCCTTCTTGGAAGATGGCCTCTTCTTGGACAATGTGCCATTGAAGCCGGGCTGTGTGAAGTGCTATGTGACTGAAGTAAAGCATGGATTCAATGAATTTGCCCTAAAGAATGTCCTAGGAGACTTCAATAAGCAAAGGACCTTGGGAGAAACACTATTACATCACATCCAGTGGCCACGAAAGGAAATAGAGTTCATCGATGAGATTCCTGAGGCCAAGAGCAACCACTATCGCCCCTCAACCGGTGACCCTCTCCTTGCCACAACAGCTCTCGCGGGCTGATGAATCAACCTGTGATCAGCCGACCCGAATTTGTGGCATACAGGCCATGTCATCCTCCGCCCCAAAGAAGCCAGTGGAAAGGCCTACAACTGCTGATGACGCACCACCGGTTCAGATGCCGGCCGCTGAAGCAGCGGGGGGAGACCCAACTGCACCACATGCTCAGCATACCAACCTGGTAGAACAGACTGCTAAGTAGTCTGATGCTTCGGAACCGCCTGCTAAGCAGTCTGTAGGTCCAGAACCGATTGCTCATCAGTCCGTCGGTCCGCAGGCGCGTGATTAGCATACCAATGCATCAGCACTTCCTGCTCAGCAAACCAACGCGTTCGCACGGCCTCCTTAGCACACCGACAAGTTGGCACCACCTGCACAGAAACTCGACATAGCTTCAATGCATGGTCAGCAGTCTAATCCCTCTGCTCATACAGCCCAGGAGTCCGTCACAGCAGCACCTCCAGCTCAGCGGTCTGGCATAGATAAACCATCTGTTAAGAAGTCCGTCCAAGCTTCACCGTCTGCTCGGCAGTCTTCCTTGCAGGCAACCAGACGTTCTGCCAGAAATGCTTCAAGTACCAAGAAGGAAGTGCCAAAAAGGCTACAACCATGACCACGAGGAAGGGCAGCGGGAGAGTGAAGAGGAAAGAAAATGATTGCCTCTTATTTAAAGCATTCATCGCCCAGAACCAAATTAACAGCAGCTTGTTCGAATCGGGGAGTAATATTATTTCTGATGCCATGGATGAAGAAGAAGTAGAATTGTTGCTTGCTAAAAGTAAAGCAGACGTAATTGAAGCATGCAATTACGTCCATGGCCAGCCATTTTTTGTTGGTGAATACTTTGATGAGTGCAGCTCCAGTTGCACGAGTTACATGAATATTGCATGGATCAAATGTCAGCAGGTTTTCATGCTTTGCTAGTCCACTACAATAGAGATCATTTCCGACACGATGCTGGTTCCATCAATGTGAGTTTCAAGGACTTACATCTCTTCTTCAACTTCAACGTGCTCGATGCCACTCTTGTTAGATGCCTGATTTTGTAAGTACTTAACAAACTCTGATCAACTTCTCCATACAAAGCTGTAAATGATAAACAGCTAACTGCATTTTATTCCTCTGAGGGGATTGAACGCGCGGAGAAGAAAAAGGGAGAGTGTGTATTTCATAGATCCTGCATTAGCAAATGGCACAACATTAGATGGTAAGGACCGACGGGACTGGGCCGTTAACACGGTCCTCAGTATCTTCAAAAACACGTCCCATGCAGAATCATTTCTCTGGCCATATCATGAACGGTAAGTCAAGTAAACAACCACGCATACACTGATTGTCTTTCAGATTTCGACATCATTCGTAAGTTCATGGCTTTCTTAATATGTAGCAATCACTGGATATTGGTATTCATTGTTCCAAACAAGAACACACTTTACTACATCGATTCTCTCAGAGAGTCAAGAAACGCTCAAGATCTGACGCATGTTAACAATTCTTGGATAGGTACTGAATTCTATGATGTTGGAATTAATTTGCATTCATATCTGGTTCAATAATTGATGTTGTCAAAATTCATCATCATTTGCAGTGTGCTCGCACCGTGGAAAACTAAACCAGGGAACCTGTTCAAGACGGAACAACCCGTGCAGCACGAGATCGTTTCTTCGGTAACACACCGAAATCCGTTATTTTCGGAAAATTTATCCAACAATCTGCAAATACCTTTCCTTACACTAGTCAAATGTTCAAGCTTCTAAATAAACATCTTTCTATTTTGTCCAAAGAAAAAATAATACATCTAACACGGGTTAGGTTGTTCCTAACGGGACAAATATATGACTAATTTTGTACAAAAAATTTCAGTGTCCTCAGCAAGAAGCAGGGACCAACCTTTGTGGATACTATGTTTGCAGACACATGATCTCCATCTGCAAATCTGCTGATAGTTGTGATGATCCTCACAAATTAGTACCAGTAAGTCTATCTTAATTAATATCTTCTACTCCACTCATATGGCACATTCTGATCTTAAAAATACTGCAGCTCATCTTAAAACCAACGACCCCTGAACCGCTGCCGGCTGGTGAATTGCTGATGGTTCGGAGATTTATCAGCGACTTCTTCCTGGATCACTACATCAATCCCACTGGTGATAATGAAGATTTCAGCATGCGTTCTCCTGAAACATTGAGTAAGAGTTAGCCGCTAAACATATAATGCATGGATCCATTGTTTTCCATCTGATGAGGTCTTCATATTTCGTACACTATGATTAATTATGTAATGCATATATGTGTGGACAGATCATTGGAATTTAGCTACCATATGTTCAATTGCAATTGTTGCGAAATCTGATGAATGTTCTTCATGTGCACACTATTTGTTCAATTGAATAATGTGGCGAATTTGCTTTTTGCGTGCCGATTCAAAATGGGATATTTTTGTTTATTTGTTCAATTGGATATTGTGGCGAATTTGCTTTTTGCGTGCCGATTCAAAATGGGATATTTTTGTTTACCTGCCAATTGCTCCGCACAATGTCAACTAAATGAGTGTGTGCGATCCACATCGGAAAGCATACGTCAATCGTAGCGGAACCGTCGGTGATACACAACAGATTGCAAATGATTTGCAGCGCTACTACGTGTGCGTAGGTTCTCCGGAACCGTTTGTGATATCGCGTTATCGCACACGAGAACTGGGAGTAAACCGCGCCCAATGCAAAATACAATCCTAGTCGTAATTTTTTCAGGAAACGTGTGGGATCCCAAACAAAAAGCACATGTCACTCTTGCGGCAACCGTCGGTGATACCTAACAAATCACAAACGATCTGGGGCACTTGAATGTGTGCAAAGGGGCTCCTGAACCATTTGTGATAGAACATTATCGCAGACGGTAATTGTTGGAAAACGTGTGCGATGGAGTCTAGCATGGCAGACGGGTTACACAGAAAACTTGTGTGCGATGGGGCACAAATCGCACACAGTTCATATGTTGGCCCGTGTGCCTTACATACTATTTCCCAAACGGTTCGTTACGACAGACCATATGGTTTCACTGCGTCATTAGAAACGCTTAATCACTGATACCACACGTGCGAAAGAATTTAGTGTGTGATGCATCGCACACAATTACATTTTGGAAGGCCTCCAGATCACTGCTCAAATCCCCGACGGTTTCTGGGTCGTGTGGGAAGGACACCCTATCGCACACACTCACTTGGCAATGGTTCCAAATGACGTTGCGGAAAGGGGTTAAAAACCGTTTGTTTAGGACCGACGCGCACGAGTGCAAGGTATACACCAAGAGGGAGAATTCCGGTAGCTCGAAATCTGGACCTGAAAAAGCTACGTCGGGCTACCTATTCTGCACAACTCCAAATGAGCTGAAACTTCACGAGGAGTTTTATGGAATATATAAGAATTATTGGAGCAAATAACTACCAAAGGGGGCCCACCAGGTGGGCACAACCCACCTGGGCGCGCCAGGGAGCCCAAGCGCGCCCTGGTGGGTTGTGCTCACCCAGCCGACCTCCGGTGCCCATCTTCTGGTATATAGGTCGTTTTGACCTAGAAAAAAAATAAGGAGAGGACTTTCGGGACGAAGCGCCGCCGCCTCGAGGCGGAACTTGGTCAGGAGCACTTTTGCCCTCTGGCAGAGCGATTCCGCCGTGGGAACTTCCCTCCCGGAGGGGGAAATCATCGTCCTCATCATCACCAACAACTCTCTCATCTTGGGGAGGGCAATATCCATCAACATATTCAACAGCACCATCTCATCTCAAACCCTAGTTCATCTCTTGTGTTCAATCTTGTTACCAGAACTATAGATTGGTGCTTGTGGGTGACTAGTAGTGTTGATTACATCTTGTAGTTGATTACTATATGGTTTATTTTGTGTAAGATTATATGTTTAGATCCATTATGCTATTTAATACTCCTCTGATCATGAGCATGTTATCATTTGTGAGTAGTTACCTTTGTTCTTGAGGTCACAGGAGAAATCATGTTGCAAGTAATCATGTGAACTTGATATGTGTTCCATATTTTGATAGTATGTATGTTGTGATTCCCTTAGTGGTGTCATGTGAACGTCGACTACATGACACTTCACCATATTTGGGGCTAAGGGAATGCATTGTGGAGTAGCAATTAGATGATGGGTTGCGAGAGTGACAGAAGCTTAAACCCCAGTTTATGCGCGATTCCATAGGGGACCAATTGGATCCAAAAGTTTAATGCTATGGTTAGAATTTATTCTTAATACTATTCTCGTAGTTGCGGATGCTTGCAGGAGGGTTAATCATAAGTAGGAGTTTTGTTCAAGTAAGAACATCACCTAAGCACCGGTCCACCCACATATCAAATTATCAAAGTAGCGAACACAAATTAAACCAACATGATGAAAGTGACTAGATGAAATTCCCGTGTACCCTCAAGAACGCTTTGCTTATCATAAGAGACCGTTTTGGCCTGTCCTTTGCCTCAAAAGGATTGGCCTACCTTGATGCACTTTTGTTACTACTATTGTTACTTGCTCATTACAAATTATCTTGCCATCAAACTACTCCGCTACTTACAATTTCAGCACTTGCAGACATTACCTTGCTGAAAACCACTTGTCATTTCCTTCTGCCCCTCGTTGGGTTTGACACTATTACTTATCGAAAAGAGCTACAATTGATCCCCTATACTTGTGGGTCATCAAGGCTATTTTATGGCGCCGTTGCCGGGGAGTGAAGCGCCTTTGGTAAGTGGAAATTGGTAAGGAAACATTTATATAGTGTGCTCAAATTTATTGTGACTTGTTACTATGGAAAACAATCCTTTGAGGGATATGTTCGGGGTATCTTCACCTCGTCTGGAACCACAATTAGCTACCTCTAAATCTACTACACCTACTAAAAATATTGAATATAAAATTCCTTCGGGTATGATAGAACAATTGCTAGCTAATCCTTATGCAGGAGATGGAACCGAACATCTTGATATGCACTTGATATATGTAGAAAAAATTTGTGGATTGTTCAAGCTTGCAGGTTTACCCGGAGAAGAAGTGATGAAAAAGGTTTTCCCTTTATCTTTGAAGGGAAGTTGGTATGGTATAGGCTATGCGATGATATTGGATCTTGGAATTGGAATCATTTGAAATTGGAGTTCCACCAAAAAACTTATCCTATGCATCTAGTTCATCGTGATCGGAATTATATACATAATTTTTGGCCTCGTGAACGAGAAAGTATCGCTCTAGCTTGGGGGAGGCTTAAGTCAATGTTATATTCATGCCCCAATCATGAGCTCTCAAGAGAAATTATTATCCGGAATTTTTATGCTTGACTTTCTCGTAATGATCAAACCATGCTTGATACTTCTTGTGCTCGTTCTTTTATGAAGAAGACTATTGAATTCCGGTGGGATCTTTTGGAAATAATTAAACGCCACTCTGAAGATTGGGAACTCGACAAAGGTAAAGAGTCAGGTATTAAACTTAAATATGATTGTGTTAAATCTTTTATGGATACTGATGCTTTTCAAAAGTTTAGCACTAAATATGGACTTGACTCTGAGATAGTAGCCTCCTTTTGTGAATCATTTGCTACTCATGTTGAACTCCCTAAAGAGAAGTGGTTTAAATATCACCCACCTATTAAAGAAGAAATTAAAGAACCGGTACGAGTTAAAGAAGAAACTATACTTTATAATGTTAATCCAGTTGTTCCTTCTGCTTATATTGAGAAACCACCTTTCCCTGTTAGGATAAAGGAACATGCTAAAGTTTCAACTATGGTTAACAAAAGCTATATTAGAACACCTAAACCTGATGAACAAATTAAAGTAGAGCCTAGTATTGCTATGGTTAAAGATCTCTTGGAAGAAGATATGGATGGACATGTTATTTACTTTTGTGAAGAAGCTGCTAGAATTGCCAAACCTGATAAAAAGGATAAACATAGACCTGTTGTTAGCATGCCTGTCATCTCAGTTAAAATAGGAGATCATGGTTATCATGGTTTATGTGACATGGGTGCTAGTGTGAGTGCTATTCCTTACACCTTATATCAAGAAATTATGAATGACATAGCACCTGCAGAGATAGAAGAAATAGATGTTACTATTAAACTTGCTAATAGAGACACCATTGCACCAATTGGGATTGTTAGAGATGTTGAAGTCTTGTGTGGGAAAATAAAATATCCTACTGATTTTCTTGTTCTTGGTTCCCCACAAGATGGCTTTTGTCCCATTATCTTTGATAGACCTTTCTTGAACACCGTTAATGCTAAGATCAATTGTGAGAAACAAACTGTCGGTGTTAGCTTTGGTGATGAGTCTCATGAGTTTAATTTTTCCAAGTTTAGTAGAAATCTTCATGAAAAAGAATTGCCTAGTAACGATGAATTGATTGGTCTTGCTTCTATTGCTGTACCACCTACGGATCCTTTAGAACAATATTTGCTAGACCATGAAAATGATTTTCATATGCATGGAAGAAATGAAATAGAAAAAAAATTTATTTGAACAACGTCCTCTGCTTAAACACAATTTGCCTATTGAAACTCTAGGAGGTCCTCCTCCACCTAAAGGTGATCCTGTGTTTGAATTAAAACAATTGCCAGACACTTTGAAATATGCTTATCTTGATGAAAAGAAGATATATCCTATTATTATTAGTGCTAATCTTTAAGAACATGAAGAAGAAAGATTATTGAAAGTTCTAAGGAAGCACTGAGCTGCTATTGGATATACTCTTGACGATTTAAAGGGCATGAGTCCCACTCTATGTCAGCACAAATTAATATGAAACTTGATGCTAAACCAGTTGTTGATCACCAATGTCGGTTAGATCCAAAGATGAAAGAAGTGGTAAGAACGGAAATACTAAAACTTCTGGAAGAAGGTATAATCTATCCCATAGCTGATAGTAGATGGGTAAGTCCTATTCATTGTGTTCCTAAGAAAGGATGTATAACAGTTGTTCCTAATGATAAGAATGAACTCATTCCACAAAAAATTGTTACAGGCTATAGAATGGTAATTGATTTTAGAAAATTAAATAAAGCAACTAGAAAAGATCATTACCCTTTGCCTTTTATTGATCAAATGCTTGAAAGATTATCTAAGCACACACACTTTTGCTTCCTTGATTGGTATTCTGGTTTTTCACAAATACATGTTTCTCAACCTGATCAAGAAAAGACCACTTTTACTTGTCCCTTTGGAACCTATGCTTATAGACGTATGCCTTTTGGTTTATGTAATGCACCTGCTACCTTTCAAAGATGTATGACTGCTATATTCTCTGACTTTTGTGAAAAGATTGTTGAGGTTTTCATGGATGACTTTTCTGTTTATGGGAAGTCTTTTGATGATTGTTTAAGCAATCTTGATCGAGTTTTGCAGAGATGTGAACAAACAAATCTTGTCTTGAATTGGGTGAAGTGCCACTTTATGGTTAATGAAGGCATTGTCTTGGGTCATAAAATTTCCGAAAGAGGTATTGAAGTGGACAAAGCTAAGGTTGATGCAATTGAGAAAATGCCATTTCCTAAAGATATAAAAGGTATTCGTAGTTTCCTAGGTCATGCTGGTTTCTATAGGAGATTTATCAAAGACTTTTCTAAAATTTCTAGGCCTCTCACTAGTCTCTTGCAAAAGGATATTCCCTTTGTTTTTGATGATGATTATGTAGAAACCTTTGAAACACTCAAGAAAGCCTTAATTTCTGCACCCATTGTTCAACCACCTGATTGGAACTTGCCTTTTCAAATTATGTGTGATGCTAGTGATTATGCTGTTGGTGCTGTTCTAGGACAAAGAGTTGATAAGAAACTTAATGTAATTCATTATGCTAGTAAAACTCTAGACAATGCTCGAAGAAATTATGCTACTACTGAAAAAGAATTCTTAGCAGTGGTGTTTGCTTGTGATAAATTTAGACCTTATATTGTTGACTCCAAAGTAACTGTTCACACATACCAAGCTGCTATTAAATATCTTATCTTTTCTAATAATAAAGCACGGATTGACTCCGTGGGTTCACCGTCACAATACGCTTCTTTCCGTAAATTTACGCTTTCATTTTTTGTTTAACACGTCCATAATTTTTCCAAAATCCAAGATGGTACTAATCTATCATATTTTTGTACGTTCATATTTTTAGCTTTTTGTACGTTCTTGTACTTAATTAGGCTGGGCCTTCTTTCCCTAAAAGAAACAGGAGCACGATGCGTTGCCCCACGAGAGACGAGACTCGGTCTCCTTCCTCTTCTTTCATCGATCCTACTTCCTCTCTATTATAACTTTATAAGCAGGTCCACCTCCATAAAAAAACACAGGAGGTTGATCCGCTGCCGCAGCGGACACGGTCTCCTTCCTCTTCACCTTCCACGCCTTCCCTAAACCCTTCCAATAAATACACTGATCCTGATCCCACGGGGCACTTCATCAAGGACAAGGGAGCCCTCCTTGGACGAACATCACCTCACGCACGTGCTTGCACAAACAAACAATTGATTTCAGCGGCCGGTTGTGGTAGGTCAACCTGACCTTGGGCGCCACCGCCGTCGACCTGTTCGGCGACCGGCCGGAGTTTTGCTTCGTCGAGTTGCCGAGCGAAAGCATGGTGCTTGCACCTGCGCTTACGGCGTACAGGCGATGGACTACTCAGAGAGAACGAGGGCTAGGTGCTGTTCATGCGGGAGAGGGCCAACCATCGACGCAATCTTGAGCACGATCTCTATGCTTTCATGACGTTCAGAGCCATACCTGACATGAAGTTGTTCGGTCTCACCCCGTACAACCTCGGGCAGCACCAGCAGGACCTAAACGGGATCTGGCCAGTGGCGTTCTGTGCAGCTGCCAGGCGAGAGGGTTGGCTGCCTCCCAGAGAGGCCACCCGTGAAGTCCTTGAATAATGAGGATGCTGCCTTGCGTGGCCGATATGAATCAGGGGACATGCGGGGCTCCATGGCATCATTGCTGGAAACAATAGTAGCAGCAGTACTCGCTTCAGGTACGTGCTCCTCTAATCAATAAATCCACAATTATGTATCGCACAATCTCATCGGTCAACGATGCTGCCGGCATGTCGCCCAGGTTGTTGTTTTGGTGTACTACGGCCGGGGTGCCATACTAAAGCTTTTCCCCATGAATAATCCATGAAGCAATTATGTAAGCTAAAGATTCATAACTCACGTTTCTTTTGTTTCTTCTTAGTTCTCCAAGACAAGGCAATTAGGTCATCTGAAGAATCCTCGATCTAACTATTCAATTTATGAATCAACTATGCCTCCGTTCATGAGTCATGACTCAAGATAAGACTGATTTGTTACACCGGCCAGCTGTGGATTACTGTCATGTACACGTATCGTAGGATCACTGTACAACAGGCTTTGGAGCAGGTTCTGATTCAAGCAGAGCTCCCCAGCAACCTCAAATTTTCAGGATATTAGATGGATACAGAATCCAGTAACCCTTCAATAGATAAAGGAAGTCCAACTTTCTGTTGGTAATTTGCACGACAGGGTTCTAGCTTAATTTATGATTGTGCTGACAATAGACTACAATGCCTGAAGATTTGAGGTGTGACTCAAATTTCGTGTTGTTAGAAATCAACAATGGAGACTTCAGTTTTGTCATGTATATTCATACGAATT
Organism: Aegilops tauschii subsp. strangulata; assembly: GCF_002575655.3. NCBI lineage: Eukaryota > Viridiplantae > Streptophyta > Magnoliopsida > Poales > Poaceae > Aegilops > Aegilops tauschii. The sequence goes on along the minus strand of NC_053039.3, from coordinate 89,283,258 downwards.
TCTTATTTAACAGATCATAAAAATTTATTCTATAATCAGATCTTGGTATGTTTTCAGATTTTTCAGAGAAGAAAGAAGTCTAGAGGTGTGGACGTTTGTCATATTTTTAGGGGGAATCAAGTCTGTAGAATACACACTGATTTTAGGAATTTGGATGTTACCCATGGTCAGACACGGATGTAGTTTATGAGCAAGTATCTTATATATGTTGATGGTGTGTAAGCATCTCAGCCTCCCCCGGGCAAAAAAAAAAGCATCTCAGTCTCCCAGTTGCCTATTTCGTTCCTAACAGAACCATCATGGCTGGGCTAATGGAGGTACATAAAAAATCTATACTGAACCTTCGCTACGTAGAAAGCTAGCCAAGAAGCATCATAACGGCCCTCCTCGGCAAGCTTTAGATTTGGTTGTCCATCACAAAGATGACAAGATTACAGATTTACTGTACTAATTTCCGTAGATTTATAATTGTTTACGGTCGCTGTTTATGGACGAAAATTACATTACATACAGGCGGTTTTTTGCGAGATTAATATTTTTATAAAATGTAGCATTGTCCATCTATCTTCCTCATTCTACTCGTGACACTTGATGTGGTTTATTGCTAGGCTAAATGGCTTAAAGAAATGAATTGATTAAGAGGTGGAGCATGTCTTGCGTTTTAATACCCGATCCATATTTCCAACCAATATTTTATAGCTGGCTACTTCCTAACTTTGCTCATATACATGCTAAATTATATATCATCTTATATTCCAACGAGAGGGATATGAAAATATATAGAGGAATATAAATCTGCATACATTATTAACATCTTACAATTTTATATTTGGGATCATGGCCATTTCAATATGATTTTTTGGTGATCTGCAATAGTTCTTTCTCGATGCAATGGGTGGTATATGGTTTTCCCATGGTTGCTATGTTAGTAAAAAAAATATGCAAGCTTATATTCCTTTTGTTCTCTAAGGAGTATACTAGGACACTCATTTGAATAGGTACTATGCACGTGAGCTCTCAAAAAGCTCTATGAGCAAACTTAATATATTGTAGATTCCGGTACCGGTATGTGGATCGCATACAGGATTTGTAATGTACATCTCAAATCTTTAAATGATTTTACCGATACCGGTATGGTCACATTATTGATTGTAGTGAAAATGGATCTGCTATTGTAGATTCTACTTGAGTCTTTGCATCTATAGTTCTATACTCATGTAAGTGATTTGCCTCTCCATAGCTTTTTAGGTCTTAGAATTTCTCCTTCCGTTTCCAAAAATACATAATTTTTCAGCAAATCAATGTAAAAGAATATGTGTTTTGAACATTTACCTTTTGAATATTTAGAGTATGTCAATGCTTATTTTTTATCGTTTAGATAGATCCCCGCACCAAAATTTACCTAATTCTATTGTTAGTTAACACGATTACTTAATCATACTTAGTTGGTTCTTCTATTTTTTGAGTGAAGTATAATTTGCGACCAATCAATTATTTATTTATTTTCATAAGATTTTCAACTTCTGCATATCTTGAGAGTGCTGAATTCAATTTATCAAAAATAGATCCAATATTGAACTCAATGTAAAGAGGATAAGCGTCAGAACTGATGGGGTGATACTGAAAAAGAGGTCCTGAATGACCTATCTGTGTGTGGGAGTAGAGGGTTATAAGTCATGATTATTGAGTTAGGACCATTTATTCCTCCCATTGCAACGCACGGGCATATTTCCTAGTGGAAAAGAAAGATGCTAAAGCTATACTTATTCGATGGGTTCTCTTGTTACAAGAATTTGATTTACATATTATTGATAGAAAAGGAGCTAAGAACCCAGTAGCTGATAATTTATCTAGGCTTGAAAATGTGCTTGATGACCCACTACCTATTGATAATAGTTTTCCTAATGAGCAGTTAGCTGCAATAAATGTTTCTCATAGTACTCCTTGGTATGCTTACTATGCTAATTACATTGTTGCTAAATATTTACCACCTAGCTTTACATACCAACAAAAGAAAAAAAAATTCTATGATTTAAGACATTACTTTTGGGATGACCCACATCTTTATAAAGAAGGAGTTGATGGTATTATTAGACGTTGTGTACCTGAGCATGAACAGGGACAAATCCCGAGGAAATGTCACTCTGAAGCTTATGGAGGGCATCATGTTGGAGATAGAACTGCTCACAAGGTATTGCAGCCTGGATTTTATTGGCCTACTCTCCTCAAGGATGCCCGTAAGTTCGTCTTATCTTGTGATGAATGTCAAAGAATAGGTAATATCGGTAAGCGTCAAGAAATGCCTATGAATTATTCACTTGCTGTTGAACCATTTGATGTTTGGGGATTTGATTACATGGGACCTTTTCCTTCCTCTAAAGGGTGTACACAAATTTTGGTTGCTGTTGATTATGTTACTAAATGGGTAGAAGCTATTCCAACTAGTAGTGCTAATCACAACACCTCTATTAAAATGCTTAAGGAAGTTATTTTCCCAAGGTTTGGAGTCCCTAGATATTTGATGACTGATGGTGGTTCACACTTTATTCATGGTGATGTCCGTAAGATGCTTGCCAAGTATGATGTTAACCATAGAATTGCATCACCCTATCATCCTCAGTCTAGTGGTCAAGTTGAACTTAGCAATAGAAAAATAAAATTAATTTTGCAAAAGACTGTCAATAGGTCCAGGAAGAATTGGTCTAAGAAATTAGATGATGCACTTTGGGCTTATAGAACAACATATAAAAATCCTATGGGTATGTCTCCTTATAAAATGGTTTATGGAAAAGCTTGCCACTTGCCTGTTGAGTTAGAACATAAAGCATTTTGGGCAGTCAAAGAACTCAATTATGATTTCAAACTTGCCGTTGAAAAGAGGTTATTTGATATTAGCTCTTTAGATGAATGGAGAACCCAAGCTTATGAAAATGCAAAATTATTCAAAGAAAAGGTTAAAAGATGGCATGACAAAAGAATCCAAAAGCACGAGTTTAAAGTTGGAGAATATGTTCTTTTGTACAACTCTAGTTTCAGATTCTTTGTAGGAAAACTCCTCTCAAAATGGGAAGGTCCCTATGTTATCGAGGAGGTTTATCGGTCTGGAGCCATCAAAATAAATAATTCCGAAGGTACTAACCCGAAGGTTGTGAATGGGCAACGAATAAAGCATTATATCTCAGGTACGCCTATTAATGCTGAAAGTAATATTATCCAAACTTTGACACCGGAAGAACACATAAAAGAGTCCTTCCGGAACACTCCAGAATCATGAAAATAAGGAGGTACATGATACGGTAAGTAAACAGACTCCAAAAAATCTGCAAAAATATTTTTTATCAGTTTTGGAATATATAAGAATTTTGGAAATAAAGAAACTTCGAGGAAGCGTCCCCTGGTGGGCACAAGACAATAGGGCGGCGCGCCCAGGTGGGTTGTGCCCATCTTGGACACCGTACTCCGTTTTTCTTCCGTATGCTTGTCCTCCAAGATAAAAAAATCTATATATATACTTCCCGAACTTGTTGACCACAGTATCATGGAGAAATCCTCTGTTCTCTTTTCTCGTTGTTTTCGGTCGGATTTGTCAAGCCAGGCATCATGTCTTCCTGCTCCTCCAACAACATGGAAGAAGATGCTTGGCTGACGAAGATCGAGACGAAGTGGGAGGAGCCTGCGGATGCCTTCAAGGGAGAAAAGGGCAAGAAAGCTACCTTAGAACCAACCCTGATGGCAGCACAAGCATTGCTAGCCAAGGAGGGGGAAGCGGATATCCTTAAGACCTACCTTACTCACCTTACTCCTGTTGAGATTGAAGCTTTTCGCGTCATTGAAATAGTTCGCACACAGAATAAGTACCTCACTCGCGAAAATATTCTGCATCAAGAGCATATCATCCATCTCCGGAGCGTCATCCGTCGATTGGAGAATCTCTTGATCCTTAAGGATAGGATCGCTTCATCACCACCGCCATCTTCTTCACCACCAAAAGAGAACAGAGTATCGGGTATGGGCACTCCCCTTGGCTTCCCCCAAGCTTGGGGGCGGTGCCCCAGTATCGTATCACCCCACTATCTTATTACTTTTACTTATTTTAATTTGATCTTTTGCTTTAGATGAATAAAAGTTTAGTTCGATCCTTTCTTCTTTGAGAGTTTGCTTAGTGATCTATCCTTGCGTAATCATGTGCAAGTTATATAATAAAGTTGAGTATGAGTTTTTGCTTTCTTTACTCTCATGTTGAAAATAAAGAAAATAAATAAATAAAGAAAAAGAGAAAGGAAATAAATAAAAGAAAGGATAGAAATAATGAAGATATTATATACTAATCCTATGGTAGGTGATGGCACCACATAAGGAAAAGTATAAGTAGAGAATTTTATTAGAGATTGACAAACATAGCATTAGTCAATGATGCAACTCATGAAAGAATTGATAAGGGAAGAGAAGATTCACATATAAATATACTATCCTAGAAATCGTTTGTGATTGTGAGCCCTCATCAAAATATTATATGCCAAAATAGTTGACGTTGGACAAGAAAGACAACTTAATGGTTTATGTTTGTTTATATTCACATAGAAGTCATATTGTCATAGATCCTTTAACATGTGATGCTTGCCCCTATCTTTGCTAGCCAAAAATTCCGCACTGAGTAGAGATACTATTTGTGCATCCAAAAACCCTTAAACCCAAATCTTATTTTCAAGAGTCCACCATACTTACCTAGGGATTGAGCAAGGTCCCTCAAGTAAGTTGTCATCGGTGCAAAAAGGCAATAAAAATTGCTTCTAAAAGTGTGAGATCATTTAGTGTAAGAGAAAATTGAGCGTTGCACGAACTTGTGATGGTGAAGAACTGTAACACCCCGCATGTAACTTGTCATATTTGTAACTCCGACTCTTGCCATTTTCGGCTATGTGCTATGTTATTTCCTCCGTGGTCGGCTTTTGTCTTGCGTTTTTGCATTTTGTCATGTCATGCATTTTCATATCATGTCATCATGTGCATTGCATTTGCATACGTGTTCGTCTCTTGCATCCGAGCATTTTCCCCGTTGTCCGTTTTGCAATCCGGCGCTCCTATCTCCTCCGGCGCACCCCTCTTGTTTTCTTTCGTATGCGGGTGTCAAACTTTCTCGGAATGGACCGAAGCTTGTCAAGTGGCCTTATTACACCACCCGAAGACCACCGGTCAAGTTTCGTTCCATTCGGAGGTCGTTTGGTACTCCAACGATTAACCGGGCATCCGCAAAGTCCATTTGAGTGTCCAGCAAAACCCCCCTCAAAAACCAGCCCAAAACCCACCAACTTCCATGCTTTAGGTCGTTCGATCACGATCGTGTGGGCGAAAACCGCACCCCATTTGGAGCCTCCTAGCTCCCTCTACCTATAAATATGTGGGCATCCCGAAATACATCCGCAGTCCAAACCCTAGCAAAAATCCCCGCCGCCACCGGACGCGTCCAGCCCCCGCCGGACACGTCGCGCCGCCGCGTCCGTACCAGTGGGAAGTCGACACATGGCAGCGTCCCCGCGCCGCCGCCGCGGCCCGCCAGGCCCACCGCCGGCCCGCGGGCCCGCGCGCCTCCGCCGCCCTCGCCGCCTCCAGCGCGCCTCCGCGCCGCCGCGGTACCCTCCGCCGCCGCCTCCGCGCCGGCCGGCCCTGCCGCCGACCGCCGCCGCCGCGGCTCCCCGCCGTCGACGCCGTCCGACCCCGCCGGCGCCTCGTCCTCTCCCGTCGCTGGTCGCCGGCCCCTCCTCCCGCAGCTCCGATCGCCGGCGCCCCTCTCCCTCCTTCCTCTCCGGCCGGCGAGCAGCGCACCGGCCACCGGAGCCCGAGCTCGAGCCAGATCCGATCGATCCCGTACGGTTGACTTTTTCCCCGAACCCCCCTTTTTTTCTAAGTCTTTGAATTTCAACAGCATGTGCACTTGTTCGTGATGCCATAACTCCTTGCATGTAGCTCCGATTCGCGCGTGTAATATGTCAAATTGTTCGCCTCGTGATGCTCTACATTTTGTTCAATTGGATCATGTTCATTAGAGATCATCTTGATGCCCAAATCTCTGTTGGAAGAGGGCTAGTTGCTGTTATTCTCTGGTTCTTAGCAGAACTTGGAGATTTATCATTTTTGTATCATTTAATCTGTGCATCTTATGGGCTTGAGCTCTTCACGTGTTTTGAAGTATGCCATGCCATCTTTCCAGTGGTGTAGTCCATCTATTTTTGTGATCTCTGTGGTGACTAGCACAAGCATGCAAAGTAGGCTCCGTAATGTTTCTGATTTGAGGGACTTGGTGATTTCTCTTAAGTCCTTGTCTGCTGTTATTTTGTTGCCATGTAAACTTGATGTTACAGAGAGATCCATGCATATTTTGGAGATGTTCAGTCAGGATGTTTTGTAGCTATAGTTGTAATTGATCCATTCCTGCAATTGTTTGCAATTATGGAGTGCCATAGCATGACTCAATCTTGCTCTACGTTTTCTATAAAATATTTCTGGAAGATTCTTAACATGATATTCACTTTTGCCAAGCTTATTGTAGTTGATCCATACATGCTATGCAATTTTTCTTGCCATGGATAGCTTCATAAACATGCCATATTGCTGTAGATGTGCTTGGTTTGTAGTGCATTGCTCTGTAGTGAGTGCATCAAGCTCACAAAGAGGCCTACATATTATTATTTCTGCCATGCTCTGTTTTCTGCTAAGTCTGAAACCTGATAACGAAACTTGCTATGTTTACATAGTTGCCATCATATCTTCTGTTCCTTTTTGGCTTATGGTCAGTAAGGGACTTTTGTCATGTGCATTTAGTAGAACACTGCCATGCCTTGTTTTGCTATGTTAAGTTCCTGTAGCATGTTGATTTCGTGCTCTGAACATTGCTACCTGATGCTGTTTTCTGCCATGTCCAGTTTTTCACTAAGTCTGTGAACCCGTTATCTTTTGCACTTTTGCCATGCTTGTTTGAGCTTGATATGTTGTGATCTAGCCGTAGCTTAGTGTTCATCTTTTGTCAAGCATCTCCTGTAGATTATTGTCATATGTTTTTTTGCTATGTTGGAGTGCTGTAGCATTGTTGATTGTTGCATTTTAAGTGATATCATGCTGTTAATCGCAGATTCGTGTCATTCTTGTTTTGCTTGCCATTTGCAAACCGTGCATCCGTTTCCGGTGATCTTTATATCGATTTCGACCAAAATCATCTCATCTTTCCAGTGGCATGCTTGGTTTGCCAAGTTACTGCCATGTTCATCATTTTCCTTCCGGAGCACGCATATGCATCGCATATCATATCTCGCATATCATACATGTTTTGCATCATGTTGCTTGTGCATTTCTCGTGATTGATTGTGGTTCCGTTTGTTTGTGTTCTTGTCTTGGGTAGATCCGGGAGACGAGTTCGTGAATGAGGAACCTGTTGAGTACGCTTTCGAGGATCAAGCTTTCGACAACTCTGAGAACCTTGCAGACAAGATGACCACCCCTCGAAATCACTTCTATCTTTGCTTTGCTAGTTGTTCGCTCTATTGCCTTGCTCAGCTACCTATCACTTGCTATATCATGTCTCTCATTTTTCCATGTCAGCCTCTAACCATCCTTTCCTAGCAAACCGTTGATTGGCTAAGTTACCGCTTTTGCTCAGCCCCTCTTATAGCGTTGCTAGTTGCAGGTGAAGTTGAAGTTGTTCCATGTTGGAACATGGATATGTTGGGATATCACAATATCTCTTATTTTAATTAATGCATATATATATACTTTGGTAAAGGGTGGAAGGCTCGGCCTTATGCCTGGTGTTTTGTTCCACTCTTGCCGCCCTAGTTACTGTTATACCGGGATTATGTTCCTTGAGTTTGCGTTCCTTACGCGGTCGGGTGATTTATGGGACCCCCTTGATAGTTCGCCTTGAATAAAGCTCCTCTAGCAAGGCCCAACCTTGGCTTTACCATTTGCGACCTATGCCTTTTTCCCCCGGGTTTTCTAGAGCCCGAGGGTCATCTTTATTTTAAACCCCCGGGCCAGTGCTCCTCTGAGTATTGGTCCAAACTGTCAGTCGCTGGTGGCCACCAGGGGCAACTCTGGTCTGGCCTATCGGAAGCTTGGACAATCCGGTGTGCCCTGAGAATGAGATATGTGCAGCTCCTATCGGGATTTGTCGGCACATTCGGGCGGCTTTGCTGGTCTTGTTTTACCATTGTCGAAATGTCTTGTAAACCGGGATTCCGAGACTGATCGGGTCTTTCCGGGAGAAGGTTTATCCTTCGTTGACCGTGAGAGCTTATGATGGGCTAAGTTGGGACACCCCTGCAGGGTATTATCTTTCGAAAGCCGTGCCCGCGGTTATGAGGCGGATGGGAATTTGTTAATGTCCGGTTGTAGATAACTTGTCACTTGACCCAATTAAAATACATCAACTGCGTGTGTAGCCGTGATGGTCTCTTCTCGGCGGAGTCCGGGAAGTGAACACGGTCTGAGTTATGTATGACGTAAGTAGGAGTTCAGGATCACTTCTTGGTCATTGCTAGATGACGACCGTTCCGTTGCTTCTCTTCTCGCTCTCTTTTGCGCAAGTTAGCCACCATATATGCTTTTGCCGCTGCAGCTCCACCTTATTACACCATCCTTTCCTAAGAGCTTAAATAGTCTTGATCTCGCGGGTGTGAGATTGCTGAGTCCCCGTGACTCACAGATTCTACCAAAACAGTTGCAGGTGCCGACGATGCCAGTGCCGATGATGGGGTCGATCTCAAGTGGGAGTTCAACGAGGAACGTGGTCGTTACTATGTGTCTTTTCCTGATGATCAGTAGTGGAGCCCAGTTGGGACGATCGGGGATCTAGCATTTGGGGTTGTCTTATTTTCATCTGGATTTTGACCGTAGTCGGTCTATATGATTGTATTTTGGATGATGTATGAATTATATTCATGTATTGTGTGAAATGGCGATTGTAAGCCAACTCTTTATCCCATTCTTGTTCATTACATGGGATTGTGTGAAGATGACCCTTCTTGCGACAAAACCACGATGCGGTTATGCCTCTAAGTCGTGCCTCGACACGTGGGAGATATAGCCGCATCGTGGGCGTTACAAGAACAAAAGCGACAGACTGCATAATAAAGCTGGCTATCACAAGGGGCAATGTAACATGGCGTTCTTCTGCATTAAGGGGTTGAGCATACAAACAAATAAGCACATGACAACCTCTGCTTCCCTCTGCAAAGGGCCTATCTGAGGGAGTCCTGGATTAGGGGGTCCCCGGGCGTCCGGACTATGTAACATGGGCCGGACTGATGGGCCATGAAGATACAAGATGGAGGGCTTTCCCCCGTGTCCAGATGGGACTCTCATTTGCATGGAAGGCAAGCTTGGCGTTCGGATATGAAGATTCCTCTCTCTATAAACCGACTCTGTACAACCCTAGCCCCCTCCGGTGTTTATATAAACCGGAGGGTTTAGTCCGTAGAGGCAATCACAATCATACATGCTAGACATCTAGGGTTTAGCCATTACGATCTCGAGGTAGATCAACTCTTGTAACCTCTATACTCATCAAAGTCAATCAAGCAGGAAGTAGGGTATTACCTCCATCAAGAGGGCCTGAACCTGGGTAAACATCATGTCCCCTGCCTCCTGTTACCCTCGATCCTTAGACGCACAGTTCGGGACCCCCTACCCGAGATCTGCCGGTTTTGACACCGACATTGGTGCTTTCATTGAGTTGCTCCGTGTTGTCGAAAGAAGGATCGATGGCTCACCTCGTCATCAATGACAAAATCACCTCTAGAAAAGCCCTAGTTCCTGGGAAGATCCTCTAGATCGACAATTTCACCATAGGCGCCCGCCCGGCCATAAAGCCTGAGGCGGTCCCCTGGATTGCCAAAAATCATCTCCGCATCAACCCCGAAAGCGTCGATAAGATGGATCCGACAGATGTTTCGTCTTTAAATGAACAGCTGGATCGCATCGCCGCCCTGGGGGTCTCAACAGATTATGATCTGATTGGGCTTAAACCCGACCAGAGAGAAATCATATCCCCACCGGTCACCCATCTGTTGACCGTCGTGGAAGAGCAAGGTGAGGATACCGCTCCTCCTACGCTAAAAACAAACTATGTTCGGATCTCCGAGCTCCACGAGCCGGACAACCATCTTCGAGAAACTATCCGTCCTCCGAACATAGAGCCTGGCTTCAAGACTAAAATCTCTCAGGACACTCCGGGTCCTGAGCCATTAACCTCAGAAATTCTTCAAAACCCGGATTCCATAGTGGGCCACGGGTCAGATTTAATCCCATCCGCCCACCACAAGCAATACTCTCCAAGAAATTCTGGCCCCCGGACATATGCGATTTAATGTATATACGACAGCAACCTCAGGAAACAGTCCATCACTTTTGGGCTAGATTCCTACTTGCTAAAAACAAGATTAAAGATTGCTGCGAAGACGACGCGATCTCAGTATTTCGCAACAACTGTAAGGATGAGGGAATCCTTAATGCCCTCAACCGCCGTTGCATACTGCACTTTGCAGATTTGGCACATATAGAGCAGAAGTACAGCGCAATGGAAAGCGCTTGGAAAACTCAGACAGCCCGATGGGAACCGCAGGCCTTTAAGCCATCTCCCAGACGGGCGAAAAGGATGCACGCTCGCAGGGCACCTGATCATCATCCCCTGGACAAGAAAATTAAGCCCTTTACGAGACATAGAACTATCTTCGAGCAATGGCTCGATAGTCCCAGTCAAATACACATGACTCCGAATACTGAACCAATGCACAACCTACGGGCATGTTGGATACTCCGGCAAGTGGCCAAGAGCGGCGAGGGTATCCTCACCAACACTACCCCAGAGAAGCACTCTTCAAAGGGCGACGATCTCAAAGTATTCACGGTCTTCGAGACATTCTCATCAAATAATTGGTGCAAAAGGGCGCTCCGCGACCTCGCCGAAGTCTGCCAAATAGCGGCAATAAACCCTTGGAACAATACGGCGATTACTTTCAATGCCGATGACGAACCAAGGTCCCGCTCAGTCTGGGCACCAGCCGCTTTGGTCCTAAACCCAATCATGGATGGCTTTCGGCTCACTAAAGTGTTAATGGACGGTGGCAGCAGACTGGACCTCATCTATGAGGACAGGCTCAATAAAATGCAAATGGACAGTAGTCGCATTGAGCAGAGTAATACAACCTTTCGAGGCATTATACCCAGTCGGGAAGCAAGATGCTCGGGGAAAATCAAACTCGACGTGGTGTTCGGCACGCGGAGAACTATAGGTCCGAAGAGTTACTCTTCCATGTGGCACCTTTCAACAGCGGGTATCACGCCCTGCTGGGGCGAGACGCATTCACACTCTTTCAAGCTATACCCCATTATGGGTATATGAAGCTCAAAATGCCCGGGCCCAACGGAGTTATCACTATCACCAGTGATCCGAACATAGCACTCCATGCCGAAAACAAAACCGCTTCCCTGGCCCTCGAGGCACTATCGGAGGCCCTCGCGGCCGAAGAATTAACCACCTTACGTTCCACAATGGATAGGGACGACGTAATACTCGATAAGCGACCTAAGTCAACTTCCTTCAAACCAGCAGACGAAATAGTCAAATTTCAAGTCCACCCAACGGACCCCAAGAAGACAGCTTCCATCGGGGCACATCTGGATCCGACGGTCGATGCCGCATTACGCGCGTTCCTGCGTGAGAATTGGGACATCTTCACCTGGCACCCTTCTGATATGCCAGGAATCCCACGCGGACTGGCCGAACATAGTCTCAATATACTGAAGGGATACAAGCAAGTCAAGCAAACGCTGCGGTGATTTTCCAAACCCAAACGACAGGCTATGGGGGAGGAGCTAGCCAAGTTACTTGAAGCCGGGTTTATCAGAGAGATCAAACATCCGGACTGGCTAGCAAACTTGGTCATGGTACCGAAGAAGGATAAATCCTGACGCCTGTGTGTCGATTTCAAAGACCTTAATAAGGCCTACCCTAAGGACCCCTTCCCACTACCTCGCATCGACCAGATTATTAATGCAACCGCGGGAGATGATTCACTGTGTTTCCTCGACGCATACTCCGGATACCATCAAATTAAGATGAAGGAGTCCGTCCAGGCCGCGACATTCATCACCCCGTATGGGCCTTTATGCTTCAACACTATACCTTTCGGGCTCAAAAACGCCGGCGCCACTTACCAACGCATGATTCAAACGTGCCTGGAAAAGAAAGTCGGCAAGACTGTGGAGGCATATGTAGATGACATAGTCATCAAAACCAAGCACGTCGAATCATTGGTGGATAACTTACGCCTTACATTCGACAACCTCCGAACATATGATATATGGCTCAATCCGGAAAAGTATTTTTCGGCGTCCCGCCGGCAAACTGCTCGGGTTCATTGTATCCAATAGAGGAATTGAAGCAAAACCAGCCAAAATCCGGGCCCGATCACAATTGGCAACACCAACTGACCTCAAACAGGTCCAAAAACTAGCCGGTGCGTAGCAGCTTTGAGCCGTTTTATCTCCAGATTAGGAGAAAAGGCATTACCATTGTATCGCCCGCTCTGACGCACCGACCACTTTGCGTGGATGGATGCTGCAACGGCCGGACTGGAGGAAATAAAAACTTTGCTAGTGACCAACCCAATCCTGGCCGCACCAAACGTCGGTGAACCGATGTTGCTCTACATATATGCAACCAACCAGGTGGTAAGTGTGGTGCTCATCGTCGAACGAGAAGAAGAGGGGCATAAATTCCCACTCCAAAAACCAGTATACTACGTATCGACGGTCCTTACACCATGCAAATCCCGATACCCGCATTATCAGAAGATAGCATATGCGGTCTTTATGGCATCCCGCAAGCTGCGGCACTACTTTCAAGAGTGCTCGATCACGGTGGCTTCAGAAGTACCACTCAATGATATTATAAACAACTGAGACACCACCGGCCGGATTGCCAAATGGGCCATTGAGCTCTTACCATTTGAAATAAGGTACAAACCACGCCGAGCCATTAAATATCAGGTGTTGGCCGACTTCGTCGCCGAATGGATAGAGGCAGAACTCCCTAAAGAGTACGGCACGTATTCCAACTGGGTGATGCACTTCGATGGATCTAAAATGCTAGCCGGACTTGGGGCCGGTGTCATCTTGACATCCCCCACAGTTGACACAGTCCATTATGTGCTCCAAATACTGTAGACAGACTCTAACAATACGGCCGAATACGAGGCACTATTGCATGGTCTCCGGATGGCTGTCTCCATGGGCATACAACGCCTTGAGGTGCGTGGGGATTCAAACCTCGCAATATCCCAAATAAATGGAGAATTCGATGCAAAAAAATCCGAAGATGGCGGCTTACCGCAACGCCATACTCAAAATATCAGCTCGGTTTGAGGGCCTCGAGAGAGTAATCAAGATGCGGACATCCTTGCTCACATGGGAGCTAAACGTGACCCCGTCCCACCTAAAACCTTTGTGGAAAGGCTCTTCAAGCCATCCGTGGTGTGGCAGGACGAGAGCGGCAACACTTGTCCGGAGCCGATCATACCCCCAGATTCAGAACACAGTTTGATATCATCGGGAGCTTGGGCATCGGCCCACGAAATCATGGCTGTAATTGCCCCGTGGACTGAGCCTTTCTTTGCCTACCTGACCAGGAATGAGCTCCCTGAGGATCAGATTGAGGCCCGTTGTATCGTTCGATGCTCGAAGGCCTACAAAGTTCACGAAGGAGAACTTTACAAGAAAAGTACTACCAGAGTCCTTCAAAGATGTATCTCCAAAGAAGAGGGACGACAGCTTTTGGCTGAAATACACGCTGGTCTTGGTGGCCATCATGCCGCAGCTCGGGCCCTTGTAAGTAAGGCCTTCCGTATGGGTTTCTTTTGGCCCACGGCCCGAGCAAATGCACAAGACCTCGTACAGCGCTGCGTTGGATGCCAGCTTTTTGCTAATCAAAGCCATATGCCGCCCACTGCCCTACGAACAATCCCCATCACTTGGCCCTTTGCGGTCTTGGGGCTCGATATGGTCGGACCTCTTAAGGGGGGAAGCCATAAAAATACTTATTGGTTATGGTCGACAAGTTCACTAAGTGGATAGAAGCCAAACCAGTTAAAACGGCTGAAGCTGGACCAGTGATAGACCTTATATCCGGTGTCATACACCGTTATGGTGTCCCGCACAGTATTATTACTGACAACGGCTCTAACTTTACAGCTGACGAGGTGAAAACTTGGTGCGCCAATTTGGGCATCAAGCTCAATTATGCCTCCGTATATGACCCTCAGACAAACGGTCAGGTCGAATGGGCTAACGACATGATAATGAGCGGCATCAAACCGAGACTAGTGCGATCTCTGCAAAAGTCAGACAAGCACTGGTTGAGGAACTCGATTCCTTACTCTGGGGGCTGCGGACCACGCCCAATCGTACGGCCGGATATACACCTTTTTTCATGGTGTACGGCGCGGAGGCGGTCTTGCCTTGTGACATTATTCACGACTCACCTCGAGTGCGCATGTCCGGGCGGTTTCAATGGACTTTTCTTAAAACGATGCTGGCCAATCATCAAGGAGGACTTCTATAACTTGTGCAATCAATTCCACAATGGGGAGCTCAATTTGGAAAGTATTAATGATGGTTTCATCACACTAATCCCAAAGGTTGGCTCTCCTGAATCTATCAATGACTATCGACCGATTACGCTTTTAAACTGCTGCCTCAAAGTGATCACTAAGATTCTGGCCAATAGACTCCAAAAAATCATCTTGAAGACCGTGCACAAGAACCAATATGGCTTTCTCAAGGGATGGACCATCCAAGATTGTCTTGCATGGGCTTATGAATACATATACCAATGCCACTCATCCAAAAAGGAAATCATGCTTCTCAAACTAGATTTTGCAAAAGCATTTGATACGATAGAACATGAGGCCATGATTGACATTATGAAAAGCATGGGATTTAATGATAAATGGTTGGGCTGGATTCGGTGCATCTTCTCATCTGGAAAGTCATCAGTACTTCTCAATGAAACTCCTGGCCGTCAATTCCACTATAAGTGTGGTGTCAGACAAGGGGACCCTCTCTCCCACCTCATATTTGTTTTAGCGGCTGATCTCCTCCAAGCGGCCATCAACGATGCTTTTGCACGCAATCTGATCCACCTACCGTTTCCATCATCACATCAAAAAATTACCCGGTGATTCAATACGCCGATGACACAATTCTGATACTACCTGCATGCACTCAACAAGCAATAGTTATCAGAGACATTTTGAATGACTATGCAATGTCCATTGGATTGAAAATAAATTTTCACAAATCAACACTAATTCCAATGAACTGTGATCCGGCCAAGACTCAGGAAAATGCCAATATATTCGGATGCGTCATTGGTAAGCTACCTTTTACCTACTTGGGACGTCCCCTTGGATCTACTCGCCCGACTGTCCTAGACCTCATGCCACTGGTTTGCTCCGTTGAAAGAAGACTAACGGCCACTCTTAATATGATCTCCTACGGTAGAAAACTCTCCTTGCTCAATTCAGTAATTACCTCCATGATCATCTTTGCCCTATGCACACTCAGATTGCCAGCCAAGATCATTGAGCTTCTGGACAAAGTTTGAAGAAAATGCTTGTGGACCAAGAAAACTGAACAAGGGGATAGATGTAATTCTCTGGCCTCTTGGAACATGGTCTGTCGACCCAAGGAATGTGGTGGGCTAGGTGTGATCGATCTCAGAATTCAAGGGGGTGCACTCTTGCTCAAATATTTACACAAATTTTATAATGGCTGGAATTTGCCCTGGGTGCAACTCATTTGGGAAACGTACTACTCAAATCAAATACCGCATGCATCGGACACATGTGGATCGTTCTGGTGGAAAATTTCACTAAGTTGATGGCCATATACAGAGGAATCTCAGAAGTACAAGTGGCAAACGGCAGGAATGTACTTTTCTGAAAAGACTTATGGGCCGACAACATTATTGCCGACAAGTATCCAAGAGTGCTCTTTTACGCCATAAATGAAGACGTATCAGTCCGGGATTTCTTATCCATCACGTCACTCCGAGAGGCGTTTCACCTCCCACTCTTGGAACAAGCATACGCTGAAGTTCGCCCGCTCCAAACTGATACGGTCACGACTGTCTTATCCGATGAGCAGGACATTTGGTCATATGCTTGGGGATCAGCACAATTCACTGCACACAAATACTAAACGTCTACTTCCGAGAAATACGAGCACATGAGGCTTTTTGTTGGATCTGGAAATCGAAATCCACCATGAAAATAAAAGTATTCGGTTGGTTATTACTCTCAGACCGCCTAAACACAAGAAATATGCTTAAACGACGACATTACAATATTGGAGAGGACCACAACTGCATTCTCTGTGGACTATAAATTGAGGAAACCTTGGAGCACTTGTTCTTTGAATGCCACTTCAGTACTGATTGCTGGACCAACATTGGTCTTTTTGGGTCACAAGGAGCATCAAGACTACAAAATGTTACTATGGCCAAAAATAATTGGAATCGACCTCTTTTTATGGAGATGTTCTTACTTGCGGCATGGAGCATATGGAAGGAACGCAATAACAAGCACTTCAGGGGGATTGCACCAACAAAGGCATCCTGGCTAGATAGACTTAAGAATGATTTCTTTCTCCTTACCTATAGGGTTAAGGAAAAACACAAACATCTCATCCCCATCATCCTGTCCTCAATAGTTTAGTCCTTTCTTCACCCCCAAAGGGGGGTTGCCACAAAATCTCATCTGTACAGCTCCCATGTAAATTGTAACTTGTACCCTGTTACTTTAATACAAAAATAACAGTAGGAGGTTCTCCTACCGTTCAAGGTTCAAAAAAAACTTGTCGGTGTGCTGAGGAGGCCGTGCCAACGCGTTGGTTTGCTGAGCAGGAAGTGCTAACACATTGGTATGCTGATCACGCGCCTGCGGACCAACGGACTGATGAGCAGTCGGTTCTGGACCTACAGACTACTTAGCAGGCAGTTCCGAAGCATCAGACTGCTTAGCACACTACAAAAAATACACTTCCGTGATGATACGTGTTTGTCACAGTAGGTCACGTTTTCTATCATGCATGTACATCCATGACAAATTTATGACAAAATCAAGATAGTCATACCTGTGCTTTCGTAGAAGTGTTCCCTGACATTAGCAAAATTATCATCACGGAAGTGTCCACTTCCATGACGATAAATCGCGCGTCACAGAAGTGCTTTCGTCAAGGGTGACCGACACATGGCATCCACCGTAACGGAACGCCGTTAAGCTATCGGGTCCGGTTTTGGATCCGATAACCCGTTAACAGCCCCGACCAATGGGGATTTTCCATGTGTAAAATCATCATTGGCTGGAGGAAACACGTGTCGGCTCACCGTTGGGACATATGTCATCCACTTATTGGACCCAAAGCGCCTATGATACATCGACATGTGGCACGGCCCAATAGAGGCCCATTCCTGTGAAAAGGTCGGCCTGTTTGACTTGGTCAAAAGATGGCGGGCCGGCCCACGGCAAGCCTGCTAAAGGCATGTCCGCATATAGCCCATTTACAGCCCACTAACCTAGGGCCCGTTTACGGCCTATCCGAATTAGGCCCAGTAGCATCATCTAGGCCGTCCAATATAATTCCAGCCCATTTTAACTTCCGGCCCATGTATGGCCCATGACGTCTTTTGGCCCATATGAGGTCCTTAGTAACCCTCGGCCCATTAACTGCCCGTGGTAAAACTGGCCCGTAATGAACAGTGTATCACTTTATACCCATTATCGGCCCGTTATTCTGTTGGGCCATTTCCAGCCCATGTTATCTTTCGGCCTTCTCAGGGCCCATTTATTCTTGGGCTCATTTCCAGCATTCGTTTACTTTCGGCCCGTTACTGTTATTTTCTGCTTGTGGGCCAAATACAGCCCGTGGTTACAGTCGCCCCGTTTGTGGCCCGTTAATACGTTGGGCCATTTTCATAGCGTCATCAAATAAGGCCGATTAACGACGGCCCGTCATGGTCGGCCCATGAACGGACGATTTCAACTCTAGCCCATTTATGACCATAATGTGGTCTGTTATTGGCCCATGTTTGGCCAACCGATCATACGGCCCGTAGAAGGCCCATTGATGATACGGCCCGTAGAAGGCACATTATGTCTACGCCCCGTAGAAGGCCCATTGTTTCTACGGCCCTTAGAAGGCCCATTGTTTCTACGGCCCGTAGGAGGCCCATGTTAACTACAGTAAATATGTAGCCCATTGTTAATGTGGCCTAGTTTTAAAAAAATAGGTTATTGCGGCCACTAGCAAACCGCGGAAAAATAACTGCACTGACTACAAGAAAACAAATAAACAAGACAATAAGGAAATAAATAAGCAAGCAACTTACGATAGGCTATCATGGCTATTACACATATTACATCCACTGGGCATCAAAGTTCGCCACAAGTGCAAATATAGGGAACAAAGCAGCATATAAACGCCGCAGCAAAACAAGTCCAGAACTGAAACCACTTCAGAAGAGCTCAAGAAACAATATCATGGGTACCCATAATGCTGGCAAGATGCTTAGCAAGCTTATTAACTTTCTCTTGTGTGGCACTTAAATCCTCCAGCACTTGTTGTTGCACCAGAAAGTATGCATCCGAATTCTGCAGGGACTTCCTCAGTCCTTCGGCTTCCTATCGCATAACATCTGATCGATGTCTTTCAACTTGAAGTTGAGACTCAAGAAGCCGAACTGATTCAGGCAGCGAGTTCAAAGAGCTGGTGCCAGCAGTAGTAGCCAGTAACTCGAACACTGCATCAAGACATGACTTTGGGGTTGTCTCAGTGTCTTCAATATAGTTTTTATCAGCTTTCTTGGAGAACAACAGGGATGTCTCACTATCTTGAACCTTATCTGCATTACTTCCTTTACCATTGCATAACGGGGTACTCTTCTCCAATATTTTATCCGCGTTCTAAAAGAGAAACAAACAAACACATCACAGGTTTACAATGTAGTATATGAAACTCATTTTGGTAAACCAGTTCAGTAGTAAGGTGGACAGGATAACAGCATGAAACAAACATATATCTATGTAGTATGGTCACTGTATGGTCTATATCATTCTAGTTTATGTTGCCAAATCAAGATAGATACAGTTTGAATCATATGTATTTAAGACAAAGCAGCATAGACAGAATATAAGTGTGGGAAACTACACAGCAATAACAACACTTGTAATGTGCATGGCATGAGAACATAATTGTTTATTCAATTGAAACTGAAATCAACATAGAGCAAGTTACAACAGCAAACACGTTAAAGAAACAGGTTTAAAACATACCTGTTGCACCATTGGAGTTTCAATTGCATCCTTTAAATTTGAAATTAGTTGGTATGAGTAAATACTGTGATGCAAGAGCAAAGTAGTATGAACCATAGCTACGGAACCTAACCTGAGAACAATTCTTCTTCTACTTTAAGCGTTGACTTGGGGTTCGGAGTGGTGGTCCTCATGCTTTGGGCACTGCAGTTGCCTTACCAACTGATCGTGTTTGGGTGCTCTGTGGTGGAGACGGTGCAGTGTCAACGGGAACTGGGTTACTATCTGCTGGGGTTGGGGTTAGAAGGGTGTAGCTGGTTCTCTGTCCAACTGGGTAGGGGTACAATCTGCGTGAGTCTGGGTTATGTGTGGTGGGGCTGGTTCTTGGGCAAGTACAACCGTGGTTCTATCTCCATCGACAGGTGGCACAATCTTTTTTGAAGACCGTGTTTTTACTCCCACAGATACTGCCATCACCACCTCCAATTAAAATGGCTGATAAACAAGAAAAGTAATTGAATGTACAGACATTGTAAGATAGACAGGTGCAATGGATAGTAGGGCAGAAAACAGGGCATGCAATAATTCACATTTATGTTGTCTAACCAAACAGAATAGCAGGACATAATTTCAAATATTTGATGGCTAATTAAACAGGATAGCATGACACAATTTCACATGTATGATGGCTAACTAAACAGGACAGAATGACATACTTCAAAATATGATGACTATGTATACATGATGACATGATATAACTATACGATGTGTCTATTAAAGTGGTTGGCATGCCATAAATCACAAACATGCCGTCGATGGAAACATGATGGCATGATATAATTCACGGATAGAATGACATAATTCAAAATATGATGACTATGTAAACAGGATGAGATGATATAACTATATTATGTCTTTAGAAAATGGGTTGGCATGCCATAATTCAGATACATGCTGTCTATGTAAACATCATGGCATGATATAATTCAAATATATGATTTATATACTAAGGAAGTGAGCAGAGGGCAATCGCATATATGATGTGTCAACTAAGGAGACGACATTCAATATCGTGTATATGATGTAAAAACTAAGCATTGCAATACAACATATGCATGATATGAGTAATATAACCCTGCCAAGTTTGAGCATACACCTTAGGTGGATAATAGGACTGGTCATCTGCCTCTGAATCCTCTTCTGAAGAGCTATCTGTAACCAGCAACATATCTGCTTCAGCAGGTAGCATTGTCTGCTCTGAAGACCTTGTTTTCACTCCAGATTTCTCCATCACCAATTCAAATGGCTGATGCACAGGAAGAGCAGTTAAATATACAAACATTGTCGACAAAAGCAATGAGAAATACAAAAAAGGATGGCATGATATAATTCACATATATGACGCTTGGCTAAACAGCATGGCATTGCATAATTCACATATATAATGCCTTGCAACAAGATAGCATTGCATAATTCACATATATAATGTCTTGCAACAAGATGGCAATGCATAATTCACATATATGGTAATTAGACACTAAACAAGTGGCATTCACACAAATCATGTCTAAACTAAGCAAATGACATAGCAATGCAAGATACCATACGCACGATATGAGCAACATAACCCTGCCAAGTTAGAGCATGCACCTCTGGGGGGGGAATAGGACTGGTCATATGTCTCTGAATCCTCCTCTAAGGAGCTATCTGTAACCAGCAAGACGTGCGCTTTGTCAGATAGCATTTTCTACTCTGAAGACCTTGTTTCCACTCCAGATTTTTCCATGACCGTGCCGAATGGCTGATGCGCAGGAAGGGTAATTGAATGTACTAAAATTGTTGACAAATTTAACACGTAATAAAAAAATGATGTCATGATATAATTCACATATAGGATGACTGGCTAACCAGGGTGGTATTGCAAAATTCACATATATGATGCCTGGCTAAACAAGATGGCATTGCATGATTCACATATACGATAAAGAAACTAAACAGATGGCATTGACACAAAGCATGTCTAAACTAAGCAGATGACATCTTTGATGTATACAGTAAGCAATGCAAGGCACCATATGCATGATATTACCAACTTCAGCATGCCAAGTTAGAGCGATGACCTCATCGGGTAAATAGGAGTGGTCTTCTGCTTCTGAATCCCCTTAGAACAGTTATCTTCCTCTTGATTACGATCCAAAATGGGTGGAGGGGGGCTGCCTTTGCGCCCACCATGGAGCGACGTCTGCATGAAATTTTATTGCCACGCAAGGCTCGTCTCTTTTGCTCTACATGTTCAGTTCCATTGTCTACAATAACTGACATGCATTGGAATAAAACATAGTGAGATTATGTAAGGAGTGCATGCACAAATCCAGAGTGAAGGTAGCAAACTGTGGATGGACCCAAAACCAATGATAGCAGGTAGATAATAGCTTTAGTTAAAAAAATAGAGATAATGGCTCCTTTAATGGTTGTTTGCACCCAACATGAAACTCATAGTAGACACCCGAGATTAACCAGATAGTAGACAGATAGTACTAATTGCTGCCCCAATATGTACCCCACAACCATTTAAAAACTCAAGTTTCAGCATAAGTTTGGACCTGAGTCGGAGTCTAATAGGTGAACACGATGATAAAGTAGCATGCCATCATATTAAGCGATGCATAACGTAAGCAGACACAGAAGAGTGCGACCTCTCTTGCGGACCCATGTAGTCCTCAAGGTCATCTGCTCAGTTGATGATGGTAATGCAGTTGTCGTGGCTGCCGGCGGCGGGGAAGAAGATCTGAGGCGGCGAAAGACAGTCTGGAGAGCGGATCCCTGCTGTGGTGAACCCTTCCGTCGTTGGAGCAGCTGAGCTGGGGTGGAACACAGCACCGCAGGAGCAGGACAAACCACACAAGGTTTTCTTTGACACATGTCTGTAACAGAAGTAATTGTGTAAGGGCTTGTTTGAATTTGAGGATTCTAACAATGCAGGGATAGGAAATAGACAGGCATATGATAGGAATGCATGTGCAAAACAGGGAATTTAAAAACACAGGATTTCTGCCAATCTAGGTGTTTGGTTCACAAGAATTTGAAGATCACATGATGCAAAGAAGAATGGTGAGATTAAGTCAAACCACAAGAAGTGTACAACCTCTTTGGCGAAGCCATGTCGATCTCAACGTGATTGGGTTGGCCGGTGAGGATGCTCCGGCTGACTTGGCTGTCGGAGGAGGGGAAGAAGATCTTAGGCGTCAGGAGATGGAGCCCGAGGTGAGTTGCGCGACGCCGAGGCTGAAGCAGGACAAGAGAGACAACGTTAACCTGAGTGGAATTCTAATAGCATCTCCAATAGATGACGTAAAATACATAACCACAAAGTGCTAGATGTATACATCACTCGCTCATCTCTAAACTTAACTATCAAAACTGAATTTAACTGTCGAAACTGAACTTAACTGTCGAAATTGAATTTTGCTGTTGAAACTGAATTTTACTGTCGAAACTGAACGCACTAGAGGTGAGGCTACACGTCAGTCGACTGACTTTTTCATCTCTGGTTAGTCGATTTTGCAGCCGTTGGATACGAAATCAAGGGCCTGCAGTTCATCTTCAACCTCCACCCCCCTGAGCCGCCAGCCACCACTGGCCAAACAGCCGCCCCCTGCCGCCCGCGGCTGGCGGTGCGCCGCCCTGCCCGCCCCGAAAACACTCCCCACCGCCAGTCCGCCGCCGCCCCGGCCATCCCTCTAGGCCCCCCATGCCGAGCTTTTTCTCCGGCGATCCCCACGCCACTGCCCCACCATCGCCCCACCCTGAACCCTAAGATAGATAGTGGGGTACCTCTCCGGCGAGCCCCCCTCCCCGCTGCGGCTGGTTCTTCCTTAACTCCGGCGAGCCCCCCACCCCCTCAAAATTGACTGACCCAAAAGTCGATTCAGTCGACTGAAGTGTAGCTAAATCGGAGCATCATCGCAAGCAAGAGCAAGAGCAGACCAGGCAGGGGACCGAGAGCAAGAGCAGAGCAGCAGCGCGAGCGAGAGCTAAAGCAGCAGCAACTCCTACTGATGTGGACGTCGCCGCCGAGGGAGCAACGCCGTGGAGGAGGTGGCCGGCGACGCCGCCGTGGATGGAGTCGCGCCGTGTCGGCTTGGGACCGAGCGCCGGCAGCACCGTGAGATCGAATCAAGAAGAAAATGCGGCGATTAGTGTACAACCTCTTTGGTGGCGCCGATTAGGCCGCAGCTTCATCCGAGGAAACGGTGATGATGATGCTCTTCCGGTGGTGCAGGTGAAGACGGCGGTGTGGGAATGAAGGTGGCGCGAAAGACGAGGGGAACGTCGGGGCAGCTCCTTGGAGGTGGAGGACGGGGTGGCTGAACCAGCGGGACCACCAGATCGACGACGGATCCTCATCCGGTACGGTGGATGAGGGACGTCGAGGTGTTTTTGTGGACGACGTTGTCGGGGAAGAGGCTCTGGCTGGGTGGCGGACGAAGGAGGGTGTGGGGCTTCGCGGGTTTTCCCGGCCTCGGTGTACGAATGGGTGGGCGGATGGGATGGGAGTGGGGAACCATGGCTTAGTGACACGCTTGTCCGAAATGTGGGGTAAGTTACGAAAGTACCCCCACCGATTTGAGGCGGTTCTTTCGGTTCAGGGGTATCACGGGCATTTCGCGTGTTGGGATTTCACAGGAGGTGGGAGTTTTCGTGCGCGTTGTAATTTTGGAATAGCAAGGCGCGAGTTGAGATGGAGGGAGTTGTCGGAGCACAACGAGACAAAGATATATCTTAAATATTTCGGGCTAACAAGGCACGGGTTGAAATTTCCGGACAAGCCTAACGTGTACTGTACCAAATCAATTCGCACTACAAATGTCATTCAAAACTTTGAATTCTTGTTATGTTCAATTAAAATATTTCGCTACGTGTATAATGCGTGCAACCTAGTACTCAAATGAACGTTTTAGTGCATTCCAAACGTATATACTACCGCTTCAATATGAACTAAATTTGAATTCGTTTCTCTATTTGAATAAGATCTACAATAATGATTGTTGTGAAGTCAAAGCATTTGAATTCGTTTCTCTGTTTTAATAAGATATACAATAATCATTATTGTCAAGTTAAACCATCGTTTGTGTATTATCTTCACAGCACACCACATGATTAGTCTCGAGTTACATATGAACTATGTGTACTATATGAACTCGAACTCGATTTTTTGAATCCACTTTATGTTGATTTCAAATCATAGTACATTTCAAGCTCTAGCTAGATCTTCACAAACTAAACCATGTCTCATATGTATAATGTGTTTATCACATTATGTATGGTGCCCCGCCCCTACGCCTACAAGTATTTAGATGTGAGTTGCAAACACCACACATTACCACAAATTCAAATAAAATGTGAGAATGTTCGATATATATAGTATTGTTTAGATTGTTCGATATTTAGTTGTAAGCTGCAAACGCCACACATTATCACAAATTTAAATTAAATGTGAGATTGTTCGATGTATAGTATGGTTTAGGTTGTTCGGCATTTAGTTGTGAGTTGCAAACGCCATGCATTATCACATTATGGTATAACATGTGCAAAACCACAACACGCGTATCACCGCTATATTCATGCATGCATATGTTTAAAACACTATGATCTCCTATTCAAATATATGAATCCACTTTCATATCAAATTATGATCTTTGTTAGTCTCTTACACCCACACAATCCTCTAACCTTTGTAGCTACCACGAACTTTCTCTCGTGCATGCACACGCCCTCCTCGCCCTCCCCCTCCCTCACCATTCTATCCATCGCGCACATTCATTTTTTTTCTTTAGGTCATTCTCCCATAGTCTCCACAACTCCTTTCTGACACACACCGATCGATAAACCTCTCCAGCAATGTCTGCCTACAACATACACATGCACCTTCAATCTCCTCCTTTATGTGTCCTTGCCTCGTGTCTCTCATACGGTCCCGCACATGTGTAAACTCTGACCCCTCTTCTCATCAATGTCACAACCGCACACTCCTCCCCCTATCTAGCTAGTAGCTGGGCCTCTCGCTCCACCTCCTAGCTCCATTCTCTCTGTATATCCGTCTCGCCGGGCCTTATTTGCCTCTAACAAATGGACGTACACCGACCGATCTCCCGCTATACATATAGCTAGAAAGGTCCTTATAAATCGTTTTTCCCACGCGTCGATCGATCTACCTCATTAGTTATGTCTCTCCCTTCCTCCGACAAACAACAATTGATCTACCGATCTAGTTAGGTTTGCTTACCAAACACATGGTTCCCCTTCATCATCCATGGATGTGTCCCGATAGATCTATCACACACAGGCACACACAGGCACACATCCCCACTCTTATTGATAATATTGCAGTTCCACCCTCAGTTTGTCTAGTAGGCCTCTCCCACCATCTTCAAGAAGCAACTCCATCACCCATCCAGCACTCTACCCCTCTCCCTCCCTCTCTCTCTCCTCTCTCTCTGTCCCATCCTATTTCCCGTCCTTCAGTTATGTATGGATGTCGACCGATCTCCCTCAAGACATAGCTAGGTCTCTCCTTCTCAACACATATACGAGTCGTTCTACCTCTATAGTTAGGCCTCTGCCTACCCCTCCCCCCACCCCTTCCCACACACACACACCGATACATCGAGCGCTCTAGTCATGTCTCCCTGCCACACACAAACTTGACCTATGCCCTCTGACGTTCTGGTAGCTAGGTCAGTCGCCCTATATCTTTGACTTGCACACACACAATTTCGATGGCTCTCTTCATTGATCTCGCACCCACCCATTGATCCTCTCTTCGACTCTATGGATATCTATGACCCCTCCCTCTCTTCTCATGGATCGCCCGACCCTCTAGATATGATATGGATAGGCCTCCATTTCACACACATTGCATGCAAAAATTTGTTTGAGATGTCATCGACACATATTCCCACAAATACATTCACGAAATCACCCCCCCCCCCAAAAACAAAAAACACTCACGAACGCACAAGCCATTTGTCTAGGTTTGTATCTCTCTCACACACCCACGTAGGTGGGGGACATGCACGAAGAGAAGAGGTGCACGCACGGCGCACGTACTCCCGTCTCTTTCCCAACCACACCCGCGCGGGTACACGGTGGAGCTCATTTCTGTACAAAAAGGGAGCCCACATGGTAATTTGACACGTGTACTGGTTGTCCACTAGATGGAGGGAGGATTGTCTACCACGGGTGAACAAACAAATTGCGACTTGACGCGTTATGTTAAAAAAGAGGCAAACCATGTGGGGCCTACCTTAGAGGCAAGGCTCTATACACTGGAGTACTTTTGATGTGTCCCGTCAACTCGCAAAATGAGGAGAAGCTTGCTTAGTACGCCGTCTCCCCCGCCCACGGGCGCAGTGGCTCTCAGGATGAGGTAAAGCTTGCTTACTAATGAGTACGTACGCCTTACGCCCGCTCCCTCGCCCACGTGCGCGGTGGCTTGCAGGATGAGGAGAAAATTTTACTAGTACTCCCTCCGTTTACTCCTCGTCCCTACCTTGGTTAGAGAGATTATCATATTGTTTGGAATATATGTCCTTTAGTAGATTTCAATATGAACTACTAGTACATACTCCAAACACTGATGTATATAGACGTATTTTAGAGTGTAGATTCACTCATTTTGCTCCGTATGTAGTCCATATTGAAACAGACGTAATAGTACGCACTCTCCCTCGCCCCTCGACCCTCCCCACGTGGTGGACTGCAACAATTCATTCGGTCTCATACAGCCAGAACGATATATACCGTAGTACCATTATTGCTCGACTTCCCGAAGAGGCGAAGAGCCAATCGCAAGGTTAATAGTTTGGAGATGCCAAGCGCAAGGTTTATAGGAGAACGAGTAGTAGGTGCCACGTCATTTATAAATAAAGCTTTTTTTTCTTCAGTGACACGTACGCAATATAAATAGGTTCATATGGAGAGAAAAGGAAACTGCTCCACTATATACATAGGCAGGACGAGCCTACACGGTTGCTTGCTGGGGTTGCTCTCTTCAGTTTTCACACTCTCTCGCACAAAACCACTGTGGCCACATCTCTAACATCCCGACGGATCACGTCCGCCGGGGGAAGGGGTGGATGCTTAGTGTAGATGTGGTCGCCGTCGCCGACGGCGAAAACCCACTGTCGGCACGTCCCAATCAGGGGTCCCCGCCATTCTCTCTCACAAAGCCGGTGAGGTTGCCTTCGTCCATTGCTCACTGCCGCGACGTGGGTAGTTGCCTCCTCCTGCCGCCCTCCTGTAGGTTGAGCTACGTCCCGACATCCCTCAGGTACAACTCCCTTTACAGCCGGCTTGCACCACTGCTCCAGCTGCCCACTTCACTCCATGTGGATATTTCTCTACTTCTTTGCCCCGCACATACCTCTACTGGCTTCTACGTACTGTATTTGTGATGAGTTTATGTCTCATCAACTAGTCCCAGTAATCTTATTTTAATCACGCTTCTTCAATTTCTTTGCCACAGGGATGCTCAAAGCGTTGCAAACTTCATTTCTTAGGAAGCTTCGACGTTGCCAGCAAATTAAAGCCTGGTTAGGGTTTACGGTTCAACGACTAGGGACTGCATGGATCGTTTTTCTTTAGTTGTCTCTGTTTCAATGGCTAGGGACTGCATGAGGAGTAGTAGTACTGTACGCCTTACGCCCGCTCCCTCGCCCACACGCGCGGTGGCTCACAGGACGAGGAGGAAAATTTACTACTCCCTCCGTTTACTCCTCATTCCTACTACCTTGGTTAGAGAGATTATCATATTGTTTGGAATATATATGTCCTTTAGTAGATTTCAGTATGAACTACTAGTATATACTCCAAACACTAATGTATATAGACATATTTTAGAGTGTAGATTCACTCATTTTGCTCCGTATGTATCATAAAGTTGAGACACTTATTTTGGAACGGAGGGAGTACATATTTGCTATGATCTGTCAATCATTGAGATGCAATAGCATGCATGTTAGTCTCCTTTGTATTTGATGAAATGTTGCAATGGGCAACCTTGGACGCAAGATACATGTAACAGAAGCTGGAAGCTTCATAGCTTTGTACTATCTCGCTGATAAATTACAGTACGTACTATACAAGTACTTCCTCCATTCCTAAATATAAGTCTTTGTAGAGATTTCACCATGAACCACATACAGATGTATATAGATGCATTTTAAGTGTAGCTTCATTCATTTTGTTCCGTATGTAGTCCACCTAGTGGAATCTCTACAAAGACTTATATTTAGGAACTGAGGGAGTACTATGTAAAGAGTTAGGTGTCGCACGGTGTCCAGAAAATATGGTGATAGTGTGAGGTGGGCCTTGTAATCACTGAGCCTGCATGTTTTCACTGCTCTTGCACTACTCCGCCGTAAGAATGGAGAAAATTGTAATCTAGTAGTACCTCCTTTCGCCGAAAGCATGGGACATCTAGCAGTCCTACCACCTCAGTAATAATGACCAATGAGCCGTAAATTCACATAGACCCAGCAGTAAGTTGGACGGACGAAGCAACCATCACTCTTGAAACCGCTTCTTCCTTCAACGCAGGCGCCAGTGAGAGGTCGCATCCGCTCTGCCCGGGCATGAATGCGGCACCGATTCTTTGGAGCGGCGCTGACCGTTTCGGGCGGGAAGCGCGCGCGGGGGATGGAGGGGCTTTGGGTGGGCCAGGTTGGTCAGGAGCGATCTGTCGCTCTCTCTAACACACACATGCTGTTAAACACACACACGCACACGCACACGCACACGCACACACAGGTTCATAGAATAGGAAAATCGTGCGACTGCGGAGCCACAGGAAGTGAGATACAAATGGAGTACGTACAAGAAGAGAAGAGGTGACGAATATTCCATCAAACCTGGACTCAGGAGTAGTACTCCCTCCGTCTAGGTGTTAAGTCATCCTACGGAAATCAGATATTCCCAAAATGTTTAGGCATCATCCATTAACTTCGCATCTCAATCCCCTCCTAGCCTCGTTGCTAGCGAGCGTTGTTAATTACGGAGCGTTGGGATCCTTAGCAAGAATAGCTTATAGCATAGCCGGGCAAGGTTAGGCGTTTGGAACTGTTAAAATATGTTAGCTTTTGTGGGCTAAAAAACCTTGCTAGCTCAGGAGAGCCAGATCGGCTCGCTTCCGACGGCAAACTTCGCGTAGTAGTAACATAGACTAGTAACATATGCATGTTGTACTAGTCCAAGTTACTCACCACTATGACCAGCCTAAGCAATGTAACCAAATGCTCCTTACTCTGCCTTGTTATCTCCCCCGGAAACCCAATGCATGGAGTGCAACTACGCGTTGATCAGTCAAGAAATCAAAGTCGGCTTGCATGCGAGTTAATACGTGGCCCTGCATGGTAGCTAAAACGACATCTCTTAGTTGCTTGGATTAATTGTTGCGTTTAGAGACAGAAATCGGGGCTTTGATTGGAGGAATGACCGGTCAAGTTTCTCCTTCTCCTCTAATCTGCTTGCACCTTGGTCCTGCTGCACCTTCTAACGTGACTTATTACACCTAGACGGAGGGAGTCGTACGAGATACGGTGGCACACTGACTTAGGTCGAATACAAGTGCCCAAAATTGTGTGCATGTTATAATAAGGATTCACTTAAAACTAGTAGTAGTATTGTACGCCTTACACCCGCTCCCTCGCCCACGCACGCGGTGGCTCACAGGACGAGGAGAATTTTTTACTACTCCCTCCGTTTACTCCTCGTCCCTACTACCTTGGTTAGAGAGATTATCATATTGTTTGGAATATATATGTCATTTAGTACTCCCTCCATTTACTTATACAAGGTCACTATAAAAAAATATTTTGCATCTATACAAGGCCACAAATAGTAATCGAGACAAAAGTTACTACTCCCTCTTTTCCAGTTTATGGCTCAATTTCAAAATCTCTCCAACCAAGGTAGACGGTGAGTGGTCGAATTAATTTCGTACTCCTAGTGTGCACAAGTAATTAGTACGCTCGTTTTTCTCAAGAAGTTATGTTTACCGAGGCATTAATTAGAACGAATGCATGAATGACCACTAAATTTCCATGAACTTCTACATCAATTAGTGAGTTTTCTCTTGACACTGCTTGCATCGGGTGATCTAACGCACCTCGAAATCCAACATGTGATGGTACTACTACTAGTAGTAGAATTGAGACTTATAAAACGGAAAAACGAATGTTTTTTAGATGAGCCCTATAAACCCTAGTGGGTACGTACTACGTAAAATCAGATTTTCCCAAAACTAAGTCGCTCAACCTTTATTTGCTTGTTTCCCTTCCTGCCTCCTTGCCTCGAACACACTATGTGTCGGGTGGTAGGTGCGACATATGCCAACGGGTGGCTTATCATAGTGGGTGCTAGTAAGACGTCGCCGGTGCCTGGAAATGGGATGAGGCGAAGACATGCACGCCGGCGGATCTTACCCAGGTTCGGGGCTCTCCGAGGAGATAACACCCCTAGTCCTGCTCTGAGGGGTCTCCGCATGATCACTAGATCAGGAAAAGTGGCTACAATCGCTCCTAGAGCTGTTGGGTTCAAGGGAGAAGAAGAACAAGGCTAGCTCTTGCTTCCCTCTCTCTATGTTGTGTGTGCAATGCTAAGAAGCCAACCCTTTGCATGGGTGCCCCGGGGGGTTTATATAGGCCTACCCCCCGGGGGTACAATTGTAATCCGGCTGGGCACTGGTCCCAGCCGTCAGTGTCTACGCTCGCCGGCTTCTCCGCCGGCTGTTGGGGCCCGCCGACTGGTGGGTCCCGCCGGCTGCCGGCCTCTTGGTCGACAGGCCGGCCCCACCGCCTAGGGTCTTGTCGGCGGCTGCTTACTGTAGCCTCGCCCCTGATGACGAGGGCTTCGCCGAGGTAAGCGTGGCTACAGTGTGCCGCCTCGAGGGTGCTCACTGTAGCCTTACCTCGTCTTGTCTCCTTAATGTGGCACATGCTTCGAGGGAGGGGGTAGCCGACTTCTGGGGGCCGGCTACGCCCTCGGCCGACTGGGGGCGGCCGGGCCGCCTTCGCGCCTCGCTCTGGCTAAAGGGGCCCGCCGCCCATGGGCCGTACTGGCGTCTGCCGTGGGTGACGTTGAGGCCAGCATGGCTATAGTGCCGAGCCGGATGGGAGATGGCCGTCCCGTACGGCGTCCTGTGGCCATGCCTGCCTCGGGCTTCGGGGGTAGTGGGCCGCACTGTGGCCACACCCCGTCTTGTCACCGTTATGTGGGCGTAGCTTTGGTGGTTGCGGTCTTGGCCGGCTTCTTGGAGTCGGCGTTCTTCGTGGCCGGCTTCTGGGAAGTCGGCATCCTCTATGGCCGGCTCCCTGGAGTCGGCCATCCCGTGGTTATCCTGGGGGGAGGTTGCTGAGGCCGGGTCGCCTTCCGTGTGTCGGCTTCAGAGGTAGCCGGCCAGGGAAGGCGGTCCAATGCCTGGAGTGCTTGAAGGCCCAAAGGCCTAATAATTTTTTGGAAGAGCCAGGGGCAGTCGGTTAGGCTACCCGTGGCCAATTACTCCGACAGTAGTCCCCGAAGCTGATTGGGCTTCGAGGTTGGGTAGGAGTTGAGAAGCTCGATCAGCTTCCTATCTTGACAAGTCGGCAGTTGGGAGCCGGCTTTGGTTAGGCGCGCCGTCTTGGCCAAAAATTCCGGAGTCGGAGGGCGGGAGCTCGCCAGCGCGTGCACCGGGCCGCGGGCCGGCCACTTGCCGCCTGCGAACAACGTGCCCTCTCTCGGTCAAAAATCCTGCCAGCCCACGCGCGCGACGGGACGTCGCCGCAGGGCGTGGGCCCGCCACGTCCACGCCCGGGCCCAGGCGCGGATTCTCTGCAGCCCGAAACCGCCCGTTCGTCTGCTTGCGGCAGTTTCGGCACGCCTTTAGGGCGTAATAATCGTGAGGCGTGGGGGGAGTGGGTGCAGTTAATCCCACGTCTCACCCCACGTCCGGCCTCCCCGGCTTCACCTGGCGAAGCTATAAGTAGGGGGAGGGGGAGAGCGGCAGGCTCTCGCACGCTCCTCCTCTTTCCACCATCTTCTTCTTCTTGCCCTTTCTTGCAACAGCGCCTCGCCGCCGCGCTCTTCCACCACTTGTTCCTCCCCCGCCGCGCTCGTTTTCACCATGCCTCCCGCCACGGAGCAGTACGGCGGGGATTGGGACGGCTCCAACGTCCACGAGGATCACGTCGAATTCCTCCGCAAGACGCGGCGGCTGCCCAGCGCGGACAAGGTGGAGGTCCGTCTCGCGCCGGCGAAGGAGAATACGCCGGAGCCGTGGGAGGGTGAGCGGGTGGTCTTCCGCTCGCATTTCTTGCGCGGAATTGGCCTGCCCGTGAGCGCCTTCTTCTGCTCTTGGCTCGAGTTCTACCAGCTCCAGCCGCACCACCTCACCCCGAACGCGGTGGTGCTGCTGTCTGCCTTCGTCACCTTGTGCGAAGGCTACCTCGGAGTCCTCCCCACCCTCGAGCTCTGGGGGGAGTTCTTCCAGTCCAAGCTGGGCACGCGCTCGCAGGGCGTGCCGGCTCAGACTGGCGCCTTCATCGCGATGCGGAGGGTGGCTGCCGACAACCCCTTCCCCGTCATCACGCTGATCTAGTCGGTGAAGTTATGGCAAAAGTCGTACTTCTACGTCAGGAACATCGCCCCGCAGGGCGACTACGTCAACCTGCCGGCTTACGTAGCCGGCCCACCGGCGGGCAGGCGGCCCCAGTGATCCTACCGGGCCGTGACGCTGACGCCGGCTGAATCCGCAGCCATCGCCCTAGTGGGAGCGATGACCCAGTCGGAAGGCTTGTCGGGGCCCGACCTGCTGGCCGCCTTCGTCACGCGCCGGTTACTCCCGCTCCAGAGCCGCCCTCATCTGATCTGTCAGATTAGCGGCCAGCACGATCCAAGCCGATGTGTACCAAGGACATGCCGCACGAGGAGGTGGCCTATATGGTGAACTACCTCGCGAACTGCAAACTCTCCGAAGAGTGGCGGTTCGGCAAGGAACCATATAGCCGAGCCAATCCGCCGCCCACGGTATGTTCTCCTTGTCTCTTCTTTTCCTCTCAGCTTTGTCGCCGAGTTCCGTTGGCCGACTCTGACTAGTCGGCTTGTTTTTCGACAGAGCCCTCTTCTTCGGCCCGCAAGCGGGTCGGACGCGGAGCACCGATTCGCCCCCGACCGGACGGAGCACGATCTGGAGGACCCCGACTTGGGGGCGGCCGCTATGGACGACAACACCGAGCCGGGTGGTGGCCAAGCCGGCGGTGAAGCAGGCGGCTCCGGGCATGGAGTCACCTTCGACGACTGGCCGGATGATGACGAGGCCGAAGTCGTCCCGCGCCGTCGGCCGGCATCTGGCCGCGGCGCGGGTTCCTCCAATGAACCGCCTACTCGGGGCGGCGGGCAAAAGCTTCGTGCCGCCCAGGGCTTGTTTGGCAGTCGGACGAAGAAGCCCAGGGGCGGGGCGGCGGCGACCAGGCGGGAGGAGGCGGCCGCGAAGGCGGCTCGCTTCCGCAAGACGGTGAAGCAACCGCAGACGGTGTCGGCGTAAGTTCAAACTCCTTCATGTACTCTTTTTTCTTTCTTTTCTCTGGTGGTTCCTGAATCCTTGTTTTCTTCTCCAAACAACCAGAGCTCCATTGTCGCTCGAGCGGGCGGCTGCCGCCTCCGTCGTCGAGTCGCCGAGGGGGTCTGGGAGCACCACTCGCCGCGTGGACCCCCGCGCCGACCTTCAGGCGGCGACAGAACGGAACGCGCGGGAGGCGCGGGAGGCGGAGGCACGGAAGGCGGCCGCCGCCCAGGCGGCGCAGGAGGAGGAGGCGGCGAAGGCGCGCGCCGATTCCACTGCCAAGGCCTAAGCGGAGGCTGCGGCTGTGGCGGCGGCAGAGGGGGCCTTGTTGGTCACCCCACTGCCCGTCGCAGCGCCTGGGGCCCCGGAGCCCTCGCCAGAAGGATCCGGCAGCGACCAGCCAGGGCTGGAGAGGGATGACGACATCGTCATCCTGGAGAGGGCGCCGGTGCCGACTCCGTCGACTGGGACGACTCAAGGCGGCCGGCCTGATCTGCCGTCTGCGCAGTCAGCGGGGGGCGAGCCGGCGCGCGGGGAAGGCTGCGTCAGAGCCACAGAAGGCGGCGTCGGAGCCGCAGCCGGCCGTGGGCTCTAGCACGTCAGCCCAGGATGTGGAGGTGGCCAGCGCCACCTCAGGGTGGACGCCAGGCGGAGGGACGGCCGTGATGAACGTGACCGCGCAGGACGTCCGGACCCGGCTCTAAGCCCAGGCTACGGCGCTGCGGCAATACACCAACGAGTTCCTTGCGACGCGGGCGGCCATCCGGGTTAGGCTTCTTATCTTGCTTCTTCTTGATCTTGATTTCTTCCGTGGGGGCGCGTCAGCGCACCCACTGGGTGTAGTCCCCGAGTTCCGAGTCGGCTGCTGAGCAGGCGGCTTGGAACTTCTTGGTGGATTTGGCTTTGCTATTCTTGTTCTTACTTCGATCTTCCGCCTGTCCTGCAGGACTACCACAATCTTCGCGCGGCTGCCTTCAACTCCCAGGCTCGGGAGCTGACCCAGAAGACCGCCGACCTTACTGAGAGCCGGGGTAAGTGCTTTGTTCTTTATCTCACGTGGGGGCGCGTCAGCACACCCACTGGGTGTAGTCCCCGAGATTCGGGCCGACTCCTGAGCAGTCAGGTCGGATCTTCTTTGACGACTTCCTCTTATTGTTTCTTCTTTTTCTGCCGTCTCTGCAGCGGCCAATGCCGGTCTGAGGGCACAGCTGGGAGAGTCTCAGACTGCCCTTCGTGTCAAGGATGCCGAGCTCGCCGCCTTGGTGCAGGAACGCGACCGCCTGGCCAAGAAGTTGGCCGACCAGGAGGAGGGCCACAAGGCGGCTCCGAAGGCGGTGCAGGATCGCGAAGCTGCCCTCCAGGCCGAGTACGAGGTGGAGGCGGCTGGCTGGGCTGAAGCAAGGCAAACTCTGATCACTGGCTATGGTCAGATCGAAGATCTGGTTGATGGTAAGCCGCCTACTTCTTCGTCCTTTCTTGCCGTCTGCCGTTTTTGGCTCGTTTTCTGACTTGGTGTTCTTCTCTTCTTTCTTTTTCTTTCTTGCACAGAGTACTTCCCTGGCTATTCTACCGCTGCCAACCAGATCATCGAGGCCTGCCGCCAAGCGCGAAGGCAGGCTAGCTTCGAGATTTCGCCAACCGCTGGCCGTTCGCTAGAGGAGCAGCTCTTGGCGATCCAGGCCCGTCTCCAGCCGGCTCACCGACTGCTCCGCCGTCTTCAGCGCGCTGGGGCGCAAGTATTGGCCGCCCTCTGGCCCGGCCAAGTGGTTCCTCGCACCCCCAGTCAGACTGCCGACTGGCTGGAGGTGGCAGTCGGCCGCTTCGAAGCCTGGAAGGCCTCGGCGGCTCGGTCCGGCGCCAGGCGGGCGCTGGAGTTCGTCAAGGCCTGGTATCCCGGCCTGAGCCTGGATCAGCTGGCTACCTGGCGGCAGCAAGCCGACACGGAGCTGGAGCCGGCGCGGCCGGCTATCATCCGGCGTGCTTCGGCAATCGTCGACTACACCGACACCAGCGTTTTCGCCCCTGAGGTAGATGACAACGGCGTCGCCCAGCCGGAGGAGTGGTTTGGGCTGAACCCGGCAGACGGTGAAGACTCGGCGGAGGAGAGGGACTCCAGCGACAAGGGCGAAGAGGAGGAGGAGGGTGAAGACGCCGAGCCGGCTGGTGGAGCAGCCGACCAGCCTCAGCCTGACCGTGCCTCCAGCACCACGTCGCGCGCGAGTGCGTCGCCTGCCACTGGTGGTGACCAAGCCGAGACCCGCTAGGCGGCCACTCCTTCAGCCAGCGACGCCGTCTCCACCGACCAGCCTGGCT
Organism: Aegilops tauschii subsp. strangulata; assembly: GCF_002575655.3. NCBI lineage: Eukaryota > Viridiplantae > Streptophyta > Magnoliopsida > Poales > Poaceae > Aegilops > Aegilops tauschii. Next base: position 89,246,985 of record NC_053039.3, on the reverse strand, counting down.
CCCGCACCACGCCCTAGTCTAGTCTGCCATCTTTTGTTTTCCTGTCTTGTCACTTTTGGAACAATATTCTGTTAAGTCTACACAATTCCACCCACTGGGGGTGTATTCGAACTTATGTCCGTTGCCAGCCTGTTGGGGGTTTTATATGTATATATAACTTATGCATGCATTTGGCTTTTCCTCGTACTTTGCTTTTCATCCTTCTGCTGTTTCCGTTGCCGCCCTCCCTTGGTTGCCGCCTCCCCAGTCAAACAGTTGCTCTACAATCTGTAGCTGGAGGAGTGCTTGGCCAATGGGGGGGGGGCAAGTACTCTAGCTTTGCTGGACTAGAGCTAAGTGTTTAGGAAGCCGGCCAGCCGGCTGTTCTGACAGCCGGCAAGCGTGGTTGGAGGCCGTCTTTTTGCTATATAAGTTCGTTGGTCCTTAGCCGTTTTTCGTGTGGGCATCCTTTCTGCCTTGCCTCTTGCTAGTCGGACAGTCGGTTCTTCGAGCTGCGACTTTCAACAAGAGAGGACTCGGGAGCCGGCACACTACTTGTCTGACTTCAGGTAGAACTTTTAATATAGCACAAGGCGGCCAGTCCCCGGGCCGACTAGTCGAACCCGGTGCCCGACAAGAAATCAAATGTAATAATACATTCATGGATATGACACTCGTCATTCATAGATAAATAAAGGCAGTCCCCGAGTACTGTCCGGGGGGCCTGTTGGTTCGTACTTAATACAAAAGGGTAGCATGATACATACTGCTTTCAACTGTAAAACCTTCTCAGGAGGTTCGCGTTCCATGTTCGCTCCGACTCCTTGCCGGAGTTGTCTCTCTTGCGTGCTCTTGGTTTTTGCGCGTCGATCAGGTAGTAGGAGTCGTTGCCTAGTGCCTTGATGATGACGAAGGGGCCTTCCCAAGGGGCCGAGAGCTTGTGCTGGCCGGCTGTTCGCTGGACCAGCCGGAGCACAAGGTCGCCCTCTTGGAAGGATCTTGGCTTGACCTTGCGGCTGTGGTAGCGGCGCAGCCCTTGCTGGTAGATGGCGGACCGGCTGAGTGCTAACAGCCGGCGTTCTTCCAGTAGGTCGACGCCGTCTTCTCTTGCTTCCTTGGCCTCCGCCTCCGTGTACATGGTGATCCGAGGCGAGTCGAACTCGATGTCGGTTGGGATGACAGCCTCGGCACCATATACAAGGAAGAATGGGGTGAAGCCGGTTGACCTGTTGGGTGTAGTGCGCAGACTCCAGAGGACAGCCGGTAGCTCATCGAGCCAGCAGTCGGCCGATCATTCCAGTGGTACAACCAGTCGGGGCTTGATGCCGGAGAGGATGAGTCCATTTGCTCGCTCGACCTGGCCGTTTGACTGCGGGTGGGCAATGGACGCTAAGTCCAGTCGGATGCCCTGCGTCGCGCAGAAACGTGCCAGTGCTCCTTTGGCGAAGTTCGTGCCGTTGTCGGTGATGATGCTGTGCGGCACGCCGTACCGAGTAGTGATGTCAGTGATGAATGTCACGGCAGTCGGCCCGTTCAGCTTCTTGATCGGCTTTGCTTCGATCCACTTTGTGAACTTGTCCACAACGACAAGTAGGTGTGTCAAGCCGCCGCGGGCTGTCTTGAAAGGGCCCACCATGTCCAGTCCCCAGACGGCAAAAGGCCAGGTGAGGGGAATGGTCTTGAGTGCAGAAGCCGGCAGGTGTTGCTTGGAACTAAAAACTTTGCATCCTCTACAGCTCTTGACTATCTCTTTAGCATCTTCCAAGGCAGTCGGCCAAAAGAAACCATGGCAGAAAGCCTTGGTCACAAGTGATCTTGAGGCTGCGTGGTGGCCGCATTCGCCTTGGTGGATATCCTTGAGGATTGCCACTCCTTTTTCTGGCTCGACACAACGCTGGAAGACTCCAGTGACGCTGCGCTTCACAAGCTCTCTGTTGATTGTTGCATAGCTGCGGCTCGTCGTTGCACTAGTCTTGCTGAGATCTCATCAGCCGGCAGCTCTCTGCTGACTAGGAACTTGAGAATGGGCTGGGCCCATGATGGAGCTGTGACTTCTTCTTCTGTTAGTATAGCCACCATGACTCGGGTGGGTGGGTTGGGTGGCGTGGAATTGGAGTCAGCCACCGCTTCTTGTGTCGTTGCAGTCCCTGGGCCGACTGCTGCAGTCCCCGGGCTGGGTTCTGAAGTCCCCGGGCCGGGTGCGACTATGGCAGTCCCCGGGCCAGTTGTCGAAGTCCCCGTGCCGCCTGCGGGGTTCCTCCAGTCGGATCCGGCTGCATCTGGCGCAGGCGGTACGAAGATAGAGTCCGACTCTGGAGACGGCTTGATGGACGGCTTGAGGAGGCGCTGGAGGGAGACGCCAGTCGGTATGGCTTGTCGGGTGGAGCCAATCCGTGCTAGGGCATCTGCTTGGTCGTTGTCGGCCCTTGGCACGTGAAGGAACTCGCACCCTTTGAAGTATCCGCTGATCTGCTGGACGAGGAATCGATAACTCGCCATGTTCGCGTCCTTGGCGTCCCAGTCACCAGACGACTGCTGGACCACCAAGTCTGAGTCGCCGTAACACAGGATCCGGCGTATGCCGAGCTCTTTGGCTAGCCGGAGCCCATGTACGAGCGCCTCGTACTTGGCCACGTTGTTGGAGGCGGCGAAGTGGATCTGCAGCGTGTACTTGAGCTTGTCGCCTTTGGGAGAGGTGAGGACGATGCCGGCTCCCAAGCCGGTGCGCATCTTGGACCCGTCAAAGTGCATCTGCCAATGGGTAGAGTCGGGAGCCGGCGGTAGGTACTGGGTCTCGGCCCAGTCGACGAGGAAGTCGGCCAACGCTTGGGACTTGATGGCGGTGCGGGGTTGGTAGAAGATCGTGTAGGGCACCAGTGCAATGGCCCATTTAGCCACCCGGCCGGATGCATCCCGGCTGCCTATGATCTCGGCGAGCGGGGCGGTGCACACGACCGTGATGGGGTGCTCTTAGAAGTAGGGCTTCAGTTTCTTGGCGGCGAAGTATACCCCATAGCACATCTTTTGGTAGTGCGGGTAGTTCTGCTTTGAGCTGGATAGCACTTCGCTTAGGTAGTACACCGCCCTCTGGACTAGCTGGGCTCGGCCTTCTTCCGGGCGCTGGACCACAACAACAGTACTGACTACTCGGCTGGTCGCGACAATGTAGAGGAGCATGGGCTCCTTCTCAGTCGGCGCCGCCAGGACAGGCGGAGTGGTCAGCATCTTCTTCAACTCATGGAAGGCTTGGTTGGCTTGGTCATTCCACTCGAAGTGAGTGGACTTCTTCATGAGTCGGTACAAGGGGAGAGCCTTCTCTCCTAGTCGGCTGATAAAACGATTCAGGGAGGCCAAGCAGCCGGTGAACTTCTGCACATCTCGCAGTTTGGTGGGAATCTCCATCCTCTCGATGGCCTTGATCTTGACGGGGTTGCACTCGATGCCGCGTTCGGACACCAGGAAGCCTAGCAGCTGGCCGGCTGGTACTCCGAATACGTACTTCTCGGGGTTGAGCTTGATTTGGAATCGGCGTAAGTTGGCGAATATTTCTTTGAGATCTTCCAGTAGGGTACCGCGCTTCTCTGTCTTCACCACAATGTCGTCTATATAGACGTGGGCATTTCTGCCGAGTTGTTTCAAGAGGCATTTCTGCATGCAACGCTGAAAAGTGGCGCCGGCATTCCTCAAGCCGAACGTCATAGTCAGGTAGCAGAAAGCTCCAAATGGTGTGATGAAGGCAGTCTTCAGGCGGTCTGCTGGGTCCAACTTGATCTGATGGTACCCTGAGTAGGCGTCCAAAAAACTCAACAGCTCGCATCCGGCTGTGGAGTCTATCACTTGGTCAATCCGTGGCAGAGCAAACGGATCCTTTGGGCAGGCCTTGTTCAGGCTGGTGTAGTCTATACACATACGCCACTTGTTATTCTTCTACAGAACCAGAACTGGGTTGGCAAGCCACTCTTGAAAAAATACTTCCATGATAAAGCCAGCGGCAAGGAGCCGGGCTATCTCTTCTCCCACGATTCTTCGCTTCTCTTCTGACAGTCGGCAGAGGGGTTGCTTGACCGGCTTCGCGTCGGCGCGGACATGTAATTTGTGCTCGGCGAAATCCTTCGGGACACCCGGCATGTCCTTTGGGGACCATGCAAAAATGTCTCGATTCTCACGGAGGAAGTCGACGAGCTCGCCTTCCTATTTACTGTCCAAGTTCGCCCCAATGACAGCGAACCTCTCTGGGTTCTCCGGGTCCAGAGGTAGCTTCTTCGTCTCTTTGGCAGGCTGGAAGGAGCCCTGCGTATCACAATCTTTGGGGTTGGGGGACAGGGCCGGCTGCTTGCCGGCCATGGCCACAACCCGCTCCAGCATCTTCTTCTCTTCTGCCACCACGAGGGACTCGGCCAGCTGGCTACTGGCCATGGCACACTCGATGGACTTCTTGTAATCGCCGGCTACCGTGATGATCCCCTTTGAGCTCGGCATCTTCATCTTCAGGTAGGCGTAGTGGGGCACAGCCATAAACTTGGCCAGAGCAGGTCGGCCAAGCAAAGCATGGTAGGGGCTCTCCAGATCCACTACTTCGAACCAGATTGCTTCTCGGCGAAAATGATCTTTGTCTCCGAAGAGAACATCCATTTTAATCTTGCCGATTGGGGAGCAAGACAAGCCGGGGACGATACCATGGAACACGGTTCGGCTTGGCATAAGCTGCTTCGCCTTGATGTTCAACTTCTCCATGGTATCGCGGTACAGTATATTGATACTGCTTCCGCCATCTATCAGGACGCGGGAGAATCGGGCAGCTCGCCTCTCCGTCATGAGGGTGACATCCAAGACCATTGCATAGGAGCCAGGAGAGGGCATCACCTCTGGGTGGTCGGCCTGGCTCCAGCTGATTGGCTTCTCTGACCAGTGCATGAACTCGGGGGCGCTAGAGGCGACTGCATTAACTTCTTGATGCTGTCGGCGCCGACTAAGCTTGCCGTCGGCTTGACTGGTGAAGACGATGTAGGCGGCGTGCTCTTCAGGGAATTCGTTTTGAATGGCTCTGACTGCCGGCCGAGCCGCCGGCTGCTGAGGGGCTAGAGGCGGCGGGCCGGGAGGCGGAGGCAGCAACAACCCTTCGCCCTTGGAGATGCGGGTGAGCCAATGGCATTTTCGGGTTGTGTGGTTGGACGGCATCGCGCCGCTGTGAAACTTGCAGGGGGCGTCGAGGGTCTGCTCGTAAGAGAAAGCCGGCTGCCAAGCCGGCCTGCCACCCTTCTTCTTGGGAGCGGGCCACTCTTCGGGCTGCTCATCTTCAACTGTGGCCACCTGCCGACTGGTGGAAGTCGGCATGGGGGCCTTGCGCTTGTGATCATTCTGGTAGGGGCGCCGATTGGGGTCGCCAGCCGGCGTCTTGGGAGCCGGAGCAATCACCTTCCCCGAGGCGTCTACTCGAAGCTCGGTCTTCATCGAGGATTCTGCCGTGGCGTACTTGTCCGCGATGACCAGCAACTCGTCAAGGGTAGCCGGCTCGTCGCAGAGGAGTCGGTGCTTGAGGAGGGTGCCCTCTCGGCACCTGGCGGTAAAGTACTCGATGGCCTGAACCTCGTGCACCCCCTCGCAGGAGTTGCGGAGCTCGGCCCACCGCGTGAGGTAGTCGTGGGTCGACTCGTTGGGCCCTTGGATGCAGAGGGAGAGCTGGCGAGGCTTGGGAGGCCGCTTGTAGGTGCTGGTGAAGTTGCGGACGAAGACTTCCGTGAAGTCCAGCCAACTGTTGATGCTGTAGGGCTTGAGGCTGTTGAGCCATGTGCGTGCCGTGCCTTGCAACATGAGGGGGACGTACTTCACGGCGACGCGCCGATTGCCGTTGGCTATGCTGACAACCGTGGAGTAGTCGATGAGCCAATCTTCCGGCTTCACTGAGCCGTTGTACTTGGGCGTGTCTCTGGGGAGCGAGAACCCTTTGGGGAAGGGCTCGTCGTGGATGCGGGGGCCAAAGCATGGCGGGCCGACATCGTCTTCTTCTTCTAATCGCCAAGGATCGAGCAAGGCGGTCGATCCGGTGGCGGGCGTCGTTCTCGCCGATTCCTTCTCGGCGGCCGAGTCGGTCGCCAAGAGTCGGGTGCGTGATAGGCGGCAAAGTGAGACGTCTTTCTCTTCGAGGCGGGGGAGGAGGCAAATCTCCTTGGCGTTCCACCGCTCGAGGGCGGCCTTCCGCATCGCGCTCGATGGTGATGCGAGTCCGGCTGCGGCTAGCAGCCGTCTCCTTGTCTTTCTTCTGGCGGGCGCCGCTCGCAGTCGGCAAGCGGGACGTCGCGGCGTGCTCCCGGCGCGGGGGATGACTATCAGCACGGGCGCCGGCTTCGTGCCGTTCCGCAGCCGCGTCGATCAGCTGCTGGATCCGTCTGGTCATGTATGGGAGCTCATCGGCTCCCAGCCCATTGAGCTCTTCTGGAGCCGCCTAAGCGGCTCGCAGATTCTGGAGCGGGGTGGCGTAGACGGGGCGATCTGCCCCCAGCATGCTAGCAATAGCCGCGCCGTGCTTCTGGACGAAGCCGGCTCGGCTCGGGCCGCTAGGCGGCGGCGTACCGAAGGCGGCGCGGTCGACTTCGCGCTGGTGGGCCTCGGTGAGGTGTCTCATGGAGGCTATCTTCTGGCCTTCCGCGATGAGGGCGAGGCGGCGTGCCTCCAGGGTCTCGGCGTCAGCGTCGGCCGGGATGGGGACGCAGAGGTCGTGCATCGCTGCTTGCAGGGCGTCGTGGGCGTTCTCGCCCGAGTTGGTGACGTGGCTGATGACCAACACTTCGGTGATAGCGCTGCTACCACTGTCAGCTCGAGGGAGAGGGTCGTCGAAGACCACCACGTCGGAGGGGTAGGCATCGAGCGCTGCCGTGTCGGAGTCGACGAGCATCGGGTCGGTGGAGCCGACCGACTCCACATCTGCGGCAGGCTCGCTAGAGACATGAAGCTGGTCGAGGAGGCTGACGAGGCGGCTCTCGGGGTAGTCCGTGCCTCCGTCGGACGCAGGCTCGTCGGAGATGCGAGTCTCGCCAAGAAGATCGGCGAGGCAGCTCGCTGCACAGGCGTCATCGACGCCTTGCAGCACGTCGAGGCAAACGCCATCGGACGCAGCAGGCTGGCTGCGCTCGGGGGGAGGAAGAGGGTTCCCGTCCAGAATAGGTTTCCGGACGACGGTGCACCTGGCCCCACGGTGGGCGCCAAATGTCGGGTGGTAGGTGCGACATATGCCAACGGGTGGCTTATCATAGTGGGTGCCAGTAAGACGTCGCCGGTGCCTGGAAACGGTATGAGGCGAAGACATGCACGCCGGCGGATCTTACCCTGGTTCGGGGCTCTCCGAGGAGATAACACCCCTAGTCCTGCTCTGCGGGGTCTCCGCATGATCACTAGCTCAGGAAAAGTGGCTACAATCGCTCCTAGAGCTGTTGGGTTCAAGGGAAAAGAAGAACAAGGCTAGCTCTTGCTTCCCTCTCTCTATGGTGTGTGTGCAATGCTAAGAAGCCAACCCTTTGCATGGGTGCCCCGGGGGGTTTATATAGGCCTACCCCCCGAGGGTACAATTGTAATCCGGCTGGGCACTGGTCCCAGCCGTCAGTGTCTACGCTCGCCGGCTTCTCCGCCGGCTGTTGGGGCCCGCCGACTGGTGGGTCCCGCCGGCTGCCGGCCTCTTGGTCGACAGGCCGGCCCCACCGCCTAGGGTCTTGTCGGCGGCTGCTTACTGTCCCTCGCCCCTGATGTCGAGGGCTTCGCCGAGGTAAGCGTGGCTACAGTGTGCCGCCTCGAGGGTGCTCACTGTAGCCTTACCTCGTCTTGTCTCCTTAATGTGGCACATGCTTCGAGGGAGGGGGTAGCCGGCTTCTGGGGGCCGGCTACGCCCTCGGCCGACTGGGTGCGGCCGGGCCGCCTTGGCGCCTCTCTCTGGCTAAAGGGGCCCGCCGCCCGTGGGCCGTACTGGCGTCTGTCGTGGGTGACGTTGAGGCCAGCATGGCTACAGTGCCGAGCCGGACGGGAGATGGCCATCCCGTACGGCGTCCTGTGGCCATGCCTGCCTCGGGCTTCAGGGGTAGTGGGCCGCACTGTGGCCACACCCCGTCTTGTCACCGTTATGTGGGAGTAGCTTTGGTGGTTGCGGTCTTGGCCGGCTTCTTGGAGTCGGCGTTCTTCGTGGCCGGCTTCTGGGAAGTCGGCATCCTCTATGGCCGGCTCCCTGGAGTCGGCCACCCCGTGGTTATCCTGGGGGGAGGTTGTTGAGGCTGGGTCGCCTTCCGTGAGTCGGCTTCAGAGGTAGCCGGCCAGGGAAGGCGGTCCAATGCCTGGAGTGCTTGAAGGCCCAAAGGCCTGATAATTTTTTGGAAGAGCCAGGGGCAGTCGGTTAGGCTACCCGTGGCCAATTACTCCGACACTATGCCAAACTCCCCTGCCTGCCATGCGGGCAAAGACCCGCCCTCGCCTTTTTTAGTCCGGGTTTGTATCGATGGATCGCGCGAAGTAGCAAAAACCCAAGCCGTGTCTTGTACTCCTCCGTCGACGCTCGCTTTCATGAATTATGTACTTCCTGTCGCCGACATGTGGGACATATAGCAACCGGGTCGACGTGTCAAGCACCAAATAACAGTGCAGAACAGCAGGGGGGACGCACCCCAGTTGCACCGCCGCAGTAGTAGTAGAATGAGCAATGAGACGTCAAATCACAATGCCACACCTTCCCAGATGGACGAAGCAACCATTATTTCACACTTCGGTTCGCCATCCTCTCAAACCACGTAGTATTGCTTCTGCCTCAAGAGGGACACGCACATTGCCTTGGTACATCATGACACGTGGGACCGCATGACAGGCCATGCTCCCCCGCCGATCGCTCGGTAAAATCACCTCATTTTTACTACTACTAGCTAGATGCACGTGCGTTGCACGGAACATCAAGATGCATTTGTATGAGTAGTTTATCATGTGAGAGAGTAGCAAGATGCCCGTGCATTGAACGGAACATCAAGATGCATTTCCATGAGTAGTTTATCTTGTGAGAGAAAAGGATGAACGAGGGAAGGCCTTATTTGCAAATGTGGAGAGGGGTGTGGGTATCTTTTTGCAAAATTGCCATAGTTTCCTTCCTATCCGTCAGATATAAATCGGACGGCCTATATTGCAGGATGGCAGGCACACCATCATCACCAACTCTGTCTTTTATAAGAGTAGAGATAGTACATGAGCGAACAGAGGGATCAATTGGACAGTGTTCCCGAGCAGTAGCGAGATGTGTGAGGTAAGATACACTGCTGGCGCTTTTAACTTTTCTTATTAATTTGTTTGTTTCACCCTCTGACTGGTGGGACCAAACGTACTACATGGAGAGAGGTAAGGTGACTAAGGCTGCATTATTTCTGCACCACTGTGGATAATCTTACCACCAAAGACACATGACATGATTATGATTTAAATCCCAATGAATCCCACACACACAAAAAACACGGCATGCTTGTCACACGAATGCAGGAATGTATAAAAGGTTATTTTCCTCTCGTTGAACATAACGGGAGGGTTGTGTAGCTGGTTAGCCTGTTCGCTCATCAAACTTGAGGTCTCAGGTTCGATAACTACACTTGAGCATAATTCGTGCCAGGAGGATTCTTTGACTGGTCAAAATGGATGGATACGGAGCTGTACGATCTCATAGTGACCATATAATCACCTCATCACGTATAAGCTGCAGCCTCGTCGCTTGTTTTCTATGGTTTGCACTCTTCACACTCTCTCCAGTATATATATACACGCTGGAGCCTCAGCGCTTGTAGTTGCTCTCTTCACACTCTCTCACCCTCTCCAGATCTAAACAAGACTTCGTTGGCCTCTCTCTCTCCCCTCACTGCTGGTCTGCTTGTAGTTGCTCTCTTCACACTCTCTCACCCTCTCCAGATCTAAACAAGACTTCATTGGCCTCTCTCTCTCCCCTCACTGCTAGTCAAAGAGCCAGTAGGATCCGTCCGCCGGGAAGGGAAGGAGGCTTAACGCTGTCGCCGTCGGTGAGGGAGGGAATCCACTACCGGCGCAACTGTTCACTTTCACCCAGCGGCAGCGCGGGAGGGCCTCCGACCCCTTCTTCTTCGCCGCCGTACATAGCGTGGGTCGAACGGCCTCCGGTCGCCCACCGAACCAGATCCCAAGAACCTTAAGATATAATTTACTTATTCCACATGCATTGCTCTAGCTGCATGTGGGCTTTTTCCGCTTTTGCACTCGAATCTAGGTGTTGGATCAAACAGGAAAGTAGTGGGGAAAGTTGTATACCATGAATCTAGGACGTGGTTCAAAGAGGAAAGGAATGCGGGAAAGTAGTGGGAAAAGTTGTATAGCATGAATCTAGGACGTGGTTCAAAAAGGAAAGGAAGGGGGAAAGTGGTGGGGAAAGTTGTATCGCATGAATCTAAGACGTGGTTCAAAGAGGACAGGAATGGGGGAAAGTAGTGGGGAAAGTTGTATAGCATAAATCTAGGACGTGGTTCATAGAGGAAAGGAAGTGGGGAAACTACTAGTACAGACTGGCTATCCAGCACCTACGTTGGTAGAAAAGGGAAAACAATGACAAATGCAGTACGCACATCTGTAACGAACTGATCTTTTGTTTTGGGGGATAAGGCTGTAGAGTTTGAGCAGGACTAGATTTGTTGCGCTCACATAGGGAAAGGTGTCTAAAGATAACAAAACTGGGACCAAAACAAATATGCTCCTTGGTTGTTTGTTCTTTGTTGCAACAGACTATGCATCACCCCAGTACATCGGTAGATGCACATGGTACTAGTGCGTCCACTGTCCCGTGCAACTCTTTAGTTGTTGTTAATCTAAGGCCCTGTTTGGTTAAAAACTCTCTAGTCCCTACCTGCTTGGTTCCAGGGACTAAACATGGACTAGAGGTTATTAAATGACATGCTAAAAGACCATGTTACCCCTAGTAATGAACTAATAGAGACAAGGTGTGATGCGTGGCAGGGGCAACTGTTGGAAAAAGTCCCAAAAAGACTCTCCCTCGGGGTCTTCTTTCTTTAGTCCCAAATGCCCACTTTTAGTCCCTAAAAGTCCCTCCTGTTTGGTTTAGATGGGACTGACACGGAGTTTTTTTAGTCCCTCCACCAAAATTTCCCTGTAAACAAACACCCTCTAATAATGCCGCTGGAAAATTGATGCAATGCCACAGTTAAAAGCAAATTAAATGTTTAACGAATTTTATTGTTAATATAATCTCTCGTTTAATATTAATCAATGCCACCGTTTGAGAAATGCTATTGTCTTGCTTTCTTTCCATTTAGATAAGGTAGATGCTTCTTTTCGTTGGCTTCTGTGTCATCCACCGTTATTGACCACTAGTTGTTTCCTTTGCACCTCTATGTAAACAGGGTTATCTACCTCACCTCGTTGCCATTGTGACCTTTTGTTGCACTGCACAAAACACTTTTGTTTTAAGAGTGTTTTGTGCAGTTCAACCAAAATGTCACACCGAGAACGTTGCTTGATTGCTTGATCTTAGTGGAACTGCACAAGAGGAGATCTTACTTCCTATCCATGTTGGCAAATTTGGTTCAGATCTTCTTCTTGTGAGTTTTTTGAATTCCGCGTCATGAGAGGTCAGTACTAGCCTTCTTTCACATGATTCTGCAGTGTGCTTTCATATGTTGTGCTACTTGCACGGTAATGTTGCTTGATTTTAGTGAACTCCACAAATGGAGACAAGTCTTCCAATCTGTATGTGCACCGCAATATCCCATTGAGGTAAGATAAGGATATTTCACAACTATTGGCCTGTATTTTGCCACTTTCATCAGAAAATTAATGTCATTGTTTAGTGCTATACTTGTGCAACCTAATTGACATGCCAAATCTTACATTGAAGGCGAAGCTTGTCTGTTATTGAACCAAGTGATGAAGGGGAAGAACAAGCGGAAGAAAAACAAAAATCAACTCCTGGTGCTTTAATGAAGCACTGGGACTGTGATGACACAAGTAATGATATAGTTTTGCATCTTAATTTATTGCTACGGCTGGAACAAGCAATTGTTTTGCCACTGATTTGATGCCACTCTTAATGTAATACGTAATTATCTCTAACGTAATTATCTCTACTTGTGCAAACAGGGATCTTCTTTGAAGATACCATATATTTTAGTGGAACTGCACAAGAAGATATTGGAAACATTAATCTAATCGAGGAGTATATAGTAAGCATGGCCACCACAGTAGATAGCAACAGATGGTTCCGGAGAAGTGCTTCATCTGTATGCTCTACACAATAAGCCTCCTGACAAAGGTTGGTACTCGCCCACTGATTTCATCCATATGATTGAGCTTTGTCATCTCTATTGGTGTTGTGCTACTGTTTAGATACTATCATCAAAAAATGGTATTGTCCTTGAGAAGTGCTTCATCTGTGATGTTTTAAATATTTCCTTTCCTTTTTTTCGAGCAAACAAGGATGCTAGCATTTAGTTATCCTCTTGTCTTTGCACAACAGGATCATCCTCCTCTGAAGAAGAATATGGAGTACGTGAAGTGACAAGTTCCGATTATGCTAGGATGAAGAAGCCCTCTCTATCTTCTCATCGGAAGGAGCAGTTGAAGGATGGTTACATTACCCCCCACAAGACCAAACTAACTTCAGCTCAGAAGGACTGACAAATCTCCATTTTCTTGCTGTGATGCGCGAGTACAATGTTGTTCTAGGATTCTTTCCGGTGAGTTCCATTTTTCTAAAAGTGTGCTCTACATGGACCATGTAGGTGCCTGTTTAAACTGTCAATTCATAGTACGGTTTGCTTTATACTAATCACTTTTTTTGTATTTGTGCAAACAGGGGTGCTCAGCTTGATTTCAATGGGAACTGCACAAAATGTTCATGAATACATCAAATCATTCATTTCCACCACAAGAAAGGAGGTGCCGATAAGTTCAAGGCGTTGCAACATATAAGGGCGAAATCATACAAGCTACGCGCGAATTTGGTTGATTTTGGTGGAACTGCACAAAAAGAACAGCTGGTTTATTTAGCACGAGTTGCCATGTCAATGTCCGAACTGATGGCAAACCCTGCCCATTCCACAATCGTAGGCATTTGATATTTTGGAATGGGAAAACCTTGTCAAATTTTGCTCATTGATTTTAGCAAGAAGACATGCGTTTGATATTTTCGAATGGGACGCCCTTTGCTGTCAGCAGCGTCGATCCATTTTTACTTTATTCTTTAGTTGTGAAATATTGGCTCTGACATGTGAATCTCTGAGATGCATAATCATCGATTGTTTTGACTGTTCTTTATGACATGTGAATCGCTGTGATTGCAATGTACAGGAACGCTAAAATGCTGCTCAAACTCTTTGTACTCCTTCTGTTCCTTTTTACTTCGCACATTGTGAAAGTGCATACTTTTTTCTATAAGATTGGTCAAAGTAGAGATACTTTGACTGCAGACAAAACTTGTATGCGGACTAGAAAGGACCGGAGGGAGTACATGTGAAACTGCTGCAAAAGAGGTGATCACCCTGGGAATAATGCAAGTACGTATTGTTTTGCATGTTCATCCAATGCCAGTGATACAAGAATTCGAACTAATCGAAATAAATTCATTCATACACGGTCGGATTTCATATAAACATGCCGGATTTCATTACATTTCATACATTCTTCAACTAAAAAGCGGTGCGCTGGAGGTATAATTATTTAACCGAAGCTACCCACCTGTGTCCGGCTGAGCCGAACAAAAGCTTCAGTGACTTAGGGGCTGTTTGGATTGAACCCAAACCAGCCCTGCCAAAACGATGGCCTGCCAAATTTTTGGCGAAGGAAATCGCCGCCTAGAACTCGCCCATGTACTAGTACAGAATCACAACGGCTGGCCAAAAAATTGGCAGCCATCGGGAGATTCGGCTGCAATCCAAACGGCTACCCACCTTGTGGTCAACGACATTTTTTTTGGAAAGGCAGCCTTTGGCAGCCATCCAAACAGGCCCTTAACTGCAGGTGCAGTTGCATAACTGACATGTGGCCCAGATGCCTGTTGGGCCCACGTGTTAGTCAGCCAACTGCACCAGCAGTTAAGTAGAAGCAGCGTCCATCTCCAACATAGCTCTCCGACTCCTCGTCGCCGCCAACAAGCTAACCGGCCGTCAGTGGTCAACCCGCCTAGCTTGTCATAGAGATTAGGGCAACTAGGAGCCCAATGATTAGGATCCCCACATGACAAACACCTTTCTTCTTTTCATTCTTCTTCCTGATGTTCGTGTGTTGCACAGCCTTGTTCTTCCCATCAAACTTTGCTTTACCATCAAACTTGCCCTTGTTCTTGAACTTGTGGGGCTGGAAGTTCTTCTGTACCAGATTGGCACTAGATCCTCCCTCAGTTACTCGAGCACGTGTGTCCTTTGCTCTCGCCTTGTCTTCCACATCAAGAGTGCCAATGAGATCCACGAAGGAGGAAGCTTAGTGATGATACCTCCGGCAACAAACTTGTCCGATAGCATACAACTGAAGTGCTCAAGTTCTCTAGCAAATGACTGTATCTCATGAGCTTGCTCAACCACGGAGCGCTCTTCAATCATCCTGTAACATAGAATTGCTCCATGATGTACAACTCAGTGCAAGCAACCGGAGGGTAGCAGCGGTGGCCTTACTTGGACCCGAGCGGCGGCGACCTACTGTGTTCTACTCTTCCTCATTTTCTGTGTGGCGCGGCCTCGTTGGCAGTGGGGTGGGGCCTCGGCGGAGCCGGCGATGTCCTCTGTCTCATTGCCGGCGGGCGGCGCCTCGGCGGAGCGGGGGAAATCCTCCCCCTCATTGCCAGCAGGGTGGGGCCTCAGCGGATCCGGTGGTGTCCTCTGCCTCGTTGTTGGCGCCGCGGGGCAGTCAGACTCGTGCTTGGCAGCGGGTCGGTCCAGCAGCCGGACATGCTAGCTCGCCAGCTACCTCGCCGACCTGAGCGACGACAATCAGACGATGGACATAGCTTCCGACCAGGAGCCGGCGCCACTGTCCAAGCCGGTTCATGCCGTGTTCACCATAGAGCAGGTGCGGCCGCACTTCGACGCCCTAATGGCGGAAGAGCTACCAGCGCAGGAGGACCTGTGCTGCAACCTCCGTCTCCTTAACGAGCACCGGTGAACAAGCGAACGACAATGGCGTCGCGGAGCTGTGGCCCACGAGGCCCTCTCCATCGTCCTTTGAGTTGTTGCGCTCACCATGGCACCACCGTCTCGCGTTGTCAACATGGTCAACGGACATGAGGATGAGGAGATGACTTTACTTGGAGAGGATGACAGTGGGGACGCACCAGGGTCATAGCCGCACGTACGCAAGTGCCTCCTTATTAGTATATAAAACTATAATTTTTTCCGCTTCCTCCTGGTTTCCTGACATCACGGTCCCACACCATCATCAACCTATGTAGTCAATAAATGAGAGAATTGCACAAGAAGCGGCCGACAGCTGGAACCAAGCAACTCGAGCAGTATTTGTGTTTTTGAGGTGTGAGCACTGCAGAGTTTTTCTTGAGCAATGTTTAGCCCAAATATTATTTTTTCTCCTCTGAACAACAATGAAAACATCGCTGCAGCTATTAACTGGGCGGGCTGTGGCCCGTCTAGCCCAGGCCAGATATCCGGCCCAGATATTAATTTTTTTCAAGCTTAAAATGGCTAGCCCGGCTATACTTTTTTTAGGAATATCCAGGCAAGGTCAAGTTGTTATTCTCCGCCCCGCTGGGCTGCAAATCTTTTCTAGGAGGGATGCATTAGGCTTAACAATAAAATGGGCTTTAAGAAATAATAAATAGGATGTAATTATAAAAACAGGGCAGTAACTATAAAAAATGCACCAAACACGTAATTACTTTATAAAATATTATTTTTTGGATATTGAAAATTTTAATTTCATTAATTGTTGCGAGCGCAATGTTTCGTTGCATTTTTACGTAATATAAATTTATATCGAAATTGTAATTAATCTGACTAGAAATTTTGGGATAAAAATATTTCGGCTCCCATCAAAATGTTGGAAATTTTATTGAATTCTGTTTTGAACGGTTGGTTGAAATGGGCTGTACTTTTAACAAACTGTAAATGGGCTGTAGTAAATTCCATTAGAATTCAAAAATTGGCTGCACATTCTTACAAACCTCAAATGGGCTATAAGTTCTCTGCCACACACTTGTGGCCTTACTAAGTTGACGCGTCCCCTCAAAAAAAAGGGAGTTGACGCGTATCCAAGGCTTTGTCAACTTATAGTCAACACACAGTTCTAGCAGCAGTGGCCGTTGGATGTCCATCCAAAGGATGTCGTGCTTCTTCTTCAATCTCAGATATTCTAGCTTCACCCGCCCAAAAAATGATTCCTCCCCCTGACATCTGGGGCGCACCGTTTCGGAAGCTGGCCTGTGGGCCTACTAAGTTGACGCGTACCAAGGGATTTGTCAACTTAGTCAATATAAACGATTCTAGCTGTAGTGACCGTACAATGTCCATCCAACGGCCGTCGTCCTTCTTCAACCTCTGGTCTTCTTGCTCCAGCCGCCCAAAGCAGCGCCGGTCGTGCCGCCTGCTCCTGCCTCCCGTGGCCGACTGTGCTGCCGCGGAGGCCTCACCGCCCCCTACTACTCCCACCGCTGGCCAGGCCATCCCTCCACTCACCCACACCCCCTGTTATTCTGTAGCGACGGCAGCCTCACACCGTAGCCGAACCAGTGAACCCTCGTACTCCTCTCCGCGTGGGTATCCACTACTGCGTCTTCCCCGGCTCCGCGTCGTCCCCTTCCTAGGCCTCGCCGTCGTCCACCGCCGTGGTGCTCTTGGCGCGGCGTGGCCAATGTGGTCAACGACCGGCTTCCATCAGAAGAGTACTGTACGTGGAGAGGCCGACAGCTGGGTCCACGGCCGCAGCAAGGAAGTGCCTCCTTATTACATGCAAAATAATTATTCCTCCACCTGACAGCGGGGACCCACCGGACAGGCCACCGTATTTCGTGAAAAAAAAATTCCCCCCTGACAGCTTGGACCCACCAGCTAAATCTTCGCACGCAAGGAAGTGCGTCCGGGCAAAAAAATGATTCGCCCCCCTGACTGCTGGGACCCACCAGCTACATCTTCGCAGGCAAGGAAGTGCCTGACAGTCGGGACCCACCTGGTCGAAGCATACGTAGCGTTGTCATTCTGGTCGCGAACGTGTACGTACATACTGGTCGATGTAGAGGCGCGCACGTGTCGTAGTAGAGGCACGCACGTAGCATGTACACATACATACAACGGCCAGTGTGCAAGAAAGAAAATACGGCCACGTACGTACATACGGGCAGGGTCTCGAACACCTACTCATGCATACGTACGGCTAGGGCTTGTGTACATGGCTAGGTCGGAACGGAGAAATTGTGTCGTCGTCGTGTTCATGGGGAGGCAACGGAATGCATCGTGTTCATCGGGAGGCAACGGAACGCTTGGGAGCCAACCGGCTTGGACGGAACAGCCGATGGAAACGAGGCCTGGCGTACCGCAGAACAGACGAAACGGCCTTGTGTCGACCGGCCACTGTCGGATGTGGGGTTCTGGCAAACCCTTAAGGTTCGAACACTGGGGTGCGCGCGAAGTCTTTCCCTCCTACCGATCTACGCCCTAGCTCGCTAAGATCTCACGGACGAACTCGACGAACTCGCAACACAGAGAGACACGATATTTATACTGGTTCGGGCCACCGTTGTGGTGTAATACCCTACTCCAGTGTGGTGGTGGTGGATTGCCTCTAGGGCTGACGATGAATAGTACAAGGGAAGAACAGCCTCCTGAGGTTGAGGTGTTCTTGTGCTTGGTGTCTTAGCGGGTGAGAGCTGGGTGAACTGCTCGATCCCCTCTACAGTGGTGGCTAGCTCTACTTATATAGGCCCTGGTCCTCTTCCCAAATATTGAGCGGGAAGGGAGCCAACAACGGCGGGCAAATTTGAAGGGGGACAACTAGTACAAGCTATCCTGACAAAAGTGGTCTTCGCCTGTGAAAGGTGCTGGTGGTGACGCCGTCTTGGGCTCCACGATGACCTCCATCTTGCCGTCCTCCTGGTCTTGGTCTCGTTGCACCGATATAGCAACCTTTGCCTGATGCCTCGGTACTCCTCGCCTGCGCTGGCCTCCTTAGCACCAAAGAGGAAATAAGGACACTGCGCGCGCTGGCGCCCGCCTGGCGCCGATCGTCATGGCTCACGTCACGAGAGCCTCATGAGGTTCTCCCCGCCTTGATATCTCCGCTCCTCGTGAGCCTTCCTGACTAGGCCACTCCTGAGGAGGCCTTGCGTCGTCCGCCCCGTGAGGCTTGAACCCTCGCGAGGGTCTTGGATGCCTTGTTGATGAAGATGGGCCGTACGGCCTGCTGGCTTAGCCACGCCGTGGGCCGCAGGCAGGCAAGTCTGGGGACCCCCGTTCCCAGAACACCAACAGTAGCCCCCGGGCCCAAGGTGCGCTCGGGCTTGGCTTCGCGGCGAAGCCAAGGGTCAAGTACGGAGCACCGCGGGCCCCAAAAGCCTGCGGCCTCGGTTGACGCGTGGGAGTTGATTGGACGTGGGCGTCTCCGCTTCCCCACGCTGCCTCGGCAACTGCACGACTTGACAAGTCCCTGCGACATGCAAGGAAAACCATCATTACCTGCGATCATGGGAGACGCCGGTTGGCCTTCTTCCGTTATAAATGGGGAGGGGGGCGGAGCCCCCGTCGCCCATTTCTTCCTCGCTTCCTTGCTTCTTCCTCCTTGCTCCACTGCTGACAACAATGGCGCCTATCAGAAGGTTTTCTGCCGAAGAGAAGGGAAAGGATCCCCGGGATGACCCGGGGCCACTTCCGCCGAAGAAGAGGTCGGTGCACCGTCGTGATGAAGCGGCGATGCAGGTGGTGACGAGGCCTTGGTGCGAGCGGCCTCCTCCGGGGTACCCGTTACCCTTGTACGCCCGAGCTGAGGGCTCAGGAGGACGGAGCGACGAGCAACACCGCCCACGCCACTTCCGGGGTCGCCGCACCACAGCGACGCGGGCCATCGCCCCCGGAATCCATGCCACGGACTCCTCGCGCGAGCTGGTGCGGTGGGTGCCGATGCCTCCAAGCTCCTGGATCCGGTTCCCGCGTTTCTTCTCCGACGCGATGCCGCCGAGGGGGCTTCTCGAGCTCTAGTTGCAGCACGCCGACTACAGCGCTTCGGCGACAGGAGCAGAGATCGAAGCGGTCCCCTCCGGCAAGATCTTCATGACTCGCGGCTGGGGCGAGATCGCGTGGGTCTGCCATGCTAGGGGTGCCTTCGCGATCTACTTTGAGTTCGACGGCGTCTCCACGCTCTTCTTCAAGGTCTTCAATGCTGAGGGCCGCCGCCTGGAGTGCTGCTCCGGAGAGGAGCGCCAAGCTGACGCGCCCTCCGCTCGTGGCCACTCCAGCAGCAGCCCTTGGTAGTCCAGCAGCTCTCCTGAGCTCTATGAGACTCCAGATACGAGTGATGACAGCTACGTGCCCCCGAGCTCTCGCCGCGCTCGGAGCAGAGCCGCAGTGTCCGGCCATCGCCGCCGCTGATCTGGATGGGGTTGGCGCCGGCCTCTCGTGGCCCACTGTTGATGATGGCGTCTGCCACGGGAGGGTGTAGATAGGATCCCCCTTAGTTTTAGCTTTTGTCCCCTGCGAAGAATCATGACGTACCCCATGGGGGCATGTAAGGATTTGTAACGCCTTTTGTGCTTATCTTCCTTGTTATGAGAATTTGGTGAACGCACGTCCCGTTAAGGCCGTGTCCCCCCTTTCTTTCCCCGTGATAGCTTGTTGCTCTACGCTGACAGGTCCCAGTCTCCAGGCAGGCTACAGCCGTCGCTGGTATGCCAGGTCGCGTGCCGTGGTCATGGCCAGGAGGTGTGTGGCCCGAGGTCCAGTAAGAGCCCCTGAGGCGCGATGCTTAGGAGGTCCCCCTTAGCGCTCAAGCAGCCATGGCAAGGCGAGAAAGGGAGCTGACGTGGCCGCAACGGGGTTGCGGCAAGGCGTGAGTGACCATTAGGCCCAAACATTTAGCCGATCCGAGGGCGGGACTTATCTTGTTGACTTCGTGGGGACCCCTGACGTTGCGCTAGGGCTGCGCGCCTACTTGTGCGGCATAGCTAGGCCGGCCCATACGAGTTTCCCTCCCCTCATGCTCTCCTTAGTGCTCTATGTCCTTAGGTCCCGGCCCTCGAGCGAGCTCAGCCGCCGCTGGTATGCCAGGTCGCGATGTTGTGGTCAAGGCCAGGGGGTGAGGGCTGGAGAGCCAGTAAGAGCTCCTGAGTCGTGATGCTCAGGAGCCCCCCTTTTAACGCGCAAGCGAATTGCACGAGAGAAAAGGAGACTCGCGGGGCCGCCTGCTATCCTTCCCATGGGATCCCTGTAAACATGCACAAGAAGAAACACGGTTTGTCGTTATAACTGCCAGCCTGCCGCTGGTTGCTCTGGATGAAGTGAAGGCACTGAGTTCCCGGTGAGGCGACGTGCGCGGGGCGTGCCGGGAGCCAGAGCTCGACCGCTCAGATTTGCCGACGTGGCAGGGGCGAACCCATGCACCAGCGCCGTGCCTGTGAGGGGGGCCCCATGGGAGGCGATGGTCGAGCAGGTGAGAGCAGTTGGCAGGTTAAGCATGGAAATCAGATCAACTTGGGTAAATGCAGGAAGATACATGCCACTGGGTCTGGCCCGAGCGGCTTGAGGATGATGCAGCCCGAGGGGCACCCCCAGCAAGGTAAGTTAAAGACATAAGTGAAAGGGATACATGCCACAGGGACGGACCCATGTGGCCTGGGAATGATGCAGCCCGAGTGGCGCTCCCAGCTAAACGAGCTTGGAAGGTGTCACCTGGTTCTGTAGACGAAGTAGGGTTGGTGCAGCTGAAGGCGTGCGTCGAAGGGATGACTCTTCATGAGCCACCGGGGCCCTGAGCCTCGGGAGGCTCTGGGGGCTCGGGAGGTTCCCTGAAGACCGTCTCCATTTCCTCCAGGACGGTGCGGTACCTGGCCCCCTGAGCCGCCAGGACACGCCGCAGGTTGCCCTGATAGGCCGACCCCACGCTCGGCAAGCCGAAGGGCATGCGAACGTAGCTGTGTGGCGGGCCCTAGCAGCGGCCCACACGCGAAGGCCAGTAGCGCTCCTGAGATGTGGCCCTGTTGAGCCCTGGGACGTCGATGCAGACATGCAGCCCAGCATCCTCGCCAGGATGGGGAGCTGCGCCTCATGAGCGGCTGTTGCCACGCATGGGTCTTGCGTCTTGCAGTTCCTGAGTGGTCTTGGTGATGAACTCCTGAGTGGAGGGCACTCCTTGCCCGGTGTTCTCCTGAAGGAAACGTGTCACGAAACACGCCTCCAAGTGGTGCCCAAGCGCCTCCCTCATGAGGCTGGCAAGGTCTGAGGCCCTCCAGAAGAGAGCCCCCGAGCCCTGCCCGAGGAGGGCGCTGGGCGCGCCTTCCTATGCGATGGAGGGAGGCACCCCTAGGACGGACGCTGATCCTGATGAGGCTCCTGTCGCGACACCATCATCCTGAGGTCTTGCGCGGCGCAGCTGCTTCTTTTTGGGGATGGCCTCCGGAGGCCCTCACTTCTGCTGTCGGGATCGTTGATTGCTGCAGCTTAGAAGGCGCGCTCGAGGGAGCACACCGCGTCCCTCTCCTCACATGGGACCGTGATGATTCCACCGCTTCCCGGCATCTTGAGGACATTGTAGCCGTGGTGGGTGACTGCCATGAACTTGGCCAAGGCCGGATACCTGAGGATGGCGTTGTACGGCAGGCGGATGTGCGCGACGTCGAAGTCGATGAGCTCGGTGCAGTAGTTCTTGTGCTCTCCGAAGGTGACAGGCAGGCGGACCTGCCCTATCGGTGTGGTGGAACCATCGGTCACTCCTGAGAAAGGCTTGGTAGGCTGGAGCTGTTCATATGGCACTTGGAGGTTGTCGAACGTGTCGACGGACAGGACATTGAGCCCTGCGCCGCCGCCGATGAGGGTCTTGGTAACCTGCACATTGCTGATGATTGGGGAACACAACATCGGGAGGGCGCCGGTGGTGGCCGCGCACTTGAGCTGATCTGCCGAGTTGAAAATGATGGCGCATTGGGACCACTTGAGCGGGCGCGTGGCCTCGAGCTTGGGGAGCACCGCGTTCACCTCACTAGCAAACTGTTTGAAGGTGCACTGAGAGGCTGAGGCCTGGGCGCCACCCAAGATGCATACGATTGCACGCGGCTCCTGGAAGCCCCCAGCCCCCTCGTCCTGGTGGTCGTCGTTCCTTCTTGGTGGCGGCAGCGGTGGAAGACCGTCGTTGCTTTGGGGGCGATCCTCACGAGGCTGGTCCCTCCAGGCCCCCTCGCGAGGATGGTCCTGCCAGCGGTCCTCACGAGGCCTGTCGCGCCACTCCTGGCGCGGGCCACGGTCGTCCCAGCGTCCGCCTCCACGTCCTCCAACATGGCCGTAGTCCCGGTCACTTTGCTCAGGGCGTCGACCGAAGCGTCCTTCTCGTATGGCTCTGAGCTCTTGACAGTCGCTGGTGTTGTGGGTGTTCAGGTTGTGGAAGGCGCAGAACGGTCGGCTCTTCTTGGATGACTCGGGCTGATCTCTTCCCCGCTTGGTGTCGGGCTCCGCTGCTAGCACTGCTGCCTCCTTACGCTTCACGTCCTTGGCCTTGGCCTTCTTCTCCTTTGTGCCTGCAGCTGGCAGCTCGAGGAGGGAGAGGCGCCCCTCCTCAGCTCTTGCACACTTGGTTGCCAGGTTGACCAGCTCCTGAGATGTGCAGAGCTCCTCATGGATAGCGAGCTCTTCCTTCATCTTGACGTCACGGACACCGTCGGAGAACGCGGAGATGATGGCCTCATCCGTGACCTTGGGGATCTTGAGGCGAGTGTTGTTGAAGCGCTGGATGTACTTCTGGAGGGTCTCTCCTGGTGGTTGCTTGATGCGGCGCAGGTCACCCGCGGCCGGCCGGCGGACGCGAGTGCCCTGGAACTTGGCGACGAAGCGGTCGCGCATCTCGTCCCAGGAGGAGATCGAGCCGTGCTGCAGGTTAAGGAGCCAGGAGCGGGCTCCATCCTTGAGAGCCATGGGAAACCAGTTCGCCATGACTTTTTCATCGCTGTTGGCTGCTTCGATGCTCAGCTCGTAGAGCTGCAGGAACTCCGCGGGGTCGGCGGTGCCGTCATAGCGAGGAGGCAGATCCGGCTTGAACTTGCCTTGCCCGACGACGCTACGCAGCTCGGGGGTGAAGGCGCGGCAGCCAACCGTGGTTGCTGGGGCCTGCTTTGGAGGTCGAGCTTGGTCTTGGCGAGGTCCACGCGGCGCCGCTGCGGGCGGCGTGTGGTCTTGACGAGGCGGCACGGGGAGCGCAGGTGCAGCTTCTCGCTGCCGCGGGATTTCTTGGCAGCTTCTCTCTTCGCGCGTGGGCACCGGGCGTGGTGGATCATGCCGCGGAACCGCGTGCCTTGGTGCCAAGGCACCGTCTTGAGGCAGTGGTGGTGGAGGCGCGCCATGGGTCTCGTTGCCCATGGCTGGCTGAGGGTGAGGCAGAGAGAGGGACGGCGCCGGGGAGCCCCCTACGGCGCGGACGAGCTCGGTGACGCGATCGAGCCATTCCTCGTAGAGGTCGTCGACTGGGCGGTAGCGTAGGAGTTCGTTCGCTGCGAGGAGCGCGGCCCGCGCCTCCATGGGAGCGTGGCGCGCGTGCGACGCAGAACCAACCGGGGTCAGCGATGGAGTGGCGGTGTGGCCGTCCTGCCGCATCGAAGGATGCATCGAGGATGCCTGCTGCTGGTTCCCCGCCGGGCCGGTGGCAGCGTTGGCGGCGGGAGACGGAGAACGACGAGGTGGCCCGCCAACGGGAGCCGTCTGAGCGACGCGGGCAGTGAGGGCAGCCCGACGCTCAGCTCGAGCACGGCGAGCGTCCGGCATGGAGACGACGGAGCGACTGATCAATGAGAGGGAGGCTATGGCGCACCCCTACCTGGCGCGCCAAATGTCGGATGTCGGGTTCCGGCAAACCCTTAAGGTTCGAACACTAGGGTGCTCGTGAAGTCTTTCCCTCCTACGGATCTACGCCCTAGCTCGCTAAGATCTCACGGACAAACTCGACGAACTCGCAACACAGAGAGACACGAGATTTATACTGGTTCGGGCCACCGTTGTGGTGTAATACCCTACTCCAGTGTGGTGGTGGTGGATTGCCTCTAGGGCTGACGATGAACAGTACAAGGGAAGAACAACCTCCTGAGGTTGAGGTGTTCTTGTGCTTGGTGTCTTAGCGGGTGAGAGCTGGGTGAACTGCTCGATCCCCCCTACTGTGGTGGCTAGCTCTACTTATATAGGCCTTGGTCCTCTTCCCAAATATTGAGCGGGAAGAGAGCCAACAACGGCGGGCAAATTTGAAGGGGGCAACTAGTACAAGCTATCCTGACAAAAGTGGTCTTCGCCTGCGAAAGGTGCTGGTGGTGACGCCGTCTTGGGCTCCATGATGACCTCCGTCTTGCCGTCCTCCTGGTCTTGGTCTCGTTGCACCGATATAGCAACCTTTGCCTGATGCACCGATATAGCACCAAAGAGGAAACAAGGACGTTGCGCGCGCTGGCGCCCGCCTGGCGCCGATCGTCATGGCTCACGTCACGAGAGCCTCGTGAGGTTTGCCCCGCCTTGATAACTCCGCTCCTCGTGAGCCTACCTGACTAGGCCACTCCTGAGGAGGCCTTGCGTCGTCCGCCCCGCGAGGCTTGGACCCTCGCGAGGGTCTTGGATGCCTTGTTGATAAAGATGGGCCGTACGGCCTGCTGGCTTAGCCACGCCGTGGGCCGCAGGCAGGCAAGTCTGGGGACCCCCGTTCCCAGAACGCCGACAGGCACATTTGAATCGGGATCCTGTTCATCGGGAGGGGTCTGGCGTACCGAAAAACGGAGGAAACGGACCACCTACGGTCAAAACGGGGGTCCTGTTGACCAGGAGGGGTGTGGCGTACCGCAAAACGGAGGAAATGGACTTGTGTTGGAGTGCTACGGTCGAAACGTGGGTCCTGTTCATCGGGCGGGGTGTGGCGTACCACAAAACGGGACTCCACGGGATACTGTTCATCTCCACCGTCGACCCCCTCCAGCCTCCACGGGCTACTGTTCATCCACTGTCGACCTCCTCCAGCCTCCACATGCAACTGTTCATCCACGGGCTCCTATTCATCCAGCCTCCACCGCGCGCTACTCCACCTGCTACTGTTCAACCAGCCCTCTCCACGGGCTCCTATTCAACCACCCCTCCGCGGGCTACTGTTCCTCCATCCCTCCACCGTCTACTGTTCATCCAGCCCTCCACGGGGTGGTCCTGTTCATCCAGCCTCCACGGGGTCCTGTTCATCCAGCCCCATCCGGCTTGATCGATCGGGGTCCTGTTCATCCAGAGGCAACACCACGGGGTCCTGTTCATCTACCCCCACCGGGAATTGTTCATCCAGACCCCCCAGCAATGCTCACTGTTCATCCAGAGGCAGCATCTATCGGCTTCAGTTAGCAGCAGTAGCGAAGGAATCGCTCAATCGGGTTCAGTTAACAGCCATCGATCGATCGCTCGGGTTCAGTAACTCGTAGCCTGCAGTGCAATCGCTCGGGTTCAGTTAGAGCCCAACGCCTCGCTCGGGTTCAGTTAGAGCCCCAACACCTCGCACCCACGCGCGTGCGTGTACGAGAAACACACATCGCTCAACCCCGACTACCCACCATAACCGGGAACACCCCGATATTTTCCTCGCCCTCGCTTCTACCACGGTTTTTTCCGTCATGGACGGCCCAAAGAATGTCATGCAGCTGTGTCTTCGGCCCGCCCAGGACGAAAAGCCCATTTTCTGTCATGATTTTTTGTCAAAGTAGGACCCCACCACATCTATGATGATACCGTGTTTTGTCACAATTATTGTCATAGAAGTGTCATAAGTATGACAGGAAAAAATTTCGTTCGACCCAAAATGTCACGGATGTGTCTTTTTTTGTTGTGGCAGTCTATTCCACCAGGTTGGTCTGCTGAGCATGTGCTGCAGCTGGGTCTCCCCCCGCTGCTTGAGCGGTCGGCATCTGAACCGATGGTGCGTCATCAGCAGTTGTAGGCCTTGCCACTGGCTGCTTTGTGGCGGAGGATGACATGGCTTGTATGTCACAAAGTCAGGCCGGCTGATCACAAGTTGATGCATCAGCCCGCGAGAGCTGCTGTGGCAAGGAGAGCGTCACCACTTTAGGGGCGACAGTGGTTTCTCTTGGCGGGGCTTCAGGAATCTCATCGATGAACTCTATTTCCTTTCGTGGCCACTGGATGTGATGTAACAGTGTTTCTCCCAAGATCTTTGCTCATTGAAGTCTCCTAGGACATTCTTCAGGGAAAATTCATTGAATCCAGGCTTTACTTCAGTCACGTAGCACTTCACATAGCCCGGCTTCAATGCCAAATTGTCCAAGAAGAGGCCATCTTCCAAGAAGGGTGGGCAAACCCAGGCTGTTGAACACTTCAATGTACCTTCATAATGTGTAAGCACGCCCTTCAGGATGTCTTTCATTCCAGATAGATCAGATATAGCATCATCATGAGCAGCTGCAGTCTTAGTGTCGCTGGGGTCAGCTGATGCACAGCTACTCTTGTGCAGTGTTGTCGCGCAATAAGCAGCATCATCCATGCCCACCTCCCCTCCCATTTGCTGGCTATCTGTCAGTGTTAGAGTCTCCTGCATCATCATTGACTCCTCAACATCCTTTCGAACGGCCTGATAAATCTCCTTCTTCAACTTTTCAAACAATGCATTCTGCTTCATTTCACTCCTCGCTTTTTTCATGCCTAGCCTCTCTTCTATGCTGAGTGTGAAAGCCCTCTTGTGTGGGACATTAACACCTATACCCCTTGCACGACCAGTGGGGCTCTTTTGTCTCCAGAGCAATGGATAGAATGTCACATGGCCCTGAGTTCCTGTAGAACCTTCTAGGGATCTTGGAAACCTCTACCATCACTTCTTACAGTTTGGCGCCAAGTGCGTTTTCAAAGTAATAAGTTCCGTCATCATGCCTCCTTGCACGTGCCTACAAGTAGTCTCTGGCGCGTTCGCCCCTGGTTTCACTAAAGGCCGGATCCCCACCCGCCACTACTGCTTCTTTGTCCTCCTGTTCCCATATCAGTTTCATGCCGTAGTATCCTACCACACCCATACAGTGGGGGTGTATGTTCTTCTTCTGAAGTTCTGATTGCTTGAAAGTCTTCTCAGCAAACTCTGGAGTTGCCCTAACCCTTTTGAATTCTGCCCTGTCTTCCTTTGTAATTTGGGGGTATGCGGGGATTGGGTCCTTGCCTTCACTCAAGTACTTCTTGTACAACACGTGCTTCCAATTTCTCCAAGCATCCCTAGCCTTCTTCAATGCAGCGTGTTCCACCTGCATTCTCCACTGCTCTGGAACATTGAAGTGATCCATGATCTCCCGGACTATCCTTCGCCGTGTTTCTGTGTCAGCCTTCCGAAACCCCGACAGATTAATGTTGAGCCTTGCCCTGCCAACAAATCCACACACACTGCTGAACCTCATGTGTGTGGTTTAGTTGAAGCTCAGGACTTTAAGTCAATCTCGATAACTTCATATACACCTTTAGGCTGGTGTGTGGGCTTCCTTGGAGCATTCCTCCGTGTCCTGACTGGAAGGGTAATTGCTGCAGCTCTATCCCATTCAAGACTACTTGATCCCTCACAATCTACTGAAGACCTGGGGTTGACCTGAATCAGATGAAGATACATGGCCTGAATGAGTGACGTCGCTTCTACTCGGCATCTACAGAGAACACATACGAAACTCAGGAAAGGAGGATAAGCATAAAACTAACAACTTGGTATCAAGGTTTCTAACACATGCCATGCAATAATTTAGAAAACGTACGGCTAATTTGTTAAGTTTGTGTGACTCGGGCGCCCGCGATCTGTAAATAGGCAGTAACTTATTGGAATGAATACAACTTATATGTAGTAAGGAAGGTAGATAATGAACATATATATGCTCTCTGTTATTTTATAGCCAATTTGGGGACATACGGAACAAAATTGGAAGAGGGATTGCGAGGAAATATGCCTCACCGCGATGGAGAGCAGTAACTAACACACTTCTTAATGCAAATCCGGCCGGACCACAGGAGACGCGAGGGTTACTGCATTGATATGGTCGAGGGTGGCTGGCGAGGAAACGAAGACGGCGAGGCGTGGGCCGCCGCGTGTTGGGAACGGCAGTGGAGGTAGGCTTGATGCCGAAGAGCAGGCACACGGCCGGGGTGAGCACGGCGGCGCCGGAGAGGGTTCTGCTGTGGATCTGGTTGGAGGGGGAGTTGGTGAAGGAGATTGAGTGGACTAGTTGAGTGAAACGCGGGCGGACGGTGGGGGTTGTTGGGGACTCCGGTTGTTGGTGGCCTAGGTGAAAAGGGTGAAAAATATCCTCGGTCGCCGCGCGCACGGAAAGGCCTATGCAAACGGTTGCCTCTAAGCACTCGTGAGCACAAATAGAATAATTTCGTTTGAAATGAAGACGTGAGTTCATCGTTTCGCCTCTAAATTTTTCCCGCGTAAACCTATCACAATTTTACCACGGGTTTGATTTGCTGGCGCATTTCAGGTCTCGTGTGCTATA
Organism: Aegilops tauschii subsp. strangulata; assembly: GCF_002575655.3. Classification (NCBI taxonomy): domain Eukaryota; kingdom Viridiplantae; phylum Streptophyta; class Magnoliopsida; order Poales; family Poaceae; genus Aegilops; species Aegilops tauschii. The sequence goes on along the minus strand of NC_053039.3, from coordinate 89,218,346 downwards.
TATAAGACATTTTTTGGCATTTACCGTGCATGTTGGCATATAAATCAATTCCTAGCCGGCTTGCATTTCCTGTCAAAAGGGATGAGGATTTCCGTTCGATCTGGGAGCATCCAACGGTGCAGACGTACAATCCGTGGGGTTTGGGTTCTGGCCAATTAGAACGCACGACTCAGATCACGCGCAGCGAGGGGGGGGCATCGGCCACAGTTTGGTAGGCACACGGCTTTCGTGTGTGAACCGTGTGCTATTTGAAAACATATTTTTGGGACGGGCTATTTGAAAACATGTACATGTGTTGTCTAAAGGGATGAGGATCGCCGTTCGATCAAGGAGAATCCAACGGTGCAGACGTACGATCCGTGGGGTTTGGGTTCTGGCCAATCAGAAAGCACGACTCAGATCGCGTGCGTGGCAGAGGGGTGGGAGGGGTGCATCGGCCACGGTTTAGTGGACACACGGCTTTCGTGAGTGAACCGTGTGCTCTTTGAAAACATTTACATTACCTAACATCATATTTTTGTTCGAATGAAAACATGAGTTCATCGTTTCGCCTCCAATTTTTTTTCCACGATAAGAAATCACGAGTATGGTGGAGAGTGTCATATACTAGCTCCCTCTGTAAACTAATAGTATATAGTATCATAGAGTACGTACGTACCTTTATAGTGCATATATGGTATCATAGAGTAGTACTAGCTCCCTCTATAAACTAATATATATAAGAGCGTTTAGACTACTAAAATAGTGACCTAAACGTTCTTATATTAGTTTACGGAGGGGGTATATATCATAGATGACCGTATTTATGGCCATGCATGACACAGAGTAGTATAGCATTTATTATATATATATGTTACGGTATCTACATATGTTACTGCTTCTTTGCCACATCATCATATGTTATATTCCCGAGTGCATGATATACCGGCTATGAAACCCCCACTATGGCCACCCTAATAAAGTTGGTCGTGATATGGGAGTATCAAGCGGTACGATGCATGCCAAATAGACTTTTTGGATGATGTGGCACATAGTTAAACCGGAAAGGAGGTAGTATGAGAATAGCCACAATGGAGAGTACAGTACTAGTAACATACACATATCCCTAGACTATATATGTTCCTACCTTCATAGTGGGTAGTAACATAAGTGTAGTTTCATTTAAAGCTTCATTTATTAGGTTATAGACTCATATTCCATTGGGACATGTGACGTTACAGTAACTAGCGAAGTTATTGAAACTATCTCTCTCCTCATTAACTTATTGCCACGTAAGCAAGTTTGCTGAGTTGGAGTCGATGTTACTGCTGAAGTTACTCCCACTGTGGCTACTGATCTGATACTAGCTAGCTAGTCGTCTATGATATACTAGCTACCTCACTAAGAGCATGGTTAATAATACAGCCAAGGGTCGGCTATAAGAAGTTGCCATGTCATATATAGCCAACCTCTTAGCGGGCATGTACAATAATAAGTTTTATATACGTACTAGTTTATCAATAGTTGGCCCACCTTACATCCTCACAAAGTGTCTTGGGTCTCGTGTTGCAGCTGGCTCTACTAACCAAGAGCCCGCTTCTCTTCTCTTTCCTCCAACTAATAAGCACACACACACATATATATATAGATTATTCTATTCCTTATAGCCTACTTAGACTACCCACAGTGGGAGTAACATAGGTAGTAACATCACACGTATCTAGATAAAATAGATGACGTGGCAAGCAATAAATGAAGAAAGAGAGGAAAGTGGTAACATAGCTTGTTAGACTGGCCACAATGGGTAGTAACATAGACTAGTAACATGCACATGTTACTAGTCTATGTTACTACCTCTATTGTGGGGAGTAACATATGTGTGGTAACATGCAACACTTCATTTATTAGGCTATAGACTCATTTTCCCTTGATATGTGTGTGATGTTACTCATACTACTAGTAACCAGCTATGTTACCACTTTCCTCCATTTCTTCATTTATTTCTTGCCACATCATCTATTTAACCTAGATATGTGTGATGTTACTACCTATATATGTTAGGGCATCTCCAATAGTTGTAAGATAGTTAGTAGATTTTGCCACATACGATTTTTGATGATGTGTCATACAATAAATGAGGGAAGATAGCAAGGTTGTATGTACATGAACCAACACCCCTTGCACAAGCTCCAATGTAGAATGAGAGAGCACCTTATTTAGTATCTCATGTCCTACTGGGCAAACTAGATACTATCCATTGGAGTTGTTGTATGTTAAGGTGTTGGTTGATGACATGTCATATTTTACCAACAAGCTAACATACAAACTGTTGGAGATGCCCTTACTCGCACTGTGGGTACGTAGTCTAAGACTACCCACAGTGGGAGTAACATATATAGGTAGTAACATCACACATATCTAGGTTAAATAGATGATGTGGCATGCAATAAATGAAGAAAGAGATGAAAGTGGTAACATAGCTAGTTACTACTAGTATGAGTAACATCACACATATATATCAAGGCAAGATGTGTCTATAGCCTAATAAATGAAGTGTTGCATGTTACCACACACATATGTTACTCCCCATTATAGAGGTAGTAACATAGACTAGTAACATGGGCATGTTACTAGTCTATGTTACTACCCATTGTGGCTAGTCTTACTAGTAGAGTAACATCACACATCTCAAGGCAAGATGAGTCTATAGCCTAATAAATGAAGTGTTGCATGTTACTACACATATGTTACTCCCCACTATAGAGGTAGTAACATAGACTAGTAACATTCTATGTTACTACCCATTGTGGCTAGTCTTAATTATGTCACTCTATTGTGTACTTGTTCTAATGCATAGTATCATAGAGTAGCTAGTATCATATGTAGTACTTTATTTATATTGTCATGCATGACACATAGTAGCATAGCATTTATTATGATATGGTCTCATGATACATGATACTTAACCCTCTCCTTCTTCATTTAATTAATTCTATGACAGCTCATCAAAATTGCCTAGTTGGCATGCATGATACTAGCTATGATACCCCCTTACTACCAGCCTAACAAAGTTGTACGGATCATTTGTGTGTCGCTTTATGAGTTTTCATCCGTTTGTTTGAGAAGCGGGGAGAAGTTTCAAACATTTCGGCCGTGAGGTACGGCCACTGGCGTAGGCCTAGTTGGTATTTTAATTACAAGAAATTCAGATGGAGTTCGGACATCATCAAAATCGATGTGTGCCTGTGGCGTGCTCTCACGACCCTGTGGAAAAAAATTGGTAAAGTTTGGCACAAGTTTTGATGACCGCTCCTTCCAAACCGGAGCATCTCACATGAAGGATCATGGTTTTCCAAAAGGAGACGTGTCAATTCAAACTCCTGTGGCCGGTGACTTCATCGTTTGGCCTCATAAAAATTTCCCCACGGTACTCAATCACCAATATACCACGTGTTTGATTTTCTGGCGCATTTGAGGTATCGTTAGCTATATTTAAGACATTTTTTTGAGATTAACATGCATTTTGTGCATAAAAATAAAATTACAACCAGAACTGCATGTGCTGTCGAAAGGGATGAGGATCGTCGTTCGATCTGCGAGCATCCAACGGTGCAGACGTACGATCCGTGGGGTTTGGGTTCTGGCAATCAGAAAGCATGACTCAGATTGTGGGCGGGGTAGCGGGGTTTGGTCGGCACACGGCTTTCATCAATGAACCGTGTGCTATTCGCAAACCAAATTGCATATATTTGTTCACACATACTGTAGTGAGATCAATTGAGTGTGCTACCTCTATGATATAATAATAATAACAAAAAACAGTTCATATTCATTGCCTGAGCTGACAGCATATCAAGGTCAACATATTAACGGTTCTTTCATCAACAGAAAACCGGGCATAACTCACAAATTCAGTACACGCGACAGTTCTATATTGAACGAATTAAGTTGCAGGGTAGGCATAAAGACTAGTCTCATGGCTTAATTCCCATGTACATGGGGGAACTGGGATCATTAAGTTGACCCCAAATGAACTTGGGGTTTTTGATGATTTTATGCTGCTCTATTGCACGGGTGCGTGATTCCTTGGTTGGAAACTCATCAAATTCATCGTACTTGTCCTCATCGGCAACATCGTCGACACCCAGTACCCCTCTCTTCCCATGCATCGCTAAATGGCCATTCTTATGCAAAGGGGTATTCCACAAAGAAGATCTTGATAGCATCGCTAGCAAGAATGAATGGGTCCACGTCATATGCCATCGTTGTCCTGTTAACACAGGTCTTCCTGTACTCATCATTCCTTACCTTACCAAGAGGGATCCATGCGCACCAGAATAATGCCACCTTAACTTTCACATAGTCAAGCTCCCAAATCTCTTTGATGGTTCCATAGTATACCCTTTTATCAAGTACATTTACAGTCATGCATTCTATTCGAATAGAGTTGTTCTGATACGAGGTCTTCTTATCACGTTCCTCAGTGTAGAACGTGTATCCATTTATGTCATATGCTTGGTACGTCAACACCGTAGGTGATGGCTTTTGTGCCAACCACGTAGCAATGCCATCGATGGTTCCTCATGCCAAACGATTCTTCCGCCATTCGGCGTACTTCTTAGTGTGCTCCTTCATCTCCACTTCTGATGAAGGCACCATTGGTAAGAAGCTTTGGCATATCTCCGCCAAGTGTTCTTGGCATAAGTGATGAGAACTAGGCTGTTAAGAAGTACCGTCAAATGGGCTTTCTCTGCCAATTCTCCGGGTGCAACCATTTGCGTGCCAGCAAGGACCGGCTTACCTTTCAGCCTTCCCTCGTGGCGAGAGAGGGGCAAACCTATAGGTCTTTGTTTCATGTATTCGGTGCAAAACTCAACCACCTCCTTCGCGGTATAACCTTGTAGGATGCTTGCCTCTGGATGGTTTCGGTTCCGACAAAAGTGCTTCAGTATTCCCATGAGCCGCTTGAAGGGATACATGTTGCGAAGAAACACAGGACCACAATACTTTATCTCGTCGACAAGGTGCACAGTGAGATGGACCATGACATCAAAGAATGGCGGTGGGAAAAACATCTCTAGGTTGGACAATATTCTTGCAATATCATCTTGCATATGATCCAACTCCTCAAGATTTACAACTTTCTGCCATAGTTGGTTGAAGAAATCACATAGGTCAATGAGTGTGTTTCTTATATCTTTGTCCATCAGATTCCTGATGGCCACCGGGAGGATTTGTGTCAACATTACGTGGCAATCATGTGACTTCATGTGTCCCAGCTTCATTTTACCTGAGCTCACATCCACGAGACTTCTGATGTTTGCGCAGTAGGAAGAGGGTGTCTTAACTGGCAACAAATAGGTGAAGAACTGTGTTGCTTCTTTTGTACTGAAATTGTAACTCTGGCGAGCTTTGATGAATTTGTCATCATCTTCTGCTTCACTCTTGCGTTGTGATTGATCATCAAGCATATCGAGCCGTGAACCGTCACCATCCTTTCTTTTACCTTTAATCTTGAGCAGCGTACCAAGGATGCTTTCACATACGTTCTTCTCTACGTTCATGACATCGATGCAGTGACATACACGTAGAATCTCCCAGTAAGGTAATTTCCAGAACACCGATTTCTTCTTAAACAATTGATCCTTGGGTGTTAGTTTCACCGTCAAAGGGTGGTTCTTGCCAAGCACAACATTAATGTTTTTAGCCATGGTGTGGACCACCTCCCCTTCATAGGGTCTTGGGCCCCCAGCTGCCTCTGTCGTACCATCAAATTCAGCTTCCATCTTTCGGTATGGGTAATTTTTCCGTAAGAACCTACGATGACGCAAATACACTGTTTTGCACGAGTTGGGAAGTCTTCTGCTAGCTGTCCTATCCATGCATGTGACACACCCTACATCTACCCTTGTTTTCTGCCCCGATGTGTTGCCTAATGCTAGCATATCTTGAATGGTGTGCACCAGCATCACATGTAGATCGAAAATCTCCTTTCTATAAGCATCATAACATTTTACAGCAGGCGCATCTATCCACACTGTCAGCAGTTCTTCTACCAGTAGCTGAAAGTAAATGTCGATGTCATTTCCAGGTTGCTTCGGGCCTTGGATAATCATTGACATCATAATGTATTTTTTCTTCATACACAACCAAGGAGCTAGGTTATATATGCACAGAAGCACCGGCCATGTACTGTGATTGGTGCTCATATCGCCAAAAGGATTCATCCTGTCAGTACACTCCCCGAGCCTTATACTTCTAGGATCCTTGGTAAAAAACTCAAACTTGTTGTCGATTAATTTCCACTGAGCCCCATCTTTCGGGTGCCTCATAAACCTATCCGCAATTCACTCATCATGATGCCACCACAACCTCTTTGCCTCTATAGGGTTTGCAAACAAAGGCTTCAACCTTGGAATTAAAGGCAAGTACCAAACAACCTTGAACGGGATTCCTGTCTTTATCTCATCGTCCAATTTGTACTTGTCCTTTGCTCTCCTGCGCTTGTATCGTGCATGCTTGCATGTGGGACATGCAGGAAAATCTTTGTACTCACCATGGTACAATATACAATCATTCACACAAGCGTGTATCTTCTATACTTCAAGTTCCAATGGGCAAACAATTTTCTTCGCTTCATTCGTGCTTCTGGGGAGCACATTATCTTCCAGAAGAATTTCTTTCAAAAGACCTAACATCTCTGTGAAGCCCTTGTTTGATAGACCATTTGCTGCTTTAAATCTGAGAAGCGCCAGGGTTGCACTCAACTTGGAATATTTCTTTTTGCAACCTGGATACAATTCTTTCTTGGAGTCTGCATCAATGGTTAGCAGATCCTTGTACCCAATCATATCCTTTTCTGGGCCCTCGAAATCTGCAATCATAGCAGCAAAATCTGGCATATCAAGATCGTCGTCATCTGCGTGGTCGTCTTGGTTTTCTAGTGGGCGTTTTGGCTTTCCGGTGTTCCATTGGTAGCTTGACGCCTCTGCCCCGATGTTAGATTCAACATCCATGTGCACTGGTCGGGGTTTGGCATCTCACTGCCCTGGGAATCTTCATCCATGACCTCCTCTTCACCGTGTCTGGTCCAACGTGTATATCCATCCATGACTAAGTGCATCTGGACATCTGCAACTTCATGTGACTCTGTATTGGCACAATCAGTACATGGACACATGATGTAATCCGCATCACCAATTCTCCTCTTTGTACGTTCAGCCAATTTCATGAACTCTATCACGCCACTGATAAAATATGCAGTTTTCTGATTTTTCATCCATCGAGATCGTTCCAGCTGCAGCAGACGAATGGTAATTAAAAACAAAATAACATCATTAATACACGGATTAACTCCTACCTAGAGATGCGTGCTTAAATCACAAGGTTTTATTTTAATAATTACTGAGGGCGCTCCATGTTGTTATCCAGACGTGCAATGACAAAAATTAATGGCCAGTCAATTTACACGCAGAGTACTAGTACAACACTACACTTAGGAATTGAATACCTTAATTAAGCCACTCATGAAAAGAATACCTTAATTAATTAGCCGCGGGGCGACCTCCACCTAGCAGACAGACAAGCGCGATGCGGCAGCACGCCGAGACAGCAGGGTCGAGGAGCAAAGCTTAGTGTGGCTGCCGCCTGAAGTTCGACCTCCACTATCCCGCCATCGACTGCGATGGATGTGCTCGAATCACGCCGCCGCCGACCTCGATGGTTGAGCTCCTCCTATGTCCCGCTGCATACCAAGGATTGACCTCCTATGATGCCACAACCGCCCACCGACCGAGGATTGACCTCTTCTCCGGTAACCGCCGCCTAGGCCGCCGCCGCCATCTCTATATGCAGAGCGGCTGTTTTTTTATGGATATCCGCGGAGCGGCTGTTTACACGGTATCTCACCGTAACTCAATTATATGGATAGGGTAGTACATCACATAAGGTTATGTAACGGCAACCGTGTCTAACCTATGTTGTCTTCTCACAAGGTTTGGTGCGGAAATCGTGTGTGATGTTGTAATACCTAACACAAATGACATGTACAAACAGTGTGCCGTATACAACATATATATAGTGCCATTAGTAGTTCCCGGCCGTTAGCTTATCTCCATAGTTTCCCCATTTCCCCCAAATCCCTACATAGCCTCCAAATTCCCTCGCGTGGCGCTGACATTGGGGGAATGCGGACAAGTGGTGCTGATGGTTTCGGTGCGGCTGCTCCTGCTCGTATCGCCGCCACGACGGCGGTCGCCGCCGAGCACTTTCCTATAAGGTCATCAGAAGGCAGGTGTACTACGGATCTGAATCGTCCTGTCAGGTTCCAATTTATCCCGATCTTTTTTAGCATGTCCAAAGTATAGATCCTTGTTGAATCCATCCTGAATGACCCCCCCAGGAAAGCGATCTGTTGCCGGATCCGGAGCTTGACTCCAGACTCCCGCAACATGAGTTCGACTCTGAGTTTTGCGCCACCAAGAAGTACCAAAAGCTGAGTTGTGTGCACGGGCACACTCCTGCTCGACGTGTATGCACGGAGGGATTCGACATTGGCAGGCGGTTTCTCAGTTGCCCCTTAGAAGTTAGTGCTAATGAAGTTCATCATTTTACTTCAGTTAATGCCACCGCTCATCCAGAATACTACTTAACATTGGCAGGGATATGAGGCTTGTGCCTTTGTTAACTGGCTGGATGAAGAATGGCATGGCAGGGCTCGGAGTGTTATCACCAAGCTCGTAGAAGATAACGTAAAGCTGAAGAAGAAACTGGCTGATCTGGAATGTGCAATCAGTATGATGAAGCAAGAAAGAATCAATCATAGGCAACAGATGAAAGCAAGAGACAAGAAGGAAATATCATGTGCAGTTGTGGTTGTCGCATTAGCCATGTTCTATGCGCTGTTTGCAATGATGATTAGGGTTTTTTTGACAGTATTGCTAAAGCACATCTAGATGTGCTCTAAGTAATGCACATCTAGGTCCTATGCCATTGATGTTACGCAAAGATTCGTGCAGATATTTTTCTTTGTCTTTTCTCTTTTCCTTTCTTGTTTGATTATTACTGGCTTTATCAATAAAAAGAGCTCAATGTATTGCTTGCCAACTATCCTACTGCGTTTGTACCGGTACCGGTGCATAATCCCAAAACTCATTCCTTGTTTTTGTCCTGAAAAAGGAAACTAGCCAAATAGCCAATAGGAGTCCTGCGCAACCCCGAGAATTTGGAGCAACAGGGTACAAATAATTGCGGTTGATTATATCAGCGGTTAGATAATACATCAACCCCCGCTTCAATTCCCGTTAAATTGGCAGTTCCTCTTCTCTGCATACCCCGCTTAAGTGTCCACCATCTTCATCGCCCCCGGCAGGCCACGCTACACACTGGCACACACTCTGCAGCCATGTCGAGCGATAGCAAGGACGACAGTTCGGCCAGCATGTAACACCCTGGATGTAACTTTCCATATTTGTAACTCCGACTCTTGCCATTTTCGGCTATGTGCTATGATATTCCCTTCATGGTCGGGTTTTTTTTTCGTTTTGTATTTTGTTCATGTCATGCATTTCATATCATGTCATCATGTGCATTGCATTTGCATACGTGTTCGTCTCTTGCATCCGAGCATTTTCCCCGTTGTCCGTTTTGCAATCCGGCGCTCCTATCTCCCCCGGTGCACCCCTCTTGTTTTCTTTCGTGAGCGGGTGTTGAACTTTCCCGGAATGGACCGAGGCTTGTCAAGTGGCCCTAGTATACCACCCGGAGACCACCGGTCAAGTTTCGTTCCATTTGGAGGTCGTTTGGTACTCCAACGGTTAACCGGGCATCCGCGAAGTCCATTTGTGTGTCCAGCAAAAAACCCCCTCAAAACCAGCCCAAAACCCACCAAACTCTCTTCCATGCTCTAGGTCGTTCGATCACGATCGTGTGGGCGAAAATCGCACCTCATTTGGAGCCTCCTAGCTCCCTCTTCCTATTTTTATGCGAGCCCTCCCGAAAACGAAACACAGACAAACCCTAGCCTTCGTCCCTCCGCGCGCCGGACGTGTCCGTACGCCGCCGGACACATCCCGCAGCCGGCCGCAGCCAATAAGGGCGCGCCACGTCACCCCGGGCGCCCTCTCTCTCCTCCTCGCGCCGCCGGCCCGCCGGGCCCAGGCGGGGCCCGCCCGGCCCGTACCGCCGCTGCCTGCCTCCCGCCCGGCCTGCCCCGCCGCGTCGCGTCTCCGCCGGCCCCGGCCACCCGCACCGCCGCACCGGGGTGCGCCGCCGCCGCCGCCCGCCGGTGCCGCCGCCTCCTTCCTCCCTCCGGTCTCCCTCGCCATCGCTTCCTCCCTCTTCTCTCCCGCCGGCGAGCTCCCTGAGGATTCGGCCCCGATCCAGATCTGTACGAGCGCATTGACTTTTCTCGATCTCAATTATTTCTGTAAGTCTTGATAATTTACAGCATATGCTCATGTTCCGCAGTGCATAACTTCTTGCATGTAGCTCCGATTCGCGCGTATAATATGTCAAATTGTTCGTCTCGTGATGCTCTTCATTTTTTTCAATTGCACCATGTTCATTAGATGTCATCTTGATGCCCAAATATCTGTTGCAAGAGGGATAGTTGCTGTTATCTTCTGGTTCTTGACAGAACTTGGAGATTTGTCATTTTTGTATCATTTAATCTGTGCATCTTATGGGCATGAGCTCTACATGTGTTTTGTTGTATGCCATGCCGTCTTTCCAAGGGTGTATGAAATGTATTTTTGTAATCTCTGTGGTGACTAGCACAAGCATGCAAACTAGGCCCCTTAATGTTTCTGATTTCAGGGACTTAGTGTTTTCTCTAAGTCCTTGTCTGCTGTTATTTTGTTGCCACGTAAACTTGATACTACAGAGAGATCCATGCATATTTTGGAGATGTTCAGTAAGGATGTTTTGTAGATATTGTTGTAATTGATCCATTTCTGCACTTGTTTGCAATTATGGACGGCCATAGCATGACTCAATCTTGCTCTACTTTTGTAATAAAATATTTCTGGCATATTCTTAACATGATATGCAATTTTTCCAAGCTTATTGTAGTTGATCCATGCATGCTATGTACTTGCTCTTGCCATGTTTAGCTTCAAAAACATGCCATCTTACTGTAGGTGTGCTTGTTTTGTCATGAATTGCTCTGTAGTGAGTGCATCAAGCTCACCAACATGCCTACATATTATTGTTTCTGCCATGCTCTGTTTTCTGCCAAGTCTGAAACCTGATAACGAAACTTGCTATATTCACATGCTTGCCATCATATCTTCTGATCCTTTTTGGCTTATGGCCAGTAAGGGACTTTTGTCATATGCATTTAGTAGAATACTTCCATGCCTTGTTTTGCCATGTTAAGTTCCTGTAGCATGTTTATTTCATGCTCTGAACATTGCTACCTGATGCTGTTTTCTGCCATGTCCAGTAATTTCACCAAGTCTGTGAACCTGTTATCTTTTGCACTTTCGCCATGCTTGTTTGAGCTTGTTATGTTGTGAACTAGCCATAGCTCAGTGTTCATCTTTTGTCAAGCATCTCCTGTAGATTAGTGTCATATGCTTTGTTGCTATGTTGGGGTGCTGTAGCATTGTTGCTTGTTGCATTTTTAGTGCTATCATGCTGTTAATCGCAGATTCGTGTCATTCTTGTTTTGCTTGCCATTTGCAAACCGTGCATCCGTTTCCGGTGATCTTTATATCGATTTTGACCGAAATCATCTCATCTTTCTAGTGGCATGCTTGGTTTGTCAAGTTACTGTCTTGTTCATCATTTTCCTTCCGGAGCACGCATATGCATCGCATATCATATCTTGCATATCATACATGTTTTGCATCATGTTGCTCGTGCATTTCTCGTGGTTGATTGTGGTTCCGTTGCTTGTGTTCTTATCTTGGGTAGAGCCGGGAGACGAGTTCGTGAACGAGGAACCTGTTGAGTACGCTTACGAGGATCAAGCTTTCGACAACTCTGAGAACCTTGCAGGCAAGATGACCACCCCTCGAAATCACTTCTATCTTTGCTTTGCTAGTTGTTCGCTCTATTGCCATTCTACGCTACCTATCACTTGCTATATCATGCCTCCCATATTGCCATGTCAGCCTCTAACCATCCTTTCCTAGCAAACCGTTGTTTGGCTAAGTTACCGCTTTTGCTCAGCCCCTCTTATAGCGTTGCTAGTTGCAGGTGAAGTTGAAGTTTGTTCCATGTTGGAACATGGATATGTTGGGATATCACAATATCTCTTATTAAATTAATGCATTTATATATTTGGTAAAGGGTGGAAGGCTCGGCCTTATGCCTGGTGTTTTGTTCCACTCTTGCCGCCCTAGTTACTGATATACCGGGATTATGTTCCTTGAGTTTGCGTTCCTTACGTGGTCGGGTGATTTATGGGACCCCCTTGACAGTTCGCCTTGAATAAAACTCCTCCAGCAAGGCCCAACCTTGGTTTTACCATTTGCTACCTAAGCCTTTTCTCCCGGGTTTTCGCGAGCCCGAGGGTCATCTTTACTTTTAACCCCCCCCCTCCCGGGCCAGTGCTCCTTCGAGTGTTGGTCCGAACTGAGTAGACTGCGGGGCCCCCTCTTGGAAACTCGAGGTCTGGTTTTACTCGTAGGATGTCTCATCCGGTGTGCCCTGAGAACGAGATATGTGCAGCTCCTATCGGGATTTGTCGGCACATCGGGCGGCTTTGCTGGTCTTGTTTTACCATTGTCGAAATGTCTTGTAGACCAGGATTCCGAGACTGATCGGGTCTTTTCTGGAGAAGGTTTATCCTTCGTTGACCGTGAGAGCTTATGATGGGCTAAGTTGGGACACCCCTGCAGGGTATTATCTTTCGAAAGCCGTGCCCGCGGTTATGGGGCAGATGGGAATTTGTTAATGTCCGGTTGTAGAGAACTGTCACTTGACCCAGTTAAAATGCATCAACTGTGTGCGTAGCCGTGATGGTCTCTTTTCGGCGGAGTCCGGGAAGTGAACACGGTCTGAGTTATGTACGACGTAAGTAGGAGTTCAGGATCACTTCTTGATCATTACTAGAAGACGACCGTTCCGTTGTTTCTCTTCTCGCTCTTTCTTGCGTATGTTAGCCACCATATATGCTTATTGCTGCTGCAGCTCCACCTCATTACACCATCCTTTCCTATAAGCTTAAATAGTCTTGATCTCGCGGGTGTGAGATTGCTGAGTCCTCGTGACTCACAGATTCTACCAAAACAGTTGCAGGTGCCGACGATGCCAGTGCAGATGATGGGATCGATCTCAAGTGGGAGTTCGATGAGGAACGTGGTCGTTACTATGTGTCTTTTCCTGATGATCAGTAGTGGAGCCCAGTTGGGACGATCGGGGATCTAGCATTTGGGGTTATCTTATTTTCATCTGGTTTTGACCGTAGCCGGTCTCTATGGTTGTATTTTGGATGATGTATGAATTATATTCATGTATTGTGTGAAGTGGCGATTGTAAGCCAACTCTTTATCCCATTCTTGTTCATTACATGGGATTGTGTGAAGATGACCCTTCTTGCGAAAAAACCACTATGCGGTTATGCCTCTAAGTCGTGCCTCGACACGTGGGAGATATAGCCGCATCGTGGGCGTTACACAGCAGTCTGGCACCCGATGATAGGCCAACATCGGAATCATCCCGCTCGTCTTCCATGAGTCCGGCGTCGAGCCCAGAGCTCGATTATATCCGGTTCATGGAAGGGACGCCGCCTCCGGAGTCGTCAGATGACAACCAGACGGACGAGGAGCCGTCGGAGGACGAAGAAGAGGGCGACGATGACGATGAGGAGGAATGGTCGAACGAGGAGGAGGACGAAGACGACAACAACGACGATGACGATGGCAGCGGGGATGAAAAGCCAACGGTCAGCGGCAAGAAGCGTCCTCGCCAAGACGATGTCGCGAGGCCATCCAACAAGAACAACAACAAGAAGAAGGACTAAATTAAGCAGACTGTATATATCTCTGTTTATCCTGTCAATCTCATCGCAGACAGTTAGTAATATGTATTCGACAGAGATCTTCTACATTATCACCAACATGTTGCTTTGTTGAACTGTGTGCCCTGACGAGCGCACAATTCACAAAAAAAGACCGTATGGGCTGTCTATAATGATCGCACACAATTCTGATTACCAGCCTGTTTGTCGGGTATCACACACATCTTGTTACGTCGAATAGTTTGTGTTCACCTCACTCAACGCAAACGGTTCATCAGAGTGAACTGTATGCCATATATCGCACACACCTTTATCTGGCTGCCCATTTCTGTTGTTCTATCTCATCGCAAACAGTTCGTACAGATCAACTGTATGCCCCTCATCGCACACGCAACTATAATCTGAACCGTGTTTGATGTATCATTCATCGCATCATTTCTGATGGTTTTCATACAGCACCGTTTGCGATTATTGCACCGCACAGAGTTTCTCGAAGGGTCTCTGATCATAGTGTCGCGTTAGCAGCATCCTGCAGTAGTAGATGCAATTAAATTGTGTTACAAATGGTACTCCTGTTGTTTTCCCCAGTATGATAAGTAAGTAGCTTCTTCACGCTGCTGAGTGTCCTGGTGTCCCCACTGTCCCATGCCCTTAAACCAACTCTTTAGCTGCTGTTGATCTACTATATCTGGTAAACAAGCAATGCCACGATTAAAGTAATCCCATATTTGACGGATGTCATTGTTGATCGTAATGCTTCCCGTAACATGAAGCAATGCTACCGCTTTAAAATTTCTACTGTCCGTGCGTCATTGCCATGAACATAATCAAGATGCTTATTTTCATTTCATGTCTGTTTCATATCTTGTTATTGACCAATAACTGTTTTCTTTCTATCATTTTTTGCGGACAAGGATATCCATTCCACCTCGTTGCTATTGTGACCTTTTGGTGAACTTCACAAAACACTTTGGAATGAGTATCTTGTGTAGTTCAACTAAAATGTCACGTGGGCAACGTCTCTCAATTTTGGTTGAACTGGACAAAGGTTGATTAGAGTTTCCAACCGTTGGGGAACGTAGCATGCAATTTCAAAAAAATTCTACGATCACGCAAGATCTATCTAGGAGATGCACAGCAACGAGAGGGGAAGAGTGTGTCCACGTACCCTTGTAGACCGAAAGCGGAAGCATTGGTTTAACACAGCTAAGAACAACTAATGTGTGTTAGAGGCGCCCCCTGCCCCCGTATATAAAGGAGGGAGAGGGGAGGAGGCCGGCCCTAGGGCACTCCAAGTGGGAGGAGTCCCACTTGGGATCCTAGTCCAATTCGCCCCCTTCCTTTTATCGGAGGGGGAAAGGGGGAAGGAGAGGGAGAAGGAGAAGGAAAGGGGGGCGTCGTCCCCTCCCCTAGTCCAATTCAGACTCCTCCCATGGGTGGCGCACGCCACCCCTTGTGGGCTGGCCTGCCTCCTCCTATGGCCCATATGGCCCATATCTTCCCCCGGGGGGTTCTAGTAACCCCCCCGGTACTCCGATATGTACCCGATACATTCCGAAACACTTACGGTGTCCGAATACTATCATCCAATATATCAATCTTTACCTCTCGACCATTTCGAGACTCCTCGCCATGTCCGTGATCTCATCTGGGACTCCGAAAAACATTCAGTCACCAAATCACATAACTAATAATACAAATCATCATCGAACGTTAAGCGTGTGGACCCAACGGGTTCGAGAACTATGTAGACATGACCGAGACACCTCTCCGCTCAATAACCAATAGAGGAACCTGGATGCTCATATTGGTTCCTACATATTCTATGGAGATCTTTACCGGTCAAACCGTAATGACAACATACGCAATTCCCTTTGTCATCGGTATGTTACTTGCCCGAGATTCAATCGTCGGTATCTTCATACCTATTTCAGTCTCTTTACCAGCAAGTCTCTTTACTCATTTCGTAATGCATCATCCCGCAACTAACTCATTAGTCACATTGCTTGCAAGGCTTATCATGATGTGCATTACCGAGAGGGCCCAGAGATACGTCCCCGATACTCGGAGTGACAAATGCTAATCTCGATCTATGCCAACCCAATAGACACCTTCGGAGATACCTGTAGAGCATTTTTATAATCATCCAGTTACGTTTTGATGTTTGATAGCACACAAGGTATTCCTCCGGTATCCGGGAGTTGCATAATCGCATAGTCAAAGGAATATGCATAAGTCATGAAGAAAGCAATAGCAATAAAACTTAACGATCATTATGCTAAGCTAACGGATGGGTCTTGTCCATCACATCATTCTCCTAATGATGTGATCCCATTCATCAAATGACAACACATGTCCATGGTTTGGAAACTTAACCATCTTTGATTGACGAGTTAGTCTAGTAGAGGCTTACTAGGGACACGGTGTTTTTTCTAGGTATCCACACATGTATCAAGTTTCTGTTTAATACAATTCTAGCATGAATAATAAACATTTATCATGATATAAGGAAATAACAACTTTATTATTGTCTATCCTTAATTTAAAATGGTGCTCCCACCTCCCACCATGGCGCTGTCCTCACCACCGGTGATCTCCATCCTCCTCCACTAATCTGTGGATCCTCTCTGACCATCCTCTCCGGCGTCTTCTCTGGATCAAGGCAATACCCAACTCCTATGGGTTCCACTGGTGGATCTACCCTTGGCTTGGATTTCTCCAAGGGTGGGGTTTTCTCTGATGAGGTTTTCAGATCTACTGGTCAAACGATCCATCCAATGGGACGAGGAAGGGCGTTTACATTGATTGTTTCTTTTAGCCGTCATGCTTTCCGGTTGTCAGAAGATTCTGTGGCGGTGGCATTTGTGATCGGTGGATCGGCCAGTGATATTCGGGTTCATCATATCAAGGACAAGGTTTTTTCTTTCCAAGTCTTATGAAATCAAGTTGGTTTTCTTATTATGGATCTGTGTTCATTTGCTTGCGATCTTTTTAAATGTTATTTCAATCTTTGGGGCAATGGAGGACCTAATTGGGTTTGGGAACTTAAGATCTAGCATAAGGAGTGTGATGCTGAGTGCATTTTGATTAGTCCAACCAAACGTAGATCTTCTTTAGGTTTATTGGCCATGCATAAGCCTCCGGTTAGATCTTCTCTTAAGTCAGCTAGCACTATTCGGAAGAAATTATCTTTTGCCACGTTTGAACAGTATTCTGCTTGCAAAGGCTACAGATATCCTGCATCTCAAAACTGCATTGATACTATCATGGATGGGGGATATGATCTTTCTGCTCATGAGTGTGTTGTTATTCGACAATCGCCCCCTCTAGACTTGCATTCAACGGTGGCTCGGCCACCTATCGTGTTTGGTACGGTCATCCCGGTGCCAGAGTTGCATCGATCGACCACGTCGCCGGCACATAATCCGGTACCTGTGGATCCATGGCCCGTGGTTTCTGGTAATCTAACTGCACGATTTGCGTTAGCGGGAATTTCTCCGGTTCAAAATGGTAACTTGGGATCTGGCCCATCTCTTTCAGATGCCCACCAGACCGACCCAGTGTCCCAGGATTTTACTGATGGGCCAATTTCTGGCTCTGTTGCTGTTGGGCCTGCCTCGTCTCAGAATATCCCAAGCCCAGCAACCTCCTCGCAGGAAATACCCACCTCGCAAGAAGCTGCACAACAATTTGAAGCCATGGTCGATGACATGGTGGACCGTGTTTTAACCTGTACTCTTCGCTCTTAGAGGGGCCACCTGGCAGCCTCTTGTGGAATGCGAGCAGTCTGCTCGGCTTGCTCCCGCATGGGTCACTCTAGCAAAGATTGTAATGATTTCGCGCGTACCAATGGATTGGTTTGGAGACCAATTTCTCTGCAACAAAACATGCGTACATCAGAAAACTCTGCCGGTCATGGGAAGGGAGCCGGAGTTATTGGGATAGCTTGCCCAGTCACATCATCGCCGCCCACATTGCTCCAATCCCCTCCTCTTCCTTCCAAAGAAAACCCCATCTCCTCTCCATTGCGGCCGGCCATGGCGAACTTTGAGCTTGATCCACAACGCTTTGTGCCGGCAGGCCATCACATCATTGATGGCGGGGACCGGCGTCTTCCACGCACCTTCTTCATGCCTGCAGCTCGTCCTCCTCGCCGCCATGAAGATTACATGGTCGCAGAGGTCATGCCTGCTCTAGAGGGACCACTCGGGCCGGTCAGGGAAGAGATTGTTCAGTTCCTTCAAAACAGAGGTACTCTGGTCCGCTCCGCTCAGCCTTGGTTCCATGGGGTTGGGTTATTTCAAGTCAGAGATCCATCTGTCAGATACATGTTGATTCAGCATGCCCCATTTCCTTTGGGTGATGATCATTTTGTTAGATTTATGAAGGATGATGAGGGAGAAAACTTCAAGGGGAATCATGGTTTCCATAAGGGTTGGCTCATGTTCACTGGTATTCCTCTTGACTATCGCACCATGGAGTTCATATCACAAGCGGTAGGCACTTTTGGGAAATTTCATTCTTGGGATAGTGAGGACCCATATTTGGTTCGTACTCTAGTGGAGGCTAGCTTTCCGGACACACCACTGGTGCCACGCGATGTGGTCTTTGGAGATTATGCAGATTGGGGGAGCTCAGGTTTCATGGACTACGGCTTGCTATGTGCTAGGTGCCGACTTCACTGACCAGATGCCGAACGATGAAGATCCGATGCCTTTGGATGGTAATCCTCACCCTATGCCTGGAAATCTGCTGCAAGACAACCTGCCTTTTGTTCTTCCTCCATATCCAATGCTGGGATGGAACGATGCGCCCGTGGTCCCTCCACTGGCACCTGAAAACAACATCGTAGATGCGGGATGGGGAAATGCAAACTGGGGTGACAATGATGATGAGCTTGAACGACCACCACAGCCTGCAGTGCCGGAGCAGGATCAGGTTTCCATTGTCATTGATCAGCCAGAGGGCTCTAGGTCTGTGGAGCAGCATATGGAAGTTCAGTTTGATCAGCAACATCAACTTCAGCCTGAGAAACAGTTACAGGTCAATGAGCAGCCGGCTGTTTTGGAAAATCCTTTGGCAATTGTACCATATCAACCTCCTGTCATTCATCAGCACCAGATCTTCATTGGTATGGCGAGGATTGTGGCTGGGCCACCGCTTCCTCCTGAGATGATCTGGAAAAGATCTTTTGAAAACCTGTTGCCTGAGTTTGCTGTTAAGGATGTGCCCAGATCTATCTTCTTTAAGCTCTTGGGAACAGTCACATACTCTAAGCGCACGTGGACCATTGCTTTTGATGATTCTTAGAAGATGTCTCTCTTGGTGCCAAGCTTGCCCGGCTCTCTGCCTCCAAGAAAATCTATTGTGGCTAAACGCCCAGTTGCCAGAGCTTTGTTTGGAGGTCCACCTGAGGAGGTTTTGACTGCTAATGATGATGCCGTGTCTGGAGTTGCTGTGTCAGGAGAGTTGTTTTCTGAAGATGTTGTGCCTGGTAGCATGGACGAGAACTCTTTTTCCTCTACTGTGGTTTTTTCTGCTGACTCGCAGGTCAAGGAAAAGAAACAGACAAGAAGAAGGAAGATTGCTGTTTCGTTAGTGGATACTTCTGTACGGAGGTGTACAAGAAGAGCGGCAAAGCTGGATGGGTTTAAACCTGTGAGTTTTGAACAACTCTCCCTCCAGCCCACTAAAAGGCGTCCCCGGTCCAAGCCCATTGAAGTGAAGGCCCAGCCCCAACACTGAAGACCCTGGCGATAATGGCAAGTCTGAAGCTGTCCCCCCCCCACACACACACCTCTCAAAGTGCTGCAAGCAATTGGAGCGGAGCTGGAGATCGACCCCAACTTGCTTTCTAAGGATAAGCTTATGGCTAATCCCTAGGATGACTCCTCCAGTGGTGTTTGAATGTTGAAGTTTAAAACTCTATCTAGGTGTAGCCAGCTTGTCAAATATGCTATCTATTATGTCATTCTGAAACCTATGCAGTGTGGTCAAAACTGGGTGCATTTTGTCTGTTATGACGTGGGATGTATGGCATTTTATGTCATGTTGTTTCTGCTACATTTGCTTTTGGTTATTTCATGAATCGAATGCCTATGCGTAATTGGAAGGTGCTTTGTTGGAATATTCGTGGTTTAAATTTTGAAACACGTCAGTGTTCTGTTAGAGAGAAAATTACTGAAAGTCAGTGTGCAGTTGCTTGTTTGCAAGAAACTAAGCTCTCAGATTGCCCTCGTTCATTAATTAAGAGCATTTGCCCTGTGGGTTTTGATCAGTTCATTGAATCTCCTTCAAGAGGAGCTCCGGGAGGTATTCTGACCGTGTGGCGTTCTGATGTTTTTACGGGTACATTAATAGAAGTAAAACCATTTGGTATTGTCATCAGTTTCGCCTCGGTGCATAATAGTGACCAGTGGTTTTTAGTAAATGTTTATGGGCCTTGTCAAGGTGTAATGAGGGATGAGTTTGTTAACTAGCTATACAACCTTCAGGTAGAATCTGAGCAAACATGGTTGTTATTGGGAGATTTTAATTTCATAAAATCCACGGATAATTGAAATCTTCCTGGTGGAGATGTCAATGACATTTTCATCTTTAATGAGATAATTGGTCACTTAGGTCTGCTAGAACTCCCTTTAAAAGGCAGACGATTCACCTGGTCAAACATGTAGGATGCTCCACTCCTTGAACAATTGGACTGGGTGTTTTACCTCTGCCAATTGGATCAATCAGTATCCCATGACGCAAGTTACACCTCTTGCTAAAACTGCTTCTGATCATGTTCCTTGTGTAATATCTATCTGCACCACCATCCCAAAAGCTCATATCTTCATATTTGAAAACTATTGGGTGCATCAACCTGGTTTTATGGACTGTGTGCAAAAGGTTTGGAATATAACTTCTCATAAAACTGATATCTCTGTAGTTATTATGGACAAATTGAAATCCTTGAGATTTGCACTCAAGAAATGGGAGAAGGGGTTGTCCCATATCAAAACATTGATTGAGAAGTGCAACTGGGTAATCCTATGGTTGGATGATTTGGAGGACTGGAGGCCTCTATCCAGACCTGAATACAATTTGAGGAAGGTGATTAAGATGCATCATGAGCACCTTTTATATTTACAGTTTTTATACTGGAGGAAAAGATGCACTATCAGATATATCAAGGTGGGAGAAGAAAATTCAAAATCCTTCCAGGCCATGGAAACTAAGAGGTATAGGAAGAATTCTATTGCTAGGTTGCAACTGTCTGATGGAACAATTTCTTCAGATCATGGGGAAATGGCTAAGGAATTTTTGGAAACTTTCAAGGGAAGAATGGGAACTGTTAAGCCAATTTTGTTGGGCAATGACATTCTCTCACTTATTCCAAAAGTGCAGGGACTTGAGGTGCTCACAAAACCTTTTGAGGTGCAAGAAATTGAGAAGGTCATCAAAGAATTGCCCATTGATAAGGCACCAGGGCCAGATGGTTTTAATGGCCTTTTTATGAAGAAATGATGGCCTATCATCTCCAGCGATTTTATTAGGCTGGTGATAGAATTTCATGTAGGAACTGCTCATTTGGAGAATCTCAATGAAGCTTCCATTATTTTAATTCCAGAAAAGCAAACACCTGAGGTTGTAGGAGATTTTAGGCCAATCTCTTTGACCAGTGTGGGGCTAAAATTTCTTACTAAACTGGCAGCCAATAGGTTTCAAGATGAAATCACCAAATGTGTTCATAAGAATCAGTATGGCTTTATTAAGTCAAGAACAATTCAAGATTGTATTGCTTGGACCTTTGAGTATATTCATCAATGCAACCATTCAAAGAAGCCAATCATATTGCTGAAGCTTGCCTTTGAAAAGGCTTTTGACTCTATTCAGCATGAGGCAATTATAAAGATTCTTGTGGCAAAAGGTTTTGATACGAAATGGATCACCTGGGTTCAACAGCTGTTATCATCTGCAACCTCTTCCATTTTGTTAAATGGTGTACCTGGAAAGCACTTCAAGTGCAAATGTGGTGTAAAGCAAGGAGATCCTATCTCTCCTTTGCTCTTTGTGATTGCAGCTGATCTTTTGCAGACTATGATTAATGATCTCATGTGTAAGGGCATGCTAACCTTGCCTCTTCCAACACATGATCCTGATTATCCAGTGGTACAGTATGCTGATGATACTTTGCTATTTGTGGCTGCTGATTCAGTTCAGTTGGAGGTCCTCAAAACAGTCCTGAATTCCTTTTCTTTGGCAACTGGCTTGCAAATTAACCTCCATAAATCTTCAATGTACCCAATTAATGTGGAAACCTCTGTTGCTTCTGTTCTTGCTGCCCAGTTTGGTTGTCAGTTAGGCTCAATGCCCTTCACATATTTGGGACTTCCTGTTGGAACCACTCGGCCCAAAATTGTTGATCTGCTACCTTTAGTAGACTGCATGGAAAGAAGGCTAACTGCAAGCTCTTGATTTTTGCCCCACGGTAGTAGGTTGCAGCTGGTAAATTCTGTTATATCCTCACTGCCTATATTTTTCCTTTGTAGTCTATCTATACCACAAGGTATCCTCAAGCAGTTAAAAAGAATTCAGAGACAGTGCCTGTGGAGGAAATATGGTCAGGAGAAGGGGCATTCTTTGGCTGCTTGGCCTATGGTCTGCAGGCCAAAGCTTAAGGGGGGACTTGGAATATTAAATCTGGGACTGCAAAATGATGCTCTGCTTCTTAAGTATCTGAATAAATTTTATAACAAAGCAGATGTTCCATGGGTTCATTTGGTTTGGGACTCATACTACTTTCAGAGAGTTCCCCATGACACTGCTCTTTGTGGCTCCTTCTGGTGGAGGGACATTTGCAAATGAATGGACAAATTCAGGGCTATTACCTCTATCACAGTTGGCAGAGGGGATTCAGTTCTCTTTTGGTCTGACCATTGGGAGATTGACAAGTCTTGCATCCCTCTTCAAGAAAGTTTTCCAAGGCTCTTCTCATTTTGTCTGCAGAAAAATCTTTCTGTCATGGAAGTAGTACAGGCAGGAAATTTACAGCACATGTTTTCTCTGCCTCTGTCTGAGCTGGCTTTTAAGGTGTTCAACCAGCTATCAAGCATGTTGGCTGTGATTTCTTTGGAAAATAGTTGCAATGACATCTGGGCTTAGAGGCATGGGAAAAAGTCTAAATAATCAGCAAAGAAGTTCTATGATTTGGTTCACCAGCCAGTTCTTGCCAATCCCATTCTGAGTTGGGTTTGGAAGAGTTGCTGTACCATGACAGTTAAAATGTTTGTCTGGCTGGTAATTATGGACAGAGTTAACACCAAGGATATGATTCAATGTCGACATTGGAAAATTAATGATGGGCCTAACTGTGTCCTTTGTCTGGCTGGAGTGCTTGAGGACAGGAACCATCTTTTCTTCAATTGTAACTTGAGTATGAGAATCTGGAACTATCTACAAGTTTCCTGGTTGGATAGCAATGACATGGTGCAAATTGCCTTACATGCCAGGAAAGATTTTAATAAACCTTTCTTCTCAGAAGTGGTTTTCCTTGCTTGGTGGAACATTTGGAAAGTCAGGAATGACAAGGCTTTTAGACATATCAGCCCATCTTTTAGGCAGTGGACGAATGGATTTATTCATGACATTACTCTCCTTTCACACCAGATCAAGACCAGATACAGGGATGCTCTGCTCAAGTGGATTGATTTCTTACCTCCTTGAGGGCCTCCTCAGATGTTTTTTTCCTTTTTTTTCTGGTTTTAGACTTTAGTGCTTTTCCTTCTTTTTAGATTAGTATAGCCTGCCTTGTATAGCCTTTCCTTTTTTGTTTGTTCCTCCCCTTGAGGAACTTTTATATCTGTCTGTTTCAGTTTTAATAAAATGATGTGGGGTGTAAGCCCTGCAGTCTTCCACGTCAAGAAAAAGAACTTTACTATTGCCTCTAGGGCATATTTCCTTCAGTCTCACACTTGCACTAGAGTCAATAATCTAGTTCACATCGCCATGTGATTTAACACCAATAGTTCACATCGTCATGTGATTAACAACCATAGTTCACATCGCCATGTGACCAACAACCAACGGGTTTACTAGAGTGAATAATCTACTTCACATTCCCATGTGATTAACACCCAAAGAGTACTAAGGTGTGATCATGTTTTGCCTGTGAAAGAAGTTTAGTCAACGGGTCTAACACATTCAGATCTGTGTGTATTTTGCAAATTTCTATGTCTACATTGCTCTGCACGAAGCTACTCTAGCTAATTGCTCCCACTTTCAATATGTATCCAGATTGAGACTCAGAGTCATCTGGATCGGTGTAAAAGCTTGCATCGACATAACTCTTTACGATGAACTCTTTATCACCTCCATAACCGAGAAATATTTCCTTAGTCCTCTAGGTAACTAAGGATAATTTTGACCGATGTCCAGTGATCTACTCCTGGATCACTATTGTACACCCTTGCCAAACTTATGGCAAGGTACATAATATATATGGTACACAACATGGCATACTTTATAGGACCTATGGCTGAGGCATAGGGAATGACTTTCATTCTCTCTCTATCTTCTGCCGTGGTCGGGCTTTGAGTCTTACTCAACTTCACACCTTGCAACGGAGGCAAGAACTTTTTCTTTGACTGATCCATTTTGAGCTTTTTCAAAACCTTGTCAAGCTATGTGCTTTGTGAAAGTCCAATTAAGCGTTTTGATCTATCCCTATAGATCTTTATGCCCAATACTTAAGTAGCCTCACTAAGGTCTTTCATTGAAAAATTCTTATTCAAGTATCATTTTATGTTATCCAGAAATTCTATATCATTTCCAATCAGCAATATGTCATCCACATATAATATCAGAAATGCTACAGAGCTCCCACTCACTTTCTTGTAAATACAGGCTTCACCATAAGTTTGTATAAAACCATATGCTTTTATCACCTCATCAAAGCGTATACTCCAACTCCGAGATTCTTGCACCAGTCCATAGATGGATCGTTGGAGTTTGCACACATTTTTTAGCACCTTTAGGATTGACATAACCTTCTGGTTGCATCATATACAACTCTTCTTTAAGAAATCCATTAAGGAATGTAGTTTTTGACATCCATTTGCCAGATTTCATAAAATGCGGCAATTGCTAACATGATTTGGACAAACTTAAGCATCGATATGAGTGAGAAAATCTCATCATAGTCAACACCTTGAAATTGTCGAAACATCTTGTGCAACAAGTCGAGCTTTGTATGTAGTAACACTACCATCAGCGTCTGTCTTCCTCTTGAAGATCCATTTATTCTCAATGGCTTGCCGATCATCGAGCAAGTCCACCAAAGTCCACACTTTGTTCTCATAAATGGATCCCATCTCAGATTTCATGGCCTCAAGTCATTTCGCGGAATCTGGGCTCATCATCGCTTCCTCATAGTTCGTAGGTTCGTCATGGTCTAGTAACATGACTCCCAGAACAGGATTACCGTACCACTCTGGTGCGGAACATACTCTGGTTGACCTACAAGGTTTGGTAGTAACTTGATCCGAAGTTTCATGATCATTATCATTAGCTTCCTCACTAGTTGGTGTAGGCATCACGGGAATGGTTTTTTGTGATGAGCTACTTTCCAATTTGAGAGAAGGTACAATTACCTTATCTAGGTCTACTTTCCTCCCACTCACTTCTTTCGAGAGAAACTCCTTCTCTAGAAAGGATCCATTCTTAGCAACAAATATCTTGCCTTCGGATCTGTGATAGAAGGTGTACCCAACAGTTTCTTTTTGGGTATCCTATGAAGACGCACTTCTCCGATTTGGGTTCGATCTTATCAGGCTGAAGCTTTTTCACATAAGCATCGCAACCCCAAACTTTAAGAAACGACGACTTAGGTTTATTGCCAAACCATAGTTCATACAGTGTCGTCTCAACGTATTTAGACGGTGCCCTATTAAACGTGAATGCAGTTGTCTCTAATGCATAACCCCAAAAACGATAATGGTAAATCGGTAAGAGACATCATAGATCGCACCATATCTAATAAAGTACAATTACGATGTTCAGACACACCATTACGCTGTGGTGTTCCAGGTGGCATGAGTTGTGAAACTATTCCACATTGTTTTAAATCAAGGCCAAACTCGTAACTCAAATATTCGCCACCGCGATCTATGAAGGTCAGAAAATAACGATACCCGCCATGAGCCTCAACACTCATTGGACCACATACATCGGTATGTATTATTTCCAATAAGTCAGTAGTTCTCTCCATTGTTCCAGAGAACGGAGTTTTAGTCATCTTGCCCATGAGGCATGGTTCGCAAGTATCAAATGATTAATAATCAAGTGATTCCAAAGCCCATCTGCATTGAGTTTCTTCACGCGCTTTACACCAATATGACCTAAACAGCAGTGCCCCAAGTATGTTGCACTATCATTATCAACTTTGCATCTTTTGGCATCAATATTATGAATATGTGTATTACTATGATCGATATTCAATAAACCATTTACATTGGGTGTATGACCATATAAGGTTTTATTCATGTAAACAGAATAACAATTATTCTCTGACATAAATGAATAACCATATTGCAATAAATATGATCCAATCATATTCATGCTCAATGCGGAGACCAAATAACATTTATTTAGGTTCAACACTAATCTCGAAGGTAGAGGGAGTATGCAATGGTGATCGTATCAACCTTGGAATCACTTCCAACACACATCGTCACCTCGCACTTAACTAGTATCTGTTCATTTTCCAACTCCTATTTTGAGTTACAAATCTTAGCAACTGGACCGGTATCAAATAACCAGGGCTACTATGAACACTAGTAAAGTACACATCAATAACATGTATACCAGATATACCTTTGTTCACTTTGCCATCCTTCTTATCCGCCAAGTTTTTGGGGCAGTTCCGCTTCCAGTGACCATTTCCTTTGTAGTAGAAGCACTTAGTTTCAGGTTTGGGTCTAACTTTGAGCTTCTTCACGGGAGTGGCAACTTGCTTGCCATTCTTCTTGAAGTTCCCTTTATTTCCCTTGCCCCTTTTCTTGAAACTATTGGTCTTGTTAACCATCAACACTTGATGCTATTTCTTGATTTCTACCTTCGCTGATTTCAGCATCGTGAAGAGCTTGGGAATCGTTTTTGTCATCCCTTGCATATTATAGTTCATCACGAAGTTCTAGTAACTTGGTGATAGTGACTAGAGAACTCTGTCAATCATTATCTTATCTGGAATATTAACTCCCACTTGATTCAAGCGATTGTAGTACCCAGAAATTCTGAGCACATGCTCACTAGCTGAGCTATTCTCCTCCATCTTGTAGGCAAAGTACTTGTCAGAGGTCTCATATATACCTCTAGACATGGGCATGGGTCTGAAATACCAATTTCAACTCTTGGAACATCTCATATGCTCCATGGCGTCCAAAACATTTTTGAAGTCCCGTTTCTAAGTCGTAAAGCATGGTGCACTAAACTATCAAGTAATCATCATAACGAGCTTGTCAAGCGTTAAAAACATCTGCATCTGCTCCTGCAATAGGTCTGTCACCTAGCGGTGCATGAAGGACATAATTCTTCTGTGCAGCAATGAGGATAATCCTCAGATCACGGACCTAGTCCGCATCATTGCTACTATCGTATTTCAACTTAGTTTCCTATAGGATCATATCAAAATAAAACAGGGGAGCTATACGCGAGCTATTGATCTACAACATAGATATGCAAATACTATCATGACTAAGTTCATGATAAATTAAGTTCAATTAATGATATTACTTAAGAACTCCCGCTTAGATAGACATCCCTCGAGTCATCTAAATGATCACGTGATCCAAATCAACTAAACCATGTCCGATCATCACGTGAGATGGAGTAGTCTTCAATGGTGAACATATCTATGTTGATCATATCTACTTTATGATTCACGTTCGACCTTTCGGTGTCCAGTATTCTGAGGCCATGTATGTACATGCTAGGCTCGTCAAGTTTAGCCCGAGTATTCCACATGTGCAAAACTGTCTTGCACCCGTTGTATGTGAACGTAGAGCTTATCACACCTTATCATCACGTGGTGTCTCGGCATGACGAACTGTCACAACGGTTCATACTCAGGGAGAACACTTATACCTTGAAATTTTAGTAAGGGATCATCTTATAATGCTACCGCCGTACTAAGCAAAATAATATGCATAAAAGATAAACATCACATGAAATCAAATATGTGACATGATATGGCCATCATCATCTTGTGCCTTTGATCTCCATCTCCAAAGCACCGTCATGATTTCCATCGTCACTGCTTGACACCTTGATCTCCATCGTAGCATCATTGTTGTCTCGCTAACTATTGCTTCTACAACTATCGCTAACGCATAGTGATAAAGTAAAGCAATTACATGGTGTTTGCACTTCATACAATAGAGCGACAACCATTAGGCTCCTGCCAGTTGTCGATAACTTTTACAAAACATGATCATCTCATACAATAACGTATATCACATCGTGTCTTGACCATATCACATCACAACATGCCCTACAAAAACAAGTTAGATGTCCTCTACTTTGTTGTTGTAAGTCTTACATGGCCGCTACGGGCATCTAGTAAGAACTGCTCTTACCTACGCATCAAAACCACAACGGCGATTTATCAAGTTTGCTGTTTTAACCTTCAACAAGGACCGGCCGCAGTCAAATTTGATTCAACTAAAGTTGGAGAAAAAGACACCCGCCAGCCACCTTTATGCAAAGCTAGTTGCATGTCTGTCGGTGGCACCGGTCTCATGAACGTGGTCATGTAAGGTTGCTCCGGGCCGCTTCATCCAACAATACCGCCGAATCAAAATAAGACATTGGTGGTAAGCAGTATGATGATCACTGCCCGCAACTCTTTTTGTTCTAATCGTGCATATAATCTACGCATAGACTTGGCTCAGATGCCACTGTTGGGGAACATAGCATGCAATTTCAAAAAAATTCCTAGGATCACGCAATATCTATCTAGAAGATGCATAGCAACGAGAGGGGGAGAGTGTGTCCACGTACCCTCGTAGACTGAAAGTGGAAGTGTTAGTTTAACACGGTTGATGTAGTCGAACTTTGTCGGTGTCAAAACCGGCGGATCTCGGGTAGGGGGTCCCGAACTATGCGTCTGAAGATCGAAGGTAACAGGAGGCGGGGGACACGATGTTTACCCAGGTTCGGGCCCTCTTAATGGAGGTAATACCCTACTTCCTGCTTGATTGACTTTGATGAGTATTGGGGTTACAAGAGTTGATCTACCTCGAGATCGTAATGGCTAAACCCCAGATGTCTAGCGTGTATGATTTTGTGATTGCCTCTACGGACTAAACCCTCCGGTTTATATAGACACCGGAGGGGGCTAGGGTTGTACAGGGTCGGTTTACAGAGAAAGGAAACTACGTATCCGATTGCCAAACTTGTCGTCTACGCAAAGGAGAGTCCCATCCGGACACAGGGGAAGGCCTTCTATCTTGTATCTTCACGGCCCATCAGCCCGGCCCATGTCACACAGTCCGACCATCCGAGGACCCCCTAAACCAGGACTCCCTCAGTAGCCCCCGAACCTGCCTTCAATGACGATGTAGTATACAGCTTTATGTCTTCAGCTTTGCAAGGTGGGTTCTCCATTATACTTCAGCTTGACGATAGTTCGGCTCCATATCATATTCTATTAATTATTCGATGCCGTCGCCTCGGCTTCCATGTGTCAAATGAATGCGAACGGTCTAGGTATCTTTTACAAATAACCCCTTGACCATGCAGGGATAGAGTCTATTTAAAGTGATTAGATCTCATAAGCCATTCCACACCACGCGAAAACCCTTAGAACCTCCCATAGGAAATCGTCCAAACATGGCGTGCGCTCCTAGCTCTTCCTCACATCCCCACGGCCCTCAAAAAGGTGACCGGGAAATTTGCTCAGTGTCCCACGCCCATCTGAATAAACTTCAGACGCAGGGATACTTCCTCCCATGGATCTAGTCTCCGTTCGGGCTGGATTATCCTCCCTCAATGGCGAAATCCTGGCGGAGAATTTCCCCAACCCTTCTAAAGAAGAGCGGGTGTGTTTCGTTTCCTTCCTTATAAGAGGCGTAGGATTCCCTATCCACCCTTTCCTCAGTGGTCTCCTGGAGTATTACGGCCTCCAACTTCACAATCTGACGCCAAGCTCCATTCTGCATATCGCAGGCTTTGTTGCTCTCTGCGAATTGTTCCTAGGCTGTGAGGCCCATTTCGAGCTATGGCAGAAATTCTTCTGCCTCGTCCCCCGCTCCCAAAAGGGATCTATATTCGAGGTGGGTGGCGCCGAAATGTGGTGCATAGCCGGGACAGGATACCTGTCCAGCACTCCGAAGAAGGCATCCAAAGAGTGGCCCTCAGAATGGTTTTATATTGAAGAAGCGCGCCAGCTGGCGTCCCCGGAGCCTCGAGGAAGAAGACAGTACGGAGGTCTCGAGGTTAGCAAGCAAGATTAGAGTGCTTGCCAACTCCAGGCTGTCTATAATTGAGATAATGGCGATCTCAATAACGCGATGCGTTCACACTACAAAAAAGAGACACATCCGTGACATTTTGGCCCGAACGAAATTTTTTTCTGTCATACTTATGACACTTCTATGACGATAATTGTGACCAAACCCGGTATCGTCATAGATGTGGTGGGGTCCTACTTCTATGACAAAAAATCATGACAAAAAATGGGCTTTTCGTCCTGGGCAGGCCGGAGACGCAGCTGCATGACATTCTTTGGGCCATCCATGATGGAAAAAACCGTGGTACAAGTGAGGGCGAGGAAAATATCGGGGAGATACCGGTTACGGTGGGTGGTCGGGGGCCGAGCGATGCGCGTTTCTCTCGTACGTACGCGCATGTGTGCGAGGCATTGGGCTCTAACCGAACCCGAGCGATTGCACTGCAGGCTACCTACGTCTTACTGAACCCGAGCGATCGATCGATCCCATGCTGTTAACTAAACCTGAGTTATTCCTTTACTACTTTTGCTAACTGAAGCCGATCGATGCTGCCTCTAGATGAATAGTGAGCATTGTTGGGGGTGGATGAACAGTTCCTGGTGGGGGGTTGGATGAACAGGACCCCGTGGTAGTAGAGGCCGTTGCCGCTGGATGAACAGTACCCTGATGAATCGAGCCGGTGGATGAACAGGACCCCATGGAGGGTTGGATGAACAGGACCCCATGGAGGGTTGGATGAACAGGACCCCGTGGAGGGCTGGTTGAATAGTAGCTGGTGGACGGCTGGATGAACAGTAGCCCGTGGAGGGGTGGTTGAACAGGACCCCGAGGAGAGGGCTAGTTGAACAGTAGCCGGTAGAGGAGCGTGCAGTGGAGGCTGGATCAACAGGAGCCCGTGGATGAACAGTCGCAGGTGGAGGCTAGAAAAGGTCGACGGTGGATGAACAGTAGCCCGTGGAGGTAGTCAACGGTGGAGATGAACAGTGTCCCGTGGAGTCCCGTTTTGTGGTATGCCACACCCCTCCCGATGAACAGGACCGACGTTTCGACCATAGCTCTCCAACACAAGTCCGTTTCCTCCGTTTTGCGGTACGCTGATAACCCACAAGTATAGGGGATCGCAACAGTTTTCAAGGGTAGAGTATTCAACCCAAATTTATTGTTTGACACAAGGGGAACCAAAGAATATTCTCAAGTATTAGCAACTGAGTTGTCAATTCACCCACACCTGGATAATTTAATATCTGCAACAAAGTATTTAGTAGCAAAGTAGTATGGAAGTAACGGTAACGGTAGCAGAAGTAATATTTTTGGGTTTTATAATGATTGTAACAGTAGCACGGAAAAGTAAATAAGCGGAGAACAATATGTGAAAAGCTCGTAGGCATTGGATCGGTGATGGAGAATTATGCCGGATGTGGTTCATCATGTAACAATCATAACATAGGGTGACACAGAACTAGCTCCAATTCATCAATGTAATGTAGGCACGTATTCCAAATATAGTCATATGTGCTTATGGAAAAGAACTTGCATGACATCTTTTGTCCTACGCTCCCGTGGCAGCGGGGTCCTAGCGGAAACTAAGGGATATTAAGGCCTCCTTTTAATAGAGTACCAGACCAAAGCATTAACACATAGTGAATACATGAACTCCTCAAACTACGGTCATCACCGGGAGTGGTCCCGATTATTGTCACTTCGGGGTTGCCGGATCATAACACATAGTAGGTGACTATAGACTTGCAAGATAGGATCAAGAACTCACATATATTCATGAAAACATAATAGGTTCAGATCTGAAATCATGGCACTCAGGCCCTAGTGACAAGCATTAAGCATAGCAAAGTCATAGCAACATCAATCTCAGAACATAGTGGATACTAGGGATCAAACCCTAACAAAACTAACTCGATTACATGGTAAATCTCATCCAACCCATCACCGTCCAGCAAGCCTACAATGGAATTACTCACGCACGGCGGTGCGCATCATGAAATTGGTGATGGAGGATGGTTGATGATGACGACGGCGACGGATTCCCCTCTCCGGAGCCCCGAACGGACTCCAGATCAGCCCTCCCGAGAGAGTTTTGGGCTTGGCGGCGGCTCCGTATAGTAAAATGCGATGAATCCTTCTCTCTGATTTTTTTCTCCCCGAACACGAATATATGGAGTTGGAGTTGAGGTCGGTGGAGCTCCAGGGGGCGCGCCTGGGCGCGCCCCCACCCTCGTGGAAAGGGTGTGGGCCCCCTGGCCTTGGTTCTTTCGCCAGTATTTTTTATAATTTCCAAAAATAATCTCCGTGACGTTTCAGGTCATTCCGAGAACTTTTGTTTCTGCACATAAATAACACCATGGCAATTCTGCTGAAAACAACGTCAGTCCGGGTTAGTTCCATTCAAATCATGCAAGTTAGAGTCCAAAACAAGGGCAAAAGTGTTTGGAAAAGTAGATACGACGGAGACGTATCAACTCCCAAGCTTAAACCTTTGCTTGTCCTCGAGCAATTCAGTTGACAAACTGAAAGTGATAAAGAAAAACTTTTACAAACTCTGTTTGCTCTTGTTGTTGTACATATGTAAAGCCAGCATTCAAGTTTTCAGCAAAGATTATGAACTAACCATATTCACAATAACACTTAGGTCTCATGTTTACTCATATCAATGGCATAATCAACTAGCGAGCAATAATAATAAATCTCGGATGACAACACTTTCTCAAAACAATCATAATATGATATAACAAGATGGTATCTCGCTAGCCCTTTCTGAGACCGCAAAACATAAATGCAGAGCACCTTTAAAGATCAAGGACTGACTAAACATTGTAATTCATGGTAAAAGAGATCCAATCATAGTCATACCCAATATAAATTAATAGTAATGGATGCAAATGACAGCGGTGCTCCCCAGCTGGTGCTTTTTAATAAGAGGGTGATGACTCAACATAAAAGTAAATGGATAGGCCCTTCGCAGAGGGAAGCAGGGATTTGTAGAGGTGCCAGAGCTCGATTTTAAAGCAGAGTATAAATAATATTTTGAGCGGCATACTTTCATTGTCAACATAACAACCAAGATATGGCGATATCTTCCATGCTACACACATTATAGGCGGTTCCCAAACAGAATGATAAAGTTTATACTCCCCCACCACCAACAAGCACATTCCACGGCCATCCGAAACAACAGGGTACCGTCCAACTAGCAACAGTCCCAAGGGGAGTTTTGTTTGCAATTATTTTGATTTGATTTGCTTAAAGCATGGGACTGGGCATCCCGGTGACCAGCCATTTTCTCGTGAGTGAGGAGCGGTGTCCACTCCTCTTGAGAATAACCCGCCTAGCATGGAAGATACGGACAACCCTAGTTGATACATGAGCTATTAGAGCATACAAAACAGAATTTTATTTGAAGGTTTAGAGTTTGGCACATACAAATTTACTTGGAACGGCAGGTAGATACCGCATATAGGAAGGTATGGTGGACTCATATGGAATAACTTTGGGGTTTAAGGGATTGGATGCACAAGCAGTATTCCCGCTTAGTACAAGTGAAGGCTAGCAAAATACTGGGAAGCGACCAACTAGAGAGCGACAACAGTCATGAACATGCATCAAAATTAATAAACATTGAGTGCAAGCATGAGTAGGATATAATCCACCATGAACATAAATATCGTGAAGGCTATGCTGATTTTGTTTCAACTACATGTGCAAACATGTGCCAAGTCAAGTCACTTGAATCATTCAAAGGAGGATACCACCCCATCATACCACATCACAACTATTTTAATAGCATGTTGTCACGCAAGGTAAACCATTATAAACTCCTAGCTAAATTAAGCATGGCATAAGCAACTATAATCTCTAATTGTCATTGCAAACATGTTTATTCATAATAGGCTGAATCAGGAACGATGAACTAATCATATTTACAAAAACAAGAGAGGTCGAGTTCATACTAGCTTCTCTCATCTCAATCAGTTCATCATATATCGTCATAATTGCCTTTCACTTGCATGACCGAATGATGGAATAATAATAATAATAGTGCATGTGCATTGGACTAAGCTGGAATCTGTGAGCATTCAATAAACAGAAGAAGACAAGGCAATATGGGCTCTTGGTTAAATCAACAATAATGCATATAAGAGCCACTTCAACAATTTCATTATGGTCTCCTCCTATCGACCCCCAAAGAAAAGGAAAGAAATAAAACTATTTACATGGGAAAGCTCCCAACAAGCAAAAGAAGAACATGAAATATTTTTGGGTTTTCTTTTAATAATTACTACTACAGCAAAAAAGTAAACTAGCTAAAAGCTACTACTATTTTTTTGTTTTTTTCTTAAGGTTTTTCAAACACACAAGAAGAAAGCATAAAAAGGAAAATAAACTAGCATGGATATTACAGTGAAAAAGTATGAGCACTGACAACTAGCAATGAGTGTGTGAACATAAATGTAATGTCGGTGAGAAATACGTACTCCCCCAAGCTTAGGCTTTTGGCCTAAGTTGGTCTATGGCCACGGCTGGCCTGGCGGATATCCATAGTTGTAGTTGGGGTCGTACTGAGAAGAAGAAGCCTCTGATTGCCACTGGTTGGCAATCGCCTCTGGATCCCACTGGTAATTAGATTGTCGTGGAGGATCAAATTGTGGTTCCGGCTCTGGCTCTGTAGCTGATGTAGGGTTCCGGTAGGCGTGGATGGCCGCCAGCGGAACGAGATACTTGCCTGTAGATAAATCAAACAAGGAACGAGCAGGCAAGGTAATAGTCTCAGGGTGACTCTTATCAAATATCAGTTTGTATTTAAGCTCCCTTTCCCTATTCTTAACAATAAAATCATGTGCTACCATACTCTTATAGTCTAAATAAACTGTAGGCAGCAATTTTTCTTCTTTCTTATAGTGCCTAATTGGTATGTTAAAATGTGCAGTGAGGCGCGAGGCGAAGATACCTCCCAAGATGGGGCCCTTAGCACGGTTAAGATTTAACCGCTTTGCAACAATAGCGCCCATACTAAATGTGTCATCTCGAAACAAGGCATGGAACAAAATAATAATATCAGGGACACTCAAGTTTCCATAGTTTCCGCGACCAATTAAGCATCTACTAGCAAATATAGCAAAGTAACATAGAACAGGAAAGTGTATGCTAGTGATTCGTGCATCGGAAACCTTCCTCGTTTCCCCTACAGCAATTGTATCAATAAACCCCTCCATAATGTTACTATGTGGTTCCTCTATGATACCAGGAAAAGGTAACTTGCAAACTCTACAGAATTCACGAAGGGTCATCTCCTTATACTCATCATATAAATAAAAATCCACCATAGGTGGTGACCTCCTAGAATGGAAATGAAAATTTTGCACAAAGGTATTGGTGCGTAAGAGATATTGTTCGCGTTGGTCGCGGAGGAAGTCGGTGAGGCCTGCATTCTCAGCCAACTCATAAAAATCATCATAAATCCCGGCTGCTCTCAAGAAATCATCGCAAGGCCATTCACATGGCCGAACATCCGCGGTGGAGGCAGATTATATTTGGGCCTCTCTTCTTCTTCACTTTGCTTTTCCTTCGAGCTTTGGCTCGATGAGCCCCTCAAAAATATCTTCATCATTTTCTGAAATTTTTAGTAACTTCAAATAAAAGTGAACGAAACTCAACAAAATTGATAGCAACTACTCCTACAAGTGCCTAGAGCCTATATCATGCATTAGAACTACTTGGAACCATATAAATTTGGCATGCAAGCTCAAGAACATGGTCACCTAGGCAGCACAAATTTGCAATGAATAAAGCACTAGAACAAAAACTAATTGGACCATTGGAGGAGTCACATACCATGGAACAATTCCCCAAAGCAGTTTTGTGAGAGGTGCTTTGAGCAAGGAGATCAAAAATCACAGCAAAATGAGCTAGAACTCGTGCTTGAGCTGGTTGGTGTTTTTTTTGGGAGGAAGAAGAAGTGTGTGGGTGCAGGAATAAGTGGAGGGGAGCCACCATGGGCCCACGAGGCAGGAGGCGCGCCTAGGGGGGTGGGCGCACCCTGGACCCTCGTGCCTAGGTGCTTTCTCCCCCTGCTGTGTTCTCAGTGCCAGATATTCTCAAATATTCCAGAAAAAATCATATTTCAATTTCGGGGCATTTGGAGAACTTTTATTTTCGGGGTATTTTTATATTGCATGGATAATTCAGAAAACAGACAGAAAATACTAATTTTACTTTATTTCAACTAAATAACAGAAAGTAAAAGGAGGGTACAGAAGGTTGTGCTTTCTAACTTCATCCATCTCATGCTCATCAAAAGGAATCCACTAACAAGGTTGATCAAGTCTTGTTAACAAACTCATTCTGACTAACATGGAACCGGAGAAATTTCGAATAACACTATGTTACCTCGACGGGGATATGCACAACCCCAATAATAAGAATATCATATTTCTTCTTGATAGCAGGAAGAGGAAATTCAAAACCTCCAAAAATAATCGATGGAATTTTTCCAATAGAATTTATACTGTGAACTTGAGGTTGTTTCCTCGGAAAGTGTACCGTATGCTCATTACCATTAACATGAAAAATGACATTGCCTTTGTTGCAATCAATAACAGCCCCTGCAGTATTCAAAAAGGGTCTTCCAAGAATAATAGACATACTATCGTCCTCGGGAATATCAAGAATAACAAAGTCTGTTAAAATACTAACGTTTGCAACCACAACAGGCACATCCTCACAAATACCGACAGGTATAGCAGTTGATTTAGCAGCCATTTGCAAAGATATTTCAGTAGGTGTCAACTTATTCAAATCAAGTCTACGATATAAAGAGAGAGGCATAACACTAACGTCGGCTTTAAGATCACATAAAGCAGTTTTAACATTGTTTCTTTTAATGAAGCATGGTATAGTGGGTACTCCTGGATCTCCAAGTTTCTTTGGTCTTCCACCCTTGAAAGTGTAATTAGCAAGCATTGTGGAAATTTCAGCTTCTGGTATCTTTCTTTTATTAGTAACAATATCTTTCATATACTTAGCATAAGGATTCATTTTGAGCATATATGTCAAACGCATACGCAAGAAGACAGGTCTAATCATTTCAGCAAAGCCCTCAAAATCCTCATCATCCTTTTTCTTGGATGGCTTGGGAGGAAAAGACATGGGCTTCTGAACCCATGGCTCTCTTTCTTTACCGTGTTTCCTAGCAACAAAGTCTCTCTTATCATAACGTTGATTCTTTGATTGTGGGTTATCAAGATCAACGGCAGGTTCAATTTCTACATCATTATCATTGCTAGGTTGAGCATCAACATGAACATCATCATTAACATTATCACTAGGTTCATGTTCATTACCAGATTGTGTTTCAGCATCAGAAATAGAAATATCATTTGGATTCTCAGGTGTTTCAGCAATAGGTTCACTAGAAGCATGCAAAGTCCTATCAGTTTTCTTTTTCTTCTTTTTAGAAGGACTAGGTGCATCAATATTATTTGTCTGAGAATCCTGCTCAATTCTCTTAGGGTAGCCTTCAGGATACAAAGGTTCCTGAGTCATTTTACTGGTTCTAGTAGCCACTCTAACAGCAAAATCATTATTCTTACTATTCAATTCATTGAGCAAATCATTTTGAGCTTTAAGTACTTGTTCTACTTGAGTGGTAACCATAGAAGCATGTTTACTAATGAGTTTAAGTTCACCTTTAACTCTAGACATATAATCACCCAAGTATTCAATCATATAAGTATTTTGTTTTAATTGTCTACCAAAATAAGCATTGAAGTCTT
Source organism: Aegilops tauschii subsp. strangulata (assembly GCF_002575655.3). Classification (NCBI taxonomy): domain Eukaryota; kingdom Viridiplantae; phylum Streptophyta; class Magnoliopsida; order Poales; family Poaceae; genus Aegilops; species Aegilops tauschii. The sequence goes on along the minus strand of NC_053039.3, from coordinate 89,180,130 downwards.
CTTGCTTAACCATAAAATCATCAAACTCATCTAAGCATTGGCTAGCAATTTTAGTAGGAGGGATTTCAGCTTTATCATATATATAGAGAGAATTTACCTTTACTACCTGTGTCGGGTTATCAAGACCATGTGTTTCTTCAATAGGTGATGAATTAAGACCATATATTTCTTCAACGGGCGGTAAATTAAGACCATGTATTTCTTCAATAGGAGGTAAATTCTTAACATCTTCAACTTTTATACCTTTTTCTTTCATAGATTTCTTTGCCTCTTGCATATCTTCAGGACTGAGAAATAGAACACCCCTCTTCTTCGGAGTTGGGTTAGGAAGTGTCCAATTATTTTCATTAGTCAACATATTATTCAATAGAATTTCAGCTTCATCTGGTGTTCTTTCCCTGAAAACAAAACTAGCACAACTATCCAGGTGGTCTCTGGAAGCATCGGTTAGTCCATTATAAAAGATATCAAGTATTTCATTTTTCTTAAGAGGATGATCACGCAAAGCATTAAGTAATTGGAGAAGCCTCCCCCAAGCTTGTGGGAGACTTTCTTCTTCAATTTGCACAAAATTATATATTTCCCTTAAAGCAGCTTGTTTCTTATGAGCAGGGAAATATTTAGCAGAGAAGTAGTAAATCATATCCCTGGGACTACGCACACAACCAGGATCAAGAGTGTTAAACCATATCTTAGCATTACCCTTTAATGAGAACGGAAATATTTTAAGGATATAAAAGTAGCGAGTTCTCTCATCATTAGTGAACATCATGGCTATATCATTTAATTTAGTAAGATGTGCCACAACAGTTTCAGATTCATAGCCATAGAAAGGATCAGATTCAACCAAAGTAACTATATCAGGATCAATAGAGAATTCATAATCCTTATCAGTAACAAAGATAGATAAAGTAGCATAAGCAGGATCATATTTCATTCTAGCATTCAGAGTTGTTGTTTAAGCTTAGCTAATAATTTCTTAAGATCACTTCTATCATTGAAAGCAAGAAAGTCTCTAGTAGTTTCTTCATCCATAACATAGCCCTCAGGCACAATAGGCAATTCATATTTATTGGGAGAGTCTTCATCATCACTTTCATCAATATTATCAGTTTCAATAATTTCATTCTCTCTAGCCCTAGCAAGTTGTTCATCAAGAAATTCACCAAGTGGCACAGTAGTATCAAGCATAGAAGTAGTTTCATCATAAGTATCATGCATAGCAGAAGTGGCATCATCAATCATATGCGACATATCAGAATTAATAGCAGAAGCAGGTTTAGGTGTCGCAAGCTTACTCAAAATAGAAGGTGAATCAAGTGCAGAGCTAGATGGCAGTTCCTTACCTCCTCTCGTAGTTGAGGGATAAATTTTTGTTTTCTCGTCCTTCAAGTTCCTCATAGTGACCAGCAGATATAAATCCCAAGTGACTCAAAGAATAGAGCTATGCTCCCCGGTAACGGCGCTAGAAAATAGTCTTGATAACCCACAAGTATAGGGGATCGCAACAGTTTTTGAGGGTAGAGTATTCAACCCAAATTTATTGATTTGACACAAGGGGAGCCAAAGAATATTCTAAAGTATTAGCAACTGACTTGTCAATTCAGCCACACCTGGATAACTTAATATCTGCAGCAAAGTATTTAGTAGCAAAGTAGTATGGAAGTAACGGTAACGGTAGCAAAAGTAATATTTTTGGGTTTTATAATGATTGTAACAGTAGCAACGGAAAAGTAAATAAGCGGAGAACAATATGTGAAAAGCTCGTAGGCATTGGATCGGTGATGGAGAATTATTCCGGATGCGGTTCATCATGTATCAATCATAACATAGGGTGACACAGAACTAGCTCCAATTCATCAATGTAATGTAGGAATGTATTCCGAATATAGTCATATGTGCTTATGGAAAAGAACTTGCATGACATCTTTTGTCCTACCCTCCCGTGGCAGCGGGGTCCTAGCGGAAACTAAGGGATATTAAGGCCTCCTTTTAATAGAGTACCGGACCAAAGCATTAACACATAGTGAATGCATGAACTCCTCAAACTACGGTCATCACCGGGAGTGGTCCCGATTATTGTCACTTCAGGGTTGCCAGATCATAACACATAGTAGGTGACTATAGACTTGCAAGATAGGATCAAGAACTCACATATATTCATGAAAACATAATAGGTTCAGATCTGAAATCATGGCACTCGGTCCCTAGTGACAAGCATTAAGCATAGCAAAGTCATAGCAACATCAATCTCAGAACATAGTGGATACTAGGGCTCAAACCCTAACAAAACTAACTCGATTACAAGATAAATCTCATCCAACCCATCACCGTCCAGCAAGCCTACGATGGAATTACTCACGCACGGCGGTGAGCATCATGAAATTGGTGATGGAGGATGGTTGATCATGAGGACGGCAACGGATTCCCCTCTCCGGCACCGCGAACGGACTCCAGATCAGCCCTCCCGCGAGAGTTTAGGGCTTGGCGGCGGCTCCATATCGTAAAACGCGATGAATCCTTCTCTCTGATTTTTTTTCTCCCCGAACACGAATATATGGAGTTGGAGTTGAGGTCGGTGGAGCTTCAGGGGGCCCACGAGGCAGGGGGCGCGTCCAGGGGGCAGGCGCCCCCCACCCTCGTGGAAAGGGTGTGGGCCCCCTGGCCTTGATTCTTTCGCAGTATTTTTTATTATTTCCAAAAATAATCTCCATGAAGTTTCAGGTCATTCCGAGAACTTTTGTTTCTGCACATAAATAACACCATGGCAATTCTGCTGAAAACAGCGTCAGTTCGGGTTAGTTCCATTCAAATCATGCAAGTTAGAGTCCAAAACAAGGGCATAAGTGTTTGGAAAAGTAGATACGACGGAGACGTATCATACGCCACACCCCTCCCGATGAATAGATCCCGTTACGACCATGGCCGGTCGAACACAAGGCTGTTTCCTCCGTTCTGCAGTACGCCAGGCCTCGTTTCCATCGGTTGTTCCGTCCAAGCCGGTTGGCTCCCGATGAACAACATGCATTCCATTGCCTCCCGATGAACACACCGTTGTTTCTCCGTTCCGACCCAGTCGGTTCGCTGCCCGATGAACAGGATGTTGTTGCTCCCGTTCGTTGACTCTCCATGTACACAAGCCCTGGCCGTCCGCGAGTACGCGCTTGAGACCCCGCCCGTATGTACGTACGTGGTCGTATTTTTTGCCCTATGTTTGTGCGTACGTGTACCGTACTTAGACGGGACTGCGTGAACTGCTATGTCGGGTGCTCTACAACGACACACGTGCCGCTACTTACTCGGCCACGGTTCATACTTGCAGAGAGACCAATCGACCAGTATGTATGTACACGTTCGCGACCAGAATGACAACGCTACGTATGCTTAGACCAGGTGGGTCCCGACTGTCAGGCACTTCCTTGCGTGCGAAGATGTAGCTGGTGGGTCCCAGCAGTCAGGGGCGAATCATTTTTTTGCCCGTAATATGGACACACTTCCTTCCATTCGAAGATATAGCTGGTGGGTCCCAGCAGTCAGGGGGAAATTTTTTTTCACGAAATACGGTGGCCCGTCCGGTGGGTCCCTGTTGTCAGGTGGAGGAATCATTATTTTCCGCGTAATAAGGAGGCACTTCCTTGCTGTGGCCGTGGATCCAGCTGTCAGCCTCTCCACGTATAGTACTCTTCCGATGGAACTCGTTCCTTGACCACGTTGACCGCGCCGCGTCGAGAGCACCAGGGCAGTGGACGACGGCGAGGCCTAGGAAGGGGACAACGTGGAGCCGGGGAAGATGCGGCAGTGGAAGCCCATGCAGATAGGAGTACGAGGGTTCACTGGTATGGCTGCGATGTGAGCCTACCATTGCCGCAGAATAACAGGGGGTGTGGGTGAGTAGAGGGATGGCCTGGCCAGCGGCGGGAGTAGTAGGGGGTCTTGGTGTCAAAACCGGCAGATCTCGGGTAGGAGGTCCCGAACTGTGCGTCTAAGGTCGACGGTAATAGGAGACAGGGGACATGATGTTTACCCAGGTTCGGGCCCTCTCTATGGAGGTAATACCCTACGTCCTTCTTGATTGATCTTGATGAATATGAGTATTATGAGAGTTGATCTACCACGAGATCGCAATGGCTAAACCCTAGAGGCCTAGCTTGTATGGCTATGGTAATGAATATCTCCCCCCTCCGGACTAAGTCCTCCGGTTTATATAGACACCAGGAGGATCTAGGGTTACACAAGGTCGGTTACAAAGAAAGGAATCTACATATTTGATCGCCAAGCTTGCTCTCTACGCCAAGGAGAGTCCCATCCGGACACGGGCGCAGTCTTCGGTCTTCGTATCTTCACAGCCCATCAGTCCGGCCCATGGCTAACAGGCGGGACGCCCGAGGACCCCTTAGTCCAGGACTCCCTCAGTAGCCCCTGAACCTGGCTTCAATGACAAGGTATCTGGCGTGTAGATCTGTCTTCGGCATTGCAAGGCGGGTTCCTCCTTCCGAACTCCAAGATAGTCTTCGGACGTATCGAACGTGTCCGGACCTGTAACACACGCACCGCACACAACCGCAGAGAGAACATAATATTCCACGAGTCCAATCTGCTGACAACTTCTGTAACATGACATCACGCTCGCCCGGTTATTTATTTCGAACCGTTTCCTGTCCCGCCGTTCCACGTTTTGAGGCGCGGTTGCTATTGGCACGTTCTGTCAAAGCAGAGATCGTGTCCCCTTATTGCGGGATTCTCATTAATATGAGCGTGGGTAACCAAACCGTTCTGTTGGAAAGATTCCTTAGGAATAGGCAGGCTTTCAGGCTCAAGAGGAGGCGTTCAATACCTGGTGCCTTTATAAAGGAACCAAGGACCGTCTTTTTACGCCAAACCTCTCCTCAGCCTTTCCAACCTCAAGTTCTAGCACCCAAGGTTCAACTTCGTTGATTCAAGCCTCCCCATCATGTTCGGACGCAGCCCTCAAGGCCGATGGGTGGCTTCCTCTGTTACAAAGGAGGATATTGCGAAGCTTCAAGCGGCCAGATACCTGACTGCGGAGATCCACCATAGGCTTCCTAATCAAGGACAAGCTATTCCGACCCCCAGATCTAGCGAGAGGGTTGTATTCATCTTGCATTTCCTTCGAGGGCTAGGGTTCGTTCTTCACCCCTTCGTCCGAGGGCTAATGTTTTATTACGGGCTAGATTTTCATGATCTAGCTCCGAATTCTCTCCTTCATGTCTCGGTGTTTATTGGTACGTGCGAGGCCTTCCTTCGAATCCCCCCACACTTCGGCTTATGGCTCAAGACCTTTAGTGTGAAGCCAAAGGTAGTTGAAGGGGAACCGGCGGAGTGCGGCGGCGCTGTGATCAGCCAGCTCACCAACACTCCTTGGCCAAAAGGCTCTTTTACCGAAACTTCCAATCAACGGCAGCGAGAATGGTTTTACGTCACGGAGCCCCGCAGCACCAAGTGGGTAGCTGCACCCTTATTCCGTTCTGGCCCACCGTTACAGCTTGCATCATGGGCCAATAAGGGGCTGGACTGGGGATCGGTTGATGAAGTGCGGACTCTACAAAGCTGCATCCGAACCCTCCTCAAGAGGGACATCGATCTTGTCAACGTGATTCAAGTAATGCTGATTCGCCGAATCTTGCCATGCCAGCGTAGGCCTCTCCGCATGTGGGAGTTCAATCCAGGGGGACCGCGAACCCTCCAACACTTCTTCGGCATTACACACAAAGGGATGTGGAAGTTGTTTTTCGGGAAACGAAAACATTGGCCGGACACTACTGAGGACGCATGCCTCGACTGGAACCGTCCGGATACCCCGGTAAGCACTTGTCTTCCGAACACTTTGTTTTAAGTATGCCGTAATACATTACTGATCAAACCATCTCCTTTCAGAGCTGAATAAAGAAAGCGGAGCTAATTAGGTGTTCGACCCCCTTCCCGAAGGTTCAGCAGATCCTGTATTAACAAGGATGCTGGCCCCGACACCATACCATATGCCTGTGAAGGAGGGCAAGGCGGAGAGGACCAAAGATGGTCTCCATCCCGAAGGTGTATCAGACATTGTGTCCGGAGGAATCAAGATCCCATCGTCCGAAGACAAAAATGAGGGGGAGGTCAACGTCTCTCCCCCCCGTGGAAAGAAAAGGGCCGCCTCCAAAGATTGGGAGGAAAAGGCTCCTAAGCGAGGCAAGACGCCTCCGTCGGGTGGCTCGGGCTTAGAGGACGTCAACGCGCAGTCTCATGACGAGGACAAGCCTTAGGCCAAATCGTAAGTAAACAAGGATGTTTTAAACATGTCCCATTCTTTTCTTGTAATGCCTAGAATACATATTTTTTGCAGTTCGGCACACAGTCTTCTTCAACAATCCTCTTCCTCGGGGGACCTTCTCCTAGAGATGATGGAAAGCGAGACGCCTCCACCGGCCTCTCCGCCCAATAGGGAGGACAACTTCGAGGTGCCATCGCGGAGGGTCTCCCCCGACCAACAAGTGGTGCGAGGGATGATGAAGACATTACTCGAAGGTGACACTTCGGTGGCCCAGGGTCCGGGGGCCAGTAATGATGGCCCCGAACAATCCGGTCTATAGCCGGATACGAATAAACAAATCCCTTCAAAGGGGGTCGTACTCCTACAGCAGCCTCCGGAGACCCAGAGGCGCCGGATATACTGACGAGCATGCTGCAGCAGGCGTCCGTCTTAGAGGAACATCGTACCTTGATGGGCGCGGTGGTTGAAAAGGTCCTGTCCGCGCAGCGTGGATTGAATGAGGCCTTTGTGGGCCTACTAAGAGGTTTCGAGGTCTGTACTGTAATATGTTCAATTGTGTTTTATTCACAAAATACACCTGTGTATAGATAGTAGCCCCTGAGACGCTGATTCGTTTCCCGAGGGAGGCAATTAGAGGATCAAAAGAAATGCCCAGGGACTGACCTGAGTAATTGGAACACAGGTTGTTTCTCTTCTGACGACCGCCCGGACTACGGATATTGTCGAGCTGCAGCGGAAGCTTGATGTGACAGGGGATGACATTGTGTTAATCAATAGGCGTCTTGACGAGTCGCAAGGTATGTATTCGGAGCAGGCCTTACACATACGTGTTTGTAATATAAGCGTGACGCTGAAAGTTGCATACTGGGATGTGCATGGCTGCAGATGGTGCCGCCACCGTTGAGATTCTTCGGGTGGACCTGGCCCGGGCCAAGGAGCAGGCCGGATTTAATAATGCGGCTGCCGAAAAGGCATCGGCCGAGTTAAAGGCCGAACAAGCTGCCCAGCACCAAGATGAGGAGAAAATATCCACGATGGCGCTCGAACTAAAAAATGCTACTAGCCGCTGTGAATTCCTTGAGAAGGAGAATAAAGCCAAAATGGCTGATCTTGACAAGGCCTTGTGAGAGGCGAAAGAAGCGCGGTCCGAATCTAGAGCGGCACGTGAGGAGATCCGGCAAGCTGGGGAGATTGCGGCTGGTAAGCCCTTTTTATTACAGACTAAATTCGGTGATCCGAAGTATGCTCAGCTTAACCAAGTGTGGAGTTCTCTAGACATGTTTTTGGACCTGTCGAAGAGTTCTTCCGATGCGGCAAAGTTTTACCAAGCGCAAGAGGGTTATGCAACGGAGAAGCTTTTCTGGTCACAGTTTGGTGCATCAAGACGCCCTCTGCTGCTGAATGAACAGATGTCCCAATGGGCCGAGCATCACAGGATGTCCGGCGCTGCCATGAAGAACGTCATACTCCGGTTGTGGCCGACTGAGCCTATTCCGAATAGCTACTTCGGCTTGGTGCAGCGGCTTACTGATGCGGTGCCACGCATAGACGCTGCAAAGCGGTCGGCGTGCATTGAAGGTGCACAGATGGCCTTTGCCCGAGTCAAGACATACTGGGGGAAGATGAAGGCCATCGATATTGCAGCGAAGGGTCCACCCAAGGGCAAGGACCATCGCGCACCAGAGCATTATTTTGAGGATGCCTCAGAGGCTGCCCGCTTGATAGAGGGTCAATGTTTGAAAGGCATAATATTCTAATGAACTCCGTACGAATTGTAAGAGACAATTTTTATAATCGGTCTATATTTTAGTTTTGCCTAAATGCTTTTATTACTCCTGTGCGGCCGTTTGTATATAATCTGAAAGTTTTCCTGTCGTCAGCTTCAGCCCCCTCGTAGGAAATACAGGGGTGTTCGGAAAAGCATCTGATCACTCTTGACCCAACGTCTTGGTCCGTGAAGGAGGTGTCAATGCGGCGAACCAGGCAATCAGACTATAGGGCGTTAACACTTTCACTTAGCCATAGGAGTTTTATGGTGGGTCTACGATATAGCCCCTGGTATGTATGCGGCTTATTCATACGATGCGTTTACATATTTGACCGGAAAGAGGTCCTTCGTGTGACACGGAGGGAATCGCGAAAGATTCCAATAAGTCATCGAGTGGTTGACCAGCTCTCGCCGCATCATGATAGTCAGTTTTCGGCTTTCTCTACTGAGGTGCTTAACCAGGTGAACCGGAAGCACAATCGCAGTAGTTCTCCCTTTACTACCCTAGCCGATAGAGCGGAACGTAGGATAGCAAACACAGGAGCCAGGCAACCCAACTATTGACCCAAGACATGATTCGGAGCTGATGCATATAAGGCCAAACTCGCGACGCCGAAGTACGCTATAGAGCTGTTCGGACTTGTCGGCAACTCGTTTGTTCCCATACGGAGCCCCTGGCAAGTTATGTCGAGGTATATGTTTAAAACAACCATAGGGGAAAAACTCGGTTCTTTAGAAAAGAGTGGATTATTTTTACTGGGATCTGAGTGATGGGCCAATTGTTTATATAGATAGCAAAGCCACACCCTGGCTATTTTACATGCCAAGGGTCGAAGGCTGAGGATGAAGGTACTTTACCGGCTCGAAATACTGAGTGCGGTCTACAAAAATTTATTTTCGACCTCCTGTCGCATGTATGCGTCGCCCGTCCTCGGTTAGGGTATTCTTTGACGGAAATGACTTTTGGATGAGTGTATGAATCCGAACTCCGATAGAGTCAGTGGGTGACCAGCCTTTGAGCCATCTGCAGAGAAGGTAGTAAAAAAAGAGATAGTTAGAAAAACAAGAGAGTTCATGGGAGTACTTGTAAGCCCGGCCTTGTTGTGCTTCCGCCGATGCCCATGGTATTTTAAGTGCATAATTATGTATGCGCGGTACCGACTTCTCAGGCATATGAGGCGGCCAGCGAAAGCTGAATTGCTAGTCCAGTATGGACATTGACCGGTCGCGTTGAACGGAGACCGGCGGCGTCATGGACGATGAGGTATGCGGTGAGGTGAGGCCGCTTTGTAGTTCGGCTGAGGTATCCATAGTATGGTCCTTTGTAGGGGGGGGCGTTTCCAGTGCATTCACCTCTAGGGGTGTATGTGACATATGCCATGTTTACCGTTTTTACTTCGGGAGGAAACTGCTTCTGTCCCTCGGTCTTCGGTTGATGTGTCTCTTCGTCGTTGTTGGCGCCGGGAGGCTTCTTCCCCTTATGTTCGGCATTTAACTTGCCAGCCTGTTTGAGAACCCAACAGCTTCTGTTGGTGTGATTAGCTAGTTTGTTGGGGCGGCCATGAATCTGGCAGGGCATATCCAATATTTTGTCTAAATTGGATGGTCTGCCCCTATTTCTCGTGAAAAGCTTTTTTCGTTGGCCGGGTCTGGGGCCGCTGAATCCAGCATTGACCGCTGTGTCATCTGTTTCCTCATTGTTATTGTGGTGCTTGGTTTTATTGCGTCGTGGCTTCCCATTGCCATCCCGGACTTCGGAGGTGCCCGGGTCACTGACGCTATTGCTTCTACGAGCGAGCCAGCTGTCTTCTCCCGCGCAAAAGCGGGTCATCAGAGCTGTAAGGGCTGGCATGGATTTTGGTATTTCCTGACCGAGGTGGCAGGCAAGCCACTCATCCCGGACGCTGTGCTTGAAGGACGCTAGGGCTTCTGCGTCCGGACAGTCTACAATTTGGTTCTTTTTAACTAAAACCTAGTCCAGAGCTTCCTGGCTGACTCCCCGGGCTGTTGGACAATGTGACTTAAATCATCGGCATCCGGTGGCCGGATATATGAACCTTGAAAGTTGTCGCGGAAGGCGTCTTCCAGATCTTCCCAGCTGCCAATCGAGCTTTCAGGCAGGCTATTTAACCAGTGCCGAGCTGGTCCTTTGAGTTTTAGCGGGAGGTATTTGATAGCGTGGAGATCGTCTCCCGAGCCCTATGGATGTGGAGAAGGAAATCTTCGATCCACACCGTGGGATCTGTTGTTCCATCGTATGATTCGATATTTACAGGTTTAAACCCTTCTGGGAATTCATGATCCATTACTTCGTCAGTGAAGCAAAGGGGGTGTGCGGCACATCTATACCGGGCCACGATGCGACGTGTCTCTGATAGGTTTTGTCTGCGGTTTTCGGCCCGGGCATGACTGGGTTCAGCATGTCCGGATAGATAGCCGTCGTCGTGTGTTGAGATGCGTCCTCCTGATCTGTAGATCGATCTAGTATGACATGCTTTGTTGTGCGGGTCCTGCCGGGGGTCATATGTGTGACCACGAGTTGTTTTATCTTTGCCTTTATAATGAGGCGGGGCGGGCTGGTGTTCGGCTTGAGTTGCCGCTTTATCCTGACCACGTGGTAGTCGGTCAGCCCTATTTCGTGATGATGGTATGGGCTCCAGCGCCTCATCGTCGAACTGAGGAAGTAATTTGCGCTTCGGGTAAGTTTTGGCTGGGCGCTTAAGCCGTATTCTTCGGCTACTAGGACATCAATCCATCTATGATTTAGCAGATCTTGATCAGCTTGAAGTTGCTGCTGCTTCTTTTTAAGGCTTCTTCTTGTGGCTATTAGCTGGCGCTTGAAGCGCTCCTGCTCGAGAGGTTCCTCTGGCACGATGAAATCCTCGTTGCCGAGGCTCACCTCATCCTCGGAGAGCGGAAGATAATTACTGTCCTCCGAGCCTTCGTTTATGGCCTATTCGTCGGGGCTAAATTGCCCATCCTCCCATTCTTCTTGTTCGGAAGTTGCTTCAACGGGGTCTTCATTATCGTTGGCACCGTCCGGAGTATTATCTTCTCCTGTGCCGGTATTGCTATCTTTGATGCGGCGTGATTTAGAGCAGCGCCGCTGACGTCGACGCTTAGGCTGTGTTCCAGGAGGTTTACCCTCGACTGGGTCTTCTTTGTTGTCGCCGTTGGGCTCTTTAGGCGTATCCACCATGTATACGTCGTACGAAGAGGTGGTCGTCCAGCATCCGATAAACGGCAGGTTTTGGCCATGCTCCTCATATGCATCGTCGTCCATACTGTCGATGTCTTCGGAGCCGTAATCGAGCATGTCGGTTAAGTCTTCGACAGTGGCTATGAAGCGGGTGGCGGGTGGGGAGCGAAATTCTCCATCGTCAGCCCCTAGTTCAAACCGAACATATTTTGGCTGTGAGTCCCCCGCCAAGACAGGTTCTTTAATGAGTTTAGCATGTCGCCCAAAGGCGAGTGCTGGAAGATGTCTGCGGCGCTGAATTCGAAGATCGATAAATGATCAAGTTCGGCGTCCGCGGGCTCACACGGTTCAGAACTTATGACCGGAGATGAGTCCAGAGTTCCAGTGGCACTGATATCGTGTGAGATTAAGTCTATGTGTGGCTCCAATATCGGGGAATCTGTGGCCTCCGTGGCGGGGTTGAGCTTCCCGTCCTTGGATGGCGCAGACTGCTCCGGATCTAAGGCCGGAGCGGTTATGGGAGTTTTCTCCTGGATGCGGTCCGATGACAGATTTAGGTCATGTCCGTCGGGGTGACCAGGAGTGGTTGCCGCGGTCTCGAATCCGGCGAAGATCGAGTCTCAACGGATGTCCGCAACGTAGTTCAAGCTCCCAAATCAGACCTGATGGCCAGGGGCGTAGCTTTCGATCTGCTCCAGATGGCCAAGCGAGTTGGCCAGCAGCACGAAGCCGCCGAACATGAAGATCTGTCCGGGGAGTAAGACTCCCCCTTGGACAGCATCATTGTAAATGATTGAAGAAGCCATCGAACCTCTTGGCGACGGCACGGTGGAACTCTCAATGAAAGCACCAATGTCGGTGTCAAAACCGACGGATCTCGGGTAGGGGGTCCCGAGTTGTGCGTCTAAGGTCGATGGTAACAGGAGACAGGGGACACGATGTTTACCCAGGTTCGGGCCCACTCTATGGAGGTAATACCCTACGTCCTGCTTGCTTGATCTTGATGAATATGAGTATTACAAGAGTTGATCTACCACGAGATCATAATGGCTAAACCCTAGAGGCCTAGCTTGTATGGCTATGGTAATGAATATCTCCCCCCTCCGGACTAAGTCCTCTGGTTTATATAGACACTGGGAGGATCTAGGGTTACACAAGGTCGGTTACAAAAAAAGGAATCTACATATTTGATCGCCAAGCTTGCCCTCCATGCCAAGGAGAGTCCCATCCGGACACGGGTGCAGTCTTCGGTCTTCGTATCTTCACAGCCCATCAGTCCAGCCCATGGCTAACAGGCCGGACGCCCGAGGAACCCTTAGTCCAGGACTCCCTCAAGGGGAGGTGAGGCCTCCGCGACAGCATAGCCGGCCACGGGAGGCAAGAGCACGCGGTGGTTTGGACGGCTGGAGCAAGAAAATCAGAGGTCGAAGAAGCAGGACGACCGTTGGATGTTAACAGTCCAACGGTCACTGGTGATAGAATTGTTTGTTGACTAAGTTGACAAAGCCCTCCGTCCACCTCAACTTAGTAGGCCCACAAGTCAGGCTCCCACTATGGTGGGTCCTAGCTAGCAGCGGGAGTATTCATTTTTTGTGCGTAATAAGGAGGCACTTCCTTGCGTGCGAAGATATAGCTGGTGGGTCCGAGCTGTCAGTGGGAGTATTCATTCTTTTTGGCGTAATAAGGAGGTACTTGCTTGCGTGCGGCCATGGACCATGTGGGTCCCAGCTGTCAGCCTCTCCATGTACATCCCTCTTCTGATGTTGTCGTTTGTTGACAACGTTGACCACGTCGTGCCGAGAACACCAGCGCGATGGACGACGGCGAGACCCAGGAAGGGAATGACCCGGAGGCGGCAAAGCCACAATAGTGGAGGGATGTGGGTGAGTAGAGGGATGGCCTGGCCAGTGGTGGGAGTAGTAGGGGGTGTGAGGCCAGCGCGGCAGCACAGCCGGCCACGGGAGGCGGGAGCAGGCTGTCCCGCCGGCGCTGGATTTGGCGGCTGGAGCAAGAAGATCAGAGATTGAAGAAACACGACGACCGTTGGAATGACATCCAACGGTTACGTCTGCTAGATTCGTTTGTTGACGTATATAATAAGTAAAAAAATCTTGCATACGCGTCAACTTAATAGGCCCACGAGTCAGACCATCCCCTATTTTTTTAATAATTTATATATAGCTCATTACAACTTCTTATGCAATTTATTGCAATCCATTTTTTTGTTTTGTTGGCCAGGGCAAAGGTTCAAAATTTAAACGAAATTTCGCATATTTCTGTGGGTTCCAAACTATTTTTAATACTGAAATGTCAAGCCAGATTTAAACTACTTTGAAGATATATTTAAATTAGGTTAAAGCCCAATGAAATAGGAATCTGAAAATGTGAAAAAATTCAGAAATTATGAAGTAATTGCCAATTTGTCACATGTTTTTATATTTACAACCCATTTCATATTACTTTCAAGATTTGCAGGCGTCTTGAAAGAGTTGCAAACCATCAGGGCGTAGAAAAATAAGTAGGCCCGGATTGGGTATTCTTCAGAAAAAATAAAATGGGCTCATTTTCACAAAGAAAAAATAGCTGGGCTGGTCATATGGTGAACATAAAATATAAGCCTGGGTTAGACGGGCCACAGCCAAGTTGAAACCCTGCTCCATCTCAACAATAACAAAAAAATGCTGCTCGAGCAGCTACGTCCCAGGTGTTAGCCAATCTTGTGGTGCTATTCTCTTGTCTATTGACTATATACGCTGACAATGTCATGGGTCCCAGATGTCAGGAAACCACTAGGAGGAAGCATTTTCTTTTTCCATACGCTGACAATGGAGTATATATAACAAAAAATGAGGAACTTCCTTGCGTCCGGCCATGGACATGGTGGCCCCCTACTGTCATCCTCTCCACGTATAGTCTGTCGATTCCTATTGTTTGTTGACCATGTTGACAACGCAAGAGGGTGGCGACGCGGCGAGCGCACCAAAGCACGCAGAGGACGACAGCGAGGCCTCAGACGTCGGCGTTAACAATTTAGGAGACGGTGGGGCGGCGATGCGTGTGCTGAGGCGCAGCCAACCGCGGGAGGCGGAAGCAGGCGGCCCCGCCGGCGCTGGTTTGGTTTTGGCGGTTGGAGGGAGACAGGACTGAAGAAACACGACAGACTGTAAAAGCAGTAGGAGTACTTAACAACCTTAACTGAAACCAGCAGGGGCACGTAACAACCATAGCTGAAAGCAGTATGAGTACTTATATAGGTTCAACCGTACAAAACACGCCTCAAACAGTGCTACTTTGCCTAGAATTAACCAAGGGTGAGGCCGCCAAGCCCCAGGACAAGGCCCAGCGCCACCCCGTGCATCCACAACCTTCTGAAAGTGGCTTCATCTCGCAGTGTGGTCAATAAATAGTATATTCGCTTTAGAGCCATGGAAAAGCAGGAACATAATCTTCTGTCCTATTCTCCAAGATGGACGGGCATTCATTATTTGAGACCACCCATGAATAAGTATCTTTTCACCTCCAATGGGAATGGTGTAGGTCGACATAAACATCATGTTGTGACCAAGCGCAAGTCTGACCCGACCATGGTCAGGCATCTGTATAGGAACAATAGAACTGGGCAGTTTCTATTTCATGAAGATCACAGGTGTAAAACTGTGTATAAGCAAGAGTTTATGAATAACATATATAACAGAAAACAGCTCGTACCATAAGTTTCTCGACATAGTTGGACTTGTTCAACGAGTGCAGCAGTGGCACACATATCCCACATGGCCTTCCACCATTGAAATGCCCCACAAGGACCTCAAGACGATCAATAAAGTGTAGGAACTTGTGGATGTTGTCCCAGTCAACTTCAGTGCCATTAGTAACAGCCGAGTTCTTACAGAATAACAAACGAGTACCTGCTTAACTCTGAAAAAACCTACACGTGCCACCAATTATAAGAAAATATTAGTTAGAAGTAGCATCTTCGTGAGAGATTCGTTGCTACTTCTAAAGTTAAATTGTGATTAGTTAGACAGAATAGGTGGATTAAGAAGTAATCGAGGCAACAAGCAAGAACCAGATACAAAACTAACATGGATGAACAATTGGAATGACGTCGGGGTGGAAGATCGCAGTGAAGATGAGACCAGGTTCTGCTATTTCCATCAACATTCGTGCGCCAACTTTCAGTCCGTAACACTTGAGAAAGTTTATCCAAGTCCGGCCATAAAAAAGCAGCGATCTTCTTGGTTCATGAACCCAGCTCGGAACTTATCCATGGCAAGGCCGAGCATCTTGAGTACATGTGTTCTGGCAGAGCAAGGAATGCACTGCAGGAAAAATAATATGAGAACACAATGTATTCCCTATCCAAATCTAGAAATAATTTCCTCCTTCACGTCAGTGTTGACCATGGTACTATTGCCTTTTATCCAAATATAGCAATCCAAATTTCCAAATTAGTCGACAGCATGTTCAAAAATCCCCACCCTCCCAGATAGAAAAGAGGATTCTAAGAACATATTGTGCGCGTTTTAAAATCCTATGTTAGGATGAGAAGGAACAAGTGTGGCGTCTTGCCGAGGGCGCAGAAACCTGTAGGGTCCTCGCACTTTGGGCACTGCAAATGAAACACACTAGATTCAGTAGGAAGAAAATGTTGGGGAACGTAGTAATTTCAACAAAATTCCTACGCACACGCAAGATCATGGTGATGCATAGCAACGAGAGGGGAGAGTGTCGTCTACGTACCCTCGTAGACCGTAAGCGGAAGCGTTATGACAATACGTTGATGTAGTCGTACGTCTTCACGATCAACCGATCCTTAGTACCGAACATACGGCACCTCCGCGTTCAGCACACGTTCAGCTCGGTGACTTCCCACGAACTCACGATCCAGTAGAGCTTCAGGAAGAGCTTCGTCTGCACGACGGCGTGGTGACGGTGTTGATGAAGCTACCGACGCAGGGCTTCGCCTAAGCACCGCTACGATATGACCGAGGTGGATTATGGTGGAGGGGGGCACCGCACACGGCTAAGAGATCAATGATCAATTGTTGTGTCTCCAAGGGGTGCCCCCCTCCCCGTATATAATGGATTGGAGGAGGGGGAGGGGGCCGGCCTCCTATGGCGCGCCCCATGAGGAGTCCTACTCCCACCGGGAGTAGGACTCCCCCCTTCCAAGTAGGAGTAGGAGAGGAGAAGGAAGGGAGAGAAGGAGAGAAGGAAAGGGGGCGCTGCCCCCCCTCCTTGTCCAATTCAGACTAGAGGGGGAGGGAGCGCGCGGCAGCCCTAGCTGCCCCTCCTCTTCTCCCACTAAGGCCCATTAGGCCCAATATACTCCCCGGGGGGTTCTGGTAACCCCCCGGTACTCCGGTATATGTCCAAAACCTCCCGAAACACTTCCGGTGTTCGAACATAGTCGTCCAATATATCGATCCTTACGTCTCGACAATTTCGAGACTCCTCGTCATGTCCGTGATCATATCCGGGACTCCAAACTACCTTCGGCACATCAAAACACAAAAACTCATAATACAGATTGTCACAGAACTTTAAGCGTGCGGACCCTACGGGTTCGAGAACTATGTAGACATGACCGAGACACGTCTCCGGTCAATAACCAATAGCGGAACCTGGATGCTCATATTGATTCCCACATATTCTACAAAGATCTTTATCGGTCAAACCGCATAACAACATATGTTGTTCCCTTTGTCATCGGTATGTTACTTGCCCGAGATTCGATCATCAGTATCTCAATACCTAGTTCCATCTCGTTACCGGCAAGTCTCTTTACTCGTTCCGCAATGCATCATCCCGTAACTAACTCACTAGTCACATTGCTTGCAAGGCTTAAAGTGATGTGCATTACCGAGAGGGCCCAGAGATACCACTCCGACAATCGGAGTGACAAATCCTAGTCTCGATCTATGCCAACACAACGAACACCATCGGAGACACCTGTAGAGCACCTTTATAATCACCCAGTTATGTTGTGACGTTTGGTAGCACACAAAGTGTTCTTCCGATAATCAGGAGTTGCATAATCTCATAGTCATAGGAACATGTATAAGTCATGAAGAAAGCAATAGCAGTAAACTAAACGATCAAGTGCTAAGCTTACGGAATGGGTCATGTCAATCACAACATTCTCCTAATGATGTGATCCCATTAATCAAATGACAACTCATGTCTATGGCTAGGAAACTCAACCATCTTTGATCAACGAGCTAGTCAAGTAGAGGCATACTAGCGACACTATGTTTGTCTATGTATTCACACATGTATTATGTTTCCGGTTAATACAATTCTAGCATGAATAATAAACTTTATCATGATATGAGGAAATAAATAATAACTTTATTATTGCCTCTAGGGCATATTTCCTTCAGTCTCCCACTTGCACTAGAGTCAATAATCTAGATTACACAGTAATGATTCTAACACCCATGGAGTCTTGGTGATGATCATGTTTTGCTCGTGGAAGAGGCTTAGTCAATGGGTCTGCAACATTCCGATCCATATGTATCTTGCAAATCTCTATGTCTCCCACCTGGACTTGATCCCGGATGGAATTGAAGCGTCTCTTGATGTGCTTGGTTCTCTGGTGAAATTTGGATTCCTTTGCCAAGGCAATTTGACCAGTATTGTCACAAAAGATTTTCATTGGACCCGATGCACTAGGTATGACACCTAGATCGGATATGGACTCCTTCATCCAGACTCCTTAATTTGATGCTTCCGAATCAGCTATGTACTCCGCTTCACACGTAGATCCTGCCACGATGCTTTGTTTAGAACTGCTCCAACTAATGGCTCCACCGTTCAATATAAACACGTATCCGGTTTGCGATTTAGAATCGTCCTGATCAGTGTCAAAGCTTGCATCGACGTAACCATTTACGACGAGCTCTTTGTCACCTCCATAAACAAGAAACATATCCTTAGTCCTTTTCGTGTATTTCAAGATGTTCTTGACCGCTGTCAAGTGATCCACTCCTGGATTACTTTGGTACCTCCCTGCTAAACTAATAGCAAGGCACACATCAGGTCTGGTACATAGCATTGCATACATGATAGAGCCTATGGCTGAAGCATAGGGAACACTTTTCATTTTCTCTCTATCTTCTGCAGTGGTCGGGCATTGAGTCTTACTCAACTTCACACCTTGTAACACGGGCAAGAACCCTTTCTTTGCTTGATCCATTTTGAACTTCTTCAAAACTTTATCAAGGTATGTGCTTTGTGAAAGTCCAATTAAGCGTCTTGATCTATCTCTATAGATCTTGATGCCCAATATATAAGCATCTTCTCCGAGGTCTTTCATTGAAACACTCTTATTCAAGTATCCTTTTATGCTATCCAGAAATTCTATATCATTTCCAATCAACAATATGTCATCCACATATAATATTAGAAATGCTATAGAGCTCCCACTCACTTTCTTGTAAATACAGGCTTCTCCAAAAGTCTGTGTAAAACCATATGCTTTGATCACACTATCGAAACGTTTATTCCAACTCCGAGAGGCTTGCACTAGTCCATAAATAGATCGCTGGAGCTTGCACACTTTCTTAGCACAATTTGGATCGACAAAACCTTCTGGTTGCATCATATACAACTCTTCTTCCAGAAATCCATTCAGGAATGCAGTTTTGACATCCATTTGCCAAATTTCATAATCATAAAATGCAGCAATTGCTAACATGATTCGGACAGACTTAAGCATTGCTACGGGTGAGAAAGTTTCATCGTAGTCAACCCCTTGAACTTGTCAAAAACCTTTCACAACAAGTCGAGCTTTGTAGACAGTAACATTACCGTCGGCGTCAGTCTTCTTCTTGAAGATCCATTTATTCTCGATGGCTTGCCGATCATCGGGAGAGTCAACCAAAGTCCACACTTTGTTTTCATACATGGATCCCATCTCAGATTTCATGGCCTCAAGCCATTTTGCGGAATCTGGGCTCACCATCACTTCTTCATAGTTCGTAGGTTCACCATGGTCAAGTAACATGTCTTCCAGAACAGGATTACCGTACCACTCTGGTGCGGATCTTACTCTGATTGACCTACGAGGTTCGGTAGTAACTTGATCTGAAGTTTCAGAATCATCATCATTAGCTTCCTCACTAATTGGTGTAGATGTCACAGGAACCGGTTTCTGTGATGAACTACTTTCCAATAAGGGAGCAGGTACAGTTACCTCATCAAGTTCTACTTTCCTCCCACTCACTTCTTTCGAGAGAAACTCCTTCTCTAGAAAGGATCCATTCTTAGCAACAAATGTCTTGCCTTCGGATCTGTGATAGAAGGTGTACCCAATAGCTTCCTTTGGCTATCCTATGAAGACACATTTCTACGATTTGGGTTCGAGCTTATCAGGTTGAAGCTTTTTACATAAGCATTGCAGCCCCAAATTTTAAGAAACGACAACTTTGGTTTCTTGCCAAACCACAGTTCATAAGGCGTCGTCTCAACGGATTTCGATGGTTCCCTATTTAACGTGAATGCAGCTGTCTCTAAAGCATAACCCCAAAATGATAGCGGTAAATCAGTAAGAGTCATCATAGATCGCACCATATCTAGTAAAGTACGATTACGATGTTCAGACACACCATTACGATGTGGTGTTCCGGGTGGCATGAGTTGCGAAACTATTCCGCATTGTTTCAAATGTAGACCAAACTCATAACTCAAATATTCTCCTCCACGATCAGATCGTAGAAACTTTATTTTCTTGTTAGGATGATTTTCCACTTCACTCTGAAATTCTTTGAAGTTTTCAAATGTTTCAGACTTATGTTTCATTAAGTAGATATACCCCTATCTCCTCAAATCATCTATGAAGGTCAGAATATAATGATACCCGCCGCGAACCTCGGCACTCATTGGACCCCATACATCAGTATGTATTATTTCCAATAAGTTAGTTGCTCGCTCCATTGTTCCAGAGAACGGAGTCTTAGTCATCTTGCCCATGAGGCATGGTTCGCAAGCATCAAGTGATTCATAATCAAGTGATTCCAAAAGCCCATCAGCATGGAGTTTCTTCATGCGCTTTACACCAATATGACCTAAACGGCAGTGCCACAAATAAGTTGCACTATCATTATCAACTCTGCATCTTTTGGCTTCAACATTATGAACATGTGTATTACTACTATCGAGATTCAACACAAATAGACCACTCTTCAAGGGTGCATGACCATAAAAGATATTACTCATATAAATAGAACAACCATTATTCTCAGATTTAAATGAATAACCGTCTCGCATCAAACAAGATCGAGATATAATGTTCATGCTTAACGCTGGCACCAAATAACAATTATTCAGGTCTAAAATTAATCCCGAAGGTAGATGTAGAGGTAGCGTTCCGACGGCGATCACATCGACTTTGGAACCATTTCCCACACGCAACGTCACCTCGTCCTTAGCTAATCTTCGCTCAATCCGTAGTCCCTGTTTTGAGTTGCAAATATTAGCAACAGAACCAGTATCAAATACCCAGGTGCTACTGCGAGCTCTAGTAAGGTACACATCAATAACATGTATATCACATATACCTTTGTTCACCTTGCCATCCTTCTTATCCACCAAATACTTGGGGCAGTTCCGCTTCCAGTGACCAATCTGTTTGCAGTAGAAGCACTCAGTCTCAGGCTTAGGTCCAGACTTGGGTTTCTTCTCCTGAGCAGCAACTTGTTTGCCGTTCTTTTTTAAGTTCCTCTTCTTCTTCCCTTTACCCTTTTTCTTGAAACTGGTGCTCTTGTTGACCATCAACACCTGGTGTTCCTTCTTGATTTCTACCTCCGCAACCTTTAGCATTGCGAAGAGCTCGGGAATTGTCTTATCCATCCCTTGCATATTATAGTTCATCACGAAGCTCTTGTAGCTTGGTTGCAGTCATTGAAGAATTCTGGTAATGACACTATCATCCGGAAGATTAACTCCCAGTTGAATCAAGTGATTGCACTACCCAGACATTCTGAGTATATGTTCACTGACAGAACTATTCTCCTCCATCTTGCAGCTGTAGAACTTATTGGAGACTTCATATCTCTCAATCCGGGCATTTGCTTGAAATATTAACTTCAACTCCTGGAACATCTCATATGCTCCATCACGTTCAAAACGTCATTGAAGTCCCGGTTCTAAGCCGTAAAGCATGGCACACTGAACTATCGAGTAGTCATCAACGCGCGACTGCCAGGCATTCACAATGTCTGCAGTTGCCGGCGCAGGTGGTACACCTAGCAATGCTTCCAAGATGTAATTCTTTTGTGCAGCAATGAGGATAATCCTCAAGTTACGGACCCAGTCCATGTAATTGCTGCCATCATCTTTCAACTTTGATTTCTCAAGGAACGCATTAAAATTCAACGGAACAACAGCACGGGCCATCTATCTACAACAACGTAGACAAGCAAAATACTATCAGGTACTAAGTTCATGATAAATTTAAGTTCAATTAATCATATTACTTAAGAACTCCCACTTAGATAGACATCCCACTAATCATCTAAGTGATCACATGATCCAAATCAACTAAACCATAACCGATCATCACGTGAAATGGAGTAGTCTTCAATGGTGAACATCACTATGTTGATCATATCTACTATATGATTCACGCTCGACCTTTCGGTCTCAGTGTTCCGAGGCCATATCTGTATATGCTAGGCTCGTCAAGTTTAACCCGAGTATTCTGCGTGTGCAAAACTTTCTTGCACCCGTTGTATAAGAACGTTGACCTTATCACACCCGATCATCATGTGGTGTCTCGGCACGACAAACTTTTGCAACGGTGCATACTCAGGGAGAACACTTGTATCTGGAATTTTTTAGTGAGAGATCATCTTATAATGCTACCACCAATCAAAGCAGAATAAGATGCATAAAGGATAAACATCACATGCAATCAATATAAGTGATACGATATGGCCATCATCATCTTGTGCCTTTTGATATCCATCTCCAAAGCACCTTCATGATCACCATCGTCACCGGCGCGACACCATGATCTCCATCGTAGCATCGTTGTCGTCTCGCCAACTATTGCTTCTACGACTATCGCTACCGCTTAGTGATAAAGTAAAGCAATTACATGGCGATTGCATTTCATACAATAAAGCAACAACCATATGGCTCCTGCTAGTTGCCGATAACTCCGTTACAAAACATGATCATCTCATACAATAAAATATAGCATCATGCCTTGACCATATCACATCACAACATGCCCTGCAAAAACAAGTTAGACGTCCTCTACTTTGTTGTTGCAAGTTTTACGTGGCTGCTACGGGCTGAGCAAGAACTGTTCTTACCTACGCATCAAAACCACAATGATAGTTCGTCAAGTTAGTGTTTTTTTAACCTTCAACAAGGACCGGGCGTAGTCACACTCGGTTTAACTAAAGTTGGAGAAACTGACACCCGCCAGCCACCTGTGTGCAAAGCACGTCGGTTGAACCAGTCTCGCGTAAGCGTACGCGTAATGTCGGTATGGGCTGCTTAATCCAACAATACCGCCGAACCAAAGTATGACATGCTGGTAAGCAGTATGACTTGTATTGCCCACAACTCACTTGTGTTCTACTCGTGCATATAACATCTATGCATAAACCTGGCTCGGATGCCACTGTTGGGGAACGTAGTAATTTCAAAAAAATTCCTACGCACACGCAAGATCATGGTGATGCAAGCAACGAGAGGGGAGAGTGTCGTCTACGTACCCTCGTAGACCATAAGTAGAAGCGTTATGACAACGCGGTTGATGTAGTCGTACGTCTTCACGATCAACCGATTCTCAGTACCAAACATACGACACCTCCGCGTTCAGCACACGTTCAGCTCGGTGATGTCCTGCGAACTCACGATCCAGTAGAGCTTCGGGAAGAGCTTCGTCAGCACGACGGCGTGGTGACGGTGTTGATGAAGCTACCGACGCAGGGCTTCGCCTAAGCACCGCTACCATATGATCGAGGTGGATTATGCTGGAGGGGCGCACCGCACACGGCTAAGCGATCAATGATCAATTGTTGTGTCTCCAAGGGGTGCCCCCCTCCCTATATATAAAGGATTGGAGGAGGGGGAGGGGCCCGGCCTCCTATGGCGCGCCCCATGAGGAGTCCTACTCCCACCGGGAGTAGGACGCCCCCCTTCCAAGTAGGAGTTGGAGAAGAGAAGGAAGGGAGAGAAGGAGAGAAGGAAAGGGGGCGCCGCCCCCCCCCCCTCCTTGTCCAATTCGGACTAGAGGGGGAGGCGCGCACGGCTACCCTGGCCGCCCCTCCTCTTCTCCCACTAAGGCCCATTAGGCCCAATATACTCCCTGGGGGGTTACGGTAACCCCCCCCCCCCGTACTCCGGTATATGTCTAAAACCTCCCAAAACACTTCTGGTGTCCAAACATAGTCGTCCAATATATCGATCTTTACGTCTCGACCATTTCGAGAGTCCTCGTCATGTCCGTGATCATATCCGGGACTCCAAACTACCTTCGGTACATCAAAACACAAAAACTCATAATACCGATCGTCACAGAACTTTAAGTGTGCGGACCCTATGGGTTCGAGAACTATGTAGACATGACTGAGACACGTCTCCTGTCAATAAGCAATAGCGGAACCTGGATGCTCATATTGGTTCCTACATATTCTACGAAGATCTTTATCGGTCAAACTGCATAACAACATACATTGTTCCCTTTGTCATCGGTATGTTACTTGCCCGAGATTCGATCGTCGGTACCTCAATACCTAGTTCCATCTCATTACCGGCAAGTCTCTTTACTCGTTCCACAATGTATTATCCCGTAACTAACTCATTAGTCACATTGCTTGCAAGGCTTAAAGTGATGTGCATTACCAAGAGGGCCCAGAGATACCACTCCAACAATCAGAGTGACAAATCATAGTGTCGATCTATGCCAACTCAACGAACACCATCGGAGACACCTGTAGAGCACCTTTATAATCACCCAGTTACGTTGTGATGTTTGGTAGCACACAAAGTGTTCTTCCGGTAATCGGGAGTTGCATAATCTCATAGTCATAGGAACATGTATAAGTCATGAAGAAAGCAATAGCAGTAAACTAAACGATCAAGTGCTAAGCTAACGGAATGAGTCATGTCAATCACATCATTCTCCTAATGATGTGATCCCATTAATCAAATGACAACTCATGTCTATGGCTAGGAAACTCAACCATCTTTGATCAACGAGCTAGTCAAGTAGAGGCATACTAGTGACACTATGTTTGTCCATGTATTCACACATGTATTATGTTTCCGGTTAATACAATTCTAGCGTGAATAGTAAACATTTATCATGATATGAGGAAATAAATAATAACTTTATTATTGCCTCTAGGGCATATTTCCTTCAGAAAAATGCATCAACGGCAGCGGCTGCCATCCTAGGATTACCCGCGACCAAGGGACTTGGATTTATCGGGGATGGATGAAGAATTCGTGCCAGGTTCTCCATGAGAAAACCCTATGCAATCGCCGAGCGGGGGTTTTCTCTGAACAAGCAGACGAGGGAGAAGGGGATTCAGGCCCAGTGAAATATTGTCGCTTCGTCCGTCCAGCTTACTGCTAAAGCTGGAAAGGTGGGGTTTTTTGTGATTTGACGGCTCATTGGGCATTACTGTGGCGCTACGACCGGGGTGTGTCTACCATGCAGTTGTGCACTCTAATTTGGTGCATATGGCACATGGACCCCATTGCCGGATGCCCCACATATCAGCGAAAGTAAGTAGAAAGATAGGAGTAACTAGTTACACATAAATATATTTTTGACAGGGAGATACTCCCTCTGTAAAGAAATATAAAAATCTTTTATATCACAAATTTATACATAATAAAAATCAAGGGGAATATATATAACATATATAATTATAAAAATAGAGTTTTTTAACATTGTATAGACGAGTTGGTGATGATGGTGTGCCTGCCATCCTGCAATATAGGCCGTCCGATTTATATCTGACGGATAGGAAGGAAACTATGGCAATTTTGCAACAAGGTACCCACACACCTCTCCACACTTGCAAATAAGGCCTTCCCTCGTTCATCCTTTTCTCTCACAAGATAAAATACTCATACAAATGCATCTTGATGGTACGGCACTAGTTTTAGATGCGGTCGCAAGGCGAATACACAAAATTGAGTATAGCACGGCAGTTGTTAGAATGAAATCGAACGATAGTTCCTAACCAGCAATCAGAGTTGCAATTCTATCAATGATATACCATGTGATAAATAATAGTGTCATACTACTTATACACACAGGACACTTGTTTCACCATGCTAGATTGTTACATCAAAATCTCTCGGAGGATAGATCAGTTCGACAGTTGCGTGCTGCTACTGAAGAATTTCAAAGTTGATTTGAACCAGCTCTCCTTGCCGAGAAAGTTCGATTTTGACATCATCCCCTACCGCAAGATATGATTTAGATTTGAACATTGACCGTCCTTTACCATCAATCATCATGCGACCATTCTTTGTACTTACGATATATTGAGCAGGTTCATTCACAGCAAGGCTGCGCATGGTAAGAGAAACTTGGCCATGGTCGCCCAGATTGTTGAACAACTCCCTCGTTGTTGTAGGAATTCTCTGTTTGCAAACAAGAAGACATACACAAATAGTTAGATCAACACAGTGAATCATGTGAAACAACATGGAAAGAAAAAAGAACGAAGCACTTGGGCGGCCAATGCTTACCAAGAAGGTGGACATGTCGGTTTTTGTAAGGACATTGGTATATGAAGTGCGAACTGCAGCCCAGTCTGTTGTTGGTGCTACTGCTGGTTCCGTTGCCGCTGCACGGGCTGGTGCAGATGCAAGTGCAAGTGTTGGTGCAGGTACCGAAGCCGTTGCTGGTGCCCGTGCCGGTGCGACTGGCAGTGCCGCTGCTGCTGCCGGAGATGGTGATCCTTGTAGAGCTGGTGCCGGTGTCGGAGCAGGTGTCAGTTGATAACCCACAAGTATAGGGGATCAATTGTAGCCTCTTTCGATAAGTAAGAGTGTCAAACCCAACGAGGAGCTAAAGGTAGAAAAAATATTCCCTCAAGTTCTATCGACCACCGATACAACTCTACGCACGCTTAACGTTCGCTTTACCTAGAACAAGTATGAAACTAGAAGTACTTTGTAGGTGTTGTTGGATAGATTTGCAAGGTAATAAAGAGCACGTAAATAAAAACTAGGGGCTGTTTTAGGTAAAGAAGCAATAAAGTTAGTATAGCGACTGTGGAAAAGTGGTGGTAGGAGTTGCGAAATTGTCCCTAAGCAATTGACTACTTTACTAGACCGATAGCAAGTTTTATGTGGGAGAGGCCATTGCTAGCATGTCATCCCTGACTTGGAATTCTATGCACTTATGATTGGAACTATTAGCAATCATCCGCAACTACTAACGTTCATTAAGGTAAAACCCAACCATAGCATTAAGATATATTGGTCCCCCTTCAATCCCGTATGCATCGATTTCTATGCTAGGTTGAAGCTTCTGTCACTCTTGCCCTCCAATACATAGTCTTATCAACATACAACTAACCCTATGGTGTGATCCACGCGCGCGCTCATATGATGGGCACCAAAGGACAACAACATAACCACAAGCAAACTAAACCAATCATATCAATTCACCAATTACCGATAGGACAACGAAAATCTACTCAGACATCATAGGATGGCGACACATCATTGTATAATAATCTGAAGCATAAAGCACCATGTTCGTAGAGGGTATAGCGGGTTGCGGGAGAGTGGACTGCTGTAGATAGATGGGGGAAGGTGATGAAGATGTTAGTGAAGATGACGGAGGTGTTGGTGTAGATCGTTGTCGCGATGATGGCCCCGGTGGCGTTCCGGCGCCACAGGGAGAGAGGGGGAGAGGCCCCCCTTCTTCTTATTCTTCTTCTTCTTCTTCCTTAACCTTCTCCCTAGATGGGAGAAGGGTTTCCCCTCTGGTCCTTCGCTTCCATGGCGTGGGAGGGCGAGAGCCACTCCGAGAGTGGATCTGTCTCTCTGTCTCTCTCTATTTCTGCCATCTGCCCTTTCACCGTTTCTTATATTCCCGGAGATCCGTAACTCCGATTGGGCTGAAATTTTAACACGATTTTTATCCGGATATTGGCTTTCTTGCGGCGAAAGAAGGGCACCAACCGCCTTACGGGGTGGCCACGAGGGCCCAGGGCATGCCTGACCCCCTGGGGTGCGCCCCCTGCCTCGTGGCCCCCTCAGGCATCGTCTAGCATTGATTCTTCTTCCCAAAAATCACATATATTCCAAAAAACTCTCCGTCAGTTTTTATCCCGTCCGGACTCCGTTTGATATGGATTTTCTGCGAAACAAAAAAATGCAACAAACAGGAACTAGCACTAGGCACTGGATCAATATGTTAGTCCCAAAAATAGTATAAAAAGTTGTTAAAATTATATGAAAGTTGTATAATATTGGAATGGAACAATAAAAAATTATAGATACAACGGAGACGTATCAGCATCCCCAAGCTTAATTCCTGCTCATCCTCGAGTAGGTAAATGATAAAAAAGATAATTTTTGATGTGGAATGCTACCTAGCATAATCTTGATCATGTAATCTAATCATGGCATGAATATTAAGACACGAGTGATTCAAAGCAATAGTCTATCATTTGACATTAAGACAATAATACTTCAAGCATACTAATAAAGCAATCATGTCTTTTCAAAATAACATGGCCAACGAAAGTTATCCCTACAAAATCATATGGTCTGGCTATGCTCCATCTTCATCACACAAAATATTCAAATCATGCACAACCCTGATGACAAGCCAAGCAAGTGTTTCATACTTTTGATGTTCTCAACCTTTTCAACTTTCACGCAATACATGAGCATGAGCCATGGACATAGCACTATAGGTGGAATAGAATATGATGGTGGAGGTTGTGTGGAGAAGACAAAAAGGAGAAAGTCTCACATCGACGCGGCTAATCAATGGGCTATGGAGATGCCCATCAATTGATGTCAATGCGAGGAGTAGGGATTGCCATGCAACGGATGCACTAAGAGCAATAAATGTATGTAAGCTCAAACTGAAACTAAGTGGGTGTGCATCGAACTTGCTTGCTCATGAAGACCTAGGGCATTTGAGGAAGCCCATCGTTGGAATATACAAGCCAAGTTCTATAATGAAAATTCCCACTAGTATATGAAAGTGATAACTCAAGAGACTCCCTATATGAAGAACATGGTGCTACTTTGAAGCACAAGTGTGGTAAAAGGATAGTAACATTGTCCGTTCTTTTTTTTCTTTTTTAATTTGGCCTTTCTTTTTTTGGGACAACGCTCTAATAATGATGATCATCACACTTCTATTTACTTAAAACTCAATATTACAACTCGATACTAGAACAAAATATGACTATATATGCATGCCTCTGGCGGTGTACCGGGATGTGCAATGATCTAGCGTAGCAAAGATGTCAAGAAATGGACAAGCCATGAAAAACAGCATGCTAGGTATCTTACGATCATGCAAAGCAATATGACAATGAATGCTCAAGTCATGTATATGATGATGATGGAAGTTGCATGGCAATATATCTCGGAATGGCTATGGAAATGCCATGATAGGTAGGTATGGTGGCTGTTTTGAGGAAGATATAAGGAGGCTTATGTGTTATAGAGTGTATCATATCATGGGGTTTGGATGCACCGGCGAAGTTTGCACCGACTCTCCAGGTGAGAAAGGGCAATGCACGGTTGTCGGTGTCAAAACCGGCGGATCTCGGGTAGGGGGACCCGAACTGTGCGTCTAAGGTTGATGGTAACAGGAGACAAGGGACACGAAGTTTTACCCAGGTTCGAGCCCTCTTGATGGAGGTAATACCCTACGTCCTGCTTGATTAATATTGATGAGTATGGGGGTTACAAGAGTAGATCTACCACAAGATCGTAATGGTTAAAACCCTAGAAGTCTAGCCTATATGATTATGATTGCCTCTACGGACTAAACCCTCTAGTTTATATAGACACCGGGGGTGCCTAGGGTTATACAAAGTCAGTTACATAGAAAGGAAATAGTACATTCGGCCACCTAGCTTGCCTTCCACGTAAAGGAGAGTCTTATCCGGACACGGGAGGAAGTCTTCTATCTTGTATCTTCATGGCCCAATAGACCGGCCCACGTCACACAGGTCGGATGCCCGAGGACCCCTTAATCCAGGACTCCCTGAGTAGCCCCCGAACCAGGCTTCAATGATGAGGTGTCCGGCACACAGATTGTCTTCGGCATTGCAAGGCGGGTTCCTCCTCCGATCACTTCAAAGTACCTGACTTAAAGAGCTGTATTCGGCCCTCCATTTAATGTCGCACCCATCGGCTTCGGTGCCTCCACACCTTCTACTTCCACGCATCGAGCGAATACGAGAGGTCGGGGTACTTTTGCATAACCCCCCTCCGGCCACATAAGAAAGGCCTCTATTTAAAGGGGTTGGATCTCAGATCCATTCCACACCCAGCGGAAAACCCTCAGAGTCTTGCCAAGAGAAACCATTTGACATGGCTAGCATCCCTAGTTCCTCCTCCTGCCCTCACAGCTCCGAAAAAGGCGATTGGGAGAGATGCTCTGCATCCCATGACTAGTTGGTTAAGCTCCAAACATAGGGATTCCTTCCCTCCGCGGATCTGGTCCCTGTTCGAGCAGGATTGACCTCCTTCACAGGCGAAGTTCTGGCGGAAAATTTCCCTAATCCAACTAGGGGGGACGGGTGTGCTTCGTATCTTACTTGTTGAGAGGCGTCGGGTTTCCAATCCACCCTTTCCTCCATGGACTCCTGGAGTATTACGGCTTCCAACTGCACAACCTCACGCCGGCCTCTATCCTGCACATCGCGGGTTTTGTTGCCCTATGCGAGCTTTTCCTGGGCTGTGAAGCCCACTTTGATTTGTGGAGGAAGCTATTCTGCCTCGTCCCTCGCAACCGAGAAGGGTCGATATTCGAGTTGGGCGGTGCCGTAGTATGGCACATAGCTGGGACCGGATACCTGTCCGGCACGCCGAAGAAGGCGCCCGAAGAATGGCCCTCAGAATGGTTTTATATTGAGGACGTCGCTCTCCCTGACCCAGTTCGAATGGGCCTTCCCGAATTTTCAAATGCTCCACTGAAGAAACATCACAGCTGGCGCCCTCAGAGCCTTGAGGAGGAACATAGCGCGGAAGTCCGTCAACTGATGGGCAAGATAAAGACACTTGCTCAGTCCGGTTTATTAATAATGGAGGTGATGGCGACTTCCATAGTGCGGGGGGTCCAGCCACTCCAATACCGAGGGCTTCCCATGTGGCGCTATAATTGGGAGGATGACGCCTCACGCTGCGGTCGGAAGGGTCTGGACACCCCCGCCACTTTGGTCAAAATATTGGCCGAACTGTACAAAGGGGAGGAAGAGGAGTTCACTCGTCTTAAACGCCGCGATGGATTTTCCATCTACAATCCTCCGAGCTGGGTGAGCTCTAAATCCCACCACTTTACTCAATCTTCTCCCTGAATCACTTTTAATGGACATTAACCCATCTATTTATAACAGGAATGGCGGAAGGTTACCGAGGGGATCCATAACCCCGCCTCACAGCCAGAGGATCACAACCGGGATCTTGACCCCGGATTCGAAGAGGATCCGGACATATTTGTGGAGCTCGAGAAGGGAGTATCCTACCAGGTGAGCTATGATGGCACAGTTGTGCCAATTGTGGCCGACTATCCCGGCCTCCTTCCTGCCTCACATGTAAGTAATCAAGAGATACCTTCTTCGAAAGAGCTTCCTTATTATGCCTCACCCACCGCACTATTTCGTGCTCCAAAGGGGACGCACTCGACGCCACAACATGCACTAGCGGCATCTCCGGGGAGAGCGGTGCCCGCGCCGAGCACATCTTTGAAGAGAAAGGTGAACGATAATACAGCAGAACCGTTATCAAAGAGGTATGGCTTTCTTTTTAAACATGCCTCCTGGTTGTCACATCAAATTGTGACACTATCCGCCGCATTTTATCAGGAAGAGCGTCCGCCGGACTATGTCCGGGGATCCTGCCGGTCGCGCCTCCACTAGTCAGGTTCCAGACCCTGCCCTAAGGACGGGGGCTGACATGGGAGTCGCGCTGGACTGTCCTTCTGCAGAGGATTCGGATGATATGTCCATCACGAACTCTGAAGTGGAGAGCGCCATGAATCATCGTCGCCGGAGGGCCGCTCTCCTTGACCCCGGCTTTTCAAAAGAGGAATTCAATGCCTTCAGCTCAGCCGATGCATACATCTGAGCTGCTCGGGATGGACTTACTAGAGCCACGGACCAGCATCTAAAAGATATGCGGGTAAGTGTAGATTTGATAATCATATACCAGTAGCCCCCGAGACTTAAAGTAGTTGATACAACTGATTTAAGGATCATTGTATAATCAGGCACTTACGAAGAAGAATAGTATGTTGTCTCAAAAGCTGGAAAATTTTCAGACCCAGCTAAGTGCGGTTACCGCCGAATTGGAAAAATCCAAGGAGGCACTGCCTGGTAATGTTTCTCCCCATCAGAAAAAGTATAATCATATACCAGTAATATTAATACTGTTGTGTTTCCGCTGACAGAATCATTAGAGCAACTGAGAGAGAAACTGAAGGTCACCCAGGCTGGTGAACAAGAGGCCAGAAGGCAACATGCAGCAGGAGAACGTGTGCTGACGCGGGTCAAGGATGAAAAGAACAAACTGCAGGATTCCAATACCCGGCTGGGCGAAGAACTAAAAGATGTTCGAGCCCAGCTAGCTGACACCGTCAAGAAGAATAGGAGGCTACAAGGAGGCACATTCAGTATGTTTTTGACCTCACCTTTATGCATTTTAGCGAAGAAATGATCTGACAGATTGATGTCTGCAGGTAAGCTAACTAGCCGTCCCGAAGAGGAAATGTCCGGCTCTCAAGGCGACCTTCTGCAAGAGCTGTCCCAATTGCATGAGCGAGCTCGGCAAGCAATGCGGAGCATTGCCAAAGGTTTGTGGCCATTCTCCTCTCCTCCAGGAAGTATGGGGGAGCTTCTGAAGCTATTCCAGGGAGCTCGGGGGCGCTTCCGATTATGGAAGATATCAGCTTGCCGAGAAGGTGCGCGAGAGGCCTGGGCCATGGTAAAAACACAGTATACCAAGCTCGATCCGAATCATATGGCCCGGGTCGGACCTAAGGGGTCAGATGGAAAAGAAATTCCAGTTAGTTTGGTATATGACCAAGTAAAGATAGCATCCACATATTCCCAACAGGATTGTAAGCTAGACAGCCTGTTAGACGGCATAGAGGAAGAAGTTTTTGAGTCTAAATGACTATGTACTTCAATTAACAAATTTGTCCCTAGCTGGATTATAAAATGATTGTCATGGTAGACCTTTTTGCTTCGACCTCTGGACCCGAAGGCTCGGAGTGTTTCCGAATACCCACTCAGTAATATAAACCGGGGCATGCGTGGAAACCAGGCGTAGGGGTCATAGTTGCTTGAACAGACAAGTTGTATCCGGCTAGTTATGTTATATTACATTGTAATTGTAAGAAACATCTTCCAGGGAGAATAGTTCCGTTAAGGGTTCCTTTCCCTGGGCGAATATGCGTTAGTATGCATGTCCGAACTATGATTGAAAAAAATCGCAGTGTGAGTGACATCTGGGGGTTCATAGTGTAATGAGTGTAACTCGTCTTTAGTCCGCTGACCGAATATTCCCTTAAGAACGCTAGCTTTCGGCTTCACCCAGTCTGAGGTACACGTCTAGATGACCTGGCAGTAACAATCGCAGAGGTCCTCCCTTTATGCCCTAGCCGAACAAACGGGAACGTAGGGCATAAGCACAGGAGCCAGGCAACCGAGCTTGGCCAAAACTTAAGTCATAACGATGCATATAATGGCGAAGAAAAGGTACATATGCGGAACAGGACACATATGTGTTGAGCTTGATGCTCGGAAAATAATAATAAGCTTCTGTAAAAGAAGCCCCCAGGTATTATGAGTGTATACATTTAAGGATGTGCACATCATAGGTGTGTGGTTTGGCCACACAAGAGCTAAAGAGCTAAACGGAAAAGTTAAAGAGAGAAAAAAGAAAATAATGGAAACAAAGGGAGAAGAAGACGAACAAAGAGTCCGGCTCTAGGCGTAGAATCTTTGGAGTCTGGCGGCATTCCATGGGTTCGGCTCTCAGCGGATGTCCGATGCGTCACGCAGGCGGTACGCTCCTCCAGTGAGAGCTTCATCTATGATGGAGGGACCCTCCCACTTGGGCTTGAGTTTGTCCTTTTTCTTCTCTGAAAGCACCAATGTCGATGTCAAAACCGGCGGATCTCAGGCAGGGGGTCCTGAACTATGCGTCCGGGGTTGATGGTAACTGGAGACAAGGGACACGAAGTTTTACCCAGGTTCGGGCCCTCTTGATGGAGGTAATACCCTACGTCCGGCTTGATTAATATTGATGAGTATGGGTGTCGGGTGGTTGGTGCGACATATGCCAAGGGATGGCTTATCATTGTGGGAGCCAATAAAACGTCGCCGGTGCCCGGAAACGGGATGAGGCGAAGACATGCACGCCGGCGAATCTTACCCAGGTTCGGGGCTCTTCGAGGAGATAACACCCCTAGTCCTGCTCTGCGGGGTCTCCACATGATCACTAGATCGATAAAGGGTAGCTACAATCGCTCCTAGAGCTATTGAGATCAAGGGAGAAGAAGAACGAGGCTAGCTCTCGCTTCTCTCTATCTATGGTGTGTGTGCTATGCGTGGGTGTTAACCTAGAAGCCAACCCTTTGCATGGGTGCTCCGGGGGCTTTATATAGGCCTACCCCCCGGGGGTACAATGGTAATCCGACTGGGAACTGGTCCCAGCCGTCAGTGTCTACGCTCGCCGGCTTCTCCGCCGGCTGCTGGGTCCCGCCGGCTGCTGGGTCCTGCCGGCTGCCGGCTACTTGGTCGATAGGCCGGTCCCACCGCCTAGGGTTTTGTCGGCGGCTGCTTACTGTAGCCGCGCCTCTGATGATGAGGGCTTAGTCGAGGTGAGCGTGGCTACAGTGAGCCGCCTCGGGGGCTATCACTGTAGCCTCACCTCGTCTTGTCTCCTTAATGGGGCTCCTGCTTCGAGGAAGGGAGTAGCCGGCTTCTGGAGGCCGGCCATACTCTTGGCCGACTAGGAGAAGCCGGGCCGCCTTCACGCCTCTCTCTAGCTGAAGGGGCCCGCAGTCCTTGGGCCGTACAGGAGTGGGTCGTGGATGACGTCGAGGCTAGCGTGGCTACAGTGCCGAGCCGCACGGGAGACGTCCCTCCCGTACGGCCTCCTATAGCCATGCCCGCCTCGGGCTTCGGGGGTCATGGGCCGCACTGTGGCCACACCCCGTCACATCGCCGTTATGGAGGGGTGGTTGTGATCTTGGCCGGCTCCTAGGAGTCGGCGTCCTTCCTGGTCGGCTTCTTGGAGTCGGCCACCCCGTAGTCGTCCTGGGGAGGAGTCGGCGAGGCTGGGTCGCCTTCCGGGAGTCGGCTTTAGTGGTAGCCGGCCAGGGAAGGCGGCCCAAATGCTTGGAGTGCTTGAAGGCCCAAAGGCCTGATAAATTTTCCGAAGAGCCAGGGGTAGTCGGTATGGCTACCCGTGGCCATTTACTCCGACAATGGGGGTTACAAGAGTTGATCTACCACGAGATCGTAATGGCTAAAACCCTAGTAGTCTAGCCTATATGATTATGATTGCCTCTACGGACTAAACCCTCCAGTTTATATAGACACCGGGGGTGCCTAGGGTTATACAAAGCCGGTTACATAGAAAGGAAATAGTATATCCGGCCACCTAGCTTGCCTTCCACGTAAAGGAGAGTCTTATCCGGACATGGGAGGAAGTCTTCTATCTTGTATCTTCATGACCCAATAGTCCGGCCCACGTCACACAGGCCGGATGCCCAAGGACCCCTTAATCCAGGACTCCCTCAACGGTACCGAAGAGGCTAGCAATGATGGAAGAGTGAGAGTGCGTATAATCGATGAACTCAACATTAGTCATAAAGAACTCACCTACTTATTGCAAAAATCTATTAGCCATCAAAACAAAGTACTACGCGCATTCTCCTAGGGGGGTAGATTGGTAGGAAAAGACCATCGCTCGTCCTCAACCGCCACTCATAAGGAAGACAATCAATAAATACCTCATGCTCCAACTTCGTTACATAACGGTTCACCATACGTGCATGCTACGGGAATCACAAACATCAATGCAAGTATTTCTACAATCCACAACTACCCACTAGCATGACTCCAATATCACCATTTTTATATCGCAAAACTATTGCAAGTGGTCTTCCGCTCGCACTTCCTGCGCGGCTTCGGCCTGCCAGTGAGCGCCTTCTTCCGCTGCTGGCTGGAATTCTATCAGCTCCAGCCGCACCACCTCACCCCCAACGCGGTGGTGCTGCTGTCGGCCTTCGTCACCCTGTGCGAGGGCTATCTTGGCGTCCTCCCCACCCTCGAGCTCTGGAGGGAGTTCTTCTAGTCGAAGCTAGGCACGCGCGTGCGGGGCGTGCCGGCTCAGACCGACGCCTTCATCGCGTCGCGGAGATCAGGCGCCGACAACCCCTTCCCCATCATCACACTGATCCAATCGGTGAAGAAGTGGCAGAAGTCATACTTCTACGTGCGGAGCATCGCTCCCCGGGGCGACTACCTCAACTTGCCGGCCTACGTAGCCGGCCCACCGGCGGGCAGGCTGCCCCAGTGGTCCTTCCGGGCCGTGACGCTGTCGCAGGGAGGAAACGCCGCCATCGCCCGCCTGCGGGTGATGGTCCAGTCGGAGGGCCTGACGGGGCCCGACCTCCTGGCCGCGTTCGTCACGCGCCGGGTCCTTCCGCTCCAGAGCCGGCCTCATCTGATCTGTCAGATGAGCGGCCAGCTCGATCCGAGCCGAATGTGCACCCAGGAGATGCCGCAGCACGACGCCGCCGACATGGTGAATTACCTCGCCAACTGCCAACTTTCCGAAGACTGGCAATTCGGCAAGGAGCCATATAGCCCTGCCAATCCTCCGCCTACGGTACGCTCCCCTCGTCTCTTTTTCTCTCTCTCTCAGCTTTGTCGCCGAGTTCCTCTGGGCCGACTCTAACTCAGTCGGCTTGCTCTTTTGACAGAGTCCTCTGCTTCGGCCGGCCGGCGGGACAAACGTGGAGCGCCGCTTCGTCCCCGACCGGACCGAACATGACCAGGAGGTCCCCGACCTGGGGGCGGTCCATATGGAGGATGCCGTCGAGCCGGCCGGTGGCCAAGCCGGCGGCGAAGCAGGCGGCTCCGGGTTCACCGCTACATTCGACGACTGGCCGGACGAGGACGAAGCCGAAACCGTCCCGCACCGCCAGCCGGCATCCGGACGCGGCGCGGGCTCCTCCGGCGCGCAGCCTGCTCGGGGTAGAGGCCAGAAACGTCGCGCCGCCGAGGGCATGTTCGGCAGCCGGACGAAGAAGCCCAGGGGTGGGGCGGCAGCCACCAGGCGGGAAGAGGCGGCCGTGAAGGCGGCTCGCTTCCGCAAAGTGGTGAAGCAGCCGCAGACTGTGTCGGCGTAAGTTCTCTCTTTCTATGTACTCTCCTTCTTTCTTTTCTTGGGTGGTTCTTGAACCTTCGTCTTCTTTTTCAACAGTCAGAGCTCCGCTGTCACTTGAGCGGGCGGCTGCCGGCTCCGTCGTCGAGTCGCCAGGGGGCTCTGGGAGCACCACCCGCCGCGTAGATCCCCGCGCCGCCCTCCTGGAGGCGACGGAAAGGAACGCGCGGGAGGTGCGGGAGGAGCAGGAAGCGCGGGAGGCGGAGGCACGGAGGGCAGCCGCCGCCTAGGCAGCTCGGGAGGAGGAGGCGGCAAAGGCGCTCGCCGAGGCCGTAGCCAAGGCCCAGGCAGAGGCCGAGGCCGAGGCGGCGGCAGGGGACGCTTTGATGGTCACCCCCCTGCACACCATGGCGCCAGGGGACGTGGATCCCTCGCCAGGGGGAGCCAGCGGTTCCCAGCCGGGGTTGGGAGGAAGCGGCGACGACGTCATCATCTTGGGGGAGGTGCCGGGGCCGACTCCTCTGACTAGGGCGGCCCAAGGCGGCCAGCCTGCGCCCGCACAGTCGGCGGAGGGCGAGCTGGCCGCGGGAGCTGAGGTGGCGGTCCGGGTTCCGCCAAGTCGGCGTGCAGGGAAGGCCGCGTCGGAGCCGCAGAAGGCTGCGTCGGAGCCACAGCTAGCCGTGGGCTCCAGCTCGTCGGCCCGAGACGTGGAGGCGGCCAGCGCTACCTCGGGGTGGACGCCGGGCGGAGAAACAGCCGTGGTGAACGTCACTGCACAAGACGTCCGGACCCGGCTCCAAAGCCAAGCCGCGGCGCTGAGGCAGTTCACGGACGAATTCCTCGCAACGCGGGTAGCCATCCGGGTTAGCATTCCTATCTTGTTCTTTCTTGATCTTGATTTCTCTTCTTGATCTTGATTTCTCTCGTGGGGGCGCGTCAGCGCACCCACTGGGTGTAGTCCCCGAGTTCCGAGTCGGCTGCTGAGCAGGCGGCTTGGAACTTCTTGGAGATTTTGTCTTTGCTGCTTTTGTTCTCACTTCGGTCTTCTGTCCGTCTTGCAGGACTACCACAACCTCCGAGCGGCCGTCTTCAACTCCCAGGCTCGGGAGCTGACCCAGAAGACCGCCGATCTTACTGAGAGCCGAGGTATGTGACTTGATCTTTATCTCATGTGGGGGCGCGTCAGCGCACCCACTGGGTGTAGTCCCCGAGATTCGGGCCGACTGCTGAGCAGTCGGCTCGGATCTTCCTTGATGATTTCTCATTGTTCTTCTTCTTCTATCTCTGCAGCGGCCAACGCCGGTCTGAGGGCACAATTGGGGGAGTCCCAGACTGCTCTTCGTGCCAAGGACGTGGAGCTCGCCGCCTTGGTGCAGGAGCGCGACCGCCTGGTCAAGAAGCTGGCCGACCAGGAGGAAGGCCACAAGGCGGCGCTGAAGGCTGCGCAGGATCGCGAAGCTACCCTCCAGGCCGAGTTCGAGACGGAGGCGGCCGGCTGGGCAGAGGCCAGGCAGACTCTGGTCTCCGGCTATGGCCAGAATCAGGATCTAGTTGACGGTAAGTCGTCTACCCCTTCGTCCTTTCTTGCCATCTGCCACTTTGGCTTGTTTTTCTGATTTCGGTGTTTTTATTTTCTTTTCTCCTTCGCGCAGAGTACTTCCCTGGCTACTCAACTGCCGCCAACCAGGCCATCGAAGCCCGTCGCCAGGCGAAGAGGCAAGTCGGCTTCGAGATCTCGCCAACCGCCGGCCGCTCGCTGGAAGAACAGCTCCTGGCGATCCAAGCTCGCATCCAGCCGGCTCACAGGCTGCTCCGCCGGCTTCAGCGCGCGGGATCGCAGGTCTTGGCCGCCCTCTGGCCCGGCCAAGTGGTCCCTCGCACCCCCAGTCGGACCGCCGATTGGCTGGAGGTGGCAGTCGGCCGCTTCGAGGCTTGGAAGGCGTCAGCAGCTCGCTCCGGCGCCAGGCGGGCGCTGGAGTTCGTCAAGGCCTGGTATCCCGGCATGAACCTGGACCAGCTGGCTACCTGGCGGCAGCAAGCCGACACGGAGCTGGAGCTGGCGCGGCCGGCCATCATTCGGCGGGCTTCAGCGATCGCCGACTACACCGACACCAACGTCTTCGCCCCCGAGGTGGACGACAATGGAGTCGCCCAGCCGGAAGTTTGGTTCGGGCTGGACCCGGTGTACGGCGAGGACTCGGCGGAGGAGATCGACTCCAGCGACGAGGGCGAAGAGGAGGAGGAGGAGGGTGAAGACGCCGAGCCGGCTGGCGGAGTAGCCGGCCAGCCTCACCGCGCCTCCAGCACTACGTCGCGTGCGAGTGCGTCTCCTGCCGCGGGAGGTGGTCAAGCCGGGACCAGTTAGGCGGCCACTCCTTCAGCCGGTGAGGCCGCCTTCACCGACCAGCTCGGCTTTCCTGTCGCGCCTTAGTCTTCTTTGTTTTGTTTTCCTGTCTTGTTACTTTTGAACAATGTTTGGTTAAGTCTGCACAGTTCCACCCATTGGGTGTATTCAAACTCAAGTCTGTTGCCAGCCTGTGGGCGGCTTTATGTATATAAGTTATGCAATCGGTCTTTCCTTGTACTTTTGCTTTTTGTCCTTCTGCTTTTTTCCTTTGCCGCCCTCCCTTGGTTGCCGCCACCCCAGTCAAACAGTTGCTCTGCAATCTGTGGTCGGGGAGTGCCTGGCCGATTGGGGAGGGGGAAGTACTTTTAGCTCTGCCGGACTTCAGCTAAGTTTTTTAGGAAGCCGGCCGGCCGACTGCTTTGACAGCCGGCAGGCATATTTGGAGGCTGTCTCTTTGCTATATAGGTTAGTTGTTCCTTAGCCGTTTTTCGTGTGGGCGTCCTTTCTGTCTTCTCTCTTGCTAGTCGGACAGTCAGTTCTTTGAGCTGCGACTTTCAGCAAGAGAGGACTTGGGAGCCGGCGCACTACTTAGCTGACTTCGGGAAGAACTTTGAATATAGCTCAAGGCGGCCAGTCCCCGGGCCGACTAGTCGGACCCGGTGCCGGACAAGAATTCAAAATGTAATAATACATTCATGGATATGATACTCGTCATTCATAGATGAACAAAAAGGCAGTCCCCGAGTACTGGTCGGGGGGCCTGTTGGTTTGTACTTAATACAAAAGGGATAGCGTGATACATACTGCTTTTCAGCTGTAAAATCGTCTTAGGAGGTTTGCGTTCCATGGTCGCTCCGACTCCTTGCCGGAGTCGTCTCTCTTGCGTGCTCTTGGTTTTTGCGCGTCGATCAAGTAGTAGGAGTCGTTGCCGAGTGCCTTGCTGACGACGAAAGGGCCTTCCCAAGGGGCCAAGAGCTTGTGCTGGCCGGCTGTTCGCTGGATCAGCCGGAGCACAAGGTCGCCCTCTTGGAAGGATCTTGGCTTGACCTTGCGGTTGTAGTAGCGGCACAGGCCTTGTTGGTAGATGGCGGACCGACTGAGGGCTAATAGCCGTCCTTCTTCCAGTAGGTCGACGCCGTCTTCTCTTGCTTCTTTGGCTTCCTCCTCCGTGTACATGGTGATCCAAGGCGAGTCGAACTCGATGTCTGTTGGGATGACAGCCTCAGCACCGTACACAAGGAAGAATGGAGTGAAGCCGGTTGACTTGTTGGGTGTAGTGCGCAGACTCCAGAGGACAGCCGGCAGCTCTTCGAGCCAGCAGCCGGCCGATCGCTCCAGTGGTACAACCAGTCGGGGCTTGATGCCGGAGAGGATAAGTCCATTTGCTCGCTCGACCTGGCCGTTTGACTGCGGGTGGGCAACGGACGCTAAGTCCAGTCGGATGCCCTGCATCGCGCAGAAACGTGCCAGTGCGCCTTTGGCGAAGTTCGTGCCGTTGTCAGTGATGATGCTGTGCGGCACGCCGTACCGAGTAGTGATGTCGGTGATGAATGTCACGGCAGTCGGCCCGTTCAGCTTCTTAATTGGCTTGGCTTCAATCCACTTTGTGAACTTGTCCACCGCAACGAGTAGATGTGTCAAACCACCGTGGGCTGTCTTGAAAGGGCCCACCATGTCCAGTCCCCAGACGGCAAAAGGCCAGGTGAGGGGAATGGTCTTGAGGGCAGAAGCCGGCAGGTGTTGTTTGGAACTGAAGACTTGACATCCTCTGCAGCTCTTGACTATTTCTTTAGCATCCTCCAAGGCAGTCAGCCAGAAGAACCCATGGCGGAAAGCCTTGGCCACGAGGGATCTTGAGGCGGCGTGATGGCCGCATTCGCCTTGGTGGATGTCTTTGAGGATTGCCACTCCTTTTTCTGGCTCGACGCAACGCTGGAAGACTCCAGTGACGCTGCGCTTCACGAGCTCCCTGTTGATTATTGTGTATGCTGCGGCTCGTTGTTGCACTAGTCTTGCTGCGATCTCATCAGCCGGCAGCTCTCTGCTGACTAGGAACTTGAGGATGGGCCAGGCCCATGAGGGAGCTGTGACTTCTTCTGTTGTTAATGTGGCCACCATGACTCGGGTGGATGGGTTGGGTGTTGCATTGGAGTCGACCACCGCTTCTCGTGTCGTTGTAGTCCCCGGGCCGACTGCTGCAGTCCCCGGGCCGGGTTCTGAAGTCCCTGGGCCGGGTGCGACTACATCAGTCCCCGGGGCAGTCGTCGAAGTCCCCGTGCCGCCTGCGGGATTTCTTGAGCCGGATCCGGCTGTTTCTGGCGCAGGCGGTACGAAGATGGAATCCGACTCTGGAGACGGCTTGATGGACGGCTTGAGGAGGCGCTGGAGGGAGACGCCAGTCGGTATGGCTTGTCGGGTGGAGCCGATCCATGCTAGGGCATCTGCTTGGTCGTTGTCGGCCCTTGGCACGTGAAGGAACTCGCACCCTTCAAAGTATCCACTCATCTGCTGGACGAGGAAACGGTAGCTCGCCATGTTCGCGTCCTTGGCGTCCCAGTTGCCAGATGATTGCTGGACCACCAAGTCTGAGTCGCCGTAGCACAGGATCCGGCGTATGCCGAGTTCTTTGGCTAGCCGGAGCCCATGTACGAGCGCCTCGTACTCGGCCACGTTGTTGGAGGCGGCGAAGTGGATCTGCAGCGTGTACTTGAGCTTGTCGCCTTTGGGAGAGGTGAGGACGATGCCGGCTCCCAAGCCGGTGCGCATCTTGGACCCGTCAAAGTGCATCCGCCAATGGGTAGAGTCGGGAGCCGGCGGTAAGTACTGGGTCTCGGCCCAGTCGACGAGGAAGTCGGCCAATGCTTGCGACTTGATGGCGGTGCGGGGTTGATAGAAAATCGTGTAGGGCGCCAAGGCAATGGCCCATTTGGCCACCCGGCCGGATGCATCCCGGCTGCCTATGATCTCGGCGAGCGGGGCAGTGCACACGACCGTGATGGGGTGCTCTTGGAAGTAGGGCTTCAATTTCTTGGCAGCGAAGTACACCCCATAGCACATCTTCTGGTAGTGCGGGTAGTTTTGCTTTGAGTTGGACAGTACTTCGCTGAGATAGTAGACCGGCCTCTGGACCAGCTGGGCTCGGCCTTCCTCCGGGCGCTGGACCACAACAACAGTGCTGACGACTCGGCTTGTCGCGGCGATGTAGAGGGGCATGGGCTCCTTCTCAGTCGGCGCGGCCAGGACAGGCGGAGTGGTCAACATCTTCTTCAACTCATGGAAGGCTTGGTCGGCTTGATCATTCCACTCAAAGTGAGTGGACTTCTTCATGAGTCAGTACAGGGGGAGAGCCTTCTCTCCTAGTCGGCTGATAAAACGGTTCAGGGAGGCTAAGCAGCCAGTGAACTTCTGCATATCTCGCAGCTTGGTGGGAATCTCCATCCTCTCGATGGCCTTGATCTTGACAGGGTTGCACTCAATGCCGCGTTCGGAGACCAGGAAGCCTAGCAGCTGGCCGGCTGGCACTCCGAACACGCACTTCTCGGGGTTAAGCTTGATCTGGAATCGGCGCAAGTTGGCAAATGTTTCCTTCAGGTCTTCCAGCATGGTACCGCGCTTCTCTGTCTTCACCACAATGTCGTCTACGTAGACGTGGGCATTTCTGCCGAGTTGTTTCAAGAGACATTTCTGCATGCAACGCTGAAAAGTGGCACCGGCGTTTCTCAAGCCGAATGTCATTGTCAGGTAGCAGAAAGCTCCAAAGGGTGTGATGA
This sequence comes from Aegilops tauschii subsp. strangulata, assembly GCF_002575655.3. NCBI lineage: Eukaryota > Viridiplantae > Streptophyta > Magnoliopsida > Poales > Poaceae > Aegilops > Aegilops tauschii. The sequence continues at coordinate 89,137,191 of NC_053039.3, read as the reverse complement.
AGGCAGTCTTCAGGCGATCAGCCGGGTCCAACTTGATCTGATGATACCCTGAGTATGCATCCAAAAAACTTAACAGCTCGCATCCGGCTGTGGAGTCTATCACTTGGTCAATCCGTGGCAAAGCAAACGGATCCTTTGGGCAGGCCTTGTTCAAACTTGTGTAGTCTATACACATGCGCCACTTGTTATTCTTCTTCATAACCAGAACTGGGTTGGCAAGCCATTCTGGGAAGAACACTTCCATGATGAAGCCGGCTGCAAGGAGCCGGGCTATCTCTTCTCCCACGATTCTTCGCTTCTCTTCTGATAGTCGGCGGAGGGGTTGCTTGACCGGCTTCGCATCAGCTCGGACATGTAATTTGTGCTCGGCGAAATCCTTCGGGACACCCGGCATGTCCTTTGGGGACCATGCAAAGATGTCTCGATTCTCACGGAGGAAGTCGACGAGCTCACCTTCCTATTTACTGTCCAAGTTCGCCCCAATCACGGCGAACCTCTCCGGGTGCTCCGGGTCTAGAGGTATCTTCTTCGTCTCTTTGGCAGGCTGGAAGGAGCCCTGCGCATCACAGTCCTTGGGGTTGGGGGACAAGGCCGGCTGCTTGCCGGCCATGGCCACAACCCGCTCCAACATCTTCTTCTCTTCGGCCACCACAAGGGACTCGGCCAGCCGGCTACTGGCCATGGCACACTCGATGGACTTCTTGTAGTCGCCGGCTACCGTGATGATCCCCTTCGAGCTCGGCATCTTCATCTTCAGGTAGGCGTAGTGGGGCACGGCCATGAATTTGGCCAACGCAGGTCGGCCAAGCAGTGCATGATAGGGGCTCTCCAAATCCACCACCTCAAACCATATTGCTTCCCGGCGAAAGTGATCTTTGTCTCCGAAGAGAACATCCATTTTGATCTTGCCGATTGGAGAGCAAGATAGGCCGGGTACGATACCATGGAAGACGGTGCGGCTCGGCATGAGCTGCTTTGCTTTGATGTTCAGCTTGTCCATGGTATCGCGGTACAGTATGTTGATACTGCTTCCGCCGTCTATCAGGATGCGGGAAAATCTGGCAGCTCGCCTCTCCGTCGCAAGGGTGACGTCCAAGACCGTAGCATAGGAGCCAGGCAAAGGCATCACCTCTGGGTGGTCGGCCTGGCTCCAGCTAATGGGCTTTTCCGACCAGTGCATGAACTCGGCGGTGCTAGAGGCGACTGCGTTTACTTCTTGGTGCTGCCGGCGTCGGCTGCGCTTGTCGTCGACTTGACTTGTGAAGACGACGTAGGCGTCCTGCGCTTCGGGGAACTCGTCTTGGATGGCGCCGACTGCCGGTCGGGCCGCCGGCTGCTGGGGAGCTGGAGGCGGCGGGCCGGGAGGCGGAGGCGGCACCATCCCTTCGCCCTTGGTGATGCGGGTGAGCCAGTGGCATTTCCGTGTCGTATGGTTGGACGGCTTCGCGCCGCTGTGGAATTTGTAGGGAGCATCGAGTGCTTGTTCGTAGGAGAAAGACGGCTGCCAAGGCGCCGTCCACCCTTCTTCTTGGGAGCGGGCCGCTCTTCGGGCTGCTCGTCTTCAATGGTGGCCACCTGCCGACTAGAGGAAGTCGGCATGGGGCCCTTGCGCTTGTGGTCGTTCTGGTAGGGGCGCCGGTTAGGGTCGCCAGCCGGCGTCTTGGGAGCCGGAGCAACTACCTTCCCCGAGGCGTCCACTCGGAGCTCGGTCTTCATGGAGGAGTCGGCAGTGGCATACTTGTCGGCGGTGATTAGCAACTCATCGAGGGTAGCCGGCTCATCGTAGAGGAGTCGGTGCTTGAGGAGAGTGCCCTCTCGGCACCCGGCAGTGAAATACTCGATGGCCTGGACCTTGTGCACTCCCTCGCAGGAGTTGCGGAGCTCGGGCCATCGCGTGAGGTAGTCGGCGAGGCCTGGTCGACTCATTGGGCCCCTGGACACAGAGGGAGAGCTGGCGAGGCTTGGGAGGCCGCTTGTAGGTGCTGGTGAAGTTGCGGACGAAAACTTCGGTGAAGTCCAGCCAGCTGTTGATGCTGTAGGGCTTGAGGCTGTTGAGCCATGTGCGCGCCGTGCCTTGCAGCATCAAGGGGACGTACTTCACGGCGACGCGCCGATTGCCGTTGGCGATGCTGACGGCTGTGGAGTAGTCGATGAGCCAATCTTCCGGCTTCACCGAGCCGTTGTACTTGGGTGTGTCTCTGGGGAGCGAGAACCCTTTGGGGAAGGGCTCGTCGCGGATGCGGGGGCCAAAGCATGGCGGGCCGACATCGTCTTCTTCTTCTAGCGCCAAGGATCGAGCAAGGCGGTCGATCCTGTGGCGGGCGTCGTTTTCGCCGACTCCTTCTCGGCGGCCGAGTCGGTCGCCAAGAGTCGGATGGGTGACAGGCGGTGGGGTGAGGCGTCTTTCTCTTCGAGGCGGGGGAGGAGGCAGGTTTCCCTGGTGCTCTACAGCTCGAGGGCGGCAATGCGCGTCGCGCTCGATGGTAATGCGAGTCCGGCTATGGCTGGCAGCCGGCTCCTTGTCTTTCATCTGGCGCGCACCGCTCGCAGTTGGCGAGCGGGACGTCGCGGCGTGCTCCCGGCGCGGGGGATGGCTATCAGCTCGGGCGCCGGCTTCATGCCGTTCTGCAGCCGCGTCGATCAGCTGCTGGATCCGTCTTGTCATGTAAGGGAGCTCATCGGCTCCCAGCCCATTGAGCTCCTCTGCTGCCGCCTGAGCGGCTCGCAGGTTCTCGAGCGGGGTGGCGTAGACGGGGTGATCTGTGCCCAGCATGCTGGCTATGGCTGCGCCGCGCTTCTGGACGAAGCCAGCTCGGCTCGGGCCGCTAGGCGGCGGCGTCCCGAAGGCGGCGCGGTCGACTTCGCGCTAGTGGGCCTCGGTGAGGCGTCTCATCGAGGCTATCTTCTTGCCCTCCGCGATGAGGGCAAGGCGGCGTGCTTCCAGGGTCTCGGCGTCGGCATCGGCCGGGATGGGGACGGAGAGGTCTTGCATCGCCGCTTGCTGAGCGTCGCGGGCGTTCTCGCCCGAGTTGGAGACGTGGCTGATGACCAGCACTTCAGTGACAGCGCTGCTGCCGCTGTCAGCTCGAGGGAGGGGGTCGTCGAAGACCACCACGTCGGAGGGGTAGGCGTCGAGCGACGCGGTGTCGGAGTCGATGAGCATCGGGTCGGTGGAGCCGACCGACTCCATGTCCGCAGCGGGCTCGCTGGAGACGTAAAGTTGGTCGAGGAGGCTGACGAGGCGGCTCTCGGGGTAGTCGGTGCCTGCATCGGACGCAGGCTCGTTGGAGATGCGAGTCTCGCCGAGCAGATCGGCGAGGCGGCTCGCTGCGCAGGCGTCGTCGACGCCTTGCAGCGCGTCGGGGCAAACGCCGTTGGGCGTAGCAGGCTGGCTGCGCTCGCGGGGAAGGAAGAGGGTTCCCGTCCAGAACAGGTCTCCGGACAACGGTGCACCTGGCCCCACGGTGGGCGCCAAATGTCGGGTGGTTGGTGCGACATATGCCAAGGGATGGCTTATCATTGTGGGAGCCAATAAAACGTCGCCGATGCCCGGAAACGGGATGAGGCGAAGACATGCACGCCGGCGAATCTTACCCAGGTTCGGGGCTCTCCGAGGAGATAACACCCCTAGTCCTGCTCTGCGGGGTCTCCGCATGATTACTAGATCGATAAAGGGTAGCTACAATCGCTCCTAGAGCTGTTGAGATCAAGGGAGAAGAAGAACGAGGCTAGCTCTCGCTTCTCTCTATCTATGGTGTGTGTGCTATGCGTGGGTGTTAACCTAGAAGCCAACCCTTTGCATGGGTGCTCCGGGGGGTTTATATAGGCCTACCCCCCGGGGGTACAATGGTAATCCAACTGGGAACTGGTCCCAGCCGTCAGTGTCTACGCTCGCCGGCTTCTCCGCCGGCTGCTGGGTCCCGCCGGCTGCCGGCTACTTGGTCGACAGGCCGGTCCCACCGCCTAGGGTTTTGTCGGCGGCTGCTTACTGTAGCCGCGCCTCTGATGATGAGGGCTTAGTCGAGGTGAGCGTGGCTACAGTGAGCCGCCTCGGGGGCTATCACTGTAGCCTCACCTCGTCTTGTCTCCTTAATGGGGCTCCTGCTTCGAGGAAGGGAGTAGCCGGCTTCTGGAGGCCGGCCATACTCTTGGCCGACTAGGAAAAGTCGGGCCGCCTTCACGCCTCTCTCTAGCTGAAGGGGCCCGCAGTCCTTGGGCCGTACAGGAGTGGGTCGTGGATGACGTCGAGGCTAGCGTGGCTACAGTGCCGAGCCGCACGGGAGACGTCCCTCCCGTACGGCCTCCTGTAGCCATGCCCGCCTCGGGCTTCGGGGGTCATGAGCCGCACTGTGGCCACACCCCGTCACGTCGCCGTTATGGAGGGGTGGTTGTGATCTTGGCCGGCTCCTAGGAGTCGGCGTCCTTCCTGGTCGGCTTCTTGGAGTCGGCCACCCCGTAGTCGTCCTGGGGAGGAGTCGGTGTGGCTGGGTCACCTTCCGGGAGTTGGCTTTAGTGGTAGCCGGCCAGGGAAGGCGGCCCAAAAGCTTGGAGTGCTTGAAGGCCCAAAGGCCTGATAAATTTTCCGAAGAGCCAGGGGTAGTCGGTATGGCTACCCATGGCCATTTACTCCGACAATGGGGGTTACAAGAGTTGATCTACCACGAGATCGTAATGGCTAAAACCCTAGTAGTCTAGCCTATATGATTATGATTGCCTCTACGGACTAAACCCTCCAGTTTATATAGACACCGGGGGTGCCTAGGGTTATACAAAGTCGGTTACATAGAAAGGAAATAGTATATCCGGCCACCTAGCTTGCCTTCCACGTAAAGGAGAGTCTTATCCGGACATGGGAGGAAGTCTTCTATCTTGTATCTTCATGACCCAATAGTCCGGCCCATGTCACACAGGCCGGATGCCCAAGGACCCCTTAATCCAGGACTCCCTCAACGGTACCGAAGAGGCTAGCAATGATGGAAGAGTGAGAGTGCGTATATTCCATGAACTCAACAATAGTCATAAAGAACTCACCTACTTATTGCAAAAATCTATTAGCCATCGAGACAAAGTACTACGCGCATTCTCCTAGGGGGGTAGATTGGTAGGAAAAGACCATCGCTCGTCCTCAACCGCCACTCATAAGGAAGACAATCAATAAATACCTCATGCTCCAACTTCGTTACATAACGGTTCACCATACGTGCATGCTATGGGAATCACAAACATCAATGCAAGTATTTCTACAATCCACAACTACCCACTAGCATGACTCCAATATCACCATTTTTATATCGCAAAACTATTGCAAGGAATCAAACATATCATATTCAGTGATCTACAAGTTTTATGTAGGATTTTATGACTAACTATGTGAATGACCAATTCCTGTCATCTCTCTAAATAGATATAAGTGAAGCAAGAGAGTTTAATTCTTTCTACAAAAGGTATGCCCACGCTCTAACAAATATAAGTGAGGCAAAAGAGCATTCTACAAATGGACGTTTTCTATGTGAAGAGAAACAGGCAATCCAAACTTCAAATGATATAAGTGAAGCACATGAAGCATTCTATAAAGCCATACTCAAAAGATATAAGTGAAGTGCAAAGAGCATTCTATAAATCAACCACGGAATATCTCATACCAGCATGGTACATCAAAGAAAAGTGAAAACTAAATGTAAAAGACGCTCCAAGATTTGCACACATCGCATGAACGAAATGAATCCGAAAACATACCGATACTTGTTGAAGAAAGATGGGATGCCTTCCGGGGCATCCCCAAGCTTAGACGCTTGAGTCCCCTTGAATATTTACTTGGGGTGCCTTGGGCATCCCCAAGCTTGAGCTCTTGCCTCTCCTCCTTCTCCTCACATCGAGACCTCCTCGATCTTCGAACACTTCATCCACACAAAACTCAACAGAAAGCTCGGTAAGATTTGTTAGTATAATAAAGCAAATCACTACTCTAAGTACTGTTGCAAACTAATTCATATTTTTTTTGAATTTTAGCTAATGTAATATAACTTTTCCATGGCTTAATCCACTGATAGAAATCGATAGTTTCATCAAAACAAGCAAACTATGCATCAAAAATAGAATCTGTCTTAAACAGGACAGTCTGTAGTAATCTGGACATTCACCATACTTCTGTACTTCAAAATTTCTGAAAAAATTAGGAAAAATAAACAATTTTTATAGAAAGACATTGCAAAAAGTTTCAGAACCGTTTGACGTTCCAGTAAAAGATGTAAAATTGCGCAATACAGCCAAAGTTTCTGTTTTGCACCGCACAAACCAACAAGCAATGTAACCATCCTAAAGGCAAATCTTGGCACATTATTTTTATTTTTAAACTTTATAAAAGTACACAACAGAAATAAATGACTCTCTAAAACTTCTGGGTTGTCTCCCTGGCAGCGGCTTTCTTTAACGCCATTAAGCTAGGCATATAGTGCTCAATTAATGGATCCACCCGGATCCCAAGGTATATCAAATCCAATTTTAATTAACAATGATTTGTAATTTAGTAGTGAGCACAAAGTAACATATATCATGCAACAACGAAGTCTAACTCTCTTCCTATGCATCGACATGTCATAAAAGAACAATTCATGCACACATAGTAAAGGCCGATGCATAGTATAAACAGTTTCTTGCAATTTTATCATATTGGAAACATGGAGAGGCGGAGATGTAGTTACTCTCTCATAATAATTGCAAGTAGGAGCAGAAAGCACATGCATATTATATCTATAAAAATCATCATGTGTATAGTAAAACGCAACCTATCAATATAATCCTTCATAAGGGCAAACTTCTCCGATATAGTGTAGTCGGGAGAATTCAAAAAGATAATAGGACTATCATGCATGGGTGCAATAGCAACAATTTCATGTTTGACATAAGGAACTATAGCAAGTTCATATCCATAAGCATAATTCATACTGGCATCTTGGCCACAAGCGTAGCAACCATCATCAAAAAGGGATATTTCAAAAGAATCAACGGGATCATAACAATCATCATAGCGTTCATCCTTCGATAAATTCGAAGGGAAATTAAACAATGTATGAGTTGAAGAGTTACACTCATTAGAAGGTGGGCACGGGTAGCTAATCCGCTCTTCCTCCTTTTGTTCTTCACTCTCCTCGTCATCTTTTTCATCCAATGAGCCCAAAGTTTCATCAATTCCTTCTTCCATAGACTCCTGCAAAATATTAGTCTCTTCTTGGACATCGGAGGAGTCCTCAATATATGGTTTAACATAGGCATTTGAAGTATAATTATCATAACAATATTTAAGTATGGCAAAATTTTCAGATTTGTAAAGAGTAGCATCATACTTTTCAATCAAAGAAGCAATTTCATTAGCACCCATAAAAGCAACAAAATTTTCAATTTGTTGAACATCATAGTAATTATAAACACCCTTAGCATACGAAGATACGATTCCATTATCACTAAACTCACATTGGTAGGGAAGGTGTTTCTTAGGGTCTTCAGAACAACAAGTAAAATCATATATTTCACATAAATTCTAAGCATAGCACTACAAACGACGAATTTGATCCAGTAAAGGTTTCCCTTTTTCAGATATGCGGTGTCACACAGGGATCGAAGATGATCCAAGTAAAAAGCTTCAGGAGTGTGATAGATTTTGAGTGGTTCTTCAACCATTGGTGTAGTAGGTACAACTAATTTTTTTGATATTTTGCATTTCCTACCCATAACTAAAGATAGAAAACAAGAGCACAAAATAAAAAATACTTAGTGATAAAGCAAACAAGCACACACGAGAATATTCACCCCACGCTATGCGGCAACGGCGCCAGAAAAAGGTCTTGATAACCCACAAGTATAGGGGATCAATTGTAGCCTCTTTCGATAAGTAAGAGTGTCGAACCCAACGAGGAGCTAAAGGTAGAACAAATATTCCCTCAAGTTCTATCGACCACGGATACAACTCTACGCACGCTTAACGTTTGCTCTACCTAGAAAAAGTATGAAACTAGAAGTACTTTGTAGGTGTTGTTGGATAGGTTTGCAAGACAATAAAGAGCACAGAAATAAAAACTAGGGGCTGTTTTAGGTAAAGAAGCAATTAAGTTAGTATAGCGAGTGTGGAAAAGTGGTGGTAGGAGTTGCCAAATTGTCCCTAAGCAATTGACTATTTTACTAGACCGATAGCAAGTTTTATGTGGGAGAGACCACTGCTAGCATGTCATCCCTGACTTGGAATTCTATGCACTTATGATTGGAACTATTAGCAAGCATCCGCAACTACTAACGTTCATTAAGGTAAAACCCAACCATAGCAGTAAGATATATTGGTCCCCCTTCAATCCCGTATGCATCAATTTCTATGCTAGGTTGAAGCTTCTGTCACTCTTGCCCTCCAATACATAGTCTTATCAACATACAACTAACCCTATGGTGTGATCCACGCACGCGCTCATATGATGGGCACCAAAGGACAGCAACATAACCACAAGAAAATTAAACCAATCATAGCAATTCACCAATTACCGATAGGACAACGAAAATCTACTCAGACATCATAGGATGGCAACACATCATTGGATAATAATATGAAGCATAAAGCACCATGTTCAAGTAGAGGGTACAGCGGGTTGCGGGAGAGTGGACCACTATAGATAGATGGGGGAAGGTGATGAAGATGTTGGTGAAGATGACAGAGGTGTTGGTGTAGATCGTTGTCGCGATGATGGCCCCGGTGGCGTTCCGGCGCCACCGGGAGAGAGGGGGAGAGGAGCCCCCTTCTTCTTATTCTTCTTCTTCTTCTTCCTTGACCTTCTCCCTAGATGGGAGAAGGGTTTCCCCTCTGGTCCTTGGCTTCCATGGCGTGGGAGGGGCGGTTTTTATCCCGTTTGGACTCCGTTTTTATCCCGTTTGGACTCCGTTTGATATGGATTTTCTGCGAAACAAAAAACATGCAACAAACAGGAACTGGCGCTGGGCACTGGATCAATATGTTAGTCCCAAAAATAGTATAAAAAGTTGCCAAAAGTATATGAAAGTTGTATAATATTGGCATGGAACAATCAAAAATTATAGATACGACGGAGAAGTATCACCGGTGTCGATGCCCGATCCTCCGGCAGGTCAGCCTGATCCACTGACGCGGTCGGTGCCCAATCCTCAGTTGGATCAGACTGAGCTGTTGTCACTGTCAGTGCTAGGCAACTGCCGGTGCTCGATCCATTGCTGAAGGTGGTACCGATGTGCGAGACAGCGGCGATTATGTCTGGTCTGCTATGATCAGCTTTCTAACTTGAGTAGGCTCCGTGACCGTGATCCAGTCTTTTTCTTAATTTCTTTTAAACGCGAGAAGGACTAATTGTGGTGTGTTTGTTAAACCAAACTGCAGTTCATCATAGGGATTCAGCTTGTGCTCAGACAACAGACTGACCCAATTTTTCCAGTAATATAAGTGACGGACAGTGCCTTCATTACTGACACGACATAAGAAGTGAAACCTACAAAAATATCCATCGTAGAGCAAACCAAACGGTTTATTCTATGATGAATGTCACATGGCAAAACCTGCGTCGTAAAATTGCAGCAAAAAAAAGGAAACGTGACACTAAATCAATAAGATTTCGATAGTAAATCAATAAGATTTACTTGATGTGACACGAGTGAATCCTTACCAGGAAATCACTATGTTGAAGTACTAAACGGAAGATTGATCATCCAACTACGCGTGGCATGCAGGGCCCCCGCCTACTCCCACAAGCAGGATAGTCCAAAGGTCATGACAAATCGTATGGACCGAACATCCATGGGACTGGAAATCCTGGTGGGTGCGATAAACCCTACAATGCATACAGATATTGGAGTGTAACCATAATTGATAAACCATCCTCACAAAAAAGATGATCTGGATACATCAAAATATACAGACTGAATTGAGTGGACATACATTAACATAGACTGTTCTCAGGACTCACCACACACCAAAAGCGACAGTACTAAACAATACAAGGTTCACAAACACAAATCAAGTACTGAACAATAGTACTTACTACAGACAAGCAAAGTTGCACTAATTAAACTCTGCAGACTATTTCTTGCCACCGACCTATGGGATGAACCTCACATAACTGACTAGCCCATGGACTTTGTGAGAGATGTCTACCAACACCATCGCCATCTCGTCAACCTTGGAGAACCTAACAGAGTGGTCTTTCCACTCATAAACATGACGATGAAGACAGGCCGCATCAGATTTGTCGGGAAGCTTTACAAGAACCACACCGTTCGTAATCGAAGGCACAACCAGGAAATTGTTGTGGTCAAGTACAGCCTCGAGAACACGCGTGACAACAATGCTACAAGAAAACACTAGTTCAAGACACGTGGCGACAAGGGCACAGCAGATGGATAGTTTAGCAGTAGAACTCATCCACTGGTCTTCCAGTTCACACGGCATGACTTTGAGAACTTCATATCCACCATGGACCTGGTTCTAATTCAAACAGAAACCAGATATTTTATTACTACCTCCGTTCGGAAATATAAGATGATTTTCGATATTTTACTCCATAAATGACTGGATATACACACAGAAATGAGTGAACAAAGACACTAGAACATGTCTTCAAAGGCATGAGAGCAGAGGGATTACTTGCAATATCCATAACACAAGTTACTGAGGCAAATATACCCTCTTCAAAGGTAGCATTGATGTTCATAAAGTAGTTGAAAGTAATCTATAAAAAATCAGTGTCAACCTCTCGCATGTTTTGGTCAAAAGAGGAATTTAGAACCGTCATTAGGCACACAAAAATCACATGCAAGATCACCCAGAGAGTTGTACTACTAGTACTAGTACTGCGTGTTAGATGAAAAAACATGATCAAGATCGAGAAAAAGATCGTCAAGAAGAGATATTACCTGGACTTGCTTAATGAGAGATCCTGGAGAGGGGGCTTGGACAGGGCGATGGATTTGAGCTTGTCTGCGGTAGTCTCGGCGGTGTGCTTGCGCTTCTTCGTACCATGGGCCTCGATGGTTTTGGCCAGAGCCATAGACATCACTTCGGCCGGTGCTCCAGTGTCCATCAAGAAACTATCAAATAGAAATAAAAGAAAAGAAACCATGATCACAAACCCAAAAGAAGAACAAAGAGGGGGTTATAGGATCAGTCTCGGGGTTGCAAGACCGGGCCTTGGCCAGAATCAATACCATTGATGCGCTCACCTTTCCTTCTTTGGGAGAGAAGAACAATGGCAGAAGCAGGTCGGGGTTTTCTTGAAGAAATGAGGAAAAAGATGAGGGAGAAGCGAGTGGGGGTTTTCTTCAAGAGAGGAAGCTGAGAGAGAAGAGTGAAATGATGGTTGCTTCGTCTGTCCAACTTATTGCTGGAAAGGAGGGGGTTTTGTGATTTGACGGCTCATTGGGCATTACTACGGCGCTTCGATCGGGGTAGTCTACCATGCAGTTGGGCACTCTGCTACAGAGTAATTTAGTGCATGGCTGGTGGACCCCGATGCTGGCTGTCCCACACATCGGCGAAAGTGAGTAGCAAGGTTCCCGATGATCGTCGAGGAGGATCCGCACGGTAGAGCGTGTCCACTGTTTTTCTGAAGAAGAAAAAATGATTACATCAAGCGTTTCCACTGTTACGATGGAGGAGTGCGAAACACGACTTCCACTTGAACATACACAGTGCTCCTACTACTAGGCATGTGCACTGGTTCATACGTCAGTACTACATATGCTTGATACATACAAAGTTTTCTGACCACCATACCGTTCATCTTTTAAATTTGAATTTGCAATGAAAAACTTACTAGGGATACCATGAAATGTGAAATCCACGTTGAGATCACTATATCACAAACTCACTCTAATACAAGAACTCGTCATAAATCAATTGCCACGTTGAGATTACTATCTGCAAGGAAAATACGAGCATTGTAATACACATAGATTTGTTCGGCAATTTAAAAGATTCATTTCGTATACTCGAATGGTAGGACCCAACGGCGTACCAGCCAAACTGTGGCTCGTGTTGATCCTCAAAAAAAACCGGGATCGTGTCCTTCTGGTGGCGTGCGTCGTACGCACATTAGCCAACCCCAACCAGTCGAGCCTCCGCGTTTCAAGTCGAAATATCTGGCGGCCAGAATTCCACCCCCAGGAAATTCCCCTCATGTCTCCGGTCCATAGTGACTACCGATGAACAATGGAGGGTTGCTTTAGTAACTAGACAATGTTACCTAGCGTGCGGAGCACGGTTCAATTCCCTCGGTCGCTGCTACCCAAGATCACCCGTCAACTGCATTGCCTAGTACTAATAGGAGTACTACACCAGGATGAGCACAGAATTGAGCCCGTTTGTTTGTGCCTAGTACTTGACTTAATACCTCTATATCAGGCAATGCACTGGTACGGAGGGATTATCCTTTTACTCTGCATATATAACTTGTCTGAAGTCTAACTAAGAAAAATGTTTGGCCAAATCCTTTCTTAAGAAATACAACAAGAAAGATGTAAGCTTGAAAATTTATTGCATGATGCAGGTTATGATATTGTTTCGAATCCTGGATTTTAAATTTCAGAAAATCCAAAAGTGACCAGAAATTCATGAAACTGAACATGGTCACGTGATATGGCACAAATATTCCTACGTAATTTTTTCTTCAATTTGAGACAGGCTGCTTATGTGAAGTTGCACAAATGAAGAGCCAAGGTATCTTGGAACAAAGACCTGTCAAGTTAAGGCGAACGCTTTCACTATTGAAACCGTGGGTGTTTACGTGCCGCCACGAGTCCCGCTTCTCATCGGCAGGTGCCATCCGAGCAAGCGTGTGAGTCGATGGGAAGCGTGCGAGCAGACCTCTGCGCTGGTTGACAGGAGGCGTGCGAACAGACTGCTGCTTAGGCTCACCGGGAGGCGAGCCCTTTGACCAGGCCCACCTCCGTCCCACCTCCGTCCCAACTACTCCCACTTTTAATATCGCCAGCGCCGCAGTTTAAAATCAACCCTGCACAAGCTGGTATTACTACAATCTTCTCTCTTCCTCTTCGATTCTCCTGTTGTCTACCTCCAACCAGCCTGGCCTAACCGTACGCCATGTCGCATCACGATGGTCTGCCCTTAGTCTTCCAGTTTCCTGAGGAAGACACCCAGCCGAAGTCTCAAGAACATAAGGCGCTTTGGTACGAGCTTGAACCGGCCTTGCGGGAAGACGTCGCGCCTGTCCCCGCTCCCGTTCCGGCTCCCGTCGCCCGACTGTGCCAGTGCCCATCCCCGTCGCATTGATGTGCTGGGAGCCGCACATTGTCGCCGAGCTTGGTGCCACGGGGTTCCACGAGGTCCCCGCCGACTTTCACGCGCCCGTGCACCTGCCAGTGCATGCACCTGCGCGTGCACTGACGTGCGCGCCCGTGCCGGTGCCCGTACACACGAATGTCTCCGCCGCCCCGGTTCCAGCGCATCTCCTCGCGCGGGTGCCAGTGTCCCCCTCAGCGGCATAGATGGCCATCGTCGATCGCTTCCTTGCACCAACGCCAGTCGCCTCCTCCCGCTAGTTGACTCGCTCCTGGAGACCGAAGTCCAGAACATTGTGGCCTTCCTTGAAGCTAGGGCCAACATCCATGAGTACGCCAACCACGGCGCAAGAGGCCGCCGTCGCTGTCGATCAGTGGTCCGACGACACACAGAGCACGTCAGAGGAGCCGCTTCCCACCGCAAGACGCCCCCGCCACCGCCGCGTAATCTAAATTTGCCATGAAATATGTTCGTATTACCATGCTTAAAATCCGAACGTTTATCATTTTCGTTTATTTTAGATCGATCGTCGGATGAATCTAAACTCGGAGTCAGACTGAATGTAATCTATGGTTTGATCGATTGAATGTTCTATTAGAGTCGTATCAAATTAAATATAAAACATCATCAAGCCACATGCATTCCTTCTCATCCAACGACCTAGACTGCTTCAATGTCGAGCGCTCAACACATTTAGCGTGTAGTTAATTTCATGCCAAAAATAGTGCTAATCACATAATAACATGCAAATAATATCCTACTTAATATCCGCATGCACTTAATATACTTCCAAATTAACGTGCATTGCACGTACACATTGACTAGTAGTACTAGTACGTGAAACTGGTGCCGTAACTTGTGAACGCATCCATATATGGTCGACGGCAACATCGCCCGCGAGTTCTTTGTGTTTGCCTGTGCGTCTGAACATGGAAGGGGACGAGAGAGAGAGAGAGCACACATGGAACCCACCAGTAAGTGACGGCGAATAGTACTACGTGCTAACGAGCCGGTCCCACTAATGTACTAAAAATAATATTACATGTTATCCATTAAATAGGTTGTGGTAATATAAAAACATTATGTGAACAAAGGGGGTACAACAAACATTGTTGTTCTATGTATGTTGCCTATTGACGTGCGGCTTGAAGGCCCTGGTCGCATGTTCGATCCTCATCCTTTATTTTTTAATTTGTATATGGGTCCAAATTTGTTTCATGACAGGTGTGCCCCTCGATGTGTAGTTTGTAGCACTTCAATTTGTGGGTCGAAATTTGTACCATTCCAGGTGGACTATCGGTGTGTAGTTTTGTAGCTTATTTGTAATAATTAAAGAGAACAACAGAGTTTTTGCAATAATACCATGGTGCGACATTGAAGGCGAGAGAGGACGTGCGAGAGAGCAATGACCGAGCCAGAGGGAAATCAATTGGGGGAGGTGCGGGGGTTGCAAGAGTGTTCGAAGTAGTTGTGGGACGAATGCTACAAAAATATAATCTAAACCCACCGGAATAAATGCCTACACAAATTAATCCAAGGTTGGAGTCCCCCTCACAATGTAAATAGCTCCGGCTTTGCGACGGATGGAGAGGTAGCTTCAATGTGTGGAAGATACTGCGTGAGAAAGCGAGGTCAATCGAGAGACATATAGATAGAGAGACAAAGTGAGTGTGGTCCGACATTCATTGAAAAGATATATATGCTCTGGAGAGATATTGTCGGATTGAGCTTTTGGGAAGGGTGAGGGCTGTAAGATAGAGCTTGAGAGATGATCCAGGCACAGACATGTAGATATATTTTGTGCATTGGAGGAAGCAAGGTCAATCGATTACATATATAAAGGGAGAGAGGTTGAGCGAGTGTGGGTTGTCATGCGATAGAAAGAGTGAGATGGGTTGGAGAGAGTGACCTAGATAGACAATGTGCATGAGAGAGTATATACAATATGAATATGTCGATTTGGGCTCAAACGTGGAGATATATCGTTTGTGTCCGAGAAAGAGCGAGGTCAATCAAGACATACAAAGAAAGAGAGAGAGAGAGAGAGAGAGAGAGAGAGAGAGAGAGAGAGAGAGAGGGAGCGAGAGGGAGAGCGAGAGAGAGAGAGAGAGCGCGTAGCCCGCCATGAGGTCAAAGAGTGGGGGTGGCTTGGATGGACTGACCTAGAGAGACAATCTGCGTGAGAGAGTATAGAGTGTGTCGATCGAGACCTGAACAGGGAAATATATCATTTGTGTGTGAAAGAAAACAAGGTTAATCGAGACTCAGATAAACAGAGCGAGCTTGAGCGAGTGTGGCCCGCCGTGCGGAAGAAAGAGTGAGTGTAGTGACCTGACCTCAAACGGTCAAGTCTCTGTGCTTCAGTGTCATCCCTGGATCGGTAATGCTGACACACATAGTACTCGAAGGATTTATAACAGAGTAGCAATCACACACTTATTACATTGAATGTCTCAAAAGAGAACTTATTACAATAAATATGGCTTAAGGCCATCTAATACGATAACAGCGGAAGGCTTGGAAGATAAAGTGAGTCCATCAACTCCAACGGCATAGCTGAGCTGCACGGCAACGACCTAACGAACCTTACTCCTCGTCTGAAAAGTCTGCAACATACTACGTTGCAGCCCGAAAATGGGTCAGCACATGGAATATGCTGGCAATATAACACAGTAGAGCAAGAACAGAATAATGCTATCACTACATGCATATTTGGCTGGTGGAAAGCTCTATGGTTATAGTTTTTGCGAAAAGCCAATTTTTCCCTACAACAAAGGAATAAGTTTAATTTAACTATCATGGTAGTTGAAACATCATTGAGAAGGTTCCTCCAACTCAATCCCAATTAAAGTAATTATCAACCCAACAATATTAATTTAGAGTGATGAGATACTTAGGATACTCCAAGTACTAGATACTCAAGATTGTCCATAACCGGGGACACGGCTAACCATGATTAGATTGTACACTCTGCAGAGGTTTGCGCACTTTTCCCCACAAGACTCGATCTCCTCCGTTGGATTTCTCGCACTACAGGGTGTTTGAGAAATGGATGACCAAGACACAGTCTTTCAGAAACATTAACTCTTTACTCCGGGCAAACCATACCAAACCTACATCCCTCTACCTGCTGATCCACCTCTTCAAGAGCTCATGCAACTTACTCAACTATGCTAGAGCCCATAATAGCTTGTGGCTGCTCACGGAAGTTTCTAGCATGAAAATATCTCAGTTCCCTTTGAGTCTGGGTGGCGGACCTTAGGATGATCACACGGGTACTCCGGGATATCCTAGGACAACACTGGATTCTCCAGGTGCCCGACAAGCAATCCACCTAGGTTTGTATTAAAGTTGCCACCTTAAATTGAACCATTAATTAACAATCTCACATCTGTCATGGATACACTCAAACCCAATCCACGTCTACGAGCATAGCATAGCAATATAAGCAGTACGTAGAAGTAACTCCCAAGGTTTGAATATAACAGGGCAATAGGTTCTACCTCATCGCCTACATGTTAATCACATCCTAATCATGCAATGTTTGAGGATTGAAACTAATGCATAAAAACTGGGTATGGAAGGAGTATGATCAATGTGTGACTTGCCTTGCTGACGATCCGCAAAACCTAGGGACTCGTAGTAGCACGCTTCGCACTCCGGGAATTCTATCGCAATACATAAGCAATCAAGCAAAGATGCACGGGCAAAACTCAAATAAGAAGAATTGACCAGAAAGTTCAACTTAAGAACTCCGGTTTGCAAAAAGAATCAAATCAAACGGAGCAACGAAACTCAAACTGCGAAAGAAACAAGATCTGTTTACTAATCTGGACTAAAGTCAAATTTTACAGTACCAAAATCTTGTTCAAGTTGATTAAACAGAATGAGGGTTTCGAGAAGAAGATCTAAGCGCTTGAATCGTCTGATTCCGATAAACGAGAGAAAAGATAAACTGAAACGAAAATCGGATCAGAAATCACGATCGAAAATAATCGCGGAAAATCCGAGAAAAAGAAAACTGACGAACAGGCTAACGAACGAACGTTCGTTGTCTGTAACTAACGAGCGAAAACCGTTCGTTAAAACGAACGTACGGACGAACGTCCTCTATATAAACTAAACCGAGAAAACCGGCGAACCGATCTAAAAAAACGAACTAGGTTTTTTTTAAAACCGGATCGGTTTTAGAATAAAACCGAACGGCGGCGGGCGTATACCTCCGGTGAGGCTCCGGCAAGGCGGGGCGGCTCCGGCGAGGTGGGGCTGCGGCGGCGGTGTGCGCGGGGCAGCGGCGGTGACGCTGCGGGGCGGGGCGAGGCAGGCGGCGGGGTTGGTGGTGGTGGGGGTCCGGGGGCGGGGTATTTAACCAGGGGGGCTTGCTTAGGGGAGGGGGCAAGGCGGCGCGGGGAGGAGTCCCGGCCGGACTTGGGGTCGGGCGGCGGCGGCCTCCCGGTCTCCTGGAAGGAGACGGCGGCACGGGGCTAGCGGGCCGGCTCGGCTGGGCTTCGGCCCAGTCGGGCGCTGAGATTTTTTTTTTAATAATTCCGCCGAACTTAAATAAATCCTAGAAAATAAAATAAAAATCTAAAAATACCAAAACAAATTTTCACCGTCTAAATGAAATATTTAGAACAAGATGAACATTTGTTTGGCCCTAAAATGCAATTTTGAAAAACGTGCAATTTTTCTAATGCAAATAAAATAGCAATAAAATCCGAATAAAATCAAATATTTGATTTTAATATTTTTCCTCCAATATTTCAATTATTTTGGAGAAGTCATATTATCTCCTCTCATATATTTTAATATGAAATAGTTTCAGAGAGAAAATAAAAATCAAAATCCTCATTTCAATATTTGATAAAATTCAAATATGAAAACAAAGAAATCCCCAACTCTCTCTGAGGGTCCTTGAGTTGCTTAGGATTTCGAGGATCGCGAAACGAAATGCAATAAAATATGATATGCATGAATGATCTATGTATAACATTCCAAATTGAAAATTTGGGATGTTACTGTGAGACAGTCTCGAGGTAGTGACCTAGATAGACAACGTGCGTGCGTGCGCATGAGAGGTTGGGGGGCTAGATAGGCAATGCATGTATCTAGAGAGAGAGGGTGGGGGGAGAGAGAGAGGGAGGGAGAGCTCGGCATGGAGTGCAATGGCGGGTGTGTGAGGTAAATACATTTGGTAACAGAGTGGAAAAAAGGGGGTTGTGTAGTTGAGAGAGTTAGAGATCGAAACATGGAGGTAAAGAATGAACGTGTGTCGGAAACCGATAGCCTCCTAAGGTGGTTAGGAGAGGAAGATTGACCGATACATGAAGTATGTAGCGTGTGTGCCGAGGAGGGGTGGGGCTAAAAACAACATTTGAATGTAGATAGTACTAGACTTCATATCGATGATTCAATTTCGTGTACATTGTAAGATTTGAACTGAGGACCATGCATATGGGTAATTATTTCGAATTCGTGCCATATTAGGTTTCGAAAAGTTGACATTGACTCGATTGTTGTGCTATTTTGTAGGTCATATGTTTGAATCCATCCAAAGTTTTCTCACTACCATGGTGTTCATCATATACATATGAATTTTATTTAAAAAGTAGCATGGATACCGTGAAATGTGAAATCCACGTTAGAATTGGAGATTGCTATGTGACACACACTCTAATTCAAATAACTAATTATGTGACACGCACTCTAATCCACGTTAGTGTGGATACCGTGGATACCATTTCAATTTTCTTCAAATAACTCCTCATTAATTAATTTATAGTATCTCGTTTTGAATGACTAATTATTTGCAAGGAGAACACGAGCATGGTAATACATACGGATTCGTTTGCAAATGAAAGAAGATTCGTTTGCATTCTCGAATGTAGGCACACTAGGCAGACCAGGGTCGTGTCGTGGTGGTCGCGTGTGTCGTACGGACGCTTAGCACCCAGCCACCCACCCCCTCCCTCCCTCCCCCACCCCCCCCCCCAAAAGGAACGACGACAAAATAAGTTCGCGCTTCCATTTCGGATTGAAATATCTGGCGGCCCCAATTCCAGCCCTGCAAAATCTCCCTTCTCCACCGTCCCCTTCCACGCCCAGATTGCTCAAATCCCTAATTCGCCGCCAACCCAAGCAAAGTTCGAATCGCCCCTCATCTCATCTCTTTCCCCACCTTTGTGTCAGACGACGACTACGAAGACGACGGTCGCACTTCACCACCGCACAGGAGCTACCTCATCTACACCCTCGTCCACCACACCGGGTGGTCCACCGACAACGTCGGCCGCCGCAACCGACTTCCACCGCATCAGGTGCGCTTCACCGACATTGTCTCCCACCTCACCGGGGCTACTTCACCGAGCACATCGTCGCACCTCCGCCCCTCGAGGCCGTTGGGGCTTCACCAACGGTCTCGTCCACCGCATTGTAGCGCTCCGCTGCCGCTCAAGATCTGCATCCGTGCGCGGCCAGCCAACGCCAGCCCATCATCCTCAACGGCTCTGAAGTGACCGAACTAGGTATCCACACATCACTCCCTTTTGCACTATTCCGACGATGTTTGGATATCCTTTCACTGCTCTCTTAGCTTACATGCCTATGCAACTCTAACTTTAACTCTTGTTTCTTCTAGAGATATCATCTGAAACAAGCAAAACCATTTTTCAACGAAGCATGACGGCGCTATGGTATCTGGTACACATCCTGCACACCCGTATAACCTTGTAAGTATCTGTCCTCCGGTACAACAGCAAGGTCGATTCCTCTTATTTGATCAACCATTCGTCGTGTCAAAAATGCAGAGGGGGATGCAAGGAGCACAAGGCCTGCACATCCAAGCAAGTGGTAACATGGACTTGTACATGGAACATCCCAAGCGCAAGTAGAGCTGCAGCGAGCCTATACAACGAGCTAGCGTAAGTCCCTGCATTTCATTTAATTCATACTGGCCTGCGTGTATGATTTGTTTGCAGTGGATGATCCACAAATTCAAATTACCAGGGGCGAACATTTAACTTCAAAAATACGAAGGCACTTGCACTCCGGAAATCGACATAACTTGAGAAATGTGAAGCTACATGCACTTTGAAAACCAGCTAATGATCCAAAGTAGTTCAGATTATAAAACACTAAATGATGCAAGCACCAAAAAACACAAAATGCAACATGGCGTACAAGGACTACTAACATGGTCTGTACCTACTTGAATTATTCATTCTCTAGCTGAAAATATCGAAGTGTAATTGCACCTATAACCAGTGCGCAAACTGCATATCAACATATCTATCCTGCACAAGTATGCCAATAGTTTCAAACAACAGATTAGAAAAGTATTTATGCTACGTTGTCATGATATGGGGACTTTCTGGTAGATGGCCTCGACGTTTCCTAAAGCCATGAAAATGTACTATAATTTGCTTGTCATCAATGCCTGCAAATCTCTATGTCTCTCTCAACATAGCAGATTATCATTAGACACTAAATCCTTCAATGGGAGCTTGCAAAATGCTTGTATTAGATCTCTCATTAGACACTATATGTTCATCACCAGGAGCATGTAAAATGTTTGCATCAAATCCTTCATTAGAAGTCTGTTCATTACACACTTCAGGCTCAAGAACAACATGAGCTTGTATGTTTGCACCGGAAACTTGATTAGATATATCAGATTCAGTCAGTTCAGTATTGATTGGCGGAGTTGTAAAATAAGCATAAATTGGTTTCATTTTCTCATAGATTCCCTACATACAAGTAGTTTCACAACACCGTCAGGTTTAACTATTGGCCAGAAATTGAATAGTTGAATTAGATATAATCAGGGATGTGATGTACCTGCTCGTTGTGCATGGTGCTCTTGCAAGCTACGACTGTCCGTTTGCACAAGCTCGATGCCATGCCCGTGCTTCCGCCGCTGACTCCCACGCAGGCTACACCCAGGGCTGGATCTTCATCTTCTTGTCCATCCATTCTCTTGAAGCCCGGCGACCGCCCTCCAACGAGGGCGTGAGGAAGTCCTGTGTTGGTCTGTCCAGCGGTGGCTAGGTTAGGAGCGAACCAGACTGGAGGCTGGAGGGAACGAACTGGGATTTTTCCTACTGTCGATCGATATGGGAGGCGCTCGTTGGGCCGCGAGACTGCTATAGGGCCTACCTTGCACTTACGTTATTTGCCCATCGAAATTGAAACGTTTTTCTTCATTTTTTACATTGCCTACTCGTGCGTTGGGACGAACATAACTAGCCTGGGCCAACCTAGACGACTCAAACTAGGTGCACACTTTCCAGTCACCCGAGGCGGCCGCCCATACAAGCCCCTACGGTGGCGTCGCCCCCTTTTTGCGTGTATGATTGGGGTAGTGAAAAATATTCCAGTGGTGCTTTTGATTTACCCACAGAATGGTCGAATTGCTTGTTTCTATGAACTGAGTTTGCAAATAATGTGAAGGATGCTAGATGTAATCGGATGAAATATACAGTAAAAGCTAGTGTGATGTGTGTGGCTACAACTAGTCTGACTACACGTCCTCATATAACATATCAAGGACACACCATCTTACCAGATTAACCATTTGACTTACCAATGCAGTCTGGAAAGAAAGAAGTATTGGGACTACGTATCCAAGCAATTGATCCCATGGACTCCTTCGTAGAACCTTGTAAGCGAAAAAGAAGTTGCAGTGTGCCTGTACAAAGAACTAGCGTAAGTTCAGTTACCTGCTTCTCGAAATTTTAGTTAGCCACTTGTTGCAAAATTGTTCAATTACGTTGCTTGGCTTAATTTAGTTTGCTACTGATTACATAATTCCATAGCCTGTTAATCCTATTATAGACTGCGGCTATCTATGTGTTTGATACTTACTGTTAAGAATTACCTGTTCGCCTAAACTTAAATAGCTACTTAAGCACGTAGATAGCTGGTCATATGTACTTCTAGGGTGCAGCAGAATTCACGTGTAATTTACGTTCTGATACCCTGTTTGTTTAAATGGTTTGCTGTTATCACTTGTAGCACTAGTAATGTTTGCATGTTCATAGATAGACAACTGTCAGGTTTATATGAGGGACACCGTCTTTTTAACTTATATATGTGTTGGAATCATTTTGCTTACATCAAAGAAATTTACAGATGTATGTGTTGTTGGTAAACGGTACCGACTTGTTACTTTAATATGTTGCCAAGAACTTGTTAGTTTTACTAGTTCATGTGCAATTAAATACGTTGCCAAAACTGGTTAGTTTTACTAGCTTATGGCTCTTGCAAAACTTTATTTATTGATTGCTAACATTCAAGTTTGCAGGATCCAACTAAAACTCCGTTGGCACAACAGGTATGTTTTCAAAAACTTCCTTGTTTACCTGGTTTGCTGTTGTAACTTGTTGTTGTAATCATCTTACCAACTTCAAGTTTTCAGGATCCAATTGCAAGTCCAATTGCATCGCAAGTACATTTTCAAAAATATAATTGTGTAACAGGTTTGCTGTTGTAACTTGTTGCTCTAATCAAGTTACTGACTACTCAACTTTTCAGGATCCAAGAGAAACTCCAATGCCACAATCGTGCATCATGAATTGCCAACTGCTGATGCTCTAGAGGCTAAACTAGTGGTAGAAAGAGATTCTGCTTCTGCACTTAGAGATGAAGTTGACATGTTGAGGTAGCAAACAGCACAATCACAAGCAGTACTCAAGAGAACCATTAAATATTTGGTGGATTTCAAAACAAAGCAAGCTGACACTGACCGCATTGTTAAGGTCCTAAAGGAAAAAAGGAAATTAAATTCCCACTTGGTAAATCATAGGTGAAATGTTCTTTCCATCGTTGAATAACCATTGTGTTGTTTGTTCATGTAATCGATCAAACCATTTGTTTTAGAGATCATGTAATAATTGTTTTTTGTTTTTTGGTTTGTAATTTTATTTGAGCACAAGTCTGTATTAATTGATAAGACTCGGAGACATTTCATTTTGATTGTTGTGCTACACCTACAAATATGCTAATCGGGGTGAATGTGCATTCAACAATAATAGTAGTATAGATGGACCATAAGTGGCACGCATCGGAAAGGGCCAAGATGATGTACTAGCTTCGCTAAAAAAAGGATGCTCTTCTAGCAAAAAAAAGTACAGCGGCCTGGCTTATGTATGTTAGTTGATATTATTGAGCCATATACTCTATAAGTGTTTATATGTCTGTTAGTTTTGTACATTACTAGCAAACTTGCCCGTGCGTTGCAACGGGAGAGAAAAAAGTCACAAACCCCTTACCCAATAAATATAACGTAACCAGACATACACATGCCAGGTCCGTGCACATCGGCACCACCACCTCTGTCTCACAGTAGTTGCACTAAACCGAACGAGCCACATTATGTCGTTGACACCGGCATAACATCCTCCACCCATCAGGAAGCAAAATGCGCCAGGGCCATCTATGCTCAGGATGGGCAACTCCGACCGGACACACCGGAGGTCCTCATAGCCGGTGAAGGCCGGACCTTCGTACGTCCATGAGGCACTGGATGGAGCAGTAAGCCGTCTTCCCGTTGATCAGGCTTAGATGGTAACGGTGAAGGCATCGGGCCATGGATCGCGTAGACGCTGACAAACCTCATTGTGACACCATTGAAGAAGGCACCAAATCAATTTTCGCCATAAATAAGACACGTACAAAGCTTGCCGAAGAGAATCAACCTTGGACGATTCCTTAACTTGTCTCGTGTGTTTGGCGTTTGGAACATACCCCAACAGAATTCCATGGGCAGTAGCCATCATCGAACACATCACATAGTCAATTTGGCAGCAGCAGGTTCATGCTCTTCTCTTTGAGGGTACGGACACACACGCCTCACCTAAATCCGGCTAGCTCCTCACGTATTTTTTTAGGGGTAGCTCCTCACGTAATGATAATTCATTAGATCGATAGTTTCCTTTTTTAAGAAAAACATCGATCGTTTGTTTCCTACAGCGACGCACCCGAGAATAGAGGAGGCCCAGCTTCCTAGCGTTGCAAGCCCTGCATCGCACCAGCCCCACTCGTTCTCCCTCAGCGCCGTCACCACACAGGGGCAAGTGCCCGATCCTCATTGCCACTCGCCGCCCGTGCCACAGCTTCGGCCAGCAAGCTTGCCGCCAGTGAAGGAAGCCTCCACCGCACCCCCATGTGCTCCCGTGAGCCCTGCCGATGTTTCCCTCTCCTGTTCTTTATCTCTCTCACCCGTCTGTCTCTCTGTTCGAGCAGGAGGCCCCAGCCGCCATGGATGAATCGAACCCGACGAACAGATTTTCCATTCGATCCCGCTGCTCTAGATCCGGTCCTCCCTTGCCTTGTTTGCCCTCTTTCCCTACTGCCTCCTCTCTGATTTTCCCCAGCCATGGCGGCCTCTCTCTCTCTCTCTGCACGTCGCCGATGCACCCGACGGTATCAAACCCACCGGATACAGGTGGGGTGCAACGTTTTTACGTGGGTTACAGGGGACGGCTCATGGGCTATTTCATTCGCTCGGCCTTTTCTCGATGGGCTGTTTCGTTCCCTTTCTCGATGGCGAACGATCTGAACGAAATTGACGCTTTAGTACCACCTTGCGTATATGTTTTAAATTCGAATTGAAAGCGTAATTTCACGGAAAGAAGCGTATTGTGACGGTGAACCTGAGAGACTCAACCCGTGCTTTATTATTAGGGAAAGATTGGTTGATTGACTCGGTATTTGAATCTTGATACATCGCTTGTGTACATATCTAAATGGGAGTACACATTATGTTGCGTGTGACATTTGAGTTGGACATAAAGTGTTCCAAATATTCGAATTCACCTTAAACTGGATTCTAGCTTCTGAATTCGAGTATTGGCATTTGTAAATCATATTCATATATGACAGTGGAATACATCATTGTCGTCCTTTTGAAGATATATGAAAACACATAGAATGATTTGTAAAGATTTGTATAGGAATACAAAATGGATTCGAATTTAGTTGCCAGGGTAAACGTGGATGCTTATTGTCCCAAAATTCGAAAGAAGCGGCAAAATGTCCACTCCCACGTCGGCTGCCCGAAGCCAAGTGTTTGGGAGATGGAAATTACTGTCTACCCCTTACACAGACAATCCATCGGCAAGATTTCCACTGCTCCCAATAGGGGTAGGTTAGTAACTTCAATTAGACGTGACACGACCGCCTCTGAGCCCATTCCGACACGGTGGGCGCCAAACATGGGTGGCAAAACACATTGGATTCAAGCTCATCCGAAAGACCTCTGTTTCTCCCTCCATTTACCCATTCATACACGGTGGGCGGCAAAACAAACTCGACTCGTCTGAAATCGGTATAGGCAAATAATTTCAATAGGGGCAGGTTTGTAACTTCACTCAGACGTGACACAACCGCCCTACCTGTCAGCCCCGTTCATACACCGTGGGCGCCAACCATGGGCGCCAAAACACCCTCTCCTCGCCCGAAATCACTCTGGGCAAATATTTGCGAGATGCGAGATTACCGTCCTATCCCCAACCGACGAGACGTCCAAATTTTAAATGGGGGTTAAGTTCGTAACTTTCCCATATTTCAGACAGGCGCGTCCCAAAAACATGGTTCCCCATACCTCTCCCTCCATTTTCCCATTTATACACCGTCCGCGCTAGAACACCATCCCCACACCAGCCTCCTCTGTCCACCACCCCATCCATCGCCGCCGTCCTCCACCCCATCCATCGCCACCGTCCTCCACCATACCAGAGCGCCTACCAAGACCGCGTCATCCACTGCTAGAGATGGACGTTTCTCATCCACGGCGATGGACCAAGAGCCTTGCATCGCGTCCTCTTGCTTCATCGGCGCCGTCGTCCTCTTTGTCGGGGCCACTCACACGACCTTCTCTTCCACCGCAACGGGACTTATCACCTGATGCACCCCTCTACCGTCGCAAATCTGCTTCAACGCCACCGACAGCCATCGCACCCCCGATGCCTACATGGCGCCGCAAGAGAGGTGGTACTTCATATCTCCACAACTTCTTGATCTCAACCAGAAAATAGATCGTAACTTGGTTACTGTACTTTCTTTTTAGCTCTTAGAATTTAGTTCTTAGTTTGAAGCAAACAATGGATGCCAAATAGCATTTCCCCGGTTTGCAGCTTTAAATCTGCCATGGCACAGTCATAATAGGGTTTAATTGATCATGCTTAGGGTTGAATTGATCATGTTGGTTCCGTGGTGGTTTCTTTAATAGAAATCGGAGGGGAAACCCTCTTTTGCTCAAAAAAAATGCTTAGGGTTCCCCCCTTTTATGATCACTATATGATCAGCATACGTGCTTCGTGTCATAATAGCACTGCTCCACCCATCAAGCTAAACAAGCTTAGTTGTTCAAATACGAATCTGATATTATTAAAACAGAGTCGTTTAATTGGTCAGCTAAATGTTCCTAATTTAGTTTCTAAAATGCATGTTCGCCGCTCGGGTGTGTATCTCTACAGGGTGCCCACGGTGGGCCGCGGCCCACCCTGGGATTTTGGGTCGGCCTAGACCCCGATTCCCCTTTGTTCTACTGCGCGCTTCCGATCTCTACTCGCCCCCAGCCGCCTGCCTCGCTGGCGACTTGCCGTCCCCGGACGGCATGACTCTAGGAGGAGACGCTGGACTAACAGGAGGTCAAGAGCTGCTCGCCCAACAGCGTCACCGCTGCCCGGGCGCGCCGCCGTGCCTACCTTCCCAGTCCGTTCAGGGCTCAGGCGTGCAACACCCACTAAGCCAACCTGATTTATCCTGAGATACGTCCTCAACACTCAGCAGCCACTCCTCATCACCCATTTTCTAATTGATTCATTACTCATTAGGCAGGACTCTCATTAGGGTTTGTTGTGTGCTGAGTGCTACCTACAGTTAATGGTTCAGATGTATTTCAGTAATCTTTAGTACCTGTAAAGTTCACAGGGTTTCACAATTTCGTCCCTAGGAACAGACACTAGTCATTTTGGATTGTTGGTCGCAGTGACATTGTCCCGGATTACTACTGCAGGCCAGGTTTGTTGACAATTTTACTTGTCTTTCTTACTCATTCGATGTGATATCCAATTATTTACGTCGATTAGTTGCAACCAATAAGTGCTAGACAAACTTCTTGATTCAGATTTTGGACGGTCTCTTACTGCAGTTACAATTCTGCATACCTGTCCTAGTAAGCTCACAAGTAAATGATTGATTCACTACATCTATGCTTGCCTTGTCATATTTGTTGTCAATATTCTTTTAGGGTGGACCACCCTGTCCCGAACCTGGGTAAAACATCGTGTCCCCTGTCTCATGTTACCATCGACCTTAGACGCACAGTTCGGGACCCCCTACCCGAGATCCGCCGGTTTTGACACCGACATTGGTGCTTTCATTGAGATTTCCACTGTGACGTCGAAGTTAGGGTTGATGGCTCACCTTGTTATCAAAGATAGTATCACCTCCGGAGGAGCTCTGGCCTCAGGCCAAACCCTCCGGCTGGGCGGCTTTACCATGACCGCCCGTTCGGCCGTTAAGCCGATGATGACTTCTTGGGTCATCGAAAATCTCCTCTGAATCGACTCCGAATACTCCAGACGGATGGATTCGGCGGAGTGGTCATCTTTAAATGAACTCCTGGATCGCATCGCCGCCGTGGGGGTCGCTACTGACTATGATCAGATTGGGCTTAAACCCGATCAGAGAGAAATCAAATCTCTGCCGGTCACCCATCAGATAGCGGTCGTAGAAGAGCAAAACAACAATTCTTCCCCTATGCTGAAGACGAACGATGTTCGGATTTCTGAGCTCAAAGAGCCGGATATCCGTCTACGGAACGACACTCCTAGTCTCCCGAACTTGGGTACGGGTGTTAGGCCCGGAAAATCATTCGACATCCCGGAGCCCGAACTAATGAGCTCGGAAGTTTTTCAGGCTCCGGACTCCAAATCGGGTCCGGGTTCGAATTTAAAACCACCCACCCACCAGAAACAATATTCGCCAAGCAATTCCGGCCCGCCGGATATATGTGACCTCATGTACGTATGACAGCAGCCTCAGGAAACAGTCCATCACTTTTGGGCCAGATTCCTCATCAAAGACAAGATTAAGGACTGCCGCGACGAGGACGCGATTTCAGTATTCTGCAATAATTGCACGGACGAAGGAATCCTCAATGCCATCAACCGTTGTTGCCTATTACACTTCCCTGACTTGGCAACCGTGGTGCAAAAGTACTGTGCAATGGAAAGCACCTGGAAAACCCAGACAGCTCGCTGGGAGCCACCAGTCTCCACCCAACCCCTTGGGTGAGCAAAACGGATGCACCCTCGCGGGGCACCCGAACCCATAGTAAAGAAAACTAAACCCATTACGGGATGCGGAACCGTTCTGGAGGGATGGCTCGATAGGCCATGCAAAATACACACGACACAGGATACCGTACCAACCTACAGCCTTAGAGCATGTTGGATACTCCGGCAAGTGGCCAAGAGCGGCGAGGTTATCCTCACCAAAAACACCGCGGAGCAACTCCCCCTGAAGGATGACGACCTCAGAGTCTTGACAGTCTTCGAGACTTTCGCTTCAAACAATCGGTGCAAGAGGGCACACCGCGACCTCGCCGAAGTCTGCGAAGTCGCAACAATAAATCCCTGGAATGACACGGCCATAACTTTCAACGCCAGTGACGAACCAAAAATCCGGTTAGTCCGGGCACTAGCCGCCTTGGTCCTCAACCCAATTGTGGATGGCTTTCGGCTCACTAAAGTGCTCATGGACGCGGCAGCGGACTAAACCTCATCTACAAGGACACACTGAATAAAATGGAAATAGACAGGAGCCGCATCGAGCATAGTAATACGACCTTCCGAGGGATCATTCCCAGCCGGGAGGCATGATGCGCGGGGAAAATTACACTCGACGTGGTATACGGCACACCGGAGAACTGTCGGTCCGAAGAGATAACCTTCCAAGTGGCCCCTTTCAACAGTGGATATCATGCCCTGTTGGGGTGAGATGCATTCACACGCTTTCAATCTATACCTCATTATGGGTATATGAAGCTCAAGATGCCCGGCCCAACGGTATTATCACTCTTGCTAGTGATCCGGACATAGCCCTCCGCGCCAAAAACAAAACAGCATCCCTGGCCCTCGAGGCACTGTCTGAGGCTCTCGCGGCTGAAGAGTTAACCGCACTACGCTCTACGGTGGATAGGGACGACGTAATCTTTGATAAGCGTCTCAAATCCACCTCCTTCAAACCAGTAGACGAAATTGTGAAATTTCAAGTCCACCCGACGGACCCCAAGAAGACAGCTTCCATCGGGGCACAACTGGACCCAATGGTTGAGGCCGCACTACGAACGTTCCTGCGCAAGAACTGGGACATATTCGCCTGGCACCCTTCTGATATGCCAGGAATCCCACGCAGGCTGGCCGAACACAGCCTCAATATATTGAAGGGATATAAGCCGGTCAAGCAAACACTGTGGCGCTTTTCCGAACCTAAACGACAAGCTATGGGAGAGGAGCTAGCCAAGTTAATCGAAGCCGGATTCATCAGATAAATAAAACACCCGGACTGGCTAGCAAACCTGGTGATGGTGCCAAAAAAGGACAAATCCTGGCGCATGTGCGTCGATTTCAAAGACCTCAATAAGGCTTTCCCTGAGGATCCCTTCCCCCTCCCCCGCATCAATCAGATATTGATGCTACTAGAGGACACGACTTACTGTATTTCCTCGACACATAGTCCGATCAAGCCGCAACGGCATTCATCACCCCATACGGGCCTTTCTGCTTCAACACTATGCCCTTCGGGCTCAAAAACGCCGGCGCCACCTACCAACGCATGATTCAAACATGCCTGCAGAAACAAATCGGCAAGACAGTTGAAGCATATGTGGATGACGTCGTCATCAAGACTGGGCATGTCGAGTCGTTAATAGATGACCTGCGTCTCACATTCGACAACCTCTGGACATATGACATCAAGCTCAATCCGGAAAAGTGTGTTTTCGGCGTTCCCGTCGGAAAGCTGCTGGGCTTCATCGTTTCCAATAGAGGAATTGAGGCAAATCCAGCCAAAATCCGATCTTTGTCACAATTGGCTACACCAACAGACCTTAAACAGGTCCAAAAACTAGTTGGATGCGTGGCAGCTTTAAGCCGCTTTATCTCCAGACTAGGAGAAAAAGCATTGCCACTTTATCGCCTTCTCCAAAGTACCGGCCACTTCGCGTGGACGGAAGGAGCAACAGCCGGACTGGAGGAAATAAAGGCTCTTTTAGCGAGCAACCCAATCCTGGACACGCCAAACGTCGACGAACCGATGTTATTATACATCTCTGCAACACACCAGCTGGTGAGTGCAGTGCTCGTCGTGGAGCGAGAGGAGGACGGACACAAGTTCCCGCTTCAAAAACCGGTATACTACGTATCCACTATCCTCACACCATGCAAATCCCGGTACCCTCATTACCAAAAGATAGCATATGCGGTCTTCATGGCATCCCGGAAGCTACGACACTACTTCCAAGAGTGTTCGATCACGGTGGCTTCCGAAGTACCGCTCAATGATATAATAAATAACCGCGATGCTATGGGTCGGATCGCCAAGTGGGCTATTACCATTCGACATAACATACAAACCATGCTGAGCCATTAAATCCCAAGTATTGGCCGATTTCGTCGCTGAATGGACAGAGGTCGAACTCCCTAAAGAGTAGGGTGAAGGAAATATGCCCTAGAGGCAATAATAAAGTTATTATTTATTTCCTCATCTCATGATAAATGTTTATTATTCATGCTAGAATTGTATTAACCGGAAGAATAATACATGTGTGAATACATAGACAAACATAGTGTCACTAGTATGCCTCTACTTGACTAGCTCGTTGATCAAAGATGGTTGAGTTTCCTAGCCATAGACATGAGTTGTCATTTGATTAACGGCATCACATCATTAGGAGAATGATGTGATTGACATGACCCATTCCGTTAGCTTAGCACTTGATCGTTTAGTTTACTGCTATTGCTTTCTTCATGACTTATACATGTTCCTATGACTATGAGATTATGCAACTCCCGATTACCGGAAGAACACTTTGTGTGCTTCCAAACATCACAATGTAACTGGGTGATTATAAAGGTGCTCTACAGGTGTCTCGATGGTGTTCGTTGAGTTGGCATCGATCGAGAATAGGATTTGTCACTCCGATTGTCGGAGAGGTATCTCTGGGCCCTCTCGGTAATGCACATCACTACAAGCCTTGCAAGCAATGTGACTAATGAGTTAGTTACGGGATGATGCATTGCGAAACGAGAAAAGAGACTTGCCGGTAACGATATTGAACTAGGTATGGAGATACCGACGATCGAATCTCGGGCAAGTAACATACTGATGACAAAGGGAAAAACGTATGTTGTTATGCGGTTTGACCGATAAAGATCTTCGCAGAATATGTAGGAACCAATATGAGCATCCAGGTTCTGCTATTGGTTATTGACCAGAGACATGTCTCGGTCATGTCAACATAGTTCTCGAACCCGTAGGGTCCGCACGCTTAAAGCTCTGTGACGATTGGTATTATGAGTTTTTGTGTTTTGATGTACCGAAGGTAGTTTGGAGTCCCGGATATGATCACGGACATGACGAGGAGTCTCGAAATGGTCGAGGCGTAAAGATCGATATATTGGACGACTATGTTCAAACACCGGAAGTGTTTCGGGAGGTTTCGGACATATACTGGAGTACCGGGGGGTTACCGGAACCCCCCGGGGAGTATATTGGGCCTAATGGGCCTTAGTGGGAGAAGAGGAGGGGCGGCCAGGGCAGCCGCACGCCCCCTCCCCCTCTAGTCTGAATTGGATAAGGAGGGGGGCGGCGCCCCCCTTTCCTTCTCTCCTTCTCTCCCTTCCTTCTCCTCTCCTACTCCTACTTGGAAGGGGGGAGTCCTACTCCCGGTGGGAGTAGGACTCCTCATGGGGCGCGCCATAGGAGGCCGGTCCCCTCCCCCTCCTCCAATCATTTATAAACGGGGAGGGGGCACCCCTTGGAGCCACAACAATTTATCATTGATCTCTTAGCCATGTGCGGTGCCCCCTCCACCATAATCCACCTCGGTCATATCATAGCGGTGCTTAGACGAATCCCTGCGTCGGTAGCTTCATCAACACCGTCACCACGCCGTCGTGCTGACGAAGCTCTTCCCGAAACTCTACTAGATCGTGAGTTCGCGGGACGTCACCGAGCCAAACGTGTGGTGAACGCGGAGGTGCCATACGTTCGGTACTGAGGATCGGTTGATCGTGAAGACGTACAACTACATCAACCGCGTTGGCATAACGCTTCTGCTTACGGTCTACGAGGGTACGTAGACGAAACTCTCCCCTCTCGTTGCTATGCATCACCATGATCTTGCATGTGCGTAGGAAATTTTTTGAAATTACTACGTTCCCCAAAAGTGGTATCAGAGCCAGGTTTATGCGTAGATGTTATATGCACGAGTAGAACACAAGTGAGTTGTGGGCGATACAAGTCATACTGCTTACCAGCATGTCATACTTTGGTCCGGCGGTATTGTTGGATGAAGCGGCCCGAACCAACATTACGCGTACGCTTACGCGAGACTGGTTCTACCGACATGCTTTGCACATAGGTGGCTGGCGGGTGTCAGTTTCTCCAACTTTAGTTGAACTGAGTGTGACTACGCCCGGTCCTTGTTGAAGGTTAAAACAGCACTAACTTGACGAACTATCGTTGTGGTTTTGATGCGTAGGTAAGAACGGTTCTTGCTCAGCCCATAGCAGTCACGTAAAACTTGCAACAACAAAGTAGAGGATGTCTAACTTGTTTTTGCAGGGCATCTTGTGATGTGATATGGTCAAGGCATGATGCTATATTTTATTGTATGAGATGATCATGTTTTGTAACGGAGTTATCGGCAACTGGCAGGAGCCATATGGTTGTCGCTTTATTGTATGAAATGCAATCGCCATGTAATTGCTTTACTTTATCACTAAGCGGTAGCGATAGTCGTAGAAGCAATAGTTGGCGAGACGACAATGATGCTACGATAGAGATCAAGGTGTCGCGCCGGTGACAATGGTGATCATGACGGTGCTTTGGAGATGGAGATCAAAGGCACAAGATGATGATGGCCATATCATATCACTTATATTGATTGCATGTGATGTTTATCCTTTATGCATCTTATTCTGCTTTGATTGACGGTAGCATTATAAGATGATCCCTCACTAAAAATTTCAAGGTAAAAGTGTTCCCCTGAGTATGCACCGTTGCAAAAGTTCGTCGTGCCGAGACACCACGTGATGATCGGGTGTGATAAGCTCAACGTTCTTATACAACGGGTGCAAGCCAGTTTTGCACACGCAGAATACTCGGGTTAAACTTGACGAGCCTAGCATATACAGATATAGCCTCGAAACACTGAGACCGAAAGGTCGAGCGTGAATCATATAGTAGATATGATCAACATAGTGATGTTCACCATTGAAGACTACTCCATTTCACGTGATGATCGGTTATGATTTAGTTGATTTGGATCACGTGATCACTTAGATGATTAGAGGGATGTCTATCTAAGTGGGCGTTCTTAAGTAATATGATTAATTGAACTTGAATTTATCATGAACTTAGTACCTGATAGTATTTTGCTTGTCTATGTTGTTGTAGATAGATGGCCCATGCTGTTGTTCCATTGAATTTTAATGCGTTCCTTGAGAAAGCAAAGTTGAAAGATGATGGTAGCAATTACACGGACTGGGTACGTAACTTGAGGATTATCCTCATTGCTGCACAGAAGAATTACGTCCTGGAAGCACCGCTGGGTGCCAGGCCTGCTGTAGATGCTACTGATGACGTTAAGAACGTCTGGCAGAGCAAAGCTGATGACTACTCGATAGTTCAGTGTGCCATGCTTTACGGCTTAGAACCGGGACTTCAACGATGTTTTGAACATCATGGAGCATATGAGATGTTCCAGGAGTTGAAGTTAATATTTCAAGCTAATGCCTGGATTGAGAGATATGAAATCTCCAATAAGTTCTATAGCTGCAAAATGGAGGAGAATAGTTCTGTCAGTGAACATATACTCAGAATGTCTGGGTACTGCAATCACTTGATTCAACTGGGAGTTAATCTTCCGGATGATAGTGCCATTGACAGAATTCTTCAATCACTGCCACCAAGCTACAAGAGCTTCGTGATGAACTATAATATGCAAGGGGTGGATAAGACAATTCCCGAGCTCTTCGCAATGCTAAAGGCTGCGGAGGTAGAAACCAAGAAGGAGCATCAAGTATTGATGGTCAACAAGACCACCAGTTTCAAAAAAAGGGTAAAGGGAAGAAGAAGGGGAACTTCAAAAAGAACGGCAAACAAGTTGCTGCTCAGGAGAAGAAACCCAAGTCTGGACATAAGCCTGAGACTGAGTGCTTCTACTGCAAACAGACTGGACACTGGAAGCGGAACTGCCCCAAGTATTTGGCGGATAAGAAGGATGGCAAGGTGAACAAAGATATATGTGATATACATGTTATTGATGTGTACCTTACTAGAGCTCGCAGTAGCACCTGGATATTTGATATTGGTTCTGTTGCTAATATTTGCAACTCGAAACAGGGACTACGGATTGAGCGAAGATCAGCTAAGGACGAGGTGACGATGCGTGTGGGAAATGGTTCCAAAGTCGATGTGATCGCTATCGGCGCGCTACCTCTACATCTACCTTCGGGATTTATTTTAGACCTGAATAATTGTTATTTGGTTCCAGCGTTAAGCATGAACATTATATCTCGATCTTGTTTGATGTGAGACGGTTATTCATTTAAATCTGAGAATGATGGTTGTTCTATTTATATGAGTAATATCTTTTATGGTCATGCACCCTTGAAAAGTGGTCTATTTGTGTTGAATCTCGATAGTAGTAATACACATATTCATAATGTTGAAGCCAAAAGATGCAGAGTTGATAATGATAGTGCAACTTATTTGTGGCACTGCTGTTTAGGTCATATTGGTGTAAAGCGCATGAAGAAACTCCATACTGATGGACTTCTGGAATCACTTGATTATGAATCACTTGGTACTTGCGAAACATGCCTCATGGGCAAGATGACTAAAACGTTGTTCTCC